>NC_091017.1:14636676-15304176 GCF_041296385.1 Aphelocoma coerulescens
CCAAGAGCCGGACTGACCTCGTGCACCGAATGAGACCGAATTTACAGTGACCCAGACTGGAATCCAGTGTGCCTTGACTGGGTCTCCAGGATGTAAATAGTTCCAAGTTCTCTGTTCTTTTGAAGCCTTACAAACAGTTCTGTTTTGTTTTTATTGTTCAATGCAAAGATCTGCATATTATTTTTGTTTGAAATACAGTTGTAAGTTATTTTGGTTACCTTTGGGAAACTTTGTGGTTTTTGAGGGTAATGCTTTTCTGCCTTGCAAAAGAAGAGATGGAGGGGGGTACCTGCCTTTAAAAAGACCACGTGAAATTTTTGGAAAGGCTGGTTATTTACTTTAAAAATAATGATTGGAACAAAACTGTTAGCACTTTCTGCTTAAAATCTGAGCCCAAAGAAAGGTTGGTGAGTTATGCTGTGGTCTGCACTTCATTAGAATGGCCTAAGCATGGCAGAATTGGGTCTGTTGGCAAACAACCGCAAAGTCAGAACAGAAAACGGGACTGTTTGGGAAACAACTCCTTCTCACACACTCAGCTGTGGTAAATGCAGAGATAGTTGTGACTGGAGTGAAAGGAGCTGGTGCTGACTCCAGCTGTGCACAGCTGTAATTAGCAGCCCTCACTCTGCCCTGAGCCAGTCATACAGTGCCATGCACGAGTGATCCCTACATTGTCCCTTCCTGGTGCAGTATCTGGCATCTGCTGACTGAGATGCCATCATCTAATGTAGCTTCACTTTGGAATTTACTAGGAAAACAAACAAAAACAGAGCAAATGCTCATAAGCTCTGCTCAGTTTTGGCCTGTTAAGAACACCGATCCAAAAGCAGCAGTTTTGTGTAAACAGAAATGATGAAAAGTCAGCTTTGCTGAGGAGTCCCAGATGCAGATTTCCTGTACAGCAGCACAGCTCCTACTGGCACAGGACATGAGTTCCTATTTGCCTGTGACTGATTTGCAAACACCTGCTGAGAACAAGCTGAGTAACCACACTTGGCTCTTCAAAAAGTCCAACAACGTGATATGTGTAGCAGTGTTAACAGCCAGGCCACAGCATGTCACACGTTGAATTGTCCTCGCAGCCCTCGAAGAAATCAGTTAAACTGCTTAAACTTAGCGAACCCTAAAGGAAAATGCTTTAATGCTGAAGCTTTAAAAGTATCCATTTTCACCAAAATGCCATCAAAGAATCCCAATCCAAAACAAACCACGAGCATTTGGTTTTAAAGTAGTCTAAATAAAAACTTTTTGAGCAAGCAGAAGGGAAAGATTTATTAAGTAGCTAAGCAGCACTTCATTTGTAATAGTGGTTGAGTGTACACATGCAGTAAGTGAAAGGAACTAAACCTTAGTCTCCCAAATGGTGTCCTGCAAGTTAGAGAAAATCCCTTTTCTTTCAGTAAGTAAGTAAAACAAGCAAAATACTTTGCTTGTAGATTATTCAAGTGTTTCCCCCAGCATCTGGAAAAAATAAGCTCCCTTTTTAAATGTATTTTCCCGTATTTTGATGTTATTATCAAGCAAACAAATAGGCTCTTATTGTACAATATGGGAAAGCAGTCAATTATTCTGAAGTGCTAGAATCCATTTAAGAATGTTTGAAAGCATTTAAAGCATCGACATACTATTTTTCTAGTGTGGCTTTACAATAGTTTTAATTCTCACTGACTGTGTGCCATGCTTTCCTTGCAGACAACTGCAATTACAGCTTTACCTGTGAGAGCCTCCTGTCCTTATGGCTGGGATCCTCATTAAGATTTGAGACAACACTCTCTGCCACCTTAAAAAATACACCCAAACACATAGAAAGCCCCAACAAACCAGAACCCCCCTCGTGCACATTTACTATAAGCACCAAGTTTTCCATTTGGAAAGCACCAAGTATCAGATTCATCCAGACAGAGGTCCCAGGTCTGCTGTGAAATACATCTTAATTCAAGTCAATGGCAGAAAGAGGCACTTGGGGAAAGGATTCATCTTTTCTTAAGGCAGACTGCTGGAGTAGAGCAGATACAGTATGTTCTAAAAGAGCTTGTTTCTTCTTAGTGTCAATGCAGAAAGGCTATTGCATTTATCTAACAAAACACAGGTCTAATTCACACAAAAACTCCACTTCAGGAGACCCAGAAAGAGGCACGGGGAATTCTAATTAATCTGACTTTTCTCTCCTTTTATTTCATAGAAATATATATATATGTAAATATATATGTTATATATATATACATCAATCACTTTTTTTTAAGTTGCAAGAAAATCAAGTCTAATTTCTTACGTTTTTCCCTATGCAAAAAGGCCCTCCGGATCTAAAAATGCCTGCCATCCCATGCATGCTTTGTTGACATACCAGGATCTTGAATCTGGGTGAGTCAGCCAGGCATCCATCCCAGACATCCATCCCTGTTCCTGATGGTCTGGCTGTACTTGGGCACTGCACCAGGGCAAAGGAACACCTCAGTGTTGCAGCTGAAGGAGACACAGAGATTCTGAACTGGATCCACCATCACTCACCCATAGATTTCAGATCCTGGTAAAGCGGATTAACACATTTACATTACACCAGTCAATCTAAAATTATTAAATCAGGTTGTTACCACGCTGTTCTCAAAAATTCTCAGGAGAGGAATTACCTAACTTTAGGCATATTTCTTTTTGTATGTAAAGACAGTGTGTTCCATGACCACCACTACTGTTTGATCATGGGTTTTAGTCTTACCTTCTGTTACAATTCATCCTGAATGGTGGCTCTTACAGTGCAGCTCTTTCTAAGGAAGTTCCCTTCTCTTCACTAGAGGGCAGCCCATAACCCCTTATAAGCAACTACCAGCCTGATAACATTACAGCAAGCAAAATAAAGTTCTTTAAGGACAGCTGAGTTTTAGACTGATAAATTGTAGATACAAAAATGCTGCTAGCAAGGATTTTCTTGCTATTTTCTAAGTCCGTGAGAGACTTTTCTCTCTCACAGAAGAGGTGGCAGGGAATGTAAACAACCAAGCCACCTGCAACCTTGAGAAGTCTTGTTTATGGTATAGTAGAAAAATATTTTGGCAATGGATGTTTTAGGATTTTAGCCAACCACCCCCAAGGGGTGGCTGATCCTTTGTCCAATTAGACTATAAAGAAAAAGTCTATAAAAGAGTTTGTAAAATAATTAAATAGATCAATCTTGCTGCACAATTCCTGCCTGCTGGATCTTCTGTCCTCCTCCTCCCTATGGCTGCAGGACATGGTGATATACCCTAGGGGCCAGGCCTGCGGTAATATTTGGTGCTGCACTCTCTGACGTGTCCTGCTGCTGCGAGCCAAGCCGAATTCCTCTAGAGGTACGCTGCTTCCCTTTGCCCCCTGGGACCGGGAGGTCCGACAGGACTGAGAAATGGCGAACAGTGGCTCACAGACCAATGCTGTGGTACTGCTCTGGAAAGGTGTGTTTTCAGTATAATGCACACCTCCACTCCTGAAAACTCAGTTCGGGAATTATTAGACTGGGCTACCTTAAAAGGGATTTCCATGGACAGAGATACTGCCCTGGACTTTGCCTTATGGCAGGAACTCAGCTGTGCTGTCCGACACGAGCTCCCGACTGGGGGGCCAGCAGCGTTAGAATTATACAAAACCTGGCGTTCGTTATTTATCCTGCTGACAGACCTTGACTGTGACAGCAGGGCTGGCTCGCCTGTTTCGGTGATGAGTGATGGAGGAATGTCCGGGGGGACCCCACTGACTGGGCTTCCGGGGCAAATGATGGTGGATTTGGAAAAACCCTCCCGGCTCCACAGGCAGAGCCTGCGCTGCCTCACCCTCCACAATCGCAGGACTCCGCGGCCCCCAGGGACCCCGCACCGGCAGAGGCAGGGGGGTCGGGGCAGCAGGAGGCTACACAGGCTGCCTTGCCGCTCAGCTCGGCGGTGGCCACGGCTTATCCAGGGCCGCAAATTAGCGGCTTAGCAAACTGGACCCCCAGAGCGGCTCCTCGCTCAGTTACGTATGCACCTGGATCTAACTTCTTAGCCAGCATAGCGCCGGGTGTGCCTGCTCCGAGACTGCCTGGGTGTGGTCCGCTGCCCTCCTTGGCGCTGGACTGTTCTGCGCAGTTGCAGAACTGAGCCATCAATGTTTTAATACAGCATCTGCCTTTGCTGACAGAGTTACCGAACATATCCCAAAGGGTGGAGGACCTGTTCAGCTTGGGAAAGCAGCGGATGCCAGAGCAACCCTGCCGTGCGGGGCGCGCCAAGCCTGCGCTGCCAGCACCCCCCGCGCCACCCGCGGGAGCCGCGGCTCCGAACCAGGAAACGGAGCGGCCGGCGGTGAACCCGGAGGCAGCGGCGGCTGAGGAACGGCAGCCAGGGGCGGCGGCGCCGAGCACGGCCATGGAGCAAGGGCCAAGAGTGGCACCGAGTGTGGCTGTAGCCCCAGAGATGGCGGCAGCAGTTCCAGTAGCGGCTCGGTCGGAACTGGCCGAGACAGCATCCTGTAAAGAAGCTGCTGTCCAAACTGCAGTGCAGCCAACTGCAGTCTGTGCTGTCTGTTCTGCCTCTAGCAAACTTAGCCAAAGTGACCCTCCCTGTCCATTTCTGTTCACTCCCAGCACCTCAGAGTTGCCTTTGCCTGATGATTCTTCGTCAGGCAGTGAGGCAGATGAGGTTCTGGCCCCGGGGCGTCAGGCGGCTGTAGCCGCACGGCGAAGGAAAAGGCTGCGCCGGTCTTGCCCCTGGACCTTTCAGGACTGCACAGCAACAGTGCGTCCGACCCACTACAATCGCTTCTTAGAGTCAGTTAAGATGCGAGCATTGGAGGAGGGTGACTGGAGGTTATTGGAAACACTTGGAATGCCAAATAGCTTTGAGGATTCTGGGCGTAACTGGGGAGCTGTCACACTTCATCCACAGGCTGTGCCAGAAGTTCAGGATGGTAGTGACTCCCCAAAAGGGGAGATCCAAGCTTTCCCAGTGTATAAGACTCTCCCAAATTCAGGCAAGCATGACAAGCATGAGGTAATTGCTTGGAAAGTTGCCCAAGACCTCCAATCCAAGGTGGCACAATATGGGCTAGGTTCTGCTGAGGTTATGCAGATAATAAGGGTGATAAATACAGATTTGCTTTCTCCATTTGATATCAGACACTTAGGTCCAATTCTATTTCAACCTGTACCATTTACAGTTTTTGAGAAAACCTGGAGAAAGCTGGCCAACAAGGTTGCATTAGGGAATATGCAGCTCCCTGCAGCTGATCCTAGACGGACAGCAGGAATGGATGCTTTGATGGGGACTGGTCCCTTCTCTGATCCCAGTCTACAGGGTACCTTTTCCTCTAGCATCCTGCAGCAAGCTCAACAGGTCAGCATGGCTGCCCTGTTGAAAACCATAGAGTTGTCTGCACCTAGAAAGCAATATACTGAAATAGTTCAAGGCAAATCAGAGTCATTCCTCTCTTTTGTAGAGAAAGTCGCTGCTTCTCTTGAGAAGCAGGTTGAGAATGATGGGTTAAGACAGATGTTGTTAAGGCAGTTAGTGAGAGATAACGCAAACGAGGAGCGCAGAAAAATCATAGATGCTTTACCAGGGGATCCTGAGGTAACAGACACGGTCGAAGCCTGTGCTAAGGTGGAATATGGGAACCAGAGAAGGTCTGCTTTGGCTGCGTTCCTGCAGCCTGTTCGTGCATCTTCTGGTTGTGAACCAAAGCAACCAAAACAGGTGAAGAAACGGAAGCGGCCTAAGCCGAGCCAAAAAGAGAACACACCGATCCCCCAGTGCAAGAGGTGTGGCAGGCCAGGGCATTGCTCGGACTATTGTAGATCCCCGACTCATGCCAATGGTCGGCCGTTGTCGGGAAACTTCTGCCGGGGTGCAAGGAGGGGGAATTGCTCTCCGATGCAGTCTCTCCCCCAGAGAGTGGCACAGGTACAGGCACAGGCCTACTCAGCCACCCTAGAGACGGCACCCAGGGATCAGACAGCACCCAGGGATCAGACGGGTTTGACGTCCACACCGCAGCCGCAGTCGTCTTAGACTCTAGCGGTATTTATAAGGTTCCCTTGGACGCATATGGACCCCTAGCCATATGCTAGGATACAGTGCAATGCTGGTGGGGAAACCTGACGTTGCCCATCAGGGAATCTTAGTGCACTCAGGAGTTATTGACGCTGCCTTTAAAGGTCAGATTTGCGCTATGGTCTCCACGCAAAAACCCCCTGTAGCTATTCCTGAAAAGACCTGCCTTGCTAAATTAGTGCCTTTTAAGTCTTGTGTCCCCAGGATAGAACAACAAACTCACAAAGATAACGGCAGTGGATCTACGGGACTTCCGCAGGCCTTCTGGACTGCAGACATCTCTGACCAAAGGCCACGATGACATGTACCCTGATCCTGCCAAACGCCCGTCTGCTCCGGATTCAGCTTCGATGTTTGATTGATACAGGTGCTGATGTAACTGTCATCTCCTTCTCTGCATGGCCTCCCTCATGGCCTTTAGCCCCGGTGGGATTGGCCATCACAGGAGTAGGAGGAACCACACAGAGCTATTGAAGCGAACGGCCTGTGATAGTGAAGGACTCAGAGGGGCACCCAGCTATGATTAGGCCTTATGTTGCCACCACTTCCTGCAACCTTTGGGGGCGGGATGCGTTGGCAGCTTGGGGCGTACGGATTGGGACAAATTTTTAGCAGGGGTCACTGTGCGTAAGGGCACACAGTATCCTACACTGCCTTTGCGGTGGCTGACTAACACACCAATCCGAGTCAGGCTCTGCTCAGTTAGTTGAATTAAGGGCTGTTACCATGGCTTTTCAATGATTCTCACAGAAACCTTTGAATTTGGTTACTGAAGCCGACTAGCAAAAGCTTTGTATACAATTAATCACCTTAGAGTACCACAAAATTCAAATAATCCTGTTATTCTGAATCATTTTCTCTCATTGCAGTCTGCAGGCGAGACACAACTGCCCCGAGCAAAAGTCTGGGTACGGAATTTACTCACTAACCAGTGGGAAGGCCCTCATGAGCTCATCATTTGGGGTCGTGGGTATGCTTGCATTTCCACAGATACTGGGATACGGTGGCTACCTTCAAAATGCACCAGAGGCAGAACAGGCAACCTCCAAATGATGACCAGAACGCCAACCATCCAAATGGTGACCAGAATGTAGATCATCAGCCTAATGACTCTTCTGATGATGACCAAAATGTCAACCATCAGGTCCTTCCACAAGCAGAGACTGGGATGGTCCTTCCACAAGCAGAGACTGAACTTTAAAATTCTTGTTCTGGAGTCAGATAGTTAAAGCCTTAAGGACATATTTAGAATTAATAACTGATATAGATTTCTATTTAGGATTAATAGTAGAGTTGTTACCTTATAAAACAAAAAGGGGGAATTGTAGATACAAAAATGCTGCTAGCAAGGATTTTCTTGCTATTTTCTAAGTCCGTGAGAGACTTTTCTCTCTCACAGAAGAGGTGGCAGGGAATGTAAACAACCAAGCCACCTGCAACCTTGGAAAGTCTTGTTTATGGTATAGTAGAAAAATATTTTGGCAATGGATGTTTTAGGATTTTAGCCAACCACCCCCAAGGGGTGGCTGATCCTTTGTCCAATTAGACTATAAAGAAAAAGTCTATAAAAGAGTTTGTAAAATAATTAAATAGATCAATCTTGCTGCACAATTCCTGCCTGCTGGATCATCTCTCCTCCTCCTCCCTATGGCTGCAGGACATGGTGATATACCCTAGGGCCCAGGCCTGTGGTAATAATAAATCAGGGACCAATTAAAACCAAAATTATTTCTGGTCCAATACTGCCATTACTGTAAGTTTCACTGGAACCTGGTAACAGTTCCCATCAGTGAGTGAGTTCAGTGGGTGTGAGCATATGCCCTGGGCCAGAACTCAGAACAAGACCAAGAATGATTCTCTGTTTTAGATGAGTTATTCTGCATCCCGTCTGCAACTGAGAATAGCTGCATGACCAAGTCAAGGAGCCTCAGTGTACAAGTATTTGATTCCTGCACTTCTGATAGGAATAACCTAAGCAATGAAGTTTGCTTTCAAGAAAATAATTTATTAGAACAGTAGCTATTTTGTATTCCCCAAAGGAAAACTTACCAAAAAGAAAAGACGAAAGTACCGCTATATACAAAGACAACAAACTTTAACAGCAGTTAAAGCATTTTAAACAGCAGTTTCCTTGTTTTAGAAAATTAACTCTTTAGAGAAGCATTACATCTTTAGACGTATTCTGTACAATTCTTATGTGATCTGTTTTCACACAACAAAGGTAACCAATTAACAACTGGTCTTGAAGGCATAAGCTACCAGCTCATTAATTATCTTTCTTTTCTAGCAAAATCAGGCCTTATTTTCCAAGAAGTATGCTTTATTGTAAAAGATTATAACATCTAATTTCAGAAAATTTTCACTGCTTACAGGTAATGGACAAAGTCTAGACAAGAAATAAGCAAGATAAAAGTGGCTCACATCAAGAATTGACTCTGTTCTCCATTTAGCTGATGATTTTCCCAAAATTTGCAAAAAAAAAGTACTCCAGAAGCCTCTGCTTACTGAAAGAGACCATTTAATAAAACCAAAGATTGCTGAGCAACTTTTACTATGCACAATACTAATGTAAGTTTCAACACCTGTTTAATGTCTCACTAATTCTTCACCAATTCCATATTTCAGAACTGGGAAAAGGCTGGAACAGCAGGTATATTACCCTTTTTACAGTAACATTTTCCAGAGTTTTTAAGAGATACTAAGTGCATTCTAAGGAATCCATTCTTTATGTTGAGACTTTAGTACTTTTAGTCCAAAAATAACAAATGGGAAAACTTGATTCCATAAAGCTGAAAAATCACTCAGCTTCCTATTCGGTACTTTGTAGGAGGAATATGAAGGGGCAATTTCTAGGAAAAAGAAGCATTCACATTATGTACTTTACACTTGAATTTTTCAGAGAAACAACACTGAAAATTACAACAAATGGTATCTTTAAAACCGGCCAATATGAAATTAGAAGGTTGCCAGTTCTGCAGTTATGACCATAGAATCACAGAATGGTTTGGGTTGGGAGGGACCTTAAAGATCATCTCGTTCCAACCCTCTGCCATGGGCAGGGGCATCTTCCACTAGACCAAGTTGCTCAGAGCCCCATCCAGCCTGGCCTTGGACACTTCCAGGAGTGGGGCATCCACAACTTCTCTGAGCAACCTCTTCCAGTGCCTCATCATCCTCACAAGAATTTATTCCTAATACCTAATCTAAACCTTTTTCAGTTTGAAGTCATTCTCCCTTGTTTTGCCATGCTCTTCTAAATAGTCTCTCTCCATGTTTTCCTCTTGTCAAAATATATTTCATAAAAGCCTTGAATTTCATAAGAGACAGACGCCTCTTTTTAGTGTTTTCCTAAAAATACTGCCCTAGTTTACTGCTTTCTTGGTTTTATTACTCCTAAGGAGGAGTTGATGTCATGCCAAGTGTTACAAGACCTTGAGGAAAAGGATTAGATTGCTGTGAGCAGGTAAAAGCTGGCCATGTGCTTGGCACATGGATCCTGCTACTACGAAAAATGGATTTTCTTTCTGTAACCCTTAGAGACAGTATGAATATATATTTACCAGTACTAAACTAGTAAAGAACAGTACATTAATAATCCAAATGACAGGTCATTTCTTTTCTCTCTGATGAACAGTCCATCCCACCAGCATCTCAAACTTTGGTTTATTTTGGGTGGTTGGCACTGTTCCTATCAATTCCTTCAAGTGAAATTATATTTATTTACAACAGCTGTCCTGTGAATGCAAGAATATTTGCTGTTGGCTTTGATTTGCTGGATAGCTAAAATTTACTGAAAGAGGTCAGAAAGATAGAAAGCAGTTCAGGGGAATAAACAGTGAAGGAGATTAAAGGAGTGAAAAGTTGGAGAAACACAAAAGGAAGAAAACACCAAAACCCACCAGGTCTGAAAAAGAAAGTAGAAACCTATATGAAAGGGAAACAGTTGCAAATGCTGAAAAAGTTCAAAAGGAAGATGAGAGAGAGTATAAAATCTAAATTAATTTGTAACTTTAGCTAAATAATTAAGGCTTGGTAAAGTAAAAAATGGGGCCTCATCCCCCCAAAACCAAAAAAAACTTCAAAGACTATTTAGCAAGAGACAGAAAACAGGTCAGGAAATGCCAGTCTGCTGGGATCTAGGCCGTTTTTGTCTTTATTTTGATGGAAGTTACACTTCTCTGAAAAAAAACCCCAAACCCTCCAAGTGCTGCAGTCACCTTTCAGCTGACTTTGACAGGTTTTGGATCAATGCCATTTGTATAAGTGTAGCGGGTTTAGTTCAGAAACCGGGCAGAAACACTAATTAAGTGCAGTGGTTTGGTTCAAAATATCTATTACTTACTTATTTTCCTTCTGTGAGATAAGAACTAGGAAAAAGCAAAGCAGGCACAAACCTTAAACAGCTGCAGTAAGAGTTTTATTACTAATAGAATTAAAAGTAAAGAGAAATAACAAGAAATTAAAGCAAACCCCCTCCCACTCTCCAGCACTTTCCTCCTTTTATCCAACTCACACAAAGGGTAACAGAACATGGGATGTTAGTCAGTGTTACAGTTCTTGGTAAGTCTCTCTCTTACGCTTAAGGGAAAAAGGGTTTTCTTCAGCTGCACGTGGTTCCCAAACTGCCATCAACAGCAGACCCACCCAGAAAGAAACAATCTGCTCTGGTGTAAAACATCTCTTCCGTGAAAAATCTCAGTTCCTTCACACTGCCAAACATGGGCCATCACACGGGGTTATTAATCTTTTTAAGGACGAGTTATTTTGACCTGAACACAAAGGCGTTCTTCCCCACAAGCCTCTAAAAGCCTCTCACTGCTTCTATATAGCCTGGCATAGGCACTCTTCACAGTCTTCATGGGCCACACATGAATTCTCCATCCCCCCATGTACTTCAAATGGATTAAAGAGACAAACAGATTGTGATATTACAGTTTCTTCCCACGGCAGGCAAGAAAGTTTTTTTAAGCTACACGTGAAAAACGTGGCACCAGCCTCTTTTCTCCGGTTGCCATTTTCAGCTTTGTCTCACATGACTCACTTTCTCTTTCTCTCTGGCTCTGAAACTGCCATGTTGAAGAGTGTTCTTGTTCTGGCTTTACAGCAGAAGAAAGCCTCGCTCCCTCTGTGCTGCTGGCTGCATGGTGTCTTCCTCAGTTTAGCACGAAGTGTGCTGACTGCAGAAAGGAGGCTCCACTGGCTCCTGCTGGCTCCACCGGCTCCACGTGGAGAGGAGAGGGACCCGCCAGTCCCAAGAAGCCGCGCCGGATGGGTTTAGCTGTGTGGCAGACCATGGCTGGTTTTAGCTGCCTGCGGCTCTGGGATAGTTCCTCCCCCAGAGACCCAGGGTCCACGCTGCGGCATTGGGAAAAGGGGAAGGTAGCAGGGGGCCCGGCCCGGCCCAGCAGGGCCCAGAGGCTCGAAGCCCCCCCACCTTCTGGCAGGCGAACTGGGACAAAAGGCAATTCCCGCCTTTCCACGTGGTTTAAATATGTAAATTGCGAGAAGCGTCATTAGTCTAAAAGACTGTCCATCAACTCAGGTTCACCCACTACATTAAGGTATCTAGAGTCAAGTTGAAAGAACTGTTAAACAAAAGGTTTCATCGGCACAAATAGTTTCATTGTGCCTCAAACACAGCTGAGCAGCTTCCTTACTACAGTCATATTCCCCTGTATTCCCCCACAATCCACTGTATTTCAGTATGAAAACAAGTTATCAGTAATGGTCATAAGATGGTGAATAAAACATGGCTGCTTGGTATCAGTGAGAGATTCTGGAATCTTCATTTATCACCATGCTAGTCCAGTGTTACAGCAGCAGAAATACAACTAAAAGGTGAAAGCTTTCCATTTTTCCTCCACACTGTACATGTCTTTCATTAATACTCCTGATTCCAAATGGGGCTCAAGAATGTTTCTGCTCAATATTCACATAAAAGCATAAGGAATTCATAGCTAGGAGACAGTCCAAACCTGGGTGCAGCACAACAGACACAGCTGGCTCCTCAAGTTGTATGTCTGGGCCAATTAAAAAAAAAAAAAAAAAGGTAGCAAGCAAACAGAGAATGCAGAAATAGTTGCTCCAGAGGGTTTTTAAGGTGGAAAAGGAAATCTCCACCTGTTCCATTAAAAAATAAATAATCACTTCGCACTAGTTGCCCATGCATCACATTCCACAGGCTGCCAGCATTAGGATCATGTGGGTAGATGACAAGAATTCAAACTACTGACATCAATTATAATTCATTGGTGACATCAGCTCCTGGTTGGATCATTCCCTAAGTACTCTATCACTGTTACTCCCACCGTCACCAGGCTGAATATACACACAGGCCTTCTGATTCAGCTACACAGAACATATAAATACAAATGTTTAGTCATAAATTGAAATCATATAGCAAGGATTTGAATAATAGAAGATATTTTCCCTCTGTAAGGAAGTTATTTGAAGTATACCATAGCTGTACTTGCAGGATGTCAAGATCAAGCATAAGAATTTGGATTCTTCTTTCCCAGCTTTCCACAATTACATTAGAACAAAAAAATGCTGGTTTATATAGAAATTATTTTGTTCCATGAGTCAAACCGAGATAAGTTTGAGATTTCCTAGCTAGAATCCAACTATGTCAGTCCATTTTCAAAATAATGTGGGGTAACACAAATGATCCCACTTCATGAAGGGCAGCCACTGAGCTGGCTGGAAGGAACAGGGTATTGTTCCATGAAAGACTTCCAGGTTTCTTCTCTCCCCACAGCCCTGTAACTGTGTCATGGCACTGTGCCATAGGGAACATCCCAAGGAGGCCGGGAAATGCACTGGATTTATGGCAAAGGCAGGAAACGGGCCTGTTCTGTATCCCACACACTTCCAGAGCGCTGCCAAGGCACACGGGGCTGCAGGGACACGCCGTGTGCCAGGCGGGATTTGGTGTCACCCAGGTGCCTCAGCCCCAGGGCTGGCAGGGTTCCAGGCACAGGGCAGCTGCCCCCGTCCCGTTTCCCGGCAGCCCTCCCGGCTCCACGGGGGCCACAGGCCTTGCCCACAGCCGGACGCCGCTGGCAGCTTTCCCCTTCGGCCACGCACAATTCCCTCTCCCTCCGTGGCACCAGCGGCCCCCGGGCTGCCTGCCTGAGCCCTCCGCACCCCCGGCCTCTTCCCGGGCACCTTTGAAGCCCTCTCTACCCGAAAGAACGGCAGCAGCCCCCTCCCCGGTGCTGTGGGATGCGGCAGGAAGCTCCTGGGAAAGCCGCTCAGCCCTCCTGAGGCCGGGTGCCACAGCTGCCCTCAGGCTGCGAGGGAGAACAGCAGCGGCCTCTGCCAGCACCTGCCAACTCCCGCGGGTGCCTCCCGAGCCTCCTCTGCTCCAGGCTGAGCACCCCCAGCTCCCTCAGCTGCTCCTCATCACACCTGTGCTCCGGAGCCTGCACCAGCTCCATGCCCATCTCCTGGACGCGCCCCAGCCTCGTAGTGCGCTCCCAAAAGCGGGCCCGGGATTCCAGATGCACCCTCAGCAGTGCCGAGCACAGGAGCATTGCTCCAGGTCACAGAATCATAGAATATTCTGTGCTGGAAGGGCTCCACAAGGGCCCTGAAGTACAACCAAAACCTCTCACAGCGATGTTCAAATGTCAGAAGCAGCAGAAGAAAGGAAGACATTTTTCTTATCAGAGCATCAACCAACCTGAATTAATACAATGAAATGAAAAAACAGGTTAGGATGGAACACTCTCAACTTATTTACATACTGCCTTCCATCATTTTAAAACTTGACTTTATGTGGTTGGTTTCTAGCATTTTTCACTTTCCTTTTCCTGGCCAGAAATGAAATAGTTCCCTTAAAAATAAGACCAAGACGTGCCCACCGCTGGCCATAAAGGAGCCCATCAGCAATGGCAGTAATGCCGCTGGGATAAAATACTCAAGAGGGGGAAAAAAAGGTATGGCCCAGATTGCAGCCGGAGAAGAAACCACGGTGCCAAGAGAGAGCCTCAGGGAAATTGACTTTTTTAGATTATTTGTGTCTATTTGGCCGAGAGGATTTAAGACTGCATTCCCCATCTGATGGAGTCACTCAGTGTGCAGAATGCTTTTTC
The DNA here is from genome assembly GCF_041296385.1 of Aphelocoma coerulescens. Taxonomy (NCBI): domain Eukaryota; kingdom Metazoa; phylum Chordata; class Aves; order Passeriformes; family Corvidae; genus Aphelocoma; species Aphelocoma coerulescens. The sequence goes on from NC_091017.1 coordinate 14,650,832, forward strand.
ACATGAAGTCTCTCAAGACTTATCTCTGCTTGAAAGAATCAAGAACTTGCGAATGATATACATAAGTTGGGTTGTTCTGGTGTCTTGGTTTTTTATCCCATTACCAAGTAATTTACATGTGAAATTCTTGTTGCAGAGGCCCCAGTCCAGGGGCTCTCCTGTCTGGACCGGGACACAGCCTCCCTGAGTTTCCATCAGTGCTCAAGGGCCACAAGACGTGCAAGTCCCATCAGTGAATTTCTTGCCAGCTTTACTCATGGGATGCCCCTGAGCCTTTGGACAAAGCAGCTGCAGCTCTGGCCCTGGGCCCTGAGGGCTCCCTCAGTGGCTCCTTCTCAGCTGCCGGGCAGGGCCCTGCGGCTCAGTGGCGCAGGGCCGTGCGGCCCCGCCTCGGGCACAGCCCGTGTGCGGCTGCCGGGCAGGGCTGGGCTCCCGTGTGCAGCAGGGGGTGCGGGCGGGGCTCCAGCAGGGTTCCGTGCCCTCTGAGCCCCGCCCTGGGCACCTGGACACCGCCCCGGCCGTGCCTGTGACGCTCCGTTGCCACCGGGGCCATGGCAACAGCAGAAGCGTCTTCGGGAATCGCCCCGCGGGCTGCAGCAGCACGGAGCGAGCGCGGCTGCCATTGTGGGAGGCATTCCTTGGCCAGAGAGCCTGTTGGCAGCGCCACTGCCGTTCCCGGAGGCATTCCTTGGCCAGAGAGCCTGTTGGCAGCGGCACTGCCGTTCCCGGAGGCATTCCTTGGTCAGAGGGCCTGTTGGCAGCGGCACTGCCGTTCCCGGAGGCATTCCTTGGTCAGAGGGCCTGTTGGCAGCGGCACTGCCGTTCCAGGAGGCATTCCTCGCCCGCAAGGCCCACTTGTGCCAGGTGATTCTCCCCTTGGCTGCGCGGGGGCAAACGGGCCAGCCACGGATGGCTCTGCTGCCTTCCTGCACCGTGCAGCAACAGGAACAGCTTCAAATGCGGGTTCTTACTGCTGCCTCTGCGAGCTGACAGCAGTTTGCTGGGAAAGAGGCCTCTGACCAGAGCGACTGCCTTTAAGGCCTTGTTTGTGCAATTATTTCAGAGTATTATTACCCAGCCCTCAGTGGGACAAATTAATGTCGGGTGGAGAGGGCAAGGTTGCAGGAGGGCTTGCTGCTGATTCAGCTTTAATCCTCAGTGTCTTTGAGGCGCAGCAGAGCCAGGCAGTCCCTGGGAAAGGAGGGCAGCACAGAGGCCCCTGGGTTCTGCCCCGTGTGCTGCCAAAAGGTGCCAGCACTGAGGAGGAGAGGCTTGAGCGGAGAGCCAGCAGATGTGTGGCAGGGGAAACTCTGGGCTTTTCCTGGGCAGTGCCTGCAGCAGCTGGGGCCTGGGATTGCCCTGTTGTCGGGATTGAGAGCGGCTGCGAGGGGCCGCTCTTCCCGTTGAACTGTCACAGGCAGTGACTCCAGAGAGAGGTGGCAAAGCCGGTGTGGAAGAACCCACATCCCAAAGTGAAGCCAAAGCTATGGATTTATTACTTTCCACTTTTAAGAATCAAGGCCATTTTAATCACAATGGTCTTGTACATCTACTGGTATATTATATGTATATAAGTCCAATGGCCACCAGAATATTTTAATACTTTGAGTTCAGGTTGGACAGGCCTTTGAGCAGCCTGGTCTAGCGAAAGGTGTCCCTGCCCATGGAAGGAGGGTTGGAAGTAGATAATCTTTAAGGCCCCTTCCAAGCTAAAACATTCTGTGGTTCTGTAGTTCTGTATTTCTACGAATCCGGTGTGTTCTCTGCCTGTATGTCAAGGTGACCCTTCAAATACCTGAATGTGTGCAAAACAGCATGCTTTGCCCATAAAAAGAGCATGTGAAGGTCAGTGATAGCAAGATCTGAAGGAAAAGCTCTTGAGATGGGTACATAAGGTTTAGGTCTCCAAGCAGCCTCCAAGCTTCCTTGCTCCTTCAGAGCAGCTCTTTGCCTGTGGCTGGACGGAGAAAGGCAGCAAGAAGAGCAATCAAAGATGTCCTGCTAAGGGATGCAGCAATGAGTCTGGCCAAATACAGCACTGTCAAAACCTTGTAAGAATTCCCATCAGGGTCACTTGGGTACCTGCCTTCATCTCCCCAGCGAGGAAAGCTCGTGTTCAGAAGCACAGCTTGGTTGCAAAAGCATTTGTGCCCTGTGGCAATCGTGTCAGGTTAAGGACGCCTGCGCAACCTCAGATCCATGGGGCGTCAGCGAGGTTGAAAACCTGGCCCTGTCCAGGGCATTTGCAAAACTTTTTGCCTGTCTAGTGAAGTCTGGATTTTGCTGCTGGCCACTCACGTGCTTTGTGGCCATGTTAAGGACAAGCTGGTGACAGAGCAGGTTTCCCTGCCATGCTGTCTATTCACATGGGTGCGTGCATCTCTCTCTGCCCAAGTTGTGCCAATGCCCGGTCCATTCAAGAGAAGTTGGAAGAAACCTGGAATGACTCCTCCCAGTATGCGCTTCCAACTTCTCCCACCTTTGTTCCTCTTTAAATCCAAGTGGGCACCTTGTTCTTTCAAGGCAGTTTATTTCCCAGCCAGTGTTACGGTTTTCATGATTGTGAGGAGGGAACAAAGCTGCAGTGTTTGTTTGCTTCCAGATCTGTCCTCTCAGCTTAGTGTGAGTGCCTATTCTGAGGCTTCCCAGCTGCAGGGGGAGGTGGGGGTCTGACAGGATTCCATCCGCAGTGGCCCGTGTGTTTCTGTGGCTTGCAGAATGGTTCCCTGCTGGTCCCTTGCCTGGTGTTAAAGCCGTGGCCTGGAGCTCAGCTGCTGCTTCCCCTCTTCCCCCAAGTGTCTGTGCTCCTGTCTCATGTCAGCTGCCCTCAGTGGGGTGGTTCACAAGACTTCCCACAATGCTCCTGTAGCCTCCTCCCCAGTGAGAATTCATTCTGCTCCCTCTGGACTGTGAGATGCTGCAAATGAAGGTCACAAATTGAAATGGAAATGTTTTCAGTCCTGTTTCTGCCTCTTGGAGATTTTTTGCTTCTGCTGAGGGATCTCATTACCTTTTAATCTAGAGCTGTCTTTTTAGGGCTTTCTTTTCTCCTTTTCTTTCCCTCCCCTTTCCACAGATGCTGCCATTCACGTGAGGCCCATTTGGTTGTCCAAGGGCAGGGTTCTAAGGGCACATTTACACTTAAAATGGAACCAGATATCCTGGAGCGTGTAGCATGGCCTGGTTTGTCATGCTCTTGGCCCAGTGTGGAGCTAGGAGCTGACCTGAAATGCAGCACCAGCACTGGGGGCAGGGGAAAATGGATCTCTTGGTTCTCCCCTTCTCAGCTACGTGGAATCCCCATGTTTGCATGGTTGATGTTTAGGAGCACTGCAGTGACTCCCAGTTGGGCACTCAAGGCTCTGAGTGCAGCAAGTCCCCGGAGATCTGGACCCCTGCTTTAGGTCTGAACTCATGCAGATGGTGAATTCTGTTTGTTCTCTTCCAGAGAAGCTGATCGAACTGAGGCTTCGTAATGGAACCTACGGACAACCTGAACAGAGACAATAGGTAGGAATTAATTTGATGTAATCTTGGCTTCCCAGGTGCTCTGATGAATGTTGAGACAGTTTAAAAAATAATCCCCCCTTAATGCAGTTAAGTAAGGATTGTCCTGTCAGTGGGAGTGGCTTCAGAGCACCTTGGTATTTTCAGAGCTCCTGTAACAGGCTCAGGCCTGGATGATGTCGTGGGTCTGGGCAGGTTCTGGGCTGAACTTTCTGAAGCCAATCTCTTGTTCCTGGGGCCAGGGCACTCCCTTCTGCAGTTTGGGAAGCTTTGGGCCTAGGAGTATTTTCCTGTTTCAGTGTGCAGCAAAGCAGGAGCTGTGTTTTTTGGGGTGGGGGCGCTTTGTGCAAGTTTTTACTTCTTGTGGAACATGTTTGAAGGTGAGGAGGCCTGAGCTGATGTTTCAGGGCAGACATTCAGTTTCACTTGCCTCTTTGAACAGTCGGGATGTTTGGGTTTTCCTGGTGACACATCAAGTGTAGACCAGCTGCAGCAAGTACAGCACTGTTTTTAACTCTCCAATACTGAGCTGTGTTCCCCCTGGAGATGGAGGGGGTAGGACTGTGGAGTCCCCCTGTTCCAAGGTTCCCAGGTGCTGGGCGTGTTGGTGCTAAGGCTGGAGGTCCAGTTCCCAAAGCTTCCAAAGTTCCCTGGCCTTAAGGGAAGTGTGCAGGCTTGTGAGGAACAGCAGAGCGCAGGTTTGCAAAGGTTTTGAAGAGCATCTTGCCAAACACCTTCAATGGCCAGGGCAGAGATGGGCAGCAATGGTGTCTCCAGGGCTGCGGAGGCTGGGAGAGCTACGGGCTTATCTGAAGAAGCTGGGCATTTCAGTAGACAGCAGACTCTTCTACTCTGAATTAGGAATGCCATCCAGTGCAAAAACCTGATTTATTGCCAATAACAGCCCCTCAGCATGAGATGAGGCAGCTGTGCTTCTGCTCTAGGGGTGATTAAACTTTCAGGAGCTGATTATGGGTGTGGTATTTGGGAAGGTGTCATTGCAGGGGCACACAAGGCTCTCCCCTTGCATCCTGGGGCACTTGGGAAGTTGGATGAGTGAAGAAGAATCCAGGAATTGTAGGTATAGAGTAGACTGTGCAGTAGAGTAGAACTAGATTCCTGCATCTACCATGCCTGCTGCCTTTTCCTTCCCCAATGTCCACAAATGTCAGAGGCAGAGTTTCCCTCATTTTGCAGTAGCCTTTCACAGACCAGGGACAGTTTAAAGGATCTGGTTTCCCATGATGGGACACAGCCTTATCAGTGTTTTGATGTGGGGCTGGTGGAATTGAGTACATGCACATGTGGCTGAAGAGGAACAGGGGCATTTGAGCTGGTGTTTTCTGAATGTCTGAGATCTCCTATCTAATCTCGTTGGTGGGAAGGCTTTAAATGCAGCTACATGATTGTCAGTACGCAGCTCTCCGCATATCCGTTTACAGTAGAGAGTGCATTTGTAAGGCTGTTTATAAAGTGGACAAAGTTCAGGCGTTGAAAGTGGCAAGACCTTCAAAAGAGAGGATTCTCTTTGACGCTCAGTGGGAGAGTGGGGTGGGAAGTCAGAAAGAGAACAAGAATGGCAGTTTCTCCCATTGATCACTGCAAGTGGGTTTGCCAGCTCACCTGCTGACCGCCCCCAGTGACTGCTTCCCCATTTGTTTCACAGGGAAATGGGGGGACAGTTTTTCCCTTCCCACCCTTCTTGATGGCTGGGATGAGCAGTAGCAATCCCTGAGAAGGATGCGTGCTGTTCCTTGTGTGTCTCGTTGCTCTGGGGCACAGCACACGCTGGACAGAACTGATTTGGGCACTGTCACCATCCTGTGGATTTCAGCATTGCTTTGCTGCTGGACCTGTGCCCTTGTGTGAACGCCCCAGTGTGTGCAGGGAGTAGAAACAGGGCTTCAAGTGTTAACTCTCCTTTCTCTTTCTCTTTCTCTTTCTCTTTCTGAAAGCTGGCACAACAACAGAGACTTGCTCCGCATTCTGGAGCGAGACAGGCGCAGGAGGCAGGCGGCTCCAGAGGAGAAAGATCCATTCTCGGAGGAGACTCCCCTCTTTGCCAAACCCTACAAAGTAATGGGAGTGGGGTGCAGGCTGGAAGGAGAGGAGGAAGGAGGCTTGGGGTGGGAGAGGGAGCTGTGTCTTCTGCATGGGCTGTAGCAAACTTGAGCCTGACAACTGCAAACACAGCAGCTTCCCATGTGCTCCACTGAGCTTGCCTGACTTCCCTTGTGGCGATGCGTGGGGATTCCATGAAGATCCTGAGGAGTGTCTCTTGCTGAGCTGCATCTTTGCTTGGGGTGGGAGAGGGAGCTGTGTCTTCTGCATGGGCTGTAGCAAACTTGAGCCTGACAACTGCAAACACAGCAGCTTCCCATGTGCTCCACTGAGCTTGCCTGACTTCCCTTGTGGCGATGCGTGGGGATTCCATGAAGATCCTGAGGAGTGTCTCTTGCTGAGCTGCATCTCTTGCTTGGGGTGTTTTTGACATTCCCCCTCTCTGTTGTTCTGCTGCAGACTGATAAAGAAGATGAGCTGTCGAGGCGCGTTAAGAAGGTGCTGGGCGATTGGGACTTCAAGGCGCTTCTGAGCCACAAGTGCCCTCTGAATCCCATATGGATTCCAAGAAAGTCCAAGTCCCAGTCACACACCCGCAGGCATCGGCGGACCTGCAGTAAGACAAAGCCCTATGAGGACATCTGGGGAAAATCCTCACCGGAATCACCAGACCTCTCACCTCGCCCTGAGCAGAACTGTGACAGCGATGAGGGTCCCTCCAATTGGAAGGCAGAAGCCAAAGCGGAACAATCGCAACTCCTGCCTGTCAGGGTGAGTGCAGTTGTTGGGGGCTCTGTTGTTGGCAGCCCCTCAAGGCCAAGGGAGCAGCACACGGGCCCTGCCTTTCTCGGGGCTTGGCCTCGCCAGAGCTCAAAGGCATTTGGTTCCCAGGTGCATGTTGGGGTTTTGGCAGGCTCATCCTTCAGCATCCTGGGATATTGCTGTGCCCTATGGAATGTAGGAGCCCATGGTGCTGAGCCATGGCAGCTGGGCCAGGAGAGCCACAGGGAAGGTTTTCAAACTGTGTTTGGCCTCTGGAAGGAGAAGGAAGAGCTAGAGGCTGCAGGCAGCTTTTCCTGGGAAAGGCTGGTGATCAGCTGCAAGGGACTGTGGGCAATACCTTGTGGAAAATGAGAGGAAGCTGAGAGAAGTAAAGCAGTGCAGGGCCTTGCCTTCTGCAGGAGCCATTCTTCAGCATCAGTTGCCAAAAAGATAAAGCACGATCCTGGCTCTCAAAGTCTTGGGAGTGCAGAGTGCTGCAACCAGCCCTCAGGCCAGCAGAAGTGGGCAGTGTTTGTCCTTGCTGCTGGGAAGCCCAGTTAAGGAGTGTCAGTGTGAAGTAAGGAGCAGGGATGCTGCATCTGCCTTGGAGTGGGTGGTGAGGGGGGGGAAGGAGGGGCTGCGTTTCTGAGAGAGGGGTGGAGTCCCTGCCGGCTTCTGCCATCAGCTGGGGGGCGACTCAGCTCCCTGGGGTAGCCCAAAGGCAACTTGTCTCCACAGTGTGTCTCTGGGCACCCCTGCAGAACATGCATTTGTCCAAATTTGGCTGCTAAATCCATCACTTTGCCAGGCAATGGGAGAGTGAGAAATGGTAGCTGGGGAGTTGCAAGTCCTGCAGGGGCAAGAACAGGATGGATAAAGTCAGCCAGGATTTGCATGAACTGTGTTGCATCTTTCCCGATGTGTGAGATGTCAGTGTCTTGTCCACACTGCTGTGGACTTCAGAAGGACTAGGAGTCTCATTTATTTGGGTGAATGAGAAATATTCCTCTTGCTCTAGGACTGGCTTAGAAGAATTGGGAACTATTATTTCTAACTGTTCTTTTTAACTAAGGAAACTTTTTGCTCAACTCTTTTAAATGCAGAGGCAGCCTGTGCCTTTGAAAGCAAAGCTTGGCTGCCTCAAAGCAAAATTCCATAAAGGAAGCAGACTGCAGGAACATACTTATATAATAATAATAACAACAGTAATGATAAATAGTAGCAGTAGTAGCAGGAGTAGTAGTAATTTAAGAAAGGAAACATTGTTCTCTGACTGCCAGGTTGCAAAGGGAACACTGGCATTTTTCTCAGAGGAAGAGGAGGTGACTGTGGGGATTTCAGTTCATTTTCTACCTGGCCTCCATTAGTAACTCCCCCTCAGATGGGCCTTTTAATCCTTAGCAGCACTTTATTATTAATGGGCTTGCAGGACATTTCTAGAGCTGTTGGTAAGCAAATGCTGGCTGAGTGCATGTCAATTAGTAAAAAAACTAACAAAAAAAACGCAAACAAACTCCTTCTGCCTCCCTCGTTCTTGTTTCAGGAAAAGAAGCCCATTGAGGTGCCATCAACTGAAAACACTTGGAAGGTTGGTGCTCTTCAATAATAGATCTCTGGTTTTGCCTATGTTTTGCGTCCATTAAGGAATTGGGAATTCCTGAAAATTGGGAATTTCCTTGAAAAAGGAATTGGGTGGGGAAGAAATACATTGCTGAGCTCCTGTTCACTCAGCAGATGTTTCCCTCACTGAAAGTGTGTTTTGGGGTGTGCTGAGGAGAAGTAGAGGTAAAAGCTGGAGTTGTAAGATCAGCCTTCCTCTCAGTCTGTGAGTGTAGCATTCTCAAATGCAGTTCTAGAGCCGGAGTGACAACTCATCCCAGGCAGCCTGAGCTGCTCCTCCCTCAAGCTGGGGGTTGCTTTTCCCGAGTGGCCCTTGTCCAAAGGCTCTGCACCTGCTGCTCATGTCCTGAATGGACGTGCATGACACTTAGAGAGCTGCTGGTAATCAGATGTTTGCTGAGTGCATGCTTGTTTCCTGTCAATGAGTAAAATACCCAGACAAGCTCACACTGCTTCCCTCTTTCTTGTCTCAGCCCATTGTGCACATTTATGTGCAGTCCATTGAAGGAATATTGGAGGTAGGTGCTCTTCAATAACAGATCTCCAGGTGGAAGCCTGTACAAATCCATGAGGAGCTGGATCCCTCTGACTCTCTGCAGGGTGAAACGTTCTCTTGTGTCCATCAGCAAAACTCCTGAGAGCTGCTTCTCTCCCTCTCTTTCCAGAAAATGAGGAACTCACTGTCACTTCTCCTGCCACCTCTTCAGACGCCTCTGAGAAAAGAGACTTTCAATCTTCCATTGCCAGCAAAGGTAAGCCAGCCCATTTTTGCCAGGGCTGCTGATAAATTCCAAGAGATCTTTCTGCTGAGCAGAAGTTCAGCTCAGCTGTTTGGCAGCTCTTAGGATGTTTTAAAAGTATTTATTCAAAAATGCACATGTCCCTAATGTGCCAGCAACACACCGTTTAGGTGTCAGTGGATGTATTTATTGTGAAGCTACACGCTGAACTACTTTGCACTTTGTCCTTTAATCCTAGGAATCCCAACGTGATGGGCAAGTGGCCAGGGAGTTTCAGAAGAGTTTTGGCCAAGTGGCCAAGGAGTTTCAGAAGAGTTTTGGCCAAGTGGCCAAGACTTCTCCCAGAAGCTGTGGCCAAGTGGCCAAGGCTTCTCTGGAAGGTCACGTTACAAGCAAACAGAGCTTCCTGAAGCGTCCTGTGCACACTGACGGGCCCTTGCCCAGGAAGACCATGGGTATCAAAAGGCCCGGCCAGCCCCTGGTGCCTGATGAATCCAAGAGAGTCCGGAAGGTGGAGAGTGAGCCTGGTCCTTTGGAGGTCACAGAGAAGCCTTGCAAGGACCAGCCCAAAGTCCTAGAAACAGTGAAGCCAAAAGCCATCAAAAGGACAGAAAGACAAAAAAGACCCACAGACAGGAAAGACCTGAAGCCGGCACCTCACAAGCTCTCTGAGAAGCCAAAGGACAAGGGCTCCCAGCAGGCCAACGCCAAAGGCTTTCTGGAGCCCCGGCCCCTGGGAGCTGGCCAGGAACGTGACGCTCTCATCCCCAGCAGGCACAGGCCTGGCAATTTGCACAAGGAGAAAGTGCCCTTGCCTCCTGGGGAGAAGAAGTTGTTCTCGCCTGCAAGGAAGCCGGACTGGAAGAGGAAAGCCATGAAGAGTCCTGAGGAGCCCCCTGGAAAGAAGAAGGTGAGAGGGGCAGGGGGAGGTGGGTTTGGACAATGACCAAGGTGGTGTTTGGAAAACCCATGTGGAGTTTCCACTTCATAGGTTGGCAGTAGAGCCATGATCCTTCTCTAATGGTGTTACCAAACTTCTAAGGGGTGTGTTCCCACCGCTGTTTCCAATTGGTCACAGATCCCCTCCTGAGCAAATGGAAAGCCCTGTAAGCTGTCTAACATGCTCTGGTGTTTTGGGGCTTTTCTTGGAATCCTAGTTTCCTGCAAGAAGAAATCCCCAGCCCTCCTCTGTCAGAGGAGGTTTTGGCAGCAGGCTGTGGCAGCTTGTGGCTGACCAGCCCCCGCCAGCACTGCTGGGTTTCTCTGGGTTTCAGCCCAAGCAGAGCTTTGTAGGGTGGCGGTGCCCCCTTCCTGTGCCCCCCATTACAAGCAGTGTGGTACTGAGGCACTTGGCACATGGATAAATGGGCAAAAAGCTTGCTTGGGTTTCCTTGGAGCTGCTGTGATGCCAGCAGTGATGCCTGAGAGGTGGCTGGGTGCACTCAGGGGCTTTCCAGGGAGCCCTTTGCAGAGTCCCTCAGCCATTGCAGTGGCTTTCCCTTGAATTCCAAGAGAGCCCTTCATTTAACTGAGCAGGTCGATGCTCCCAAGTGTTTTTTGGGAAGCTGACTCCCAAAGGGGCCTGGGTCAGCTGCAGCAAGAGTTGTCTGCAGGCTTCATGGTGAATGGGCACTGCCTGTGGACTCCCTGACTGCAGGAAATCCCAAGTCAGAGCCTGTATCCCAGACGGGAGTGCAGCCTGGAAGGAGAACTCATTGAGAGCAGCACTGCTGAGAAGCTGCTCCATGGTTCCATGTTTCTCTGCACTCTGGGAGAGAGGCAGAAACCAGCAGGCACACTGTGGGTAATGCCAAGAGATAAGGGCACTTTCTTTTACATTTTCTTGGCTTGTAGCAAACGGTTCTGAAGTTTCTCCTTCAGCTGAGCTGATGATTTGCACACTTGATGCTGCACAATCGATGTTATAAAATCTGTAAAAATCTTTCAGTGATTGGCTCTCTGCCTTAATGGTTCCCGTGCTTCTGGAAGACAATGGCAGCAATTTTCACTGACTGTTTAAATTTCACCCCTCTCAGATTCTTGTCAATACAATCAGAACCCCCTGCACATCTGGGGGATCTCAGGGATCTCACTCTCCTGTGACTGGAGTTTTTCCTTCCCTTCGATAAGGGGTGTCACAAAGCACAATTGCTTACCGTTCTTGACTGTGCCCCAAGGCATCTGAATAAGTTTCTGTACCATTCAGACTGAGTAGGAGGACAAAAAGCCCATCCAGGACAGATGGAATGCTTGTTTTCAGCAATGGAAGGGCCTTACTTTAGATTACAGTTTGCATCGAGAGGTTTAGCAGTTCCATCCCTGCCACTGGAAAGCAATTAATGTATGCAAGCAAGATAGGTAAAATGTCATTTTAGGTTTACTTGTCAGTGAGCCTGAAAGCTCTATCTGCTGTGCTTGGGTTTCCACTTTGTGAGTTCCAGTATCTTATTTTTTCTGTTTTCAACCAGAATCTGTAAAACTGAGCTGTATTGGTCTGTACTTTGTGTGAACTTTCAAGACATGAGTGATTTTTTTTCCTCCTTTTTTCTTTCTTCCTGTTAGAGGGAAGACAAGGGGGATACTCCCAGGAAGAAAAAGGAATGAAAACACCCAACAAAATAATTTCAGCCTTCAGCAAACAAAGGCCCCAATAAACTGAAGTGAGTATGCAGTGGTAGGATGTCAGAAAGAAGTGTAAATCTTAGTTTTTGTTCAGAAGGGTGAGACCCAGAACCCTATCTCCTGTCCTGGCACTCGAGAGTTTGCTTGGAACATCGTGTGCCTTCTGCAACTCCAGATGCTGCAGACTGGCCTTACCAGGCTGGAAGCACCCGGTGCAGAAAGCAGCTCTGTAGGTGTGGGTGGGTAAGGGCAGGGAGTCTTTCCCTTCTGACATCCTCTTAAAGCACAGAGGTGTTGGGGCTGACGTTTGGCTGGGGGAAGGGATGTTCCCATTGCGGTAGGAATGGAAGAGCTTTAATTCTGGAGTTCCTTCCTGCCTTTTTTCAGGGAAAATGAGCAGCTGCCTTAGTCATGTGCTGGCTTCTGGGGTGGGAAGGGTAGGAGGTGTTTTTGGGGAGAGAGGGCTCTGGATCAGGTGGGGGATAGTGCTGTGCTCCGTGTCAAACCGTGCTCTGTGCAGCATCAGCTGTGCCAAGGCAGAGCAGCTGGAGAGCACGTGGGCAGTGAATAGGGACCAAAGCACTGGAAAAGTGGGTGCTGAAAGAGGGGAGAGGACTGTCCCACGCACAGCAGAGTCAGGCAAGAGGTGCAGCCTCACACCCGAGCCTTCCCACTGGGTTTAACTTCATTGCCTCTTCTGATGCTGCAGCCCATGGGCTGGGATTCGCTGTTGGTGTGTTCTTGGAAACTTTGAGAAGCTGACTAAAAATGGTGTCAGTGAGCAGTGGTGAAACAAGGCTGAGAGCTCTTTGGTGCTGCTTCTTGCTGCCAGAGTTCCCTGGCCATCCTGATTTCAGATGACCAGAAATCTGCTAGGCCACTCTGTTAGTGAATGTGAAAGTCTCTGCCAATTAAAAGTCTCTCTCGCTTGAAGCCTCTCAGCTTTGGAAGTGTTGCCTACTTGAGGCACTGGCAAGAACTGGCCAGTTCAGGATGTAGCCAAGTTTGTCAGAAATCCCTACGGTGTGTGTGCATCATATTCATGAATTTGCTTCTCTTGTCCTGACCATCAGAAGCTTCATTCCAAACCGAGAGGAAAACTGTGGTGCTGCCACCACTGCCGGCCATGACTGCTGCACAACGGGCACCAAACTCGACCACGACGGCTCAAAAGAGCCCCAGAACCGAGAGTGACGACCTGGACCTGCCTGCCATGGATAACCCTGCCAGGAACCAGGATCCTTTGTTTGCCACGCTCAGGAAAGTGGAGAAAGATCCCGAGGAACTATCCCAGGGCATCAACACTGGTATCCAGGAGAGCTGGCGGGAGGTTTCCTGCAACCCACGCGTGCTGTGTGGTTCTCTTCAGAAACGCCCTCTCACCTAAGTGACCACTTCTGGTTGTGGGCAACTGCAGATACAAGCCTGGTGGGAGGAGGAGTACGTTTATAATAAGAAAGGGTGGTTTGCTTAAAATGAAGAAACAACAAAGCTGTGGGTTTGGCTGCAACCTGGGCCTAAGGTTTTATAGCTTTTTTTACAAACTTGCTCATGACCCTTGCAGCTTTGCATTCCCTGGTAATAAAATTGGATTACTTGGCTGTTTGCTGATGGCTCGGGGTGCGGGGTCTAGGGCGTTGGGGGGTGTGTGTTAGGCCAGCCTGTGCACACTGTAGTAGCTGCCTTCTCACTGCTTGCTTTTTCCTGACAATTTTCCTGCTTGCAGCCCTCACAGCTCTTTCAGCCACTGAGCGAGGAAACCTGCTGCTGGATTTCTCCGCGCTTGGGAAAAGTGTAATGGTGCAAAGCATTGTGAGCTGCCAGGTGAGAAGCCAAGGTTCCATTTCCATTGTCGGAGGGATTGCTGGGGAAGAAGGCAAGAGGGGGAGAGCCTGGAGAAGAGACTGTGCCTGGGACCAATGAACATTTTCTCTGGAAACTTAGGAGAGCCAGGCTTTGGAATGGCTTTAGGCATCTCTCTCTGACCAGCTTGTTCTCTGTGGTTTTTCAGGGATCTGCAGGGGATGACAGGAATCCTTTCCCAGTGACTTTGCTGCCAAATGAAGACAAGACAAGAAGACCTCAAGTCTGAACAGTAAGTGTTTGTTTTACAGCCCTGCCTGGAGTTTCTGCAGCCACCAGGCAGGGCTGGCCCTGCAGCCACCCTGGCTTCTGCTTCCTCATGAGCACCTCCTTTAGGAGAAAGGAGAGAGATTGGGGAGAGCTGCCCTGTGAGGGCAGCACCTGCTAAGTAGCTTGGCTACAGCTGGGCAGCACTTGAATTTTTGACTCCTTGCTGGGCCTGTGACCAGTATTGGCCAACAGAAATTCCTCGAGTTGCTGCCACATTTTTTATTGTACACCTTAGTCATTACAAATGTTGTGTTGTCCTGTGGTGCAAGCAGTGGGGAATACTCAGAAGCTGTAACCTGCCATCCCACGGGGCCTTTGCAGTGTCATTTTCCATAAAACACAAAGCTCTGTGAGCCCCTCTGGGCAAAGGGATGCATTGCCTTGATCTGCTGGCAAGCTTGCAAAAGAAAATGAGCACGATGTGCCTGGCTGAAGGGCTGGGAGGCTGTAAAAACCCTCTCCCTAAAGCGGCACCTGCTGAAAGCCAAAAGGCTTTGCAGGTCCTCTTGGAGCCAAGTGACTGCAGTCATTGACTGGACTCTGCCAGTGTGCCTGTTGGATGAGTCCAACCAAATGTTTTCTCTTCCCTCCCTTTGTCCCAGACCTTTCTGCTGGACAAAGCCAAGTGACGTGACCAAGAGCCGGACTGACCTCGTGCACCGAATGAGACCGAATTTACAGTGACCCAGACTGGAATCCAGTGTGCCTTGACTGGGTCTCCAGGATGTAAATAGTTCCAAGTTCTCTGTTCTTTTGAAGCCTTACAAACAGTTCTGTTGTGTTTTTATTGTTCAATGCAAAGATCTGCATATTATTTTTGTTTGAAATACAGTTGTAAGTTATTTTGGTTACCTTTGGGAAACTTTGTGGTTTTTGAGGGTAATGCTTTTCTGCCTTGCAAAAGAAGAGATGGAGGGGGGTACCTGCCTTTAAAAAGACCACGTGAAATTTTTGGAAAGGCTGGTTATTTACTTTAAAAATAATGATTGGAACAAAACTGTTAGCACTTTCTGCTTAAAATCTGAGCCCAAAGAAAGGTTGGTGAGTTATGCTGTGGTCTGCACTTCATTAGAATGGCCTAAGCATGGCAGAATTGGGTCTGTTGGCAAACAACCGCAAAGTCAGAACAGAAAACGGGACTGTTTGGGAAACAACTCCTTCTCACACACTCAGCTGTGGTAAATGCAGAGATAGTTGTGACTGGAGTGAAAGGAGCTGGTGCTGACTCCAGCTGTGCACAGCTGTAATTAGCAGCCCTCACTCTGCCCTGAGCCAGTCATACAGTGCCATGCACGAGTGATCCCTACATTGTCCCTTCCTGGTGCAGTATCTGGCATCTGCTGACTGAGATGCCATCATCTAATGTAGCTTCACTTTGGAATTTACTAGGAAAACAAACAAAAACAGAGCAAATGCTCATAAGCTCTGCTCAGTTTTGGCCTGTTAAGAACACCGATCCAAAGGCAGCAGTTTTGTGTAAACAGAAATGATGAAAAGTCAGCTTTGCTGAGGAGTCCCAGATGCAGATTTCCTGTACAGCAGCACAGCTCCTACTGGCACAGGACATGAGTTCCTATTTGCCTGTGACTGATTTGCAAACACCTGCTGAGAACAAGCTGAGTAACCACACTTGGCTCTTCAAAAAGTCCAACAACGTGATATGTGTAGCAGTGTTAACAGCCAGGCCACAGCATGTCACACGTTGAATTGTCCTCGCAGCCCTCGAAGAAATCAGTTAAACTGCTTAAACTTAGCGAACCCTAAAGGAAAATGCTTTAATGCTGAAGCTTTAAAAGTATCCATTTTCACCAAAATGCCATCAAAGAATCCCAATCCAAAACAAACCACGAGCATTTGGTTTTAAAGTAGTCTAAATAAAAACTTTTTGAGCAAGCAGAAGGGAAAGATTTATTAAGTAGCTAAGCAGCACTTCATTTGTAATAGTGGTTGAGTGTACACATGCAGTAAGTGAAAGGAGCTAAACCTTAGTCTCCCAAATGGTGTCCTGCAAGTTAGAGAAAATCCCTTTTCTTTCAGTAAGTAAGTAAAACAAGCAAAATACTTTGCTTGTAGATTATTCAAGTGTTTCCCCCAGCATCTGGAAAAAATAAGCTCCCTTTTTAAATGTATTTTCCCGTATTTTGATGTTATTATCAAGCAAACAAATAGGCTCTTATTGTACAATATGGGAAAGCAGTCAATTATTCTGAAGTGCTAGAATCCATTTAAGAATGTTTGAAAGCATTTAAAGCATCGACATACTATTTTTCTAGTGTGGCTTTACAATAGTTTTAATTCTCACTGACTGTGTGCCATGCTTTCCTTGCAGACAACTGCAATTACAGCTTTACCTGTGAGAGCCTCCTGTCCTTATGGCTGGGATCCTCATTAAGATTTGAGACAACACTCTCTGCCACCTTAAAAAATACACCCAAACACATAGAAAGCCCCAACAAACCAGAACCCCCCTCGTGCACATTTACTATAAGCACCAAGTTTTCCATTTGGAAAGCACCAAGTATCAGATTCATCCAGACAGAGGTCCCAGGTCTGCTGTGAAATACATCTTAATTCAAGTCAATGGCAGAAAGAGGCACTTGGGGAAAGGATTCATCTTTTCTTAAGGCAGACTGCTGGAGTAGAGCAGATACAGTATGTTCTAAAAGAGCTTGTTTCTTCTTAGTGTCAATGCAGAAAGGCTATTGCATTTATCTAACAAAACACAGGTCTAATTCACGCAAAAACTCCACTTCAGGAGACCCAGAAAGAGGCACGGGGAATTCTAATTAATCTGACTTTTCTCTCCTTTTATTTCATAGAAATATATATATATGTAAATATATATGTTATATATATATACATCAATCACTTTTTTTTAAGTTGCAAGAAAATCAAGTCTAATTTCTTACGTTTTTCCCTATGCAAAAAGGCCCTCCGGATCTAAAAATGCCTGCCATCCCATGCATGCTTTGTTGACATACCAGGATCTTGAATCTGGGTGAGTCAGCCAGGCATCCATCCCAGACATCCATCCCTGTTCCTGATGGTCTGGCTGTACTTGGGCACTGCACCAGGGCAAAGGAACACCTCAGTGTTGCAGCTGAAGGAGACACAGAGATTCTGAACTGGATCCACCATCACTCACCCATAGATTTCAGATCCTGGTAAAGCGGATTAACACATTTACATTACACCAGTCAATCTAAAATTATTAAATCAGGTTGTTACCACGCTGTTCTCAAAAATTCTCAGGAGAGGAATTACCTAACTTTAGGCATATTTCTTTTTGTATGTAAAGACAGTGTGTTCCATGACCACCACTACTGTTTGATCATGGGTTTTAGTCTTACCTTCTGTTACAATTCATCCTGAATGGTGGCTCTTACAGTGCAGCTCTTTCTAAGGAAGTTCCCTTCTCTTCACTAGAGGGCAGCCCATAACCCCTTATAAGCAACTACCAGCCTGATAACATTACAGCAAGCAAAATAAAGTTCTTTAAGGACAGCTGAGTTTTAGACTGATAAATTGTAGATACAAAAATGCTGCTAGCAAGGATTTTCTTGCTATTTTCTAAGTCCGTGAGAGACTTTTCTCTCTCACAGAAGAGGTGGCAGGGAATGTAAACAACCAAGCCACCTGCAACCTTGAGAAGTCTTGTTTATGGTATAGTAGAAAAATATTTTGGCAATGGATGTTTTAGGATTTTAGCCAACCACCCCCAAGGGGTGGCTGATCCTTTGTCCAATTAGACTATAAAGAAAAAGTCTATAAAAGAGTTTGTAAAATAATTAAATAGATCAATCTTGCTGCACAATTCCTGCCTGCTGGATCTTCTGTCCTCCTCCTCCCTATGGCTGCAGGACATGGTGATATACCCTAGGGCCCAGGCCTGTGGTAATAATAAATCAGGGACCAATTAAAACCAAAATTATTTCTGGTCCAATACTGCCATTACTGTAAGTTTCACTGGAACCTGGTAACAGTTCCCATCAGTGAGTGAGTTCAGTGGGTGTGAGCATATGCCCTGGGCCAGAACTCAGAACAAGACCAAGAATGATTCTCTGTTTTAGATGAGTTATTCTGCATCCCGTCTGCAACTGAGAATAGCTGCATGACCAAGTCAAGGAGCCTCAGTGTACAAGTATTTGATTCCTGCACTTCTGATAGGAATAACCTAAGCAATGAAGTTTGCTTTCAAGAAAATAATTTATTAGAACAGTAGCTATTTTGTATTCCCCAAAGGAAAACTTACCAAAAAGAAAAGACGAAAGTACCGCTATATACAAAGACAACAAACTTTAACAGCAGTTAAAGCATTTTAAACAGCAGTTTCCTTGTTTTAGAAAATTAACTCTTTAGAGAAGCATTACATCTTTAGACGTATTCTGTACAATTCTTATGTGATCTGTTTTCACACAACAAAGGTAACCAATTAACAACTGGTCTTGAAGGCATAAGCTACCAGCTCATTAATTATCTTTCTTTTCTAGCAAAATCAGGCCTTATTTTCCAAGAAGTATGCTTTATTGTAAAAGATTATAACATCTAATTTCAGAAAATTTTCACTGCTTACAGGTAATGGACAAAGTCTAGACAAGAAATAAGCAAGATAAAAGTGGCTCACATCAAGAATTGACTCTGTTCTCCATTTAGCTGATGATTTTCCCAAAATTTGCAAAAAAAAAGTACTCCAGAAGCCTCTGCTTACTGAAAGAGACCATTTAATAAAACCAAAGATTGCTGAGCAACTTTTACTATGCACAATACTAATGTAAGTTTCAACACCTGTTTAATGTCTCACTAATTCTTCACCAATTCCATATTTCAGAACTGGGAAAAGGCTGGAACAGCAGGTATATTACCCTTTTTACAGTAACATTTTCCAGAGTTTTTAAGAGATACTAAGTGCATTCTAAGGAATCCATTCTTTATGTTGAGACTTTAGTACTTTTAGTCCAAAAATAACAAATGGGAAAACTTGATTCCATAAAGCTGAAAAATCACTCAGCTTCCTATTCGGTACTTTGTAGGAGGAATATGAAGGGGCAATTTCTAGGAAAAAGAAGCATTCACATTATGTACTTTACACTTGAATTTTTCAGAGAAACAACACTGAAAATTACAACAAATGGTATCTTTAAAACCGGCCAATATGAAATTAGAAGGTTGCCAGTTCTGCAGTTATGACCATAGAATCACAGAATGGTTTGGGTTGGGAGGGACCTTAAAGATCATCTCGTTCCAACCCTCTGCCATGGGCAGGGGCATCTTCCACTAGACCAAGTTGCTCAGAGCCCCATCCAGCCTGGCCTTGGACACTTCCAGGAGTGGGGCATCCACAACTTCTCTGAGCAACCTCTTCCAGTGCCTCATCATCCTCACAAGAATTTATTCCTAATACCTAATCTAAACCTTTTTCAGTTTGAAGTCATTCTCCCTTGTTTTGCCATGCTCTTCTAAATAGTCTCTCTCCATGTTTTCCTCTTGTCAAAATATATTTCATAAAAGCCTTGAATTTCATAAGAGACAGACGCCTCTTTTTAGTGTTTTCCTAAAAATACTGCCCTAGTTTACTGCTTTCTTGGTTTTATTACTCCTAAGGAGGAGTTGATGTCATGCCAAGTGTTACAAGACCTTGAGGAAAAGGATTAGATTGCTGTGAGCAGGTAAAAGCTGGCCATGTGCTTGGCACATGGATCCTGCTACTACGAAAAATGGATTTTCTTTCTGTAACCCTTAGAGACAGTATGAATATATATTTACCAGTACTAAACTAGTAAAGAACAGTACATTAATAATCCAAATGACAGGTCATTTCTTTTCTCTCTGATGAACAGTCCATCCCACCAGCATCTCAAACTTTGGTTTATTTTGGGTGGTTGGCACTGTTCCTATCAATTCCTTCAAGTGAAATTATATTTATTTACAACAGCTGTCCTGTGAATGCAAGAATATTTGCTGTTGGCTTTGATTTGCTGGATAGCTAAAATTTACTGAAAGAGGTCAGAAAGATAGAAAGCAGTTCAGGGGAATAAACAGTGAAGGAGATTAAAGGAGTGAAAAGTTGGAGAAACACAAAAGGAAGAAAACACCAAAACCCACCAGGTCTGAAAAAGAAAGTAGAAACCTATATGAAAGGGAAACAGTTGCAAATGCTGAAAAAGTTCAAAAGGAAGATGAGAGAGAGTATAAAATCTAAATTAATTTGTAACTTTAGCTAAATAATTAAGGCTTGGTAAAGTAAAAAATGGGGCCTCATCCCCCCAAAACCAAAAAAAACTTCAAAGACTATTTAGCAAGAGACAGAAAACAGGTCAGGAAATGCCAGTCTGCTGGGATCTAGGCCGTTTTTGTCTTTATTTTGATGGAAGTTACACTTCTCTGAAAAAAAACCCCAAACCCTCCAAGTGCTGCAGTCACCTTTCAGCTGACTTTGACAGGTTTTGGATCAATGCCATTTGTATAAGTGTAGCGGGTTTAGTTCAGAAACCGGGCAGAAACACTAATTAAGTGCAGTGGTTTGGTTCAAAATATCTATTACTTACTTATTTTCCTTCTGTGAGATAAGAACTAGGAAAAAGCAAAGCAGGCACAAACCTTAAACAGCTGCAGTAAGAGTTTTATTACTAATAGAATTAAAAGTAAAGAGAAATAACAAGAAATTAAAGCAAACCCCCTCCCACTCTCCAGCACTTTCCTCCTTTTATCCAACTCACACAAAGGGTAACAGAACATGGGATGTTAGTCAGTGTTACAGTTCTTGGTAAGTCTCTCTCTTACGCTTAAGGGAAAAAGGGTTTTCTTCAGCTGCACGTGGTTCCCAAACTGCCATCAACAGCAGACCCACCCAGAAAGAAACAATCTGCTCTGGTGTAAAACATCTCTTCCGTGAAAAATCTCAGTTCCTTCACACTGCCAAACATGGGCCATCACACGGGGTTATTAATCTTTTTAAGGACGAGTTATTTTGACCTGAACACAAAGGCGTTCTTCCCCACAAGCCTCTAAAAGCCTCTCACTGCTTCTATATAGCCTGGCATAGGCACTCTTCACAGTCTTCATGGGCCACACATGAATTCTCCATCCCCCCATGTACTTCAAATGGATTAAAGAGACAAACAGATTGTGATATTACAGTTTCTTCCCACGGCAGGCAAGAAAGTTTTTTTAAGCTACACGTGAAAAACGTGGCACCAGCCTCTTTTCTCCGGTTGCCATTTTCAGCTTTGTCTCACATGACTCACTTTCTCTTTCTCTCTGGCTCTGAAACTGCCATGTTGAAGAGTGTTCTTGTTCTGGCTTTACAGCAGAAGAAAGCCTCGCTCCCTCTGTGCTGCTGGCTGCATGGTGTCTTCCTCAGTTTAGCACGAAGTGTGCTGACTGCAGAAAGGAGGCTCCACTGGCTCCTGCTGGCTCCACCGGCTCCACGTGGAGAGGAGAGGGACCCGCCAGTCCCAAGAAGCCGCGCCGGATGGGTTTAGCTGTGTGGCAGACCATGGCTGGTTTTAGCTGCCTGCGGCTCTGGGATAGTTCCTCCCCCAGAGACCCAGGGTCCACGCTGCGGCATTGGGAAAAGGGGAAGGTAGCAGGGGGCCCGGCCCGGCCCAGCAGGGCCCAGAGGCTCGAAGCCCCCCCACCTTCTGGCAGGCGAACTGGGACAAAAGGCAATTCCCGCCTTTCCACGTGGTTTAAATATGTAAATTGCGAGAAGCGTCATTAGTCTAAAAGACTGTCCATCAACTCAGGTTCACCCACTACATTAAGGTATCTAGAGTCAAGTTGAAAGAACTGTTAAACAAAAGGTTTCATCGGCACAAATAGTTTCATTGTGCCTCAAACACAGCTGAGCAGCTTCCTTACTACAGTCATATTCCCCTGTATTCCCCCACAATCCACTGTATTTCAGTATGAAAACAAGTTATCAGTAATGGTCATAAGATGGTGAATAAAACATGGCTGCTTGGTATCAGTGAGAGATTCTGGAATCTTCATTTATCACCATGCTAGTCCAGTGTTACAGCAGCAGAAATACAACTAAAAGGTGAAAGCTTTCCATTTTTCCTCCACACTGTACATGTCTTTCATTAATACTCCTGATTCCAAATGGGGCTCAAGAATGTTTCTGCTCAATATTCACATAAAAGCATAAGGAATTCATAGCTAGGAGACAGTCCAAACCTGGGTGCAGCACAACAGACACAGCTGGCTCCTCAAGTTGTATGTCTGGGCCAATTAAAAAAAAAAAAAAAAAGGTAGCAAGCAAACAGAGAATGCAGAAATAGTTGCTCCAGAGGGTTTTTAAGGTGGAAAAGGAAATCTCCACCTGTTCCATTAAAAAATAAATAATCACTTCGCACTAGTTGCCCATGCATCACATTCCACAGGCTGCCAGCATTAGGATCATGTGGGTAGATGACAAGAATTCAAACTACTGACATCAATTATAATTCATTGGTGACATCAGCTCCTGGTTGGATCATTCCCTAAGTACTCTATCACTGTTACTCCCACCGTCACCAGGCTGAATATACACACAGGCCTTCTGATTCAGCTACACAGAACATATAAATACAAATGTTTAGTCATAAATTGAAATCATATAGCAAGGATTTGAATAATAGAAGATATTTTCCCTCTGTAAGGAAGTTATTTGAAGTATACCATAGCTGTACTTGCAGGATGTCAAGATCAAGCATAAGAATTTGGATTCTTCTTTCCCAGCTTTCCACAATTACATTAGAACAAAAAAATGCTGGTTTATATAGAAATTATTTTGTTCCATGAGTCAAACCGAGATAAGTTTGAGATTTCCTAGCTAGAATCCAACTATGTCAGTCCATTTTCAAAATAATGTGGGGTAACACAAATGATCCCACTTCATGAAGGGCAGCCACTGAGCTGGCTGGAAGGAACAGGGTATTGTTCCATGAAAGACTTCCAGGTTTCTTCTCTCCCCACAGCCCTGTAACTGTGTCATGGCACTGTGCCATAGGGAACATCCCAAGGAGGCCGGGAAATGCACTGGATTTATGGCAAAGGCAGGAAACGGGCCTGTTCTGTATCCCACACACTTCCAGAGCGCTGCCAAGGCACACGGGGCTGCAGGGACACGCCGTGTGCCAGGCGGGATTTGGTGTCACCCAGGTGCCTCAGCCCCAGGGCTGGCAGGGTTCCAGGCACAGGGCAGCTGCCCCCGTCCCGTTTCCCGGCAGCCCTCCCGGCTCCACGGGGGCCACAGGCCTTGCCCACAGCCGGACGCCGCTGGCAGCTTTCCCCTTCGGCCACGCACAATTCCCTCTCCCTCCGTGGCACCAGCGGCCCCCGGGCTGCCTGCCTGAGCCCTCCGCACCCCCGGCCTCTTCCCGGGCACCTTTGAAGCCCTCTCTACCCGAAAGAACGGCAGCAGCCCCCTCCCCGGTGCTGTGGGATGCGGCAGGAAGCTCCTGGGAAAGCCGCTCAGCCCTCCTGAGGCCGGGTGCCACAGCTGCCCTCAGGCTGCGAGGGAGAACAGCAGCGGCCTCTGCCAGCACCTGCCAACTCCCGCGGGTGCCTCCCGAGCCTCCTCTGCTCCAGGCTGAGCACCCCCAGCTCCCTCAGCTGCTCCTCATCACACCTGTGCTCCGGAGCCTGCACCAGCTCCATGCCCATCTCCTGGACGCGCCCCAGCCTCGTAGTGCGCTCCCAAAAGCGGGCCCGGGATTCCAGATGCACCCTCAGCAGTGCCGAGCACAGGAGCATTGCTCCAGGTCACAGAATCATAGAATATTCTGTGCTGGAAGGGCTCCACAAGGGCCCTGAAGTACAACCAAAACCTCTCACAGCGATGTTCAAATGTCAGAAGCAGCAGAAGAAAGGAAGACATTTTTCTTATCAGAGCATCAACCAACCTGAATTAATACAATGAAATGAAAAAACAGGTTAGGATGGAACACTCTCAACTTATTTACATACTGCCTTCCATCATTTTAAAACTTGACTTTATGTGGTTGGTTTCTAGCATTTTTCACTTTCCTTTTCCTGGCCAGAAATGAAATAGTTCCCTTAAAAATAAGACCAAGACGTGCCCACCGCTGGCCATAAAGGAGCCCATCAGCAATGGCAGTAATGCCGCTGGGATAAAATACTCAAGAGGGGGAAAAAAAGGTATGGCCCAGATTGCAGCCGGAGAAGAAACCACGGTGCCAAGAGAGAGCCTCAGGGAAATTGACTTTTTTAGATTATTTGTGTCTATTTGGCCGAGAGGATTTAAGACTGCATTCCCCATCTGATGGAGTCACTCAGTGTGCAGAATGCTTTTTCACATGAAGTCTCTCAAGACTTATCTCTGCTTGAAAGAATCAAGAACTTGCGAATGATATACATAAGTTGGGTTGTTCTGGTGTCTTGGTTTTTTATCCCATTACCAAGTAATTTACATGTGAAATTCTTGTTGCAGAGGCCCCAGTCCAGGGGCTCTCCTGTCTGGACCGGGACACAGCCTCCCTGAGTTTCCATCAGTGCTCAAGGGCCACAAGACGTGCAAGTCCCATCAGTGAATTTCTTGCCAGCTTTACTCATGGGATGCCCCTGAGCCTTTGGACAAAGCAGCTGCAGCTCTGGCCCTGGGCCCTGAGGGCTCCCTCAGTGGCTCCTTCTCAGCTGCCGGGCAGGGCCCTGCGGCTCGGTGGCGCAGGGCCGTGCGGCCCCGCCTCGGGCACAGCCCGTGTGCGGCTGCCGGGCAGGGCTGGGCTCCCGTGTGCAGCAGGGGGTGCGGGCGGGGCTCCAGCAGGGTTCCGTGCCCTCTGAGCCCCGCCCTGGGCACCTGGACACCGCCCCGGCCGTGCCTGTGACGCTCCGTTGCCACCGGGGCCATGGCAACAGCAGAAGCGTCTTCGGGAATCGCCCCGCGGGCTGCAGCAGCACGGAGCGAGCGCGGCTGCCATTGTGGGAGGCATTCCTTGGCCAGAGAGCCTGTTGGCAGCGCCACTGCCGTTCCCGGAGGCATTCCTTGGCCAGAGAGCCTGTTGGCAGCGGCACTGCCGTTCCCGGAGGCATTCCTTGGTCAGAGGGCCTGTTGGCAGCGGCACTGCCGTTCCCGGAGGCATTCCTTGGTCAGAGGGCCTGTTGGCAGCGGCACTGCCGTTCCAGGAGGCATTCCTCGCCCGCAAGGCCCACTTGTGCCAGGTGATTCTCCCCTTGGCTGCGCGGGGGCAAACGGGCCAGCCACGGATGGCTCTGCTGCCTTCCTGCACCGTGCAGCAACAGGAACAGCTTCAAATGCGGGTTCTTACTGCTGCCTCTGCGAGCTGACAGCAGTTTGCTGGGAAAGAGGCCTCTGACCAGAGCGACTGCCTTTAAGGCCTTGTTTGTGCAATTATTTCAGAGTATTATTACCCAGCCCTCAGTGGGACAAATTAATGTCGGGTGGAGAGGGCAAGGTTGCAGGAGGGCTTGCTGCTGATTCAGCTTTAATCCTCAGTGTCTTTGAGGCGCAGCAGAGCCAGGCAGTCCCTGGGAAAGGAGGGCAGCACAGAGGCCCCTGGGTTCTGCCCCGTGTGCTGCCAAAAGGTGCCAGCACTGAGGAGGAGAGGCTTGAGCGGAGAGCCAGCAGATGTGTGGCAGGGGAAACTCTGGGCTTTTCCTGGGCAGTGCCTGCAGCAGCTGGGGCCTGGGATTGCCCTGTTGTCGGGATTGAGAGCGGCTGCGAGGGGCCGCTCTTCCCGTTGAACTGTCACAGGCAGTGACTCCAGAGAGAGGTGGCAAAGCCGGTGTGGAAGAACCCACATCCCAAAGTGAAGCCAAAGCTATGGATTTATTACTTTCCACTTTTAAGAATCAAGGCCATTTTAATCACAATGGTCTTGTACATCTACTGGTATATTATATGTATATAAGTCCAATGGCCACCAGAATATTTTAATACTTTGAGTTCAGGTTGGACAGGCCTTTGAGCAGCCTGGTCTAGCGAAAGGTGTCCCTGCCCATGGAAGGAGGGTTGGAAGTAGATAATCTTTAAGGCCCCTTCCAAGCTAAAACATTCTGTGGTTCTGTAGTTCTGTATTTCTACGAATCCGGTGTGTTCTCTGCCTGTATGTCAAGGTGACCCTTCAAATACCTGAATGTGTGCAAAACAGCATGCTTTGCCCATAAAAAGAGCATGTGAAGGTCAGTGATAGCAAGATCTGAAGGAAAAGCTCTTGAGATGGGTACATAAGGTTTAGGTCTCCAAGCAGCCTCCAAGCTTCCTTGCTCCTTCAGAGCAGCTCTTTGCCTGTGGCTGGACGGAGAAAGGCAGCAAGAAGAGCAATCAAAGATGTCCTGCTAAGGGATGCAGCAATGAGTCTGGCCAAATACAGCACTGTCAAAACCTTGTAAGAATTCCCATCAGGGTCACTTGGGTACCTGCCTTCATCTCCCCAGCGAGGAAAGCTCGTGTTCAGAAGCACAGCTTGGTTGCAAAAGCATTTGTGCCCTGTGGCAATCGTGTCAGGTTAAGGACGCCTGCGCAACCTCAGATCCATGGGGCGTCAGCGAGGTTGAAAACCTGGCCCTGTCCAGGGCATTTGCAAAACTTTTTGCCTGTCTAGTGAAGTCTGGATTTTGCTGCTGGCCACTCACGTGCTTTGTGGCCATGTTAAGGACAAGCTGGTGACAGAGCAGGTTTCCCTGCCATGCTGTCTATTCACATGGGTGCGTGCATCTCTCTCTGCCCAAGTTGTGCCAATGCCCGGTCCATTCAAGAGAAGTTGGAAGAAACCTGGAATGACTCCTCCCAGTATGCGCTTCCAACTTCTCCCACCTTTGTTTCTCTTTAAATCCAAGTGGGCACCTTGTTCTTTCAAGGCAGTTTATTTCCCAGCCAGTGTTACGGTTTTCATGATTGTGAGGAGGGAACAAAGCTGCAGTGTTTGTTTGCTTCCAGATCTGTCCTCTCAGCTTAGTGTGAGTGCCTATTCTGAGGCTTCCCAGCTGCAGGGGGAGGTGGGGGTCTGACAGGATTCCATCCGCAGTGGCCCATGTGTTTCTGTGGCTTGCAGAATGGTTCCCTGCTGGTCCCTTGCCTGGTGTTAAAGCCGTGGCCTGGAGCTCAGCTGCTGCTTCCCCTCTTCCCCCAAGTGTCTGTGCTCCTGTCTCATGTCAGCTGCCCTCAGTGGGGTGGTTCACAAGACTTCCCACAATGCTCCTGTAGCCTCCTCCCCAGTGAGAATTCATTCTGCTCCCTCTGGACTGTGAGATGCTGCAAATGAAGGTCACAAATTGAAATGGAAATGTTTTCAGTCCTGTTTCTGCCTCTTGGAGATTTTTTGCTTCTGCTGAGGGATCTCATTACCTTTTAATCTAGAGCTGTCTTTTTAGGGCTTTCTTTTCTCCTTTTCTTTCCCTCCCCTTTCCACAGATGCTGCCATTCACGTGAGGCCCATTTGGTTGTCCAAGGGCAGGGTTCTAAGGGCACATTTACACTTAAAATGGAACCAGATATCCTGGAGCGTGTAGCATGGCCTGGTTTGTCATGCTCTTGGCCCAGTGTGGAGCTAGGAGCTGACCTGAAATGCAGCACCAGCACTGGGGGCAGGGGAAAATGGATCTCTTGGTTCTCCCCTTCTCAGCTACGTGGAATCCCCATGTTTGCATGGTTGATGTTTAGGAGCACTGCAGTGACTCCCAGTTGGGCACTCAAGGCTCTGAGTGCAGCAAGTCCCCGGAGATCTGGACCCCTGCTTTAGGTCTGAACTCATGCAGATGGTGAATTCTGTTTGTTCTCTTCCAGAGAAGCTGATCGAACTGAGGCTTCGTAATGGAACCTACGGACAACCTGAACAGAGACAATAGGTAGGAATTAATTTGATGTAATCTTGGCTTCCCAGGTGCTCTGATGAATGTTGAGACAGTTTAAAAAATAATCCCCCCTTAATGCAGTTAAGTAAGGATTGTCCTGTCAGTGGGAGTGGCTTCAGAGCACCTTGGTATTTTCAGAGCTCCTGTAACAGGCTCAGGCCTGGATGATGTCGTGGGTCTGGGCAGGTTCTGGGCTGAACTTTCTGAAGCCAATCTCTTGTTCCTGGGGCCAGGGCACTCCCTTCTGCAGTTTGGGAAGCTTTGGGCCTAGGAGTATTTTCCTGTTTCAGTGTGCAGCAAAGCAGGAGCTGTGTTTTTTGGGGTGGGGGCGCTTTGTGCAAGTTTTTACTTCTTGTGGAACATGTTTGAAGGTGAGGAGGCCTGAGCTGATGTTTCAGGGCAGACATTCAGTTTCACTTGCCTCTTTGAACAGTCGGGATGTTTGGGTTTTCCTGGTGACACATCAAGTGTAGACCAGCTGCAGCAAGTACAGCACTGTTTTTAACTCTCCAATACTGAGCTGTGTTCCCCCTGGAGATGGAGGGGGTAGGACTGTGGAGTCCCCCTGTTCCAAGGTTCCCAGGTGCTGGGCGTGTTGGTGCTAAGGCTGGAGGTCCAGTTCCCAAAGCTTCCAAAGTTCCCTGGCCTTAAGGGAAGTGTGCAGGCTTGTGAGGAACAGCAGAGCGCAGGTTTGCAAAGGTTTTGAAGAGCATCTTGCCAAACACCTTCAATGGCCAGGGCAGAGATGGGCAGCAATGGTGTCTCCAGGGCTGCGGAGGCTGGGAGAGCTACGGGCTTATCTGAAGAAGCTGGGCATTTCAGTAGACAGCAGACTCTTCTACTCTGAATTAGGAATGCCATCCAGTGCAAAAACCTGATTTATTGCCAATAACAGCCCCTCAGCATGAGATGAGGCAGCTGTGCTTCTGCTCTAGGGGTGATTAAACTTTCAGGAGCTGATTATGGGTGTGGTATTTGGGAAGGTGTCATTGCAGGGGCACACAAGGCTCTCCCCTTGCATCCTGGGGCACCTGGGAAGTTGGATGAGTGAAGAAGAATCCAGGAATTGTAGGTATAGAGTAGACTGTGCAGTAGAGTAGAACTAGATTCCTGCATCTACCATGCCTGCTGCCTTTTCCTTCCCCAATGTCCACAAATGTCAGAGGCAGAGTTTCCCTCATTTTGCAGTAGCCTTTCACAGACCAGGGACAGTTTAAAGGATCTGGTTTCCCATGATGGGACACAGCCTTATCAGTGTTTTGATGTGGGGCTGGTGGAATTGAGTACATGCACATGTGGCTGAGGAGGAACAGGGGCATTTGAGCTGGTGTTTTCTGAATGTCTGAGATCTCCTATCTAATCTCGTTGGTGGGAAGGCTTTAAATGCAGCTACATGATTGTCAGTACGCAGCTCTCCGCATATCCGTTTACAGTAGAGAGTGCATTTGTAAGGCTGTTTATAAAGTGGACAAAGTTCAGGCGTTGAAAGTGGCAAGACCTTCAAAAGAGAGGATTCTCTTTGACGCTCAGTGGGAGAGTGGGGTGGGAAGTCAGAAGGAGAACAAGAATGGCAGTTTCTCCCATTGATCACTGCAAGTGGGTTTGCCAGCTCACCTGCTGACTGCCCCCAGTGACTGCTTCCCCATTTGTTTCACAGGGAAATGGGGGGACAGTTTTTCCCTTCCCACCCTTCTTGATGGCTGGGATGAGCAGTAGCAATCCCTGAGAAGGATGCGTGCTGTTCCTTGTGTGTCTCGTTGCTCTGGGGCACAGCACACGCTGGACAGAACTGATTTGGGCACTGTCACCATCCTGTGGATTTCAGCATTGCTTTGCTGCTGGACCTGTGCCCTTGTGTGAACGCCCCAGTGTGTGCAGGGAGTAGAAACAGGGCTTCAAGTGTTAACTCTCCTTTCTCTTTCTCTTTCTCTTTCTCTTTCTGAAAGCTGGCACAACAACAGAGACTTGCTCCGCATTCTGGAGCGAGACAGGCGCAGGAGGCAGGCGGCTCCAGAGGAGAAAGATCCATTCTCGGAGGAGACTCCCCTCTTTGCCAAACCCTACAAAGTAATGGGAGTGGGGTGCAGGCTGGCAGGAGAGGAGGAAGGAGGCTTGGGGTGGGAGAGGGAGCTGTGTCTTCTGCATGGGCTGTAGCAAACTTGAGCCTGACAACTGCAAACACAGCAGCTTCCCATGTGCTCCACTGAGCTTGCCTGACTTCCCTTGTGGCGATGCGTGGGGATTCCATGAAGATCCTGAGGAGTGTCTCTTGCTGAGCTGCATCTTTGCTTGGGGTGGGAGAGGGAGCTGTGTCTTCTGCATGGGCTGTAGCAAACTTGAGCCTGACAACTGCAAACACAGCAGCTTCCCATGTGCTCCACTGAAGCTTGCCTGACTTCCCTTGTGGCGATGCGTGGGGATTCCATGAAGATCCTGAGGAGTGTCTCTTGCTGAGCTGCATCTCTTGCTTGGGGTGTTTTTGACATTCCCCCTCTCTGTTGTTCTGCTGCAGACTGATAAAGAAGATGAGCTGTCGAGGCGCGTTAAGAAGGTGCTGGGCGATTGGGACTTCAAGGCGCTTCTGAGCCACAAGTGCCCTCTGAATCCCATATGGATTCCAAGAAAGTCCAAGTCCCAGTCACACACCCGCAGGCATCGGCGGACCTGCAGTAAGACAAAGCCCTATGAGGACATCTGGGGAAAATCCTCACCGGAATCACCAGACCTCTCACCTCGCCCTGAGCAGAACTGTGACAGCGATGAGGGTCCCTCCAATTGGAAGGCAGAAGCCAAAGCGGAACAATCGCAACTCCTGCCTGTCAGGGTGAGTGCAGTTGTTGGGGGCTCTGTTGTTGGCAGCCCCTCAAGGCCAAGGGAGCAGCACACGGGCCCTGCCTTTCTCGGGGCTTGGCCTCGCCAGAGCTCAAAGGCATTTGGTTCCCAGGTGCATGTTGGGGTTTTGGCAGGCTCATCCTTCAGCATCCTGGGATATTGCTGTGCCCTATGGAATGTAGGAGCCCATGGTGCTGAGCCATGGCAGCTGGGCCAGGAGAGCCACAGGGAAGGTTTTCAAACTGTGTTTGGCCTCTGGAAGGAGAAGGAAGAGCTAGAGGCTGCAGGCAGCTTTTCCTGGGAAAGGCTGGTGATCAGCTGCAAGGGACTGTGGGCAATACCTTGTGGAAAATGAGAGGAAGCTGAGAGAAGTAAAGCAGTGCAGGGCCTTGCCTTCTGCAGGAGCCATTCTTCAGCATCAGTTGCCAAAAAGATAAAGCACGATCCTGGCTCTCAAAGTCTTGGGAGTGCAGAGTGCTGCAACCAGCCCTCAGGCCAGCAGAAGTGGGCAGTGTTTGTCCTTGCTGCTGGGAAGCCCAGTTAAGGAGTGTCAGTGTGAAGTAAGGAGCAGGGATGCTGCATCTGCCTTGGAGTGGGTGGTGAGGGGGGGGAAGGAGGGGCTGCGTTTCTGAGAGAGGGGTGGAGTCCCTGCCGGCTTCTGCCATCAGCTGGGGGGCGACTCAGCTCCCTGGGGTAGCCCAAAGGCAACTTGTCTCCACAGTGTGTCTCTGGGCACCCCTGCAGAACATGCATTTGTCCAAATTTGGCTGCTAAATCCATCACTTTGCCAGGCAATGGGAGAGTGAGAAATGGTAGCTGGGGAGTTGCAAGTCCTGCAGGGGCAAGAACAGGATGGATAAAGTCAGCCAGGATTTGCATGAACTGTGTTGCATCTTTCCCGATGTGTGAGATGTCAGTGTCTTGTCCACACTGCTGTGGACTTCAGAAGGACTAGGAGTCTCATTTATTTGGGTGAATGAGAAATATTCCTCTTGCTCTAGGACTGGCTTAGAAGAATTGGGAACTATTATTTCTAACTGTTCTTTTTAACTAAGGAAACTTTTTGCTCAACTCTTTTAAATGCAGAGGCAGCCTGTGCCTTTGAAAGCAAAGCTTGGCTGCCTCAAAGCAAAATTCCATAAAGGAAGCAGACTGCAGGAACATACTTATATAATAATAATAACAACAGTAATGATAAATAGTAGCAGTAGTAGCAGGAGTAGTAGTAATTTAAGAAAGGAAACATTGTTCTCTGACTGCCAGGTTGCAAAGGGAACACTGGCATTTTTCTCAGAGGAAGAGGAGGTGACTGTGGGGATTTCAGTTCATTTTCTACCTGGCCTCCATTAGTAACTCCCCCTCAGATGGGCCTTTTAATCCTTAGCAGCACTTTATTATTAATGGGCTTGCAGGACATTTCTAGAGCTGTTGGTAAGCAAATGCTGGCTGAGTGCATGTCAATTAGTAAAAAAACTAACAAAAAAAACGCAAACAAACTCCTTCTGCCTCCCTCGTTCTTGTTTCAGGAAAAGAAGCCCATTGAGGTGCCATCAACTGAAAACACTTGGAAGGTTGGTGCTCTTCAATAATAGATCTCTGGTTTTGCCTATGTTTTGCGTCCATTAAGGAATTGGGAATTCCTGAAAATTGGGAATTTCCTTGAAAAAGGAATTGGGTGGGGAAGAAATACATTGCTGAGCTCCTGTTCACTCAGCAGATGTTTCCCTCACTGAAAGTGTGTTTTGGGGTGTGCTGAGGAGAAGTAGAGGTAAAAGCTGGAGTTGTAAGATCAGCCTTCCTCTCAGTCTGTGAGTGTAGCATTCTCAAATGCAGTTCTAGAGCCAGAGTGACAACTCATCCCAGGCAGCCTGAGCTGCTCCTCCCTCAAGCTGGGGGTTGCTTTTCCCGAGTGGCCCTTGTCCAAAGGCTCTGCACCTGCTGCTCATGTCCTGAATGGACGTGCATGACACTTAGAGAGCTGCTGGTAATCAGATGTTTGCTGAGTGCATGCTTGTTTCCTGTCAATGAGTAAAATACCCAGACAAGCTCACACTGCTTCCCTCTTTCTTGTCTCAGCCCATTGTGCACATTTATGTGCAGTCCATTGAAGGAATATTGGAGGTAGGTGCTCTTCAATAACAGATCTCCAGGTGGAAGCCTGTACAAATCCATGAGGAGCTGGATCCCTCTGACTCTCTGCAGGGTGAAACGTTCTCTTGTGTCCATCAGCAAAACTCCTGAGAGCTGCTTCTCTCCCTCTCTTTCCAGAAAATGAGGAACTCACTGTCACTTCTCCTGCCACCTCTTCAGACGCCTCTGAGAAAAGAGACTTTCAATCTTCCATTGCCAGCAAAGGTAAGCCAGCCCATTTTTGCCAGGGCTGCTGATAAATTCCAAGAGATCTTTCTGCTGAGCAGAAGTTCAGCTCAGCTGTTTGGCAGCTCTTAGGATGTTTTAAAAGTATTTATTCAAAAATGCACATGTCCCTAATGTGCCAGCAACACACCGTTTAGGTGTCAGTGGATGTATTTATTGTGAAGCTACACGCTGAACTACTTTGCACTTTGTCCTTTAATCCTAGGAATCCCAACGTGATGGGCAAGTGGCCAGGGAGTTTCAGAAGAGTTTTGGCCAAGTGGCCAAGGAGTTTCAGAAGAGTTTTGGCCAAGTGGCCAAGACTTCTCCCAGAAGCTGTGGCCAAGTGGCCAAGGCTTCTCTGGAAGGTCACGTTACAAGCAAACAGAGCTTCCTGAAGCGTCCTGTGCACACTGACGGGCCCTTGCCCAGGAAGACCATGGGTATCAAAAGGCCCGGCCAGCCCCTGGTGCCTGATGAATCCAAGAGAGTCCGGAAGGTGGAGAGTGAGCCTGGTCCTTTGGAGGTCACAGAGAAGCCTTGCAAGGACCAGCCCAAAGTCCTAGAAACAGTGAAGCCAAAAGCCATCAAAAGGACAGAAAGACAAAAAAGACCCACAGACAGGAAAGACCTGAAGCCGGCACCTCACAAGCTCTCTGAGAAGCCAAAGGACAAGGGCTCCCAGCAGGCCAACGCCAAAGGCTTTCTGGAGCCCCGGCCCCTGGGAGCTGGCCAGGAACGTGACGCTCTCATCCCCAGCAGGCACAGGCCTGGCAATTTGCACAAGGAGAAAGTGCCCTTGCCTCCTGGGGAGAAGAAGTTGTTCTCGCCTGCAAGGAAGCCGGACTGGAAGAGGAAAGCCATGAAGAGTCCTGAGGAGCCCCCTGGAAAGAAGAAGGTGAGAGGGGCAGGGGGAGGTGGGTTTGGACAATGACCAAGGTGGTGTTTGGAAAACCCATGTGGAGTTTCCACTTCATAGGTTGGCAGTAGAGCCATGATCCTTCTCTAATGGTGTTACCAAACTTCTAAGGGGTGTGTTCCCACCGCTGTTTCCAATTGGTCACAGATCCCCTCCTGAGCAAATGGAAAGCCCTGTAAGCTGTCTAACATGCTCTGGTGTTTTGGGGCTTTTCTTGGAATCCTAGTTTCCTGCAAGAAGAAATCCCCAGCCCTCCTCTGTCAGAGGAGGTTTTGGCAGCAGGCTGTGGCAGCTTGTGGCTGACCAGCCCCCGCCAGCACTGCTGGGTTTCTCTGGGTTTCAGCCCAAGCAGAGCTTTGTAGGGTGGCGGTGCCCCCTTCCTGTGCCCCCCATTACAAGCAGTGTGGTACTGAGGCACTTGGCACATGGATAAATGGGCAAAAAGCTTGCTTGGGTTTCCTTGGAGCTGCTGTGATGCCAGCAGTGATGCCTGAGAGGTGGCTGGGTGCACTCAGGGGCTTTCCAGGGAGCCCTTTGCAGAGTCCCTCAGCCATTGCAGTGGCTTTCCCTTGAATTCCAAGAGAGCCCTTCATTTAACTGAGCAGGTCGATGCTCCCAAGTGTTTTTTGGGAAGCTGACTCCCAAAGGGGCCTGGGTCAGCTGCAGCAAGAGTTGTCTGCAGGCTTCATGGTGAATGGGCACTGCCTGTGGACTCCCTGACTGCAGGAAATCCCAAGTCAGAGCCTGTATCCCAGACGGGAGTGCAGCCTGGAAGGAGAACTCATTGAGAGCAGCACTGCTGAGAAGCTGCTCCATGGTTCCATGTTTCTCTGCACTCTGGGAGAGAGGCAGAAACCAGCAGGCACACTGTGGGTAATGCCAAGAGATAAGGGCACTTTCTTTTACATTTTCTTGGCTTGTAGCAAACGGTTCTGAAGTTTCTCCTTCAGCTGAGCTGATGATTTGCACACTTGATGCTGCACAATCGATGTTATAAAATCTGTAAAAATCTTTCAGTGATTGGCTCTCTGCCTTAATGGTTCCCGTGCTTCTGGAAGACAATGGCAGCAATTTTCACTGACTGTTTAAATTTCACCCCTCTCAGATTCTTGTCAATACAATCAGAACCCCCTGCACATCTGGGGGATCTCAGGGATCTCACTCTCCTGTGACTGGAGTTTTTCCTTCCCTTCGATAAGGGGTGTCACAAAGCACAATTGCTTACCGTTCTTGACTGTGCCCCAAGGCATCTGAATAAGTTTCTGTACCATTCAGACTGAGTAGGAGGACAAAAAGCCCATCCAGGACAGATGGAATGCTTGTTTTCAGCAATGGAAGGGCCTTACTTTAGATTACAGTTTGCATCGAGAGGTTTAGCAGTTCCATCCCTGCCACTGGAAAGCAATTAATGTATGCAAGCAAGATAGGTAAAATGTCATTTTAGGTTTACTTGTCAGTGAGCCTGAAAGCTCTATCTGCTGTGCTTGGGTTTCCACTTTGTGAGTTCCAGTATCTTATTTTTTCTGTTTTCAACCAGAATCTGTAAAACTGAGCTGTATTGGTCTGTACTTTGTGTGAACTTTCAAGACATGAGTGATTTTTTTTCCTCCTTTTTTCTTTCTTCCTGTTAGAGGGAAGACAAGGGGGATACTCCCAGGAAGAAAAAGGAATGAAAACACCCAACAAAATAATTTCAGCCTTCAGCAAACAAAGGCCCCAATAAACTGAAGTGAGTATGCAGTGGTAGGATGTCAGAAAGAAGTGTAAATCTTAGTTTTTGTTCAGAAGGGTGAGACCCAGAACCCTATCTCCTGTCCTGGCACTCGAGAGTTTGCTTGGAACATCGTGTGCCTTCTGCAACTCCAGATGCTGCAGACTGGCCTTACCAGGCTGGAAGCACCCGGTGCAGAAAGCAGCTCTGTAGGTGTGGGTGGGTAAGGGCAGGGAGTCTTTCCCTTCTGACATCCTCTTAAAGCACAGAGGTGTTGGGGCTGACGTTTGGCTGGGGGAAGGGATGTTCCCATTGCGGTAGGAATGGAAGAGCTTTAATTCTGGAGTTCCTTCCTGCCTTTTTTCAGGGAAAATGAGCAGCTGCCTTAGTCATGTGCTGGCTTCTGGGGTGGGAAGGGTAGGAGGTGTTTTTGGGGAGAGAGGGCTCTGGATCAGGTGGGGGATAGTGCTGTGCTCCGTGTCAAACCGTGCTCTGTGCAGCATCAGCTGTGCCAAGGCAGAGCAGCTGGAGAGCACGTGGGCAGTGAATAGGGACCAAAGCACTGGAAAAGTGGGTGCTGAAAGAGGGGAGAGGACTGTCCCACGCACAGCAGAGTCAGGCAAGAGGTGCAGCCTCACACCCGAGCCTTCCCACTGGGTTTAACTTCATTGCCTCTTCTGATGCTGCAGCCCATGGGCTGGGATTCGCTGTTGGTGTGTTCTTGGAAACTTTGAGAAGCTGACTAAAAATGGTGTCAGTGAGCAGTGGTGAAACAAGGCTGAGAGCTCTTTGGTGCTGCTTCTTGCTGCCAGAGTTCCCTGGCCATCCTGATTTCAGATGACCAGAAATCTGCTAGGCCACTCTGTTAGTGAATGTGAAAGTCTCTGCCAATTAAAAGTCTCTCTCGCTTGAAGCCTCTCAGCTTTGGAAGTGTTGCCTACTTGAGGCACTGGCAAGAACTGGCCAGTTCAGGATGTAGCCAAGTTTGTCAGAAATCCCTACGGTGTGTGTGCATCATATTCATGAATTTGCTTCTCTTGTCCTGACCATCAGAAGCTTCATTCCAAACCGAGAGGAAAACTGTGGTGCTGCCACCACTGCCGGCCATGACTGCTGCACAACGGGCACCAAACTCGACCACGACGGCTCAAAAGAGCCCCAGAACCGAGAGTGACGACCTGGACCTGCCTGCCATGGATAACCCTGCCAGGAACCAGGATCCTTTGTTTGCCACGCTCAGGAAAGTGGAGAAAGATCCCGAGGAACTATCCCAGGGCATCAACACTGGTATCCAGGAGAGCTGGCGGGAGGTTTCCTGCAACCCACGCGTGCTGTGTGGTTCTCTTCAGAAACGCCCTCTCACCTAAGTGACCACTTCTGGTTGTGGGCAACTGCAGATACAAGCCTGGTGGGAGGAGGAGTACGTTTATAATAAGAAAGGGTGGTTTGCTTAAAATGAAGAAACAACAAAGCTGTGGGTTTGGCTGCAACCTGGGCCTAAGGTTTTATAGCTTTTTTTACAAACTTGCTCATGACCCTTGCAGCTTTGCATTCCCTGGTAATAAAATTGGATTACTTGGCTGTTTGCTGATGGCTCGGGGTGCGGGGTCTAGGGCGTTGGGGGGTGTGTGTTAGGCCAGCCTGTGCACACTGTAGTAGCTGCCTTCTCACTGCTTGCTTTTTCCTGACAATTTTCCTGCTTGCAGCCCTCACAGCTCTTTCAGCCACTGAGCGAGGAAACCTGCTGCTGGATTTCTCCGCGCTTGGGAAAAGTGTAATGGTGCAAAGCATTGTGAGCTGCCAGGTGAGAAGCCAAGGTTCCATTTCCATTGTCGGAGGGATTGCTGGGGAAGAAGGCAAGAGGGGGAGAGCCTGGAGAAGAGACTGTGCCTGGGACCAATGAACATTTTCTCTGGAAACTTAGGAGAGCCAGGCTTTGGAATGGCTTTAGGCATCTCTCTCTGACCAGCTTGTTCTCTGTGGTTTTTCAGGGATCTGCAGGGGATGACAGGAATCCTTTCCCAGTGACTTTGCTGCCAAATGAAGACAAGACAAGAAGACCTCAAGTCTGAACAGTAAGTGTTTGTTTTACAGCCCTGCCTGGAGTTTCTGCAGCCACCAGGCAGGGCTGGCCCTGCAGCCACCCTGGCTTCTGCTTCCTCATGAGCACCTCCTTTAGGAGAAAGGAGAGAGATTGGGGAGAGCTGCCCTGTGAGGGCAGCACCTGCTAAGTAGCTTGGCTACAGCTGGGCAGCACTTGAATTTTTGACTCCTTGCTGGGCCTGTGACCAGTATTGGCCAACAGAAATTCCTCGAGTTGCTGCCACATTTTTTATTGTACACCTTAGTCATTACAAATGTTGTGTTGTCCTGTGGTGCAAGCAGTGGGGAATACTCAGAAGCTGTAACCTGCCATCCCACGGGGCCTTTGCAGTGTCATTTTCCATAAAACACAAAGCTCTGTGAGCCCCTCTGGGCAAAGGGATGCATTGCCTTGATCTGCTGGCAAGCTTGCAAAAGAAAATGAGCACGATGTGCCTGGCTGAAGGGCTGGGAGGCTGTAAAAACCCTCTCCCTAAAGCGGCACCTGCTGAAAGCCAAAAGGCTTTGCAGGTCCTCTTGGAGCCAAGTGACTGCAGTCATTGACTGGACTCTGCCAGTGTGCCTGTTGGATGAGTCCAACCAAATGTTTTCTCTTCCCTCCCTTTGTCCCAGACCTTTCTGCTGGACAAAGCCAAGTGACGTGACCAAGAGCCGGACTGACCTCGTGCACCGAATGAGACCGAATTTACAGTGACCCAGACTGGAATCCAGTGTGCCTTGACTGGGTCTCCAGGATGTAAATAGTTCCAAGTTCTCTGTTCTTTTGAAGCCTTACAAACAGTTCTGT
This sequence comes from Aphelocoma coerulescens, assembly GCF_041296385.1. NCBI lineage: Eukaryota > Metazoa > Chordata > Aves > Passeriformes > Corvidae > Aphelocoma > Aphelocoma coerulescens. The sequence goes on from NC_091017.1 coordinate 14,688,799, forward strand.
TTTGTTTTTATTGTTCAATGCAAAGATCTGCATATTATTTTTGTTTGAAATACAGTTGTAAGTTATTTTGGTTACCTTTGGGAAACTTTGTGGTTTTTGAGGGTAATGCTTTTCTGCCTTGCAAAAGAAGAGATGGAGGGGGGTACCTGCCTTTAAAAAGACCACGTGAAATTTTTGGAAAGGCTGGTTATTTACTTTAAAAATAATGATTGGAACAAAACTGTTAGCACTTTCTGCTTAAAATCTGAGCCCAAAGAAAGGTTGGTGAGTTATGCTGTGGTCTGCACTTCATTAGAATGGCCTAAGCATGGCAGAATTGGGTCTGTTGGCAAACAACCGCAAAGTCAGAACAGAAAACGGGACTGTTTGGGAAACAACTCCTTCTCACACACTCAGCTGTGGTAAATGCAGAGATAGTTGTGACTGGAGTGAAAGGAGCTGGTGCTGACTCCAGCTGTGCACAGCTGTAATTAGCAGCCCTCACTCTGCCCTGAGCCAGTCATACAGTGCCATGCACGAGTGATCCCTACATTGTCCCTTCCTGGTGCAGTATCTGGCATCTGCTGACTGAGATGCCATCATCTAATGTAGCTTCACTTTGGAATTTACTAGGAAAACAAACAAAAACAGAGCAAATGCTCATAAGCTCTGCTCAGTTTTGGCCTGTTAAGAACACCGATCCAAAGGCAGCAGTTTTGTGTAAACAGAAATGATGAAAAGTCAGCTTTGCTGAGGAGTCCCAGATGCAGATTTCCTGTACAGCAGCACAGCTCCTACTGGCACAGGACATGAGTTCCTATTTGCCTGTGACTGATTTGCAAACACCTGCTGAGAACAAGCTGAGTAACCACACTTGGCTCTTCAAAAAGTCCAACAACGTGATATGTGTAGCAGTGTTAACAGCCAGGCCACAGCATGTCACACGTTGAATTGTCCTCGCAGCCCTCGAAGAAATCAGTTAAACTGCTTAAACTTAGCGAACCCTAAAGGAAAATGCTTTAATGCTGAAGCTTTAAAAGTATCCATTTTCACCAAAATGCCATCAAAGAATCCCAATCCAAAACAAACCACGAGCATTTGGTTTTAAAGTAGTCTAAATAAAAACTTTTTGAGCAAGCAGAAGGGAAAGATTTATTAAGTAGCTAAGCAGCACTTCATTTGTAATAGTGGTTGAGTGTACACATGCAGTAAGTGAAAGGAGCTAAACCTTAGTCTCCCAAATGGTGTCCTGCAAGTTAGAGAAAATCCCTTTTCTTTCAGTAAGTAAGTAAAACAAGCAAAATACTTTGCTTGTAGATTATTCAAGTGTTTCCCCCAGCATCTGGAAAAAATAAGCTCCCTTTTTAAATGTATTTTCCCGTATTTTGATGTTATTATCAAGCAAACAAATAGGCTCTTATTGTACAATATGGGAAAGCAGTCAATTATTCTGAAGTGCTAGAATCCATTTAAGAATGTTTGAAAGCATTTAAAGCATCGACATACTATTTTTCTAGTGTGGCTTTACAATAGTTTTAATTCTCACTGACTGTGTGCCATGCTTTCCTTGCAGACAACTGCAATTACAGCTTTACCTGTGAGAGCCTCCTGTCCTTATGGCTGGGATCCTCATTAAGATTTGAGACAACACTCTCTGCCACCTTAAAAAATACACCCAAACACATAGAAAGCCCCAACAAACCAGAACCCCCCTCGTGCACATTTACTATAAGCACCAAGTTTTCCATTTGGAAAGCACCAAGTATCAGATTCATCCAGACAGAGGTCCCAGGTCTGCTGTGAAATACATCTTAATTCAAGTCAATGGCAGAAAGAGGCACTTGGGGAAAGGATTCATCTTTTCTTAAGGCAGACTGCTGGAGTAGAGCAGATACAGTATGTTCTAAAAGAGCTTGTTTCTTCTTAGTGTCAATGCAGAAAGGCTATTGCATTTATCTAACAAAACACAGGTCTAATTCACGCAAAAACTCCACTTCAGGAGACCCAGAAAGAGGCACGGGGAATTCTAATTAATCTGACTTTTCTCTCCTTTTATTTCATAGAAATATATATATATGTAAATATATATGTTATATATATATACATCAATCACTTTTTTTTTAAGTTGCAAGAAAATCAAGTCTAATTTCTTACGTTTTTCCCTATGCAAAAAGGCCCTCCGGATCTAAAAATGCCTGCCATCCCATGCATGCTTTGTTGACATACCAGGATCTTGAATCTGGGTGAGTCAGCCAGGCATCCATCCCAGACATCCATCCCTGTTCCTGATGGTCTGGCTGTACTTGGGCACTGCACCAGGGCAAAGGAACACCTCAGTGTTGCAGCTGAAGGAGACACAGAGATTCTGAACTGGATCCACCATCACTCACCCATAGATTTCAGATCCTGGTAAAGCGGATTAACACATTTACATTACACCAGTCAATCTAAAATTATTAAATCAGGTTGTTACCACGCTGTTCTCAAAAATTCTCAGGAGAGGAATTACCTAACTTTAGGCATATTTCTTTTTGTATGTAAAGACAGTGTGTTCCATGACCACCACTACTGTTTGATCATGGGTTTTAGTCTTACCTTCTGTTACAATTCATCCTGAATGGTGGCTCTTACAGTGCAGCTCTTTCTAAGGAAGTTCCCTTCTCTTCACTAGAGGGCAGCCCATAACCCCTTATAAGCAACTACCAGCCTGATAACATTACAGCAAGCAAAATAAAGTTCTTTAAGGACAGCTGAGTTTTAGACTGATAAATTGTAGATACAAAAATGCTGCTAGCAAGGATTTTCTTGCTATTTTCTAAGTCCGTGAGAGACTTTTCTCTCTCACAGAAGAGGTGGCAGGGAATGTAAACAACCAAGCCACCTGCAACCTTGAGAAGTCTTGTTTATGGTATAGTAGAAAAATATTTTGGCAATGGATGTTTTAGGATTTTAGCCAACCACCCCCAAGGGGTGGCTGATCCTTTGTCCAATTAGACTATAAAGAAAAAGTCTATAAAAGAGTTTGTAAAATAATTAAATAGATCAATCTTGCTGCACAATTCCTGCCTGCTGGATCATCTCTCCTCCTCCTCCCTATGGCTGCAGGACATGGTGATATACCCTAGGGCCCAGGCCTGTGGTAATAATAAATCAGGGACCAATTAAAACCAAAATTATTTCTGCTCCAATACTGCCATTACTGTAAGTTTCACTGGAACCTGGTAACAGTTCCCATCAGTGAGTGAGTTCAGTGGGTGTGAGCATATGCCCTGGGCCAGAACTCAGAACAAGACCAAGAATGATTCTCTGTTTTAGATGAGTTATTCTGCATCCCGTCTGCAACTGAGAATAGCTGCATGACCAAGTCAAGGAGCCTCAGTGTACAAGTATTTGATTCCTGCACTTCTGATAGGAATAACCTAAGCAATGAAGTTTGCTTTCAAGAAAATAATTTATTAGAACAGTAGCTATTTTGTATTCCCCAAAGGAAAACTTACCAAAAAGAAAAGACGAAAGTACCGCTATATACAAAGACAACAAACTTTAACAGCAGTTAAAGCATTTTAAACAGCAGTTTCCTTGTTTTAGAAAATTAACTCTTTAGAGAAGCATTACATCTTTAGACGTATTCTGTACAATTCTTATGTGATCTGTTTTCACACAACAAAGGTAACCAATTAACAACTGGTCTTGAAGGCATAAGCTACCAGCTCATTAATTATCTTTCTTTTCTAGCAAAATCAGGCCTTATTTTCCAAGAAGTATGCTTTATTGTAAAAGATTATAACATCTAATTTCAGAAAATTTTCACTGCTTACAGGTAATGGACAAAGTCTAGACAAGAAATAAGCAAGATAAAAGTGGCTCACATCAAGAATTGACTCTGTTCTCCATTTAGCTGATGATTTTCCCAAAATTTGCAAAAAAAAAGTACTCCAGAAGCCTCTGCTTACTGAAAGAGACCATTTAATAAAACCAAAGATTGCTGAGCAACTTTTACTATGCACAATACTAATGTAAGTTTCAACACCTGTTTAATGTCTCACTAATTCTTCACCAATTCCATATTTCAGAACTGGGAAAAGGCTGGAACAGCAGGTATATTACCCTTTTTACAGTAACATTTTCCAGAGTTTTTAAGAGATACTAAGTGCATTCTAAGGAATCCATTCTTTATGTTGAGACTTTAGTACTTTTAGTCCAAAAATAACAAATGGGAAAACTTGATTCCATAAAGCTGAAAAATCACTCAGCTTCCTATTCGGTACTTTGTAGGAGGAATATGAAGGGGCAATTTCTAGGAAAAAGAAGCATTCACATTATGTACTTTACACTTGAATTTTTCAGAGAAACAACACTGAAAATTACAACAAATGGTATCTTTAAAACCGGCCAATATGAAATTAGAAGGTTGCCAGTTCTGCAGTTATGACCATAGAATCACAGAATGGTTTGGGTTGGGAGGGACCTTAAAGATCATCTCGTTCCAACCCTCTGCCATGGGCAGGGGCATCTTCCACTAGACCAAGTTGCTCAGAGCCCCATCCAGCCTGGCCTTGGACACTTCCAGGAGTGGGGCATCCACAACTTCTCTGAGCAACCTCTTCCAGTGCCTCATCATCCTCACAAGAATTTATTCCTAATACCTAATCTAAACCTTTTTCAGTTTGAAGTCATTCTCCCTTGTTTTGCCATGCTCTTCTAAATAGTCTCTCTCCATGTTTTCCTCTTGTCAAAATATATTTCATAAAAGCCTTGAATTTCATAAGAGACAGACGCCTCTTTTTAGTGTTTTCCTAAAAATACTGCCCTAGTTTACTGCTTTCTTGGTTTTATTACTCCTAAGGAGGAGTTGATGTCATGCCAAGTGTTACAAGACCTTGAGGAAAAGGATTAGATTGCTGTGAGCAGGTAAAAGCTGGCCATGTGCTTGGCACATGGATCCTGCTACTACGAAAAATGGATTTTCTTTCTGTAACCCTTAGAGACAGTATGAATATATATTTACCAGTACTAAACTAGTAAAGAACAGTACATTAATAATCCAAATGACAGGTCATTTCTTTTCTCTCTGATGAACAGTCCATCCCACCAGCATCTCAAACTTTGGTTTATTTTGGGTGGTTGGCACTGTTCCTATCAATTCCTTCAAGTGAAATTATATTTATTTACAACAGCTGTCCTGTGAATGCAAGAATATTTGCTGTTGGCTTTGATTTGCTGGATAGCTAAAATTTACTGAAAGAGGTCAGAAAGATAGAAAGCAGTTCAGGGGAATAAACAGTGAAGGAGATTAAAGGAGTGAAAAGTTGGAGAAACACAAAAGGAAGAAAACACCAAAACCCACCAGGTCTGAAAAAGAAAGTAGAAACCTATATGAAAGGGAAACAGTTGCAAATGCTGAAAAAGTTCAAAAGGAAGATGAGAGAGAGTATAAAATCTAAATTAATTTGTAACTTTAGCTAAATAATTAAGGCTTGGTAAAGTAAAAAATGGGGCCTCATCCCCCCAAAACCAAAAAAAACTTCAAAGACTATTTAGCAAGAGACAGAAAACAGGTCAGGAAATGCCAGTCTGCTGGGATCTAGGCCGTTTTTGTCTTTATTTTGATGGAAGTTACACTTCTCTGAAAAAAAACCCCAAACCCTCCAAGTGCTGCAGTCACCTTTCAGCTGACTTTGACAGGTTTTGGATCAATGCCATTTGTATAAGTGTAGCGGGTTTAGTTCAGAAACCGGGCAGAAACACTAATTAAGTGCAGTGGTTTGGTTCAAAATATCTATTACTTACTTATTTTCCTTCTGTGAGATAAGAACTAGGAAAAAGCAAAGCAGGCACAAACCTTAAACAGCTGCAGTAAGAGTTTTATTACTAATAGAATTAAAAGTAAAGAGAAATAACAAGAAATTAAAGCAAACCCCCTCCCACTCTCCAGCACTTTCCTCCTTTTATCCAACTCACACAAAGGGTAACAGAACATGGGATGTTAGTCAGTGTTACAGTTCTTGGTAAGTCTCTCTCTTACGCTTAAGGGAAAAAGGGTTTTCTTCAGCTGCACGTGGTTCCCAAACTGCCATCAACAGCAGACCCACCCAGAAAGAAACAATCTGCTCTGGTGTAAAACATCTCTTCCGTGAAAAATCTCAGTTCCTTCACACTGCCAAACATGGGCCATCACACGGGGTTATTAATCTTTTTAAGGACGAGTTATTTTGACCTGAACACAAAGGCGTTCTTCCCCACAAGCCTCTAAAAGCCTCTCACTGCTTCTATATAGCCTGGCATAGGCACTCTTCACAGTCTTCATGGGCCACACATGAATTCTCCATCCCCCCATGTACTTCAAATGGATTAAAGAGACAAACAGATTGTGATATTACAGTTTCTTCCCACGGCAGGCAAGAAAGTTTTTTTAAGCTACACGTGAAAAACGTGGCACCAGCCTCTTTTCTCCGGTTGCCATTTTCAGCTTTGTCTCACATGACTCACTTTCTCTTTCTCTCTGGCTCTGAAACTGCCATGTTGAAGAGTGTTCTTGTTCTGGCTTTACAGCAGAAGAAAGCCTCGCTCCCTCTGTGCTGCTGGCTGCATGGTGTCTTCCTCAGTTTAGCACGAAGTGTGCTGACTGCAGAAAGGAGGCTCCACTGGCTCCTGCTGGCTCCACCGGCTCCACGTGGAGAGGAGAGGGACCCGCCAGTCCCAAGAAGCCGCGCCGGATGGGTTTAGCTGTGTGGCAGACCATGGCTGGTTTTAGCTGCCTGCGGCTCTGGGATAGTTCCTCCCCCAGAGACCCAGGGTCCACGCTGCGGCATTGGGAAAAGGGGAAGGTAGCAGGGGGCCCGGCCTGGCCCAGCAGGGCCCAGAGGCTCGAAGCCCCCCCACCTTCTGGCAGGCGAACTGGGACAAAAGGCAATTCCCGCCTTTCCACGTGGTTTAAATATGTAAATTGCGAGAAGCGTCATTAGTCTAAAAGACTGTCCATCAACTCAGGTTCACCCACTACATTAAGGTATCTAGAGTCAAGTTGAAAGAACTGTTAAACAAAAGGTTTCATCGGCACAAATAGTTTCATTGTGCCTCAAACACAGCTGAGCAGCTTCCTTACTACAGTCATATTCCCCTGTATTCCCCCACAATCCACTGTATTTCAGTATGAAAACAAGTTATCAGTAATGGTCATAAGATGGTGAATAAAACATGGCTGCTTGGTATCAGTGAGAGATTCTGGAATCTTCATTTATCACCATGCTAGTCCAGTGTTACAGCAGCAGAAATACAACTAAAAGGTGAAAGCTTTCCATTTTTCCTCCACACTGTACATGTCTTTCATTAATACTCCTGATTCCAAATGGGGCTCAAGAATGTTTCTGCTCAATATTCACATAAAAGCATAAGGAATTCATAGCTAGGAGACAGTCCAAACCTGGGTGCAGCACAACAGACACAGCTGGCTCCTCAAGTTGTATGTCTGGGCCAATTAAAAAAAAAAAAAAAGGTAGCAAGCAAACAGAGAATGCAGAAATAGTTGCTCCAGAGGGTTTTTAAGGTGGAAAAGGAAATCTCCACCTGTTCCATTAAAAAATAAATAATCACTTCGCACTAGTTGCCCATGCATCACATTCCACAGGCTGCCAGCATTAGGATCATGTGGGTAGATGACAAGAATTCAAACTACTGACATCAATTATAATTCATTGGTGACATCAGCTCCTGGTTGGATCATTCCCTAAGTACTCTATCACTGTTACTCCCACCGTCACCAGGCTGAATATACACACAGGCCTTCTGATTCAGCTACACAGAACATATAAATACAAATGTTTAGTCATAAATTGAAATCATATAGCAAGGATTTGAATAATAGAAGATATTTTCCCTCTGTAAGGAAGTTATTTGAAGTATACCATAGCTGTACTTGCAGGATGTCAAGATCAAGCATAAGAATTTGGATTCTTCTTTCCCAGCTTTCCACAATTACATTAGAACAAAAAAATGCTGGTTTATATAGAAATTATTTTGTTCCATGAGTCAAACCGAGATAAGTTTGAGATTTCCTAGCTAGAATCCAACTATGTCAGTCCATTTTCAAAATAATGTGGGGTAACACAAATGATCCCACTTCATGAAGGGCAGCCACTGAGCTGGCTGGAAGGAACAGGGTATTGTTCCATGAAAGACTTCCAGGTTTCTTCTCTCCCCACAGCCCTGTAACTGTGTCATGGCACTGTGCCATAGGGAACATCCCAAGGAGGCCGGGAAATGCACTGGATTTATGGCAAAGGCAGGAAACGGGCCTGTTCTGTATCCCACACACTTCCAGAGCGCTGCCAAGGCACACGGGGCTGCAGGGACACGCCGTGTGCCAGGCGGGATTTGGTGTCACCCAGGTGCCTCAGCCCCAGGGCTGGCAGGGTTCCAGGCACAGGGCAGCTGCCCCCGTCCCGTTTCCCGGCAGCCCTCCCGGCTCCACGGGGGCCACAGGCCTTGCCCACAGCCGGACGCCGCTGGCAGCTTTCCCCTTCGGCCACGCACAATTCCCTCTCCCTCCGTGGCACCAGCGGCCCCCGGGCTGCCTGCCTGAGCCCTCCGCACCCCCGGCCTCTTCCCGGGCACCTTTGAAGCCCTCTCTACCCGAAAGAACGGCAGCAGCCCCCTCCCCGGTGCTGTGGGATGCGGCAGGAAGCTCCTGGGAAAGCCGCTCAGCCCTCCTGAGGCCGGGTGCCACAGCTGCCCTCAGGCTGCGAGGGAGAACAGCAGCGGCCTCTGCCAGCACCTGCCAACTCCCGCGGGTGCCTCCCGAGCCTCCTCTGCTCCAGGCTGAGCACCCCCAGCTCCCTCAGCTGCTCCTCATCACACCTGTGCTCCGGAGCCTGCACCAGCTCCATGCCCATCTCCTGGACGCGCCCCAGCCTCGTAGTGCGCTCCCAAAAGCGGGCCCGGGATTCCAGATGCACCCTCAGCAGTGCCGAGCACAGGAGCATTGCTCCAGGTCACAGAATCATAGAATATTCTGTGCTGGAAGGGCTCCACAAGGGCCCTGAAGTACAACCAAAACCTCTCACAGCGATGTTCAAATGTCAGAAGCAGCAGAAGAAAGGAAGACATTTTTCTTATCAGAGCATCAACCAACCTGAATTAATACAATGAAATGAAAAAACAGGTTAGGATGGAACACTCTCAACTTATTTACATACTGCCTTCCATCATTTTAAAACTTGACTTTATGTGGTTGGTTTCTAGCATTTTTCACTTTCCTTTTCCTGGCCAGAAATGAAATAGTTCCCTTAAAAATAAGACCAAGACGTGCCCACCGCTGGCCATAAAGGAGCCCATCAGCAATGGCAGTAATGCCGCTGGGATAAAATACTCAAGAGGGGGAAAAAAAGGTATGGCCCAGATTGCAGCCGGAGAAGAAACCACGGTGCCAAGAGAGAGCCTCAGGGAAATTGACTTTTTTAGATTATTTGTGTCTATTTGGCCGAGAGGATTTAAGACTGCATTCCCCATCTGATGGAGTCACTCAGTGTGCAGAATGCTTTTTCACATGAAGTCTCTCAAGACTTATCTCTGCTTGAAAGAATCAAGAACTTGCGAATGATATACATAAGTTGGGTTGTTCTGGTGTCTTGGTTTTTTATCCCATTACCAAGTAATTTACATGTGAAATTCTTGTTGCAGAGGCCCCAGTCCAGGGGCTCTCCTGTCTGGACCGGGACACAGCCTCCCTGAGTTTCCATCAGTGCTCAAGGGCCACAAGACGTGCAAGTCCCATCAGTGAATTTCTTGCCAGCTTTACTCATGGGATGCCCCTGAGCCTTTGGACAAAGCAGCTGCAGCTCTGGCCCTGGGCCCTGAGGGCTCCCTCAGTGGCTCCTTCTCAGCTGCCGGGCAGGGCCCTGCGGCTCGGTGGCGCAGGGCCGTGCGGCCCCGCCTCGGGCACAGCCCGTGTGCGGCTGCCGGGCAGGGCTGGGCTCCCGTGTGCAGCAGGGGGTGCGGGCGGGGCTCCAGCAGGGTTCCGTGCCCTCTGAGCCCCGCCCTGGGCACCTGGACACCGCCCCGGCCGTGCCTGTGACGCTCCGTTGCCACCGGGGCCATGGCAACAGCAGAAGCGTCTTCGGGAATCGCCCCGCGGGCTGCAGCAGCACGGAGCGAGCGCGGCTGCCATTGTGGGAGGCATTCCTTGGCCAGAGAGCCTGTTGGCAGCGGCACTGCCGTTCCCGGAGGCATTCCTTGGTCAGAGGGCCTGTTGGCAGCGGCACTGCCGTTCCCGGAGGCATTCCTTGGTCAGAGGGCCTGTTGGCAGCGGCACTGCCGTTCCAGGAGGCATTCCTCGCCCGCAAGGCCCACTTGTGCCAGGTGATTCTCCCCTTGGCTGCGCGGGGGCAAACGGGCCAGCCACGGATGGCTCTGCTGCCTTCCTGCACCGTGCAGCAACAGGAACAGCTTCAAATGCGGGTTCTTACTGCTGCCTCTGCGAGCTGACAGCAGTTTGCTGGGAAAGAGGCCTCTGACCAGAGCGACTGCCTTTAAGGCCTTGTTTGTGCAATTATTTCAGAGTATTATTACCCAGCCCTCAGTGGGACAAATTAATGTCGGGTGGAGAGGGCAAGGTTGCAGGAGGGCTTGCTGCTGATTCAGCTTTAATCCTCAGTGTCTTTGAGGCGCAGCAGAGCCAGGCAGTCCCTGGGAAAGGAGGGCAGCACAGAGGCCCCTGGGTTCTGCCCCGTGTGCTGCCAAAAGGTGCCAGCACTGAGGAGGAGAGGCTTGAGCGGAGAGCCAGCAGATGTGTGGCAGGGGAAACTCTGGGCTTTTCCTGGGCAGTGCCTGCAGCAGCTGGGGCCTGGGATTGCCCTGTTGTCGGGATTGAGAGCGGCTGCGAGGGGCCGCTCTTCCCGTTGAACTGTCACAGGCAGTGACTCCAGAGAGAGGTGGCAAAGCCGGTGTGGAAGAACCCACATCCCAAAGTGAAGCCAAAGCTATGGATTTATTACTTTCCACTTTTAAGAATCAAGGCCATTTTAATCACAATGGTCTTGTACATCTACTGGTATATTATATGTATATAAGTCCAATGGCCACCAGAATATTTTAATACTTTGAGTTCAGGTTGGACAGGCCTTTGAGCAGCCTGGTCTAGCGAAAGGTGTCCCTGCCCATGGAAGGAGGGTTGGAAGTAGATAATCTTTAAGGCCCCTTCCAAGCTAAAACATTCTGTGGTTCTGTAGTTCTGTATTTCTACGAATCCGGTGTGTTCTCTGCCTGTATGTCAAGGTGACCCTTCAAATACCTGAATGTGTGCAAAACAGCATGCTTTGCCCATAAAAAGAGCATGTGAAGGTCAGTGATAGCAAGATCTGAAGGAAAAGCTCTTGAGATGGGTACATAAGGTTTAGGTCTCCAAGCAGCCTCCAAGCTTCCTTGCTCCTTCAGAGCAGCTCTTTGCCTGTGGCTGGACGGAGAAAGGCAGCAAGAAGAGCAATCAAAGATGTCCTGCTAAGGGATGCAGCAATGAGTCTGGCCAAATACAGCACTGTCAAAACCTTGTAAGAATTCCCATCAGGGTCACTTGGGTACCTGCCTTCATCTCCCCAGCGAGGAAAGCTCGTGTTCAGAAGCACAGCTTGGTTGCAAAAGCATTTGTGCCCTGTGGCAATCGTGTCAGGTTAAGGACGCCTGCGCAACCTCAGATCCATGGGGCGTCAGCGAGGTTGAAAACCTGGCCCTGTCCAGGGCATTTGCAAAACTTTTTGCCTGTCTAGTGAAGTCTGGATTTTGCTGCTGGCCACTCACGTGCTTTGTGGCCATGTTAAGGACAAGCTGGTGACAGAGCAGGTTTCCCTGCCATGCTGTCTATTCACATGGGTGCGTGCATCTCTCTCTGCCCAAGTTGTGCCAATGCCCGGTCCATTCAAGAGAAGTTGGAAGAAACCTGGAATGACTCCTCCCAGTATGCGCTTCCAACTTCTCCCACCTTTGTTTCTCTTTAAATCCAAGTGGGCACCTTGTTCTTTCAAGGCAGTTTATTTCCCAGCCAGTGTTACGGTTTTCATGATTGTGAGGAGGGAACAAAGCTGCAGTGTTTGTTTGCTTCCAGATCTGTCCTCTCAGCTTAGTGTGAGTGCCTATTCTGAGGCTTCCCAGCTGCAGGGGGAGGTGGGGGTCTGACAGGATTCCATCCGCAGTGGCCCGTGTGTTTCTGTGGCTTGCAGAATGGTTCCCTGCTGGTCCCTTGCCTGGTGTTAAAGCCGTGGCCTGGAGCTCAGCTGCTGCTTCCCCTCTTCCCCCAAGTGTCTGTGCTCCTGTCTCATGTCAGCTGCCCTCAGTGGGGTGGTTCACAAGACTTCCCACAATGCTCCTGTAGCCTCCTCCCCAGTGAGAATTCATTCTGCTCCCTCTGGACTGTGAGATGCTGCAAATGAAGGTCACAAATTGAAATGGAAATGTTTTCAGTCCTGTTTCTGCCTCTTGGAGATTTTTTGCTTCTGCTGAGGGATCTCATTACCTTTTAATCTAGAGCTGTCTTTTTAGGGCTTTCTTTTCTCCTTTTCTTTCCCTCCCCTTTCCACAGATGCTGCCATTCACGTGAGGCCCATTTGGTTGTCCAAGGGCAGGGTTCTAAGGGCACATTTACACTTAAAATGGAACCAGATATCCTGGAGCGTGTAGCATGGCCTGGTTTGTCATGCTCTTGGCCCAGTGTGGAGCTAGGAGCTGACCTGAAATGCAGCACCAGCACTGGGGGCAGGGGAAAATGGATCTCTTGGTTCTCCCCTTCTCAGCTACGTGGAATCCCCATGTTTGCATGGTTGATGTTTAGGAGCACTGCAGTGACTCCCAGTTGGGCACTCAAGGCTCTGAGTGCAGCAAGTCCCCGGAGATCTGGACCCCTGCTTTAGGTCTGAACTCATGCAGATGGTGAATTCTGTTTGTTCTCTTCCAGAGAAGCTGATCGAACTGAGGCTTCGTAATGGAACCTACGGACAACCTGAACAGAGACAATAGGTAGGAATTAATTTGATGTAATCTTGGCTTCCCAGGTGCTCTGATGAATGTTGAGACAGTTTAAAAAATAATCCCCCCTTAATGCAGTTAAGTAAGGATTGTCCTGTCAGTGGGAGTGGCTTCAGAGCACCTTGGTATTTTCAGAGCTCCTGTAACAGGCTCAGGCCTGGATGATGTCGTGGGTCTGGGCAGGTTCTGGGCTGAACTTTCTGAAGCCAATCTCTTGTTCCTGGGGCCAGGGCACTCCCTTCTGCAGTTTGGGAAGCTTTGGGCCTAGGAGTATTTTCCTGTTTCAGTGTGCAGCAAAGCAGGAGCTGTGTTTTTTGGGGTGGGGGCGCTTTGTGCAAGTTTTTACTTCTTGTGGAACATGTTTGAAGGTGAGGAGGCCTGAGCTGATGTTTCAGGGCAGACATTCAGTTTCACTTGCCTCTTTGAACAGTCGGGATGTTTGGGTTTTCCTGGTGACACATCAAGTGTAGACCAGCTGCAGCAAGTACAGCACTGTTTTTAACTCTCCAATACTGAGCTGTGTTCCCCCTGGAGATGGAGGGGGTAGGACTGTGGAGTCCCCCTGTTCCAAGGTTCCCAGGTGCTGGGCGTGTTGGTGCTAAGGCTGGAGGTCCAGTTCCCAAAGCTTCCAAAGTTCCCTGGCCTTAAGGGAAGTGTGCAGGCTTGTGAGGAACAGCAGAGCGCAGGTTTGCAAAGGTTTTGAAGAGCATCTTGCCAAACACCTTCAATGGCCAGGGCAGAGATGGGCAGCAATGGTGTCTCCAGGGCTGCGGAGGCTGGGAGAGCTACGGGCTTATCTGAAGAAGCTGGGCATTTCAGTAGACAGCAGACTCTTCTACTCTGAATTAGGAATGCCATCCAGTGCAAAAACCTGATTTATTGCCAATAACAGCCCCTCAGCATGAGATGAGGCAGCTGTGCTTCTGCTCTAGGGGTGATTAAACTTTCAGGAGCTGATTATGGGTGTGGTATTTGGGAAGGTGTCATTGCAGGGGCACACAAGGCTCTCCCCTTGCATCCTGGGGCACTTGGGAAGTTGGATGAGTGAAGAAGAATCCAGGAATTGTAGGTATAGAGTAGACTGTGCAGTAGAGTAGAACTAGATTCCTGCATCTACCATGCCTGCTGCCTTTTCCTTCCCCAATGTCCACAAATGTCAGAGGCAGAGTTTCCCTCATTTTGCAGTAGCCTTTCACAGACCAGGGACAGTTTAAAGGATCTGGTTTCCCATGATGGGACACAGCCTTATCAGTGTTTTGATGTGGGGCTGGTGGAATTGAGTACATGCACATGTGGCTGAAGAGGAACAGGGGCATTTGAGCTGGTGTTTTCTGAATGTCTGAGATCTCCTATCTAATCTCGTTGGTGGGAAGGCTTTAAATGCAGCTACATGATTGTCAGTACGCAGCTCTCCGCATATCCGTTTACAGTAGAGAGTGCATTTGTAAGGCTGTTTATAAAGTGGACAAAGTTCAGGCGTTGAAAGTGGCAAGACCTTCAAAAGAGAGGATTCTCTTTGACGCTCAGTGGGAGAGTGGGGTGGGAAGTCAGAAAGAGAACAAGAATGGCAGTTTCTCCCATTGATCACTGCAAGTGGGTTTGCCAGCTCACCTGCTGACCGCCCCCAGTGACTGCTTCCCCATTTGTTTCACAGGGAAATGGGGGGACAGTTTTTCCCTTCCCACCCTTCTTGATGGCTGGGATGAGCAGTAGCAATCCCTGAGAAGGATGCGTGCTGTTCCTTGTGTGTCTCGTTGCTCTGGGGCACAGCACACGCTGGACAGAACTGATTTGGGCACTGTCACCATCCTGTGGATTTCAGCATTGCTTTGCTGCTGGACCTGTGCCCTTGTGTGAACGCCCCAGTGTGTGCAGGGAGTAGAAACAGGGCTTCAAGTGTTAACTCTCCTTTCTCTTTCTCTTTCTCTTTCTCTTTCTGAAAGCTGGCACAACAACAGAGACTTGCTCCGCATTCTGGAGCGAGACAGGCGCAGGAGGCAGGCGGCTCCAGAGGAGAAAGATCCATTCTCGGAGGAGACTCCCCTCTTTGCCAAACCCTACAAAGTAATGGGAGTGGGGTGCAGGCTGGAAGGAGAGGAGGAAGGAGGCTTGGGGTGGGAGAGGGAGCTGTGTCTTCTGCATGGGCTGTAGCAAACTTGAGCCTGACAACTGCAAACACAGCAGCTTCCCATGTGCTCCACTGAGCTTGCCTGACTTCCCTTGTGGCGATGCGTGGGGATTCCATGAAGATCCTGAGGAGTGTCTCTTGCTGAGCTGCATCTTTGCTTGGGGTGGGAGAGGGAGCTGTGTCTTCTGCATGGGCTGTAGCAAACTTGAGCCTGACAACTGCAAACACAGCAGCTTCCCATGTGCTCCACTGAGCTTGCCTGACTTCCCTTGTGGCGATGCGTGGGGATTCCATGAAGATCCTGAGGAGTGTCTCTTGCTGAGCTGCATCTTTGCTTGGGGTGGGAGAGGGAGCTGTGTCTTCTGCATGGGCTGTAGCAAACTTGAGCCTGACAACTGCAAACACAGCAGCTTCCCATGTGCTCCACTGAGCTTGCCTGACTTCCCTTGTGGCGATGCGTGGGGATTCCATGAAGATCCTGAGGAGTGTCTCTTGCTGAGCTGCATCTCTTGCTTGGGGTGTTTTTGACATTCCCCCTCTCTGTTGTTCTGCTGCAGACTGATAAAGAAGATGAGCTGTCGAGGCGCGTTAAGAAGGTGCTGGGCGATTGGGACTTCAAGGCGCTTCTGAGCCACAAGTGCCCTCTGAATCCCATATGGATTCCAAGAAAGTCCAAGTCCCAGTCACACACCCGCAGGCATCGGCGGACCTGCAGTAAGACAAAGCCCTATGAGGACATCTGGGGAAAATCCTCACCGGAATCACCAGACCTCTCACCTCGCCCTGAGCAGAACTGTGACAGCGATGAGGGTCCCTCCAATTGGAAGGCAGAAGCCAAAGCGGAACAATCGCAACTCCTGCCTGTCAGGGTGAGTGCAGTTGTTGGGGGCTCTGTTGTTGGCAGCCCCTCAAGGCCAAGGGAGCAGCACACGGGCCCTGCCTTTCTCGGGGCTTGGCCTCGCCAGAGCTCAAAGGCATTTGGTTCCCAGGTGCATGTTGGGGTTTTGGCAGGCTCATCCTTCAGCATCCTGGGATATTGCTGTGCCCTATGGAATGTAGGAGCCCATGGTGCTGAGCCATGGCAGCTGGGCCAGGAGAGCCACAGGGAAGGTTTTCAAACTGTGTTTGGCCTCTGGAAGGAGAAGGAAGAGCTAGAGGCTGCAGGCAGCTTTTCCTGGGAAAGGCTGGTGATCAGCTGCAAGGGACTGTGGGCAATACCTTGTGGAAAATGAGAGGAAGCTGAGAGAAGTAAAGCAGTGCAGGGCCTTGCCTTCTGCAGGAGCCATTCTTCAGCATCAGTTGCCAAAAAGATAAAGCACGATCCTGGCTCTCAAAGTCTTGGGAGTGCAGAGTGCTGCAACCAGCCCTCAGGCCAGCAGAAGTGGGCAGTGTTTGTCCTTGCTGCTGGGAAGCCCAGTTAAGGAGTGTCAGTGTGAAGTAAGGAGCAGGGATGCTGCATCTGCCTTGGAGTGGGTGGTGAGGGGGGGGAAGGAGGGGCTGCGTTTCTGAGAGAGGGGTGGAGTCCCTGCCGGCTTCTGCCATCAGCTGGGGGGCGACTCAGCTCCCTGGGGTAGCCCAAAGGCAACTTGTCTCCACAGTGTGTCTCTGGGCACCCCTGCAGAACATGCATTTGTCCAAATTTGGCTGCTAAATCCATCACTTTGCCAGGCAATGGGAGAGTGAGAAATGGTAGCTGGGGAGTTGCAAGTCCTGCAGGGGCAAGAACAGGATGGATAAAGTCAGCCAGGATTTGCATGAACTGTGTTGCATCTTTCCCGATGTGTGAGATGTCAGTGTCTTGTCCACACTGCTGTGGACTTCAGAAGGACTAGGAGTCTCATTTATTTGGGTGAATGAGAAATATTCCTCTTGCTCTAGGACTGGCTTAGAAGAATTGGGAACTATTATTTCTAACTGTTCTTTTTAACTAAGGAAACTTTTTGCTCAACTCTTTTAAATGCAGAGGCAGCCTGTGCCTTTGAAAGCAAAGCTTGGCTGCCTCAAAGCAAAATTCCATAAAGGAAGCAGACTGCAGGAACATACTTATATAATAATAATAACAACAGTAATGATAAATAGTAGCAGTAGTAGCAGGAGTAGTAGTAATTTAAGAAAGGAAACATTGTTCTCTGACTGCCAGGTTGCAAAGGGAACACTGGCATTTTTCTCAGAGGAAGAGGAGGTGACTGTGGGGATTTCAGTTCATTTTCTACCTGGCCTCCATTAGTAACTCCCCCTCAGATGGGCCTTTTAATCCTTAGCAGCACTTTATTATTAATGGGCTTGCAGGACATTTCTAGAGCTGTTGGTAAGCAAATGCTGGCTGAGTGCATGTCAATTAGTAAAAAAACTAACAAAAAAAACGCAAACAAACTCCTTCTGCCTCCCTCGTTCTTGTTTCAGGAAAAGAAGCCCATTGAGGTGCCATCAACTGAAAACACTTGGAAGGTTGGTGCTCTTCAATAATAGATCTCTGGTTTTGCCTATGTTTTGCGTCCATTAAGGAATTGGGAATTCCTGAAAATTGGGAATTTCCTTGAAAAAGGAATTGGGTGGGGAAGAAATACTTTGCTGAGCTCCTGTTCACTCAGCAGATGTTTCCCTCACTGAAAGTGTGTTTTGGGGTGTGCTGAGGAGAAGTAGAGGTAAAAGCTGGAGTTGTAAGATCAGCCTTCCTCTCAGTCTGTGAGTGTAGCATTCTCAAATGCAGTTCTAGAGCCAGAGTGACAACTCATCCCAGGCAGCCTGAGCTGCTCCTCCCTCAAGCTGGGGGTTGCTTTTCCCGAGTGGCCCTTGTCCAAAGGCTCTGCACCTGCTGCTCATGTCCTGAATGGACGTGCATGACACTTAGAGAGCTGCTGGTAATCAGATGTTTGCTGAGTGCATGCTTGTTTCCTGTCAATGAGTAAAATACCCAGACAAGCTCACACTGCTTCCCTCTTTCTTGTCTCAGCCCATTGTGCACATTTATGTGCAGTCCATTGAAGGAATATTGGAGGTAGGTGCTCTTCAATAACAGATCTCCAGGTGGAAGCCTGTACAAATCCATGAGGAGCTGGATCCCTCTGACTCTCTGCAGGGTGAAACGTTCTCTTGTGTCCATCAGCAAAACTCCTGAGAGCTGCTTCTCTCCCTCTCTTTCCAGAAAATGAGGAACTCACTGTCACTTCTCCTGCCACCTCTTCAGACGCCTCTGAGAAAAGAGACTTTCAATCTTCCATTGCCAGCAAAGGTAAGCCAGCCCATTTTTGCCAGGGCTGCTGATAAATTCCAAGAGATCTTTCTGCTGAGCAGAAGTTCAGCTCAGCTGTTTGGCAGCTCTTAGGATGTTTTAAAAGTATTTATTCAAAAATGCACATGTCCCTAATGTGCCAGCAACACACCGTTTAGGTGTCAGTGGATGTATTTATTGTGAAGCTACACGCTGAACTACTTTGCACTTTGTCCTTTAATCCTAGGAATCCCAACGTGATGGGCAAGTGGCCAGGGAGTTTCAGAAGAGTTTTGGCCAAGTGGCCAAGGAGTTTCAGAAGAGTTTTGGCCAAGTGGCCAAGACTTCTCCCAGAAGCTGTGGCCAAGTGGCCAAGGCTTCTCTGGAAGGTCACGTTACAAGCAAACAGAGCTTCCTGAAGCGTCCTGTGCACACTGACGGGCCCTTGCCCAGGAAGACCATGGGTATCAAAAGGCCCGGCCAGCCCCTGGTGCCTGATGAATCCAAGAGAGTCCGGAAGGTGGAGAGTGAGCCTGGTCCTTTGGAGGTCACAGAGAAGCCTTGCAAGGACCAGCCCAAAGTCCTAGAAACAGTGAAGCCAAAAGCCATCAAAAGGACAGAAAGACAAAAAAGACCCACAGACAGGAAAGACCTGAAGCCGGCACCTCACAAGCTCTCTGAGAAGCCAAAGGACAAGGGCTCCCAGCAGGCCAACGCCAAAGGCTTTCTGGAGCCCCGGCCCCTGGGAGCTGGCCAGGAACGTGACGCTCTCATCCCCAGCAGGCACAGGCCTGGCAATTTGCACAAGGAGAAAGTGCCCTTGCCTCCTGGGGAGAAGAAGTTGTTCTCGCCTGCAAGGAAGCCGGACTGGAAGAGGAAAGCCATGAAGAGTCCTGAGGAGCCCCCTGGAAAGAAGAAGGTGAGAGGGGCAGGGGGAGGTGGGTTTGGACAATGACCAAGGTGGTGTTTGGAAAACCCATGTGGAGTTTCCACTTCATAGGTTGGCAGTAGAGCCATGATCCTTCTCTAATGGTGTTACCAAACTTCTAAGGGGTGTGTTCCCACCGCTGTTTCCAATTGGTCACAGATCCCCTCCTGAGCAAATGGAAAGCCCTGTAAGCTGTCTAACATGCTCTGGTGTTTTGGGGCTTTTCTTGGAATCCTAGTTTCCTGCAAGAAGAAATCCCCAGCCCTCCTCTGTCAGAGGAGGTTTTGGCAGCAGGCTGTGGCAGCTTGTGGCTGACCAGCCCCCGCCAGCACTGCTGGGTTTCTCTGGGTTTCAGCCCAAGCAGAGCTTTGTAGGGTGGCGGTGCCCCCTTCCTGTGCCCCCCATTACAAGCAGTGTGGTACTGAGGCACTTGGCACATGGATAAATGGGCAAAAAGCTTGCTTGGGTTTCCTTGGAGCTGCTGTGATGCCAGCAGTGATGCCTGAGAGGTGGCTGGGTGCACTCAGGGGCTTTCCAGGGAGCCCTTTGCAGAGTCCCTCAGCCATTGCAGTGGCTTTCCCTTGAATTCCAAGAGAGCCCTTCATTTAACTGAGCAGGTCGATGCTCCCAAGTGTTTTTTGGGAAGCTGACTCCCAAAGGGGCCTGGGTCAGCTGCAGCAAGAGTTGTCTGCAGGCTTCATGGTGAATGGGCACTGCCTGTGGACTCCCTGACTGCAGGAAATCCCAAGTCAGAGCCTGTATCCCAGACGGGAGTGCAGCCTGGAAGGAGAACTCATTGAGAGCAGCACTGCTGAGAAGCTGCTCCATGGTTCCATGTTTCTCTGCACTCTGGGAGAGAGGCAGAAACCAGCAGGCACACTGTGGGTAATGCCAAGAGATAAGGGCACTTTCTTTTACATTTTCTTGGCTTGTAGCAAACGGTTCTGAAGTTTCTCCTTCAGCTGAGCTGATGATTTGCACACTTGATGCTGCACAATCGATGTTATAAAATCTGTAAAAATCTTTCAGTGATTGGCTCTCTGCCTTAATGGTTCCCGTGCTTCTGGAAGACAATGGCAGCAATTTTCACTGACTGTTTAAATTTCACCCCTCTCAGATTCTTGTCAATACAATCAGAACCCCCTGCACATCTGGGGGATCTCAGGGATCTCACTCTCCTGTGACTGGAGTTTTTCCTTCCCTTCGATAAGGGGTGTCACAAAGCACAATTGCTTACCGTTCTTGACTGTGCCCCAAGGCATCTGAATAAGTTTCTGTACCATTCAGACTGAGTAGGAGGAAAAAAGCCCATCCAGGACAGATGGAATGCTTGTTTTCAGCAATGGAAGGGCCTTACTTTAGATTACAGTTTGCATCGAGAGGTTTAGCAGTTCCATCCCTGCCACTGGAAAGCAATTAATGTATGCAAGCAAGATAGGTAAAATGTCATTTTAGGTTTACTTGTCAGTGAGCCTGAAAGCTCTATCTGCTGTGCTTGGGTTTCCACTTTGTGAGTTCCAGTATCTTATTTTTTCTGTTTTCAACCAGAATCTGTAAAACTGAGCTGTATTGGTCTGTACTTTGTGTGAACTTTCAAGACATGAGTGATTTTTTTTCCTCCTTTTTTCTTTCTTCCTGTTAGAGGGAAGACAAGGGGGATACTCCCAGGAAGAAAAAGGAATGAAAACACCCAACAAAATAATTTCAGCCTTCAGCAAACAAAGGCCCCAATAAACTGAAGTGAGTATGCAGTGGTAGGATGTCAGAAAGAAGTGTAAATCTTAGTTTTTGTTCAGAAGGGTGAGACCCAGAACCCTATCTCCTGTCCTGGCACTCGAGAGTTTGCTTGGAACATCGTGTGCCTTCTGCAACTCCAGATGCTGCAGACTGGCCTTACCAGGCTGGAAGCACCCGGTGCAGAAAGCAGCTCTGTAGGTGTGGGTGGGTAAGGGCAGGGAGTCTTTCCCTTCTGACATCCTCTTAAAGCACAGAGGTGTTGGGGCTGACGTTTGGCTGGGGGAAGGGATGTTCCCATTGCGGTAGGAATGGAAGAGCTTTAATTCTGGAGTTCCTTCCTGCCTTTTTTCAGGGAAAATGAGCAGCTGCCTTAGTCATGTGCTGGCTTCTGGGGTGGGAAGGGTAGGAGGTGTTTTTGGGGAGAGAGGGCTCTGGATCAGGTGGGGGATAGTGCTGTGCTCCGTGTCAAACCGTGCTCTGTGCAGCATCAGCTGTGCCAAGGCAGAGCAGCTGGAGAGCACGTGGGCAGTGAATAGGGACCAAAGCACTGGAAAAGTGGGTGCTGAAAGAGGGGAGAGGACTGTCCCACGAACAGCAGAGTCAGGCAAGAGGTGCAGCCTCACACCCGAGCCTTCCCACTGGGTTTAACTTCATTGCCTCTTCTGATGCTGCAGCCCATGGGCTGGGATTCGCTGTTGGTGTGTTCTTGGAAACTTTGAGAAGCTGACTAAAAATGGTGTCAGTGAGCAGTGGTGAAACAAGGCTGAGAGCTCTTTGGTGCTGCTTCTTGCTGCCAGAGTTCCCTGGCCATCCTGATTTCAGATGACCAGAAATCTGCTAGGCCACTCTGTTAGTGAATGTGAAAGTCTCTGCCAATTAAAAGTCTCTCTCGCTTGAAGCCTCTCAGCTTTGGAAGTGTTGCCTACTTGAGGCACTGGCAAGAACTGGCCAGTTCAGGATGTAGCCAAGTTTGTCAGAAATCCCTACGGTGTGTGTGCATCATATTCATGAATTTGCTTCTCTTGTCCTGACCATCAGAAGCTTCATTCCAAACCGAGAGGAAAACTGTGGTGCTGCCACCACTGCCGGCCATGACTGCTGCACAACGGGCACCAAACTCGACCACGACGGCTCAAAAGAGCCCCAGAACCGAGAGTGACGACCTGGACCTGCCTGCCATGGATAACCCTGCCAGGAACCAGGATCCTTTGTTTGCCACGCTCAGGAAAGTGGAGAAAGATCCCGAGGAACTATCCCAGGGCATCAACACTGGTATCCAGGAGAGCTGGCGGGAGGTTTCCTGCAACCCACGCGTGCTGTGTGGTTCTCTTCAGAAACGCCCTCTCACCTAAGTGACCACTTCTGGTTGTGGGCAACTGCAGATACAAGCCTGGTGGGAGGAGGAGTACGTTTATAATAAGAAAGGGTGGTTTGCTTAAAATGAAGAAACAACAAAGCTGTGGGTTTGGCTGCAACCTGGGCCTAAGGTTTTATAGCTTTTTTTACAAACTTGCTCATGACCCTTGCAGCTTTGCATTCCCTGGTAATAAAATTGGATTACTTGGCTGTTTGCTGATGGCTCGGGGTGCGGGGTCTAGGGCGTTGGGGGGTGTGTGTTAGGCCAGCCTGTGCACACTGTAGTAGCTGCCTTCTCACTGCTTGCTTTTTCCTGACAATTTTCCTGCTTGCAGCCCTCACAGCTCTTTCAGCCACTGAGCGAGGAAACCTGCTGCTGGATTTCTCCGCGCTTGGGAAAAGTGTAATGGTGCAAAGCATTGTGAGCTGCCAGGTGAGAAGCCAAGGTTCCATTTCCATTGTCGGAGGGATTGCTGGGGAAGAAGGCAAGAGGGGGAGAGCCTGGAGAAGAGACTGTGCCTGGGACCAATGAACATTTTCTCTGGAAACTTAGGAGAGCCAGGCTTTGGAATGGCTTTAGGCATCTCTCTCTGACCAGCTTGTTCTCTGTGGTTTTTCAGGGATCTGCAGGGGATGACAGGAATCCTTTCCCAGTGACTTTGCTGCCAAATGAAGACAAGACAAGAAGACCTCAAGTCTGAACAGTAAGTGTTTGTTTTACAGCCCTGCCTGGAGTTTCTGCAGCCACCAGGCAGGGCTGGCCCTGCAGCCACCCTGGCTTCTGCTTCCTCATGAGCACCTCCTTTAGGAGAAAGGAGAGAGATTGGGGAGAGCTGCCCTGTGAGGGCAGCACCTGCTAAGTAGCTTGGCTACAGCTGGGCAGCACTTGAATTTTTGACTCCTTGCTGGGCCTGTGACCAGTATTGGCCAACAGAAATTCCTCGAGTTGCTGCCACATTTTTTATTGTACATCTTAGTCATTACAAATGTTGTGTTGTCCTGTGGTGCAAGCAGTGGGGAATACTCAGAAGCTGTAACCTGCCATCCCACGGGGCCTTTGCAGTGTCATTTTCCATAAAACACAAAGCTCTGTGAGCCCCTCTGGGCAAAGGGATGCATTGCCTTGATCTGCTGGCAAGCTTGCAAAAGAAAATGAGCACGATGTGCCTGGCTGAAGGGCTGGGAGGCTGTAAAAACCCTCTCCCTAAAGCGGCACCTGCTGAAAGCCAAAAGGCTTTGCAGGTCCTCTTGGAGCCAAGTGACTGCAGTCATTGACTGGACTCTGCCAGTGTGCCTGTTGGATGAGTCCAACCAAATGTTTTCTCTTCCCTCCCTTTGTCCCAGACCTTTCTGCTGGACAAAGCCAAGTGACGTGACCAAGAGCCGGACTGACCTCGTGCACCGAATGAGACCGAATTTACAGTGACCCAGACTGGAATCCAGTGTGCCTTGACTGGGTCTCCAGGATGTAAATAGTTCCAAGTTCTCTGTTCTTTTGAAGCCTTACAAACAGTTCTGTTTTGTTTTTATTGTTCAATGCAAAGATCTGCATATTATTTTTGTTTGAAATACAGTTGTAAGTTATTTTGGTTACCTTTGGGAAACTTTGTGGTTTTTGAGGGTAATGCTTTTCTGCCTTGCAAAAGAAGAGATGGAGGGGGGTACCTGCCTTTAAAAAGACCACGTGAAATTTTTGGAAAGGCTGGTTATTTACTTTAAAAATAATGATTGGAACAAAACTGTTAGCACTTTCTGCTTAAAATCTGAGCCCAAAGAAAGGTTGGTGAGTTATGCTGTGGTCTGCACTTCATTAGAATGGCCTAAGCATGGCAGAATTGGGTCTGTTGGCAAACAACCGCAAAGTCAGAACAGAAAACGGGACTGTTTGGGAAACAACTCCTTCTCACACACTCAGCTGTGGTAAATGCAGAGATAGTTGTGACTGGAGTGAAAGGAGCTGGTGCTGACTCCAGCTGTGCACAGCTGTAATTAGCAGCCCTCACTCTGCCCTGAGCCAGTCATACAGTGCCATGCACGAGTGATCCCTACATTGTCCCTTCCTGGTGCAGTATCTGGCATCTGCTGACTGAGATGCCATCATCTAATGTAGCTTCACTTTGGAATTTACTAGGAAAACAAACAAAAACAGAGCAAATGCTCATAAGCTCTGCTCAGTTTTGGCCTGTTAAGAACACCGATCCAAAGGCAGCAGTTTTGTGTAAACAGAAATGATGAAAAGTCAGCTTTGCTGAGGAGTCCCAGATGCAGATTTCCTGTACAGCAGCACAGCTCCTACTGGCACAGGACATGAGTTCCTATTTGCCTGTGACTGATTTGCAAACACCTGCTGAGAACAAGCTGAGTAACCACACTTGGCTCTTCAAAAAGTCCAACAACGTGATATGTGTAGCAGTGTTAACAGCCAGGCCACAGCATGTCACACGTTGAATTGTCCTCGCAGCCCTCGAAGAAATCAGTTAAACTGCTTAAACTTAGCGAACCCTAAAGGAAAATGCTTTAATGCTGAAGCTTTAAAAGTATCCATTTTCACCAAAATGCCATCAAAGAATCCCAATCCAAAACAAACCACGAGCATTTGGTTTTAAAGTAGTCTAAATAAAAACTTTTTGAGCAAGCAGAAGGGAAAGATTTATTAAGTAGCTAAGCAGCACTTCATTTGTAATAGTGGTTGAGTGTACACATGCAGTAAGTGAAAGGAGCTAAACCTTAGTCTCCCAAATGGTGTCCTGCAAGTTAGAGAAAATCCCTTTTCTTTCAGTAAGTAAGTAAAACAAGCAAAATACTTTGCTTGTAGATTATTCAAGTGTTTCCCCCAGCATCTGGAAAAAATAAGCTCCCTTTTTAAATGTATTTTCCCGTATTTTGATGTTATTATCAAGCAAACAAATAGGCTCTTATTGTACAATATGGGAAAGCAGTCAATTATTCTGAAGTGCTAGAATCCATTTAAGAATGTTTGAAAGCATTTAAAGCATCGACATACTATTTTTCTAGTGTGGCTTTACAATAGTTTTAATTCTCACTGACTGTGTGCCATGCTTTCCTTGCAGACAACTGCAATTACAGCTTTACCTGTGAGAGCCTCCTGTCCTTATGGCTGGGATCCTCATTAAGATTTGAGACAACACTCTCTGCCACCTTAAAAAATACACCCAAACACATAGAAAGCCCCAACAAACCAGAACCCCCCTCGTGCACATTTACTATAAGCACCAAGTTTTCCATTTGGAAAGCACCAAGTATCAGATTCATCCAGACAGAGGTCCCAGGTCTGCTGTGAAATACATCTTAATTCAAGTCAATGGCAGAAAGAGGCACTTGGGGAAAGGATTCATCTTTTCTTAAGGCAGACTGCTGGAGTAGAGCAGATACAGTATGTTCTAAAAGAGCTTGTTTCTTCTTAGTGTCAATGCAGAAAGGCTATTGCATTTATCTAACAAAACACAGGTCTAATTCACGCAAAAACTCCACTTCAGGAGACCCAGAAAGAGGCACGGGGAATTCTAATTAATCTGACTTTTCTCTCCTTTTATTTCATAGAAATATATATATATGTAAATATATATGTTATATATATATACATCAATCACTTTTTTTTTAAGTTGCAAGAAAATCAAGTCTAATTTCTTACGTTTTTCCCTATGCAAAAAGGCCCTCCGGATCTAAAAATGCCTGCCATCCCATGCATGCTTTGTTGACATACCAGGATCTTGAATCTGGGTGAGTCAGCCAGGCATCCATCCCAGACATCCATCCCTGTTCCTGATGGTCTGGCTGTACTTGGGCACTGCACCAGGGCAAAGGAACACCTCAGTGTTGCAGCTGAAGGAGACACAGAGATTCTGAACTGGATCCACCATCACTCACCCATAGATTTCAGATCCTGGTAAAGCGGATTAACACATTTACATTACACCAGTCAATCTAAAATTATTAAATCAGGTTGTTACCACGCTGTTCTCAAAAATTCTCAGGAGAGGAATTACCTAACTTTAGGCATATTTCTTTTTGTATGTAAAGACAGTGTGTTCCATGACCACCACTACTGTTTGATCATGGGTTTTAGTCTTACCTTCTGTTACAATTCATCCTGAATGGTGGCTCTTACAGTGCAGCTCTTTCTAAGGAAGTTCCCTTCTCTTCACTAGAGGGCAGCCCATAACCCCTTATAAGCAACTACCAGCCTGATAACATTACAGCAAGCAAAATAAAGTTCTTTAAGGACAGCTGAGTTTTAGACTGATAAATTGTAGATACAAAAATGCTGCTAGCAAGGATTTTCTTGCTATTTTCTAAGTCCGTGAGAGACTTTTCTCTCTCACAGAAGAGGTGGCAGGGAATGTAAACAACCAAGCCACCTGCAACCTTGAGAAGTCTTGTTTATGGTAT
The DNA here is from genome assembly GCF_041296385.1 of Aphelocoma coerulescens. Lineage (NCBI taxonomy): Eukaryota > Metazoa > Chordata > Aves > Passeriformes > Corvidae > Aphelocoma > Aphelocoma coerulescens. The sequence goes on from NC_091017.1 coordinate 14,715,559, forward strand.
AGTAGAAAAATATTTTGGCAATGGATGTTTTAGGATTTTAGCCAACCACCCCCAAGGGGTGGCTGATCCTTTGTCCAATTAGACTATAAAGAAAAAGTCTATAAAAGAGTTTGTAAAATAATTAAATAGATCAATCTTGCTGCACAATTCCTGCCTGCTGGATCATCTCTCCTCCTCCTCCCTATGGCTGCAGGACATGGTGATATACCCTAGGGCCCAGGCCTGTGGTAATAATAAATCAGGGACCAATTAAAACCAAAATTATTTCTGCTCCAATACTGCCATTACTGTAAGTTTCACTGGAACCTGGTAACAGTTCCCATCAGTGAGTGAGTTCAGTGGGTGTGAGCATATGCCCTGGGCCAGAACTCAGAACAAGACCAAGAATGATTCTCTGTTTTAGATGAGTTATTCTGCATCCCGTCTGCAACTGAGAATAGCTGCATGACCAAGTCAAGGAGCCTCAGTGTACAAGTATTTGATTCCTGCACTTCTGATAGGAATAACCTAAGCAATGAAGTTTGCTTTCAAGAAAATAATTTATTAGAACAGTAGCTATTTTGTATTCCCCAAAGGAAAACTTACCAAAAAGAAAAGACGAAAGTACCGCTATATACAAAGACAACAAACTTTAACAGCAGTTAAAGCATTTTAAACAGCAGTTTCCTTGTTTTAGAAAATTAACTCTTTAGAGAAGCATTACATCTTTAGACGTATTCTGTACAATTCTTATGTGATCTGTTTTCACACAACAAAGGTAACCAATTAACAACTGGTCTTGAAGGCATAAGCTACCAGCTCATTAATTATCTTTCTTTTCTAGCAAAATCAGGCCTTATTTTCCAAGAAGTATGCTTTATTGTAAAAGATTATAACATCTAATTTCAGAAAATTTTCACTGCTTACAGGTAATGGACAAAGTCTAGACAAGAAATAAGCAAGATAAAAGTGGCTCACATCAAGAATTGACTCTGTTCTCCATTTAGCTGATGATTTTCCCAAAATTTGCAAAAAAAAAGTACTCCAGAAGCCTCTGCTTACTGAAAGAGACCATTTAATAAAACCAAAGATTGCTGAGCAACTTTTACTATGCACAATACTAATGTAAGTTTCAACACCTGTTTAATGTCTCACTAATTCTTCACCAATTCCATATTTCAGAACTGGGAAAAGGCTGGAACAGCAGGTATATTACCCTTTTTACAGTAACATTTTCCAGAGTTTTTAAGAGATACTAAGTGCATTCTAAGGAATCCATTCTTTATGTTGAGACTTTAGTACTTTTAGTCCAAAAATAACAAATGGGAAAACTTGATTCCATAAAGCTGAAAAATCACTCAGCTTTCTATTCGGTACTTTGTAGGAGGAATATGAAGGGGCAATTTCTAGGAAAAAGAAGCATTCACATTATGTACTTTACACTTGAATTTTTCAGAGAAACAACACTGAAAATTACAACAAATGGTATCTTTAAAACCGGCCAATATGAAATTAGAAGGTTGCCAGTTCTGCAGTTATGACCATAGAATCACAGAATGGTTTGGGTTGGGAGGGACCTTAAAGATCATCTCGTTCCAACCCTCTGCCATGGGCAGGGGCATCTTCCACTAGACCAAGTTGCTCAGAGCCCCATCCAGCCTGGCCTTGGACACTTCCAGGAGTGGGGCATCCACAACTTCTCTGAGCAACCTCTTCCAGTGCCTCATCATCCTCACAAGAATTTATTCCTAATACCTAATCTAAACCTTTTTCAGTTTGAAGTCATTCTCCCTTGTTTTGCCATGCTCTTCTAAATAGTCTCTCTCCATGTTTTCCTCTTGTCAAAATATATTTCATAAAAGCCTTGAATTTCATAAGAGACAGACGCCTCTTTTTAGTGTTTTCCTAAAAATACTGCCCTAGTTTACTGCTTTCTTGGTTTTATTACTCCTAAGGAGGAGTTGATGTCATGCCAAGTGTTACAAGACCTTGAGGAAAAGGATTAGATTGCTGTGAGCAGGTAAAAGCTGGCCATGTGCTTGGCACATGGATCCTGCTACTACGAAAAATGGATTTTCTTTCTGTAACCCTTAGAGACAGTATGAATATATATTTACCAGTACTAAACTAGTAAAGAACAGTACATTAATAATCCAAATGACAGGTCATTTCTTTTCTCTCTGATGAACAGTCCATCCCACCAGCATCTCAAACTTTGGTTTATTTTGGGTGGTTGGCACTGTTCCTATCAATTCCTTCAAGTGAAATTATATTTATTTACAACAGCTGTCCTGTGAATGCAAGAATATTTGCTGTTGGCTTTGATTTGCTGGATAGCTAAAATTTACTGAAAGAGGTCAGAAAGATAGAAAGCAGTTCAGGGGAATAAACAGTGAAGGAGATTAAAGGAGTGAAAAGTTGGAGAAACACAAAAGGAAGAAAACACCAAAACCCACCAGGTCTGAAAAAGAAAGTAGAAACCTATATGAAAGGGAAACAGTTGCAAATGCTGAAAAAGTTCAAAAGGAAGATGAGAGAGAGTATAAAATCTAAATTAATTTGTAACTTTAGCTAAATAATTAAGGCTTGGTAAAGTAAAAAATGGGGCCTCATCCCCCCAAAACCAAAAAAAACTTCAAAGACTATTTAGCAAGAGACAGAAAACAGGTCAGGAAATGCCAGTCTGCTGGGATCTAGGCCGTTTTTGTCTTTATTTTGATGGAAGTTACACTTCTCTGAAAAAAAACCCCAAACCCTCCAAGTGCTGCAGTCACCTTTCAGCTGACTTTGACAGGTTTTGGATCAATGCCATTTGTATAAGTGTAGCGGGTTTAGTTCAGAAACCGGGCAGAAACACTAATTAAGTGCGGTGGTTTGGTTCAAAATATCTATTACTTACTTATTTTCCTTCTGTGAGATAAGAACTAGGAAAAAGCAAAGCAGGCACAAACCTTAAACAGCTGCAGTAAGAGTTTTATTACTAATAGAATTAAAAGTAAAGAGAAATAACAAGAAATTAAAGCAAACCCCCTCCCACTCTCCAGCACTTTCCTCCTTTTATCCAACTCACACAAAGGGTAACAGAACATGGGATGTTAGTCAGTGTTACAGTTCTTGGTAAGTCTCTCTCTTACGCTTAAGGGAAAAAGGGTTTTCTTCAGCTGCACGTGGTTCCCAAACTGCCATCAACAGCAGACCCACCCAGAAAGAAACAATCTGCTCTGGTGTAAAACATCTCTTCCGTGAAAAATCTCAGTTCCTTCACACTGCCAAACATGGGCCATCACACGGGGTTATTAATCTTTTTAAGGACGAGTTATTTTGACCTGAACACAAAGGCGTTCTTCCCCACAAGCCTCTAAAAGCCTCTCACTGCTTCTATATAGCCTGGCATAGGCACTCTTCACAGTCTTCATGGGCCACACATGAATTCTCCATCCCCCCATGTACTTCAAATGGATTAAAGAGACAAACAGATTGTGATATTACAGTTTCTTCCCACGGCAGGCAAGAAAGTTTTTTTAAGCTACACGTGAAAAACGTGGCACCAGCCTCTTTTCTCCGGTTGCCATTTTCAGCTTTGTCTCACATGACTCACTTTCTCTTTCTCTCTGGCTCTGAAACTGCCATGTTGAAGAGTGTTCTTGTTCTGGCTTTACAGCAGAAGAAAGCCTCGCTCCCTCTGTGCTGCTGGCTGCATGGTGTCTTCCTCAGTTTAGCACGAAGTGTGCTGACTGCAGAAAGGAGGCTCCACTGGCTCCTGCTGGCTCCACCGGCTCCACGTGGAGAGGAGAGGGACCCGCCAGTCCCAAGAAGCCGCGCCGGATGGGTTTAGCTGTGTGGCAGACCATGGCTGGTTTTAGCTGCCTGCGGCTCTGGGATAGTTCCTCCCCCAGAGACCCAGGGTCCACGCTGCGGCATTGGGAAAAGGGGAAGGTAGCAGGGGGCCCGGCCTGGCCCAGCAGGGCCCAGAGGCTCGAAGCCCCCCCACCTTCTGGCAGGCGAACTGGGACAAAAGGCAATTCCCGCCTTTCCACGTGGTTTAAATATGTAAATTGCGAGAAGCGTCATTAGTCTAAAAGACTGTCCATCAACTCAGGTTCACCCACTACATTAAGGTATCTAGAGTCAAGTTGAAAGAACTGTTAAACAAAAGGTTTCATCGGCACAAATAGTTTCATTGTGCCTCAAACACAGCTGAGCAGCTTCCTTACTACAGTCATATTCCCCTGTATTCCCCCACAATCCACTGTATTTCAGTATGAAAACAAGTTATCAGTAATGGTCATAAGATGGTGAATAAAACATGGCTGCTTGGTATCAGTGAGAGATTCTGGAATCTTCATTTATCACCATGCTAGTCCAGTGTTACAGCAGCAGAAATACAACTAAAAGGTGAAAGCTTTCCATTTTTCCTCCACACTGTACATGTCTTTCATTAATACTCCTGATTCCAAATGGGGCTCAAGAATGTTTCTGCTCAATATTCACATAAAAGCATAAGGAATTCATAGCTAGGAGACAGTCCAAACCTGGGTGCAGCACAACAGACACAGCTGGCTCCTCAAGTTGTATGTCTAGGCCAATTAAAAAAAAAAAAAAAAGGTAGCAAGCAAACAGAGAATGCAGAAATAGTTGCTCCAGAGGGTTTTTAAGGTGGAAAAGGAAATCTCCACCTGTTCCATTAAAAAATAAATAATCACTTCGCACTAGTTGCCCATGCATCACATTCCACAGGCTGCCAGCATTAGGATCATGTGGGTAGATGACAAGAATTCAAACTACTGACATCAATTATAATTCATTGGTGACATCAGCTCCTGGTTGGATCATTCCCTAAGTACTCTATCACTGTTACTCCCACCGTCACCAGGCTGAATATACACACAGGCCTTCTGATTCAGCTACACAGAACATATAAATACAAATGTTTAGTCATAAATTGAAATCATATAGCAAGGATTTGAATAATAGAAGATATTTTCCCTCTGTAAGGAAGTTATTTGAAGTATACCATAGCTGTACTTGCAGGATGTCAAGATCAAGCATAAGAATTTGGATTCTTCTTTCCCAGCTTTCCACAATTACATTAGAACAAAAAAATGCTGGTTTATATAGAAATTATTTTGTTCCATGAGTCAAACCGAGATAAGTTTGAGATTTCCTAGCTAGAATCCAACTATGTCAGTCCATTTTCAAAATAATGTGGGGTAACACAAATGATCCCACTTCATGAAGGGCAGCCACTGAGCTGGCTGGAAGGAACAGGGTATTGTTCCATGAAAGACTTCCAGGTTTCTTCTCTCCCCACAGCCCTGTAACTGTGTCATGGCACTGTGCCATAGGGAACATCCCAAGGAGGCCGGGAAATGCACTGGATTTATGGCAAAGGCAGGAAACGGGCCTGTTCTGTATCCCACACACTTCCAGAGCGCTGCCAAGGCACACGGGGCTGCAGGGACACGCCGTGTGCCAGGCGGGATTTGGTGTCACCCAGGTGCCTCAGCCCCAGGGCTGGCAGGGTTCCAGGCACAGGGCAGCTGCCCCCGTCCCGTTTCCCGGCAGCCCTCCCGGCTCCACGGGGGCCACAGGCCTTGCCCACAGCCGGACGCCGCTGGCAGCTTTCCCCTTCGGCCACGCACAATTCCCTCTCCCTCCGTGGCACCAGCGGCCCCCGGGCTGCCTGCCTGAGCCCTCCGCACCCCCGGCCTCTTCCCGGGCACCTTTGAAGCCCTCTCTACCCGAAAGAACGGCAGCAGCCCCCTCCCCGGTGCTGTGGGATGCGGCAGGAAGCTCCTGGGAAAGCCGCTCAGCCCTCCTGAGGCCGGGTGCCACAGCTGCCCTCAGGCTGCGAGGGAGAACAGCAGCGGCCTCTGCCAGCACCTGCCAACTCCCGCGGGTGCCTCCCGAGCCTCCTCTGCTCCAGGCTGAGCACCCCCAGCTCCCTCAGCTGCTCCTCATCACACCTGTGCTCCGGAGCCTGCACCAGCTCCATGCCCATCTCCTGGACGCGCCCCAGCCTCGTAGTGCGCTCCCAAAAGCGGGCCCGGGATTCCAGATGCACCCTCAGCAGTGCCGAGCACAGGAGCATTGCTCCAGGTCACAGAATCATAGAATATTCTGTGCTGGAAGGGCTCCACAAGGGCCCTGAAGTACAACCAAAACCTCTCACAGCGATGTTCAAATGTCAGAAGCAGCAGAAGAAAGGAAGACATTTTTCTTATCAGAGCATCAACCAACCTGAATTAATACAATGAAATGAAAAAACAGGTTAGGATGGAACACTCTCAACTTATTTACATACTGCCTTCCATCATTTTAAAACTTGACTTTATGTGGTTGGTTTCTAGCATTTTTCACTTTCCTTTTCCTGGCCAGAAATGAAATAGTTCCCTTAAAAATAAGACCAAGACGTGCCCACCGCTGGCCATAAAGGAGCCCATCAGCAATGGCAGTAATGCCGCTGGGATAAAATACTCAAGAGGGGGAAAAAAAGGTATGGCCCAGATTGCAGCCGGAGAAGAAACCACGGTGCCAAGAGAGAGCCTCAGGGAAATTGACTTTTTTAGATTATTTGTGTCTATTTGGCCGAGAGGATTTAAGACTGCATTCCCCATCTGATGGAGTCACTCAGTGTGCAGAATGCTTTTTCACATGAAGTCTCTCAAGACTTATCTCTGCTTGAAAGAATCAAGAACTTGCGAATGATATACATAAGTTGGGTTGTTCTGGTGTCTTGGTTTTTTATCCCATTACCAAGTAATTTACATGTGAAATTCTTGTTGCAGAGGCCCCAGTCCAGGGGCTCTCCTGTCTGGACCGGGACACAGCCTCCCTGAGTTTCCATCAGTGCTCAAGGGCCACAAGACGTGCAAGTCCCATCAGTGAATTTCTTGCCAGCTTTACTCATGGGATGCCCCTGAGCCTTTGGACAAAGCAGCTGCAGCTCTGGCCCTGGGCCCTGAGGGCTCCCTCAGTGGCTCCTTCTCAGCTGCCGGGCAGGGCCCTGCGGCTCGGTGGCGCAGGGCCGTGCGGCCCCGCCTCGGGCACAGCCCGTGTGCGGCTGCCGGGCAGGGCTGGGCTCCCGTGTGCAGCAGGGGGTGCGGGCGGGGCTCCAGCAGGGTTCCGTGCCCTCTGAGCCCCGCCCTGGGCACCTGGACACCGCCCCGGCCGTGCCTGTGACGCTCCGTTGCCACCGGGGCCATGGCAACAGCAGAAGCGTCTTCGGGAATCGCCCCGCGGGCTGCAGCAGCACGGAGCGAGCGCGGCTGCCATTGTGGGAGGCATTCCTTGGCCAGAGAGCCTGTTGGCAGCGCCACTGCCGTTCCCGGAGGCATTCCTTGGCCAGAGAGCCTGTTGGCAGCGGCACTGCCGTTCCCGGAGGCATTCCTTGGTCAGAGGGCCTGTTGGCAGCGGCACTGCCGTTCCCGGAGGCATTCCTTGGTCAGAGGGCCTGTTGGCAGCGGCACTGCCGTTCCAGGAGGCATTCCTCGCCCGCAAGGCCCACTTGTGCCAGGTGATTCTCCCCTTGGCTGCGCGGGGGCAAACGGGCCAGCCACGGATGGCTCTGCTGCCTTCCTGCACCGTGCAGCAACAGGAACAGCTTCAAATGCGGGTTCTTACTGCTGCCTCTGCGAGCTGACAGCAGTTTGCTGGGAAAGAGGCCTCTGACCAGAGCGACTGCCTTTAAGGCCTTGTTTGTGCAATTATTTCAGAGTATTATTACCCAGCCCTCAGTGGGACAAATTAATGTCGGGTGGAGAGGGCAAGGTTGCAGGAGGGCTTGCTGCTGATTCAGCTTTAATCCTCAGTGTCTTTGAGGCGCAGCAGAGCCAGGCAGTCCCTGGGAAAGGAGGGCAGCACAGAGGCCCCTGGGTTCTGCCCCGTGTGCTGCCAAAAGGTGCCAGCACTGAGGAGGAGAGGCTTGAGCGGAGAGCCAGCAGATGTGTGGCAGGGGAAACTCTGGGCTTTTCCTGGGCAGTGCCTGCAGCAGCTGGGGCCTGGGATTGCCCTGTTGTCGGGATTGAGAGCGGCTGCGAGGGGCCGCTCTTCCCGTTGAACTGTCACAGGCAGTGACTCCAGAGAGAGGTGGCAAAGCCGGTGTGGAAGAACCCACATCCCAAAGTGAAGCCAAAGCTATGGATTTATTACTTTCCACTTTTAAGAATCAAGGCCATTTTAATCACAATGGTCTTGTACATCTACTGGTATATTATATGTATATAAGTCCAATGGCCACCAGAATATTTTAATACTTTGAGTTCAGGTTGGACAGGCCTTTGAGCAGCCTGGTCTAGCGAAAGGTGTCCCTGCCCATGGAAGGAGGGTTGGAAGTAGATAATCTTTAAGGCCCCTTCCAAGCTAAAACATTCTGTGGTTCTGTAGTTCTGTATTTCTACGAATCCGGTGTGTTCTCTGCCTGTATGTCAAGGTGACCCTTCAAATACCTGAATGTGTGCAAAACAGCATGCTTTGCCCATAAAAAGAGCATGTGAAGGTCAGTGATAGCAAGATCTGAAGGAAAAGCTCTTGAGATGGGTACATAAGGTTTAGGTCTCCAAGCAGCCTCCAAGCTTCCTTGCTCCTTCAGAGCAGCTCTTTGCCTGTGGCTGGACGGAGAAAGGCAGCAAGAAGAGCAATCAAAGATGTCCTGCTAAGGGATGCAGCAATGAGTCTGGCCAAATACAGCACTGTCAAAACCTTGTAAGAATTCCCATCAGGGTCACTTGGGTACCTGCCTTCATCTCCCCAGCGAGGAAAGCTCGTGTTCAGAAGCACAGCTTGGTTGCAAAAGCATTTGTGCCCTGTGGCAATCGTGTCAGGTTAAGGACGCCTGCGCAACCTCAGATCCATGGGGCGTCAGCGAGGTTGAAAACCTGGCCCTGTCCAGGGCATTTGCAAAACTTTTTGCCTGTCTAGTGAAGTCTGGATTTTGCTGCTGGCCACTCACGTGCTTTGTGGCCATGTTAAGGACAAGCTGGTGACAGAGCAGGTTTCCCTGCCATGCTGTCTATTCACATGGGTGCGTGCATCTCTCTCTGCCCAAGTTGTGCCAATGCCCGGTCCATTCAAGAGAAGTTGGAAGAAACCTGGAATGACTCCTCCCAGTATGCGCTTCCAACTTCTCCCACCTTTGTTTCTCTTTAAATCCAAGTGGGCACCTTGTTCTTTCAAGGCAGTTTATTTCCCAGCCAGTGTTACGGTTTTCATGATTGTGAGGAGGGAACAAAGCTGCAGTGTTTGTTTGCTTCCAGATCTGTCCTCTCAGCTTAGTGTGAGTGCCTATTCTGAGGCTTCCCAGCTGCAGGGGGAGGTGGGGGTCTGACAGGATTCCATCCGCAGTGGCCCGTGTGTTTCTGTGGCTTGCAGAATGGTTCCCTGCTGGTCCCTTGCCTGGTGTTAAAGCCGTGGCCTGGAGCTCAGCTGCTGCTTCCCCTCTTCCCCCAAGTGTCTGTGCTCCTGTCTCATGTCAGCTGCCCTCAGTGGGGTGGTTCACAAGACTTCCCACAATGCTCCTGTAGCCTCCTCCCCAGTGAGAATTCATTCTGCTCCCTCTGGACTGTGAGATGCTGCAAATGAAGGTCACAAATTGAAATGGAAATGTTTTCAGTCCTGTTTCTGCCTCTTGGAGATTTTTTGCTTCTGCTGAGGGATCTCATTACCTTTTAATCTAGAGCTGTCTTTTTAGGGCTTTCTTTTCTCCTTTTCTTTCCCTCCCCTTTCCACAGGTGCTGCCATTCACGTGAGGCCCATTTGGTTGTCCAAAGGCAGGGTTCTAAGGGCACATTTACACTTAAAATGGAACCAGATATCCTGGAGCGTGTAGCATGGCCTGGTTTGTCATGCTCTTGGCCCAGTGTGGAGCTAGGAGCTGACCTGAAATGCAGCACCAGCACTGGGGGCAGGGGAAAATGGATCTCTTGGTTCTCCCCTTCTCAGCTACGTGGAATCCCCATGTTTGCATGGTTGATGTTTAGGAGCACTGCAGTGACTCCCAGTTGGGCACTCAAGGCTCTGAGTGCAGCAAGTCCCCGGAGATCTGGACCCCTGCTTTAGGTCTGAACTCATGCAGATGGTGAATTCTGTTTGTTCTCTTCCAGAGAAGCTGATCGAACTGAGGCTTCGTAATGGAACCTACGGACAACCTGAACAGAGACAATAGGTAGGAATTAATTTGATGTAATCTTGGCTTCCCAGGTGCTCTGATGAATGTTGAGACAGTTTAAAAAATAATCCCCCCTTAATGCAGTTAAGTAAGGATTGTCCTGTCAGTGGGAGTGGCTTCAGAGCACCTTGGTATTTTCAGAGCTCCTGTAACAGGCTCAGGCCTGGATGATGTCGTGGGTCTGGGCAGGTTCTGGGCTGAACTTTCTGAAGCCAATCTCTTGTTCCTGGGGCCAGGGCACTCCCTTCTGCAGTTTGGGAAGCTTTGGGCCTAGGAGTATTTTCCTGTTTCAGTGTGCAGCAAAGCAGGAGCTGTGTTTTTTGGGGTGGGGGCGCTTTGTGCAAGTTTTTACTTCTTGTGGAACATGTTTGAAGGTGAGGAGGCCTGAGCTGATGTTTCAGGGCAGACATTCAGTTTCACTTGCCTCTTTGAACAGTCGGGATGTTTGGGTTTTCCTGGTGACACATCAAGTGTAGACCAGCTGCAGCAAGTACAGCACTGTTTTTAACTCTCCAATACTGAGCTGTGTTCCCCCTGGAGATGGAGGGGGTAGGACTGTGGAGTCCCCCTGTTCCAAGGTTCCCAGGTGCTGGGCGTGTTGGTGCTAAGGCTGGAGGTCCAGTTCCCAAAGCTTCCAAAGTTCCCTGGCCTTAAGGGAAGTGTGCAGGCTTGTGAGGAACAGCAGAGCGCAGGTTTGCAAAGGTTTTGAAGAGCATCTTGCCAAACACCTTCAATGGCCAGGGCAGAGATGGGCAGCAATGGTGTCTCCAGGGCTGCGGAGGCTGGGAGAGCTACGGGCTTATCTGAAGAAGCTGGGCATTTCAGTAGACAGCAGACTCTTCTACTCTGAATTAGGAATGCCATCCAGTGCAAAAACCTGATTTATTGCCAATAACAGCCCCTCAGCATGAGATGAGGCAGCTGTGCTTCTGCTCTAGGGGTGATTAAACTTTCAGGAGCTGATTATGGGTGTGGTATTTGGGAAGGTGTCATTGCAGGGGCACACAAGGCTCTCCCCTTGCATCCTGGGGCACTTGGGAAGTTGGATGAGTGAAGAAGAATCCAGGAATTGTAGGTATAGAGTAGACTGTGCAGTAGAGTAGAACTAGATTCCTGCATCTACCATGCCTGCTGCCTTTTCCTTCCCCAATGTCCACAAATGTCAGAGGCAGAGTTTCCCTCATTTTGCAGTAGCCTTTCACAGACCAGGGACAGTTTAAAGGATCTGGTTTCCCATGATGGGACACAGCCTTATCAGTGTTTTGATGTGGGGCTGGTGGAATTGAGTACATGCACATGTGGCTGAAGAGGAACAGGGGCATTTGAGCTGGTGTTTTCTGAATGTCTGAGATCTCCTATCTAATCTCGTTGGTGGGAAGGCTTTAAATGCAGCTACATGATTGTCAGTACGCAGCTCTCCGCATATCCGTTTACAGTAGAGAGTGCATTTGTAAGGCTGTTTATAAAGTGGACAAAGTTCAGGCGTTGAAAGTGGCAAGACCTTCAAAAGAGAGGATTCTCTTTGACGCTCAGTGGGAGAGTGGGGTGGGAAGTCAGAAAGAGAACAAGAATGGCAGTTTCTCCCATTGATCACTGCAAGTGGGTTTGCCAGCTCACCTGCTGACCGCCCCCAGTGACTGCTTCCCCATTTGTTTCACAGGGAAATGGGGGGACAGTTTTTCCCTTCCCACCCTTCTTGATGGCTGGGATGAGCAGTAGCAATCCCTGAGAAGGATGCGTGCTGTTCCTTGTGTGTCTCGTTGCTCTGGGGCACAGCACACGCTGGACAGAACTGATTTGGGCACTGTCACCATCCTGTGGATTTCAGCATTGCTTTGCTGCTGGACCTGTGCCCTTGTGTGAACGCCCCAGTGTGTGCAGGGAGTAGAAACAGGGCTTCAAGTGTTAACTCTCCTTTCTCTTTCTCTTTCTCTTTCTCTTTCTGAAAGCTGGCACAACAACAGAGACTTGCTCCGCATTCTGGAGCGAGACAGGCGCAGGAGGCAGGCGGCTCCAGAGGAGAAAGATCCATTCTCGGAGGAGACTCCCCTCTTTGCCAAACCCTACAAAGTAATGGGAGTGGGGTGCAGGCTGGAAGGAGAGGAGGAAGGAGGCTTGGGGTGGGAGAGGGAGCTGTGTCTTCTGCATGGGCTGTAGCAAACTTGAGCCTGACAACTGCAAACACAGCAGCTTCCCATGTGCTCCACTGAGCTTGCCTGACTTCCCTTGTGGCGATGCGTGGGGATTCCATGAAGATCCTGAGGAGTGTCTCTTGCTGAGCTGCATCTTTGCTTGGGGTGGGAGAGGGAGCTGTGTCTTCTGCATGGGCTGTAGCAAACTTGAGCCTGACAACTGCAAACACAGCAGCTTCCCATGTGCTCCACTGAGCTTGCCTGACTTCCCTTGTGGCGATGCGTGGGGATTCCATGAAGATCCTGAGGAGTGTCTCTTGCTGAGCTGCATCTTTGCTTGGGGTGGGAGAGGGAGCTGTGTCTTCTGCATGGGCTGTAGCAAACTTGAGCCTGACAACTGCAAACACAGCAGCTTCCCATGTGCTCCACTGAGCTTGCCTGACTTCCCTTGTGGCGATGCGTGGGGATTCCATGAAGATCCTGAGGAGTGTCTCTTGCTGAGCTGCATCTCTTGCTTGGGGTGTTTTTGACATTCCCCCTCTCTGTTGTTCTGCTGCAGACTGATAAAGAAGATGAGCTGTCGAGGCGCGTTAAGAAGGTGCTGGGCGATTGGGACTTCAAGGCGCTTCTGAGCCACAAGTGCCCTCTGAATCCCATATGGATTCCAAGAAAGTCCAAGTCCCAGTCACACACCCGCAGGCATCGGCGGACCTGCAGTAAGACAAAGCCCTATGAGGACATCTGGGGAAAATCCTCACCGGAATCACCAGACCTCTCACCTCGCCCTGAGCAGAACTGTGACAGCGATGAGGGTCCCTCCAATTGGAAGGCAGAAGCCAAAGCGGAACAATCGCAACTCCTGCCTGTCAGGGTGAGTGCAGTTGTTGGGGGCTCTGTTGTTGGCAGCCCCTCAAGGCCAAGGGAGCAGCACACGGGCCCTGCCTTTCTCGGGGCTTGGCCTCGCCAGAGCTCAAAGGCATTTGGTTCCCAGGTGCATGTTGGGGTTTTGGCAGGCTCATCCTTCAGCATCCTGGGATATTGCTGTGCCCTATGGAATGTAGGAGCCCATGGTGCTGAGCCATGGCAGCTGGGCCAGGAGAGCCACAGGGAAGGTTTTCAAACTGTGTTTGGCCTCTGGAAGGAGAAGGAAGAGCTAGAGGCTGCAGGCAGCTTTTCCTGGGAAAGGCTGGTGATCAGCTGCAAGGGACTGTGGGCAATACCTTGTGGAAAATGAGAGGAAGCTGAGAGAAGTAAAGCAGTGCAGGGCCTTGCCTTCTGCAGGAGCCATTCTTCAGCATCAGTTGCCAAAAAGATAAAGCACGATCCTGGCTCTCAAAGTCTTGGGAGTGCAGAGTGCTGCAACCAGCCCTCAGGCCAGCAGAAGTGGGCAGTGTTTGTCCTTGCTGCTGGGAAGCCCAGTTAAGGAGTGTCAGTGTGAAGTAAGGAGCAGGGATGCTGCATCTGCCTTGGAGTGGGTGGTGAGGGGGGGGAAGGAGGGGCTGCGTTTCTGAGAGAGGGGTGGAGTCCCTGCCGGCTTCTGCCATCAGCTGGGGGGCGACTCAGCTCCCTGGGGTAGCCCAAAGGCAACTTGTCTCCACAGTGTGTCTCTGGGCACCCCTGCAGAACATGCATTTGTCCAAATTTGGCTGCTAAATCCATCACTTTGCCAGGCAATGGGAGAGTGAGAAATGGTAGCTGGGGAGTTGCAAGTCCTGCAGGGGCAAGAACAGGATGGATAAAGTCAGCCAGGATTTGCATGAACTGTGTTGCATCTTTCCCGATGTGTGAGATGTCAGTGTCTTGTCCACACTGCTGTGGACTTCAGAAGGACTAGGAGTCTCATTTATTTGGGTGAATGAGAAATATTCCTCTTGCTCTAGGACTGGCTTAGAAGAATTGGGAACTATTATTTCTAACTGTTCTTTTTAACTAAGGAAACTTTTTGCTCAACTCTTTTAAATGCAGAGGCAGCCTGTGCCTTTGAAAGCAAAGCTTGGCTGCCTCAAAGCAAAATTCCATAAAGGAAGCAGACTGCAGGAACATACTTATATAATAATAATAACAACAGTAATGATAAATAGTAGCAGTAGTAGCAGGAGTAGTAGTAATTTAAGAAAGGAAACATTGTTCTCTGACTGCCAGGTTGCAAAGGGAACACTGGCATTTTTCTCAGAGGAAGAGGAGGTGACTGTGGGGATTTCAGTTCATTTTCTACCTGGCCTCCATTAGTAACTCCCCCTCAGATGGGCCTTTTAATCCTTAGCAGCACTTTATTATTAATGGGCTTGCAGGACATTTCTAGAGCTGTTGGTAAGCAAATGCTGGCTGAGTGCATGTCAATTAGTAAAAAAACTAACAAAAAAAACGCAAACAAACTCCTTCTGCCTCCCTCGTTCTTGTTTCAGGAAAAGAAGCCCATTGAGGTGCCATCAACTGAAAACACTTGGAAGGTTGGTGCTCTTCAATAATAGATCTCTGGTTTTGCCTATGTTTTGCGTCCATTAAGGAATTGGGAATTCCTGAAAATTGGGAATTTCCTTGAAAAAGGAATTGGGTGGGGAAGAAATACTTTGCTGAGCTCCTGTTCACTCAGCAGATGTTTCCCTCACTGAAAGTGTGTTTTGGGGTGTGCTGAGGAGAAGTAGAGGTAAAAGCTGGAGTTGTAAGATCAGCCTTCCTCTCAGTCTGTGAGTGTAGCATTCTCAAATGCAGTTCTAGAGCCAGAGTGACAACTCATCCCAGGCAGCCTGAGCTGCTCCTCCCTCAAGCTGGGGGTTGCTTTTCCCGAGTGGCCCTTGTCCAAAGGCTCTGCACCTGCTGCTCATGTCCTGAATGGACGTGCATGACACTTAGAGAGCTGCTGGTAATCAGATGTTTGCTGAGTGCATGCTTGTTTCCTGTCAATGAGTAAAATACCCAGACAAGCTCACACTGCTTCCCTCTTTCTTGTCTCAGCCCATTGTGCACATTTATGTGCAGTCCATTGAAGGAATATTGGAGGTAGGTGCTCTTCAATAACAGATCTCCAGGTGGAAGCCTGTACAAATCCATGAGGAGCTGGATCCCTCTGACTCTCTGCAGGGTGAAACGTTCTCTTGTGTCCATCAGCAAAACTCCTGAGAGCTGCTTCTCTCCCTCTCTTTCCAGAAAATGAGGAACTCACTGTCACTTCTCCTGCCACCTCTTCAGACGCCTCTGAGAAAAGAGACTTTCAATCTTCCATTGCCAGCAAAGGTAAGCCAGCCCATTTTTGCCAGGGCTGCTGATAAATTCCAAGAGATCTTTCTGCTGAGCAGAAGTTCAGCTCAGCTGTTTGGCAGCTCTTAGGATGTTTTAAAAGTATTTATTCAAAAATGCACATGTCCCTAATGTGCCAGCAACACACCGTTTAGGTGTCAGTGGATGTATTTATTGTGAAGCTACACGCTGAACTACTTTGCACTTTGTCCTTTAATCCTAGGAATCCCAACGTGATGGGCAAGTGGCCAGGGAGTTTCAGAAGAGTTTTGGCCAAGTGGCCAAGGAGTTTCAGAAGAGTTTTGGCCAAGTGGCCAAGACTTCTCCCAGAAGCTGTGGCCAAGTGGCCAAGGCTTCTCTGGAAGGTCACGTTACAAGCAAACAGAGCTTCCTGAAGCGTCCTGTGCACACTGACGGGCCCTTGCCCAGGAAGACCATGGGTATCAAAAGGCCCGGCCAGCCCCTGGTGCCTGATGAATCCAAGAGAGTCCGGAAGGTGGAGAGTGAGCCTGGTCCTTTGGAGGTCACAGAGAAGCCTTGCAAGGACCAGCCCAAAGTCCTAGAAACAGTGAAGCCAAAAGCCATCAAAAGGACAGAAAGACAAAAAAGACCCACAGACAGGAAAGACCTGAAGCCGGCACCTCACAAGCTCTCTGAGAAGCCAAAGGACAAGGGCTCCCAGCAGGCCAACGCCAAAGGCTTTCTGGAGCCCCGGCCCCTGGGAGCTGGCCAGGAACGTGACGCTCTCATCCCCAGCAGGCACAGGCCTGGCAATTTGCACAAGGAGAAAGTGCCCTTGCCTCCTGGGGAGAAGAAGTTGTTCTCGCCTGCAAGGAAGCCGGACTGGAAGAGGAAAGCCATGAAGAGTCCTGAGGAGCCCCCTGGAAAGAAGAAGGTGAGAGGGGCAGGGGGAGGTGGGTTTGGACAATGACCAAGGTGGTGTTTGGAAAACCCATGTGGAGTTTCCACTTCATAGGTTGGCAGTAGAGCCATGATCCTTCTCTAATGGTGTTACCAAACTTCTAAGGGGTGTGTTCCCACCGCTGTTTCCAATTGGTCACAGATCCCCTCCTGAGCAAATGGAAAGCCCTGTAAGCTGTCTAACATGCTCTGGTGTTTTGGGGCTTTTCTTGGAATCCTAGTTTCCTGCAAGAAGAAATCCCCAGCCCTCCTCTGTCAGAGGAGGTTTTGGCAGCAGGCTGTGGCAGCTTGTGGCTGACCAGCCCCCGCCAGCACTGCTGGGTTTCTCTGGGTTTCAGCCCAAGCAGAGCTTTGTAGGGTGGCGGTGCCCCCTTCCTGTGCCCCCCATTACAAGCAGTGTGGTACTGAGGCACTTGGCACATGGATAAATGGGCAAAAAGCTTGCTTGGGTTTCCTTGGAGCTGCTGTGATGCCAGCAGTGATGCCTGAGAGGTGGCTGGGTGCACTCAGGGGCTTTCCAGGGAGCCCTTTGCAGAGTCCCTCAGCCATTGCAGTGGCTTTCCCTTGAATTCCAAGAGAGCCCTTCATTTAACTGAGCAGGTCGATGCTCCCAAGTGTTTTTTGGGAAGCTGACTCCCAAAGGGGCCTGGGTCAGCTGCAGCAAGAGTTGTCTGCAGGCTTCATGGTGAATGGGCACTGCCTGTGGACTCCCTGACTGCAGGAAATCCCAAGTCAGAGCCTGTATCCCAGACGGGAGTGCAGCCTGGAAGGAGAACTCATTGAGAGCAGCACTGCTGAGAAGCTGCTCCATGGTTCCATGTTTCTCTGCACTCTGGGAGAGAGGCAGAAACCAGCAGGCACACTGTGGGTAATGCCAAGAGATAAGGGCACTTTCTTTTACATTTTCTTGGCTTGTAGCAAACGGTTCTGAAGTTTCTCCTTCAGCTGAGCTGATGATTTGCACACTTGATGCTGCACAATCGATGTTATAAAATCTGTAAAAATCTTTCAGTGATTGGCTCTCTGCCTTAATGGTTCCCGTGCTTCTGGAAGACAATGGCAGCAATTTTCACTGACTGTTTAAATTTCACCCCTCTCAGATTCTTGTCAATACAATCAGAACCCCCTGCACATCTGGGGGATCTCAGGGATCTCACTCTCCTGTGACTGGAGTTTTTCCTTCCCTTCGATAAGGGGTGTCACAAAGCACAATTGCTTACCGTTCTTGACTGTGCCCCAAGGCATCTGAATAAGTTTCTGTACCATTCAGACTGAGTAGGAGGAAAAAAGCCCATCCAGGACAGATGGAATGCTTGTTTTCAGCAATGGAAGGGCCTTACTTTAGATTACAGTTTGCATCGAGAGGTTTAGCAGTTCCATCCCTGCCACTGGAAAGCAATTAATGTATGCAAGCAAGATAGGTAAAATGTCATTTTAGGTTTACTTGTCAGTGAGCCTGAAAGCTCTATCTGCTGTGCTTGGGTTTCCACTTTGTGAGTTCCAGTATCTTATTTTTTCTGTTTTCAACCAGAATCTGTAAAACTGAGCTGTATTGGTCTGTACTTTGTGTGAACTTTCAAGACATGAGTGATTTTTTTTCCTCCTTTTTTCTTTCTTCCTGTTAGAGGGAAGACAAGGGGGATACTCCCAGGAAGAAAAAGGAATGAAAACACCCAACAAAATAATTTCAGCCTTCAGCAAACAAAGGCCCCAATAAACTGAAGTGAGTATGCAGTGGTAGGATGTCAGAAAGAAGTGTAAATCTTAGTTTTTGTTCAGAAGGGTGAGACCCAGAACCCTATCTCCTGTCCTGGCACTCGAGAGTTTGCTTGGAACATCGTGTGCCTTCTGCAACTCCAGATGCTGCAGACTGGCCTTACCAGGCTGGAAGCACCCGGTGCAGAAAGCAGCTCTGTAGGTGTGGGTGGGTAAGGGCAGGGAGTCTTTCCCTTCTGACATCCTCTTAAAGCACAGAGGTGTTGGGGCTGACGTTTGGCTGGGGGAAGGGATGTTCCCATTGCGGTAGGAATGGAAGAGCTTTAATTCTGGAGTTCCTTCCTGCCTTTTTTCAGGGAAAATGAGCAGCTGCCTTAGTCATGTGCTGGCTTCTGGGGTGGGAAGGGTAGGAGGTGTTTTTGGGGAGAGAGGGCTCTGGATCAGGTGGGGGATAGTGCTGTGCTCCGTGTCAAACCGTGCTCTGTGCAGCATCAGCTGTGCCAAGGCAGAGCAGCTGGAGAGCACGTGGGCAGTGAATAGGGACCAAAGCACTGGAAAAGTGGGTGCTGAAAGAGGGGAGAGGACTGTCCCACGCACAGCAGAGTCAGGCAAGAGGTGCAGCCTCACACCCGAGCCTTCCCACTGGGTTTAACTTCATTGCCTCTTCTGATGCTGCAGCCCATGGGCTGGGATTCGCTGTTGGTGTGTTCTTGGAAACTTTGAGAAGCTGACTAAAAATGGTGTCAGTGAGCAGTGGTGAAACAAGGCTGAGAGCTCTTTGGTGCTGCTTCTTGCTGCCAGAGTTCCCTGGCCATCCTGATTTCAGATGACCAGAAATCTGCTAGGCCACTCTGTTAGTGAATGTGAAAGTCTCTGCCAATTAAAAGTCTCTCTCGCTTGAAGCCTCTCAGCTTTGGAAGTGTTGCCTACTTGAGGCACTGGCAAGAACTGGCCAGTTCAGGATGTAGCCAAGTTTGTCAGAAATCCCTACGGTGTGTGTGCATCATATTCATGAATTTGCTTCTCTTGTCCTGACCATCAGAAGCTTCATTCCAAACCGAGAGGAAAACTGTGGTGCTGCCACCACTGCCGGCCATGACTGCTGCACAACGGGCACCAAACTCGACCACGACGGCTCAAAAGAGCCCCAGAACCGAGAGTGACGACCTGGACCTGCCTGCCATGGATAACCCTGCCAGGAACCAGGATCCTTTGTTTGCCACGCTCAGGAAAGTGGAGAAAGATCCCGAGGAACTATCCCAGGGCATCAACACTGGTATCCAGGAGAGCTGGCGGGAGGTTTCCTGCAACCCACGCGTGCTGTGTGGTTCTCTTCAGAAACGCCCTCTCACCTAAGTGACCACTTCTGGTTGTGGGCAACTGCAGATACAAGCCTGGTGGGAGGAGGAGTACGTTTATAATAAGAAAGGGTGGTTTGCTTAAAATGAAGAAACAACAAAGCTGTGGGTTTGGCTGCAACCTGGGCCTAAGGTTTTATAGCTTTTTTTACAAACTTGCTCATGACCCTTGC
Organism: Aphelocoma coerulescens; assembly: GCF_041296385.1. Lineage (NCBI taxonomy): Eukaryota > Metazoa > Chordata > Aves > Passeriformes > Corvidae > Aphelocoma > Aphelocoma coerulescens. The sequence continues at coordinate 14,735,240 of NC_091017.1, forward strand.
AGCTTTGCATTCCCTGGTAATAAAATTGGATTACTTGGCTGTTTGCTGATGGCTCGGGGTGCGGGGTCTAGGGCGTTGGGGGGTGTGTGTTAGGCCAGCCTGTGCACACTGTAGTAGCTGCCTTCTCACTGCTTGCTTTTTCCTGACAATTTTCCTGCTTGCAGCCCTCACAGCTCTTTCAGCCACTGAGCGAGGAAACCTGCTGCTGGATTTCTCCGCGCTTGGGAAAAGTGTAATGGTGCAAAGCATTGTGAGCTGCCAGGTGAGAAGCCAAGGTTCCATTTCCATTGTCGGAGGGATTGCTGGGGAAGAAGGCAAGAGGGGGAGAGCCTGGAGAAGAGACTGTGCCTGGGACCAATGAACATTTTCTCTGGAAACTTAGGAGAGCCAGGCTTTGGAATGGCTTTAGGCATCTCTCTCTGACCAGCTTGTTCTCTGTGGTTTTTCAGGGATCTGCAGGGGATGACAGGAATCCTTTCCCAGTGACTTTGCTGCCAAATGAAGACAAGACAAGAAGACCTCAAGTCTGAACAGTAAGTGTTTGTTTTACAGCCCTGCCTGGAGTTTCTGCAGCCACCAGGCAGGGCTGGCCCTGCAGCCACCCTGGCTTCTGCTTCCTCATGAGCACCTCCTTTAGGAGAAAGGAGAGAGATTGGGGAGAGCTGCCCTGTGAGGGCAGCACCTGCTAAGTAGCTTGGCTACAGCTGGGCAGCACTTGAATTTTTGACTCCTTGCTGGGCCTGTGACCAGTATTGGCCAACAGAAATTCCTCGAGTTGCTGCCACATTTTTTATTGTACACCTTAGTCATTACAAATGTTGTGTTGTCCTGTGGTGCAAGCAGTGGGGAATACTCAGAAGCTGTAACCTGCCATCCCACGGGGCCTTTGCAGTGTCATTTTCCATAAAACACAAAGCTCTGTGAGCCCCTCTGGGCAAAGGGATGCATTGCCTTGATCTGCTGGCAAGCTTGCAAAAGAAAATGAGCACGATGTGCCTGGCTGAAGGGCTGGGAGGCTGTAAAAACCCTCTCCCTAAAGCGGCACCTGCTGAAAGCCAAAAGGCTTTGCAGGTCCTCTTGGAGCCAAGTGACTGCAGTCATTGACTGGACTCTGCCAGTGTGCCTGTTGGATGAGTCCAACCAAATGTTTTCTCTTCCCTCCCTTTGTCCCAGACCTTTCTGCTGGACAAAGCCAAGTGACGTGACCAAGAGCCGGACTGACCTCGTGCACCGAATGAGACCGAATTTACAGTGACCCAGACTGGAATCCAGTGTGCCTTGACTGGGTCTCCAGGATGTAAATAGTTCCAAGTTCTCTGTTCTTTTGAAGCCTTACAAACAGTTCTGTTGTGTTTTTATTGTTCAATGCAAAGATCTGCATATTATTTTTGTTTGAAATACAGTTGTAAGTTATTTTGGTTACCTTTGGGAAACTTTGTGGTTTTTGAGGGTAATGCTTTTCTGCCTTGCAAAAGAAGAGATGGAGGGGGGTACCTGCCTTTAAAAAGACCACGTGAAATTTTTGGAAAGGCTGGTTATTTACTTTAAAAATAATGATTGGAACAAAACTGTTAGCACTTTCTGCTTAAAATCTGAGCCCAAAGAAAGGTTGGTGAGTTATGCTGTGGTCTGCACTTCATTAGAATGGCCTAAGCATGGCAGAATTGGGTCTGTTGGCAAACAACCGCAAAGTCAGAACAGAAAACGGGACTGTTTGGGAAACAACTCCTTCTCACACACTCAGCTGTGGTAAATGCAGAGATAGTTGTGACTGGAGTGAAAGGAGCTGGTGCTGACTCCAGCTGTGCACAGCTGTAATTAGCAGCCCTCACTCTGCCCTGAGCCAGTCATACAGTGCCATGCACGAGTGATCCCTACATTGTCCCTTCCTGGTGCAGTATCTGGCATCTGCTGACTGAGATGCCATCATCTAATGTAGCTTCACTTTGGAATTTACTAGGAAAACAAACAAAAACAGAGCAAATGTTCATAAGCTCTGCTCAGTTTTGGCCTGTTAAGAACACCGATCCAAAGGCAGCAGTTTTGTGTAAACACAAATGATGAAAAGTCAGCTTTGCTGAGGAGTCCCAGATGCAGATTTCCTGTACAGCAGCACAGCTCCTACTGGCACAGGACATGAGTTCCTATTTGCCTGTGACTGATTTGCAAACACCTGCTGAGAACAAGCTGAGTAACCACACTTGGCTCTTCAAAAAGTCCAACAACGTGATATGTGTAGCAGTGTTAACAGCCAGGCCACAGCATGTCACACGTTGAATTGTCCTCGCAGCCCTCGAAGAAATCAGTTAAACTGCTTAAACTTAGCGAACCCTAAAGGAAAATGCTTTAATGCTGAAGCTTTAAAAGTATCCATTTTCACCAAAATGCCATCAAAGAATCCCAATCCAAAACAAACCACGAGCATTTGGTTTTAAAGTAGTCTAAATAAAAACTTTTTGAGCAAGCAGAAGGGAAAGATTTATTAAGTAGCTAAGCAGCACTTCATTTGTAATAGTGGTTGAGTGTACACATGCAGTAAGTGAAAGGAACTAAACCTTAGTCTCCCAAATGGTGTCCTGCAAGTTAGAGAAAATCCCTTTTCTTTCAGTAAGTAAGTAAAACAAGCAAAATACTTTGCTTGTAGATTATTCAAGTGTTTCCCCCAGCATCTGGAAAAAATAAGCTCCCTTTTTAAATGTATTTTCCCGTATTTTGATGTTATTATCAAGCAAACAAATAGGCTCTTATTGTACAATATGGGAAAGCAGTCAATTATTCTGAAGTGCTAGAATCCATTTAAGAATGTTTGAAAGCATTTAAAGCATCGACATACTATTTTTCTAGTGTGGCTTTACAATAGTTTTAATTCTCACTGACTGTGTGCCATGCTTTCCTTGCAGACAACTGCAATTACAGCTTTACCTGTGAGAGCCTCCTGTCCTTATGGCTGGGATCCTCATTAAGATTTGAGACAACACTCTCTGCCACCTTAAAAAATACACCCAAACACATAGAAAGCCCCAACAAACCAGAACCCCCCTCGTGCACATTTACTATAAGCACCAAGTTTTCCATTTGGAAAGCACCAAGTATCAGATTCATCCAGACAGAGGTCCCAGGTCTGCTGTGAAATACATCTTAATTCAAGTCAATGGCAGAAAGAGGCACTTGGGGAAAGGATTCATCTTTTCTTAAGGCAGACTGCTGGAGTAGAGCAGATACAGTATGTTCTAAAAGAGCTTGTTTCTTCTTAGTGTCAATGCAGAAAGGCTATTGCATTTATCTAACAAAACACAGGTCTAATTCACGCAAAAACTCCACTTCAGGAGACCCAGAAAGAGGCACGGGGAATTCTAATTAATCTGACTTTTCTCTCCTTTTATTTCATAGAAATATATATATATGTAAATATATATGTTATATATATATACATCAATCACTTTTTTTTTAAGTTGCAAGAAAATCAAGTCTAATTTCTTACGTTTTTCCCTATGCAAAAAGGCCCTCCGGATCTAAAAATGCCTGCCATCCCATGCATGCTTTGTTGACATACCAGGATCTTGAATCTGGGTGAGTCAGCCAGGCATCCATCCCAGACATCCATCCCTGTTCCTGATGGTCTGGCTGTACTTGGGCACTGCACCAGGGCAAAGGAACACCTCAGTGTTGCAGCTGAAGGAGACACAGAGATTCTGAACTGGATCCACCATCACTCACCCATAGATTTCAGATCCTGGTAAAGCGGATTAACACATTTACATTACACCAGTCAATCTAAAATTATTAAATCAGGTTGTTACCACGCTGTTCTCAAAAATTCTCAGGAGAGGAATTACCTAACTTTAGGCATATTTCTTTTTGTATGTAAAGACAGTGTGTTCCATGACCACCACTACTGTTTGATCATGGGTTTTAGTCTTACCTTCTGTTACAATTCATCCTGAATGGTGGCTCTTACAGTGCAGCTCTTTCTAAGGAAGTTCCCTTCTCTTCACTAGAGGGCAGCCCATAACCCCTTATAAGCAACTACCAGCCTGATAACATTACAGCAAGCAAAATAAAGTTCTTTAAGGACAGCTGAGTTTTAGACTGATAAATTGTAGATACAAAAATGCTGCTAGCAAGGATTTTCTTGCTATTTTCTAAGTCCGTGAGAGACTTTTCTCTCTCACAGAAGAGGTGGCAGGGAATGTAAACAACCAAGCCACCTGCAACCTTGAGAAGTCTTGTTTATGGTATAGTAGAAAAATATTTTGGCAATGGATGTTTTAGGATTTTAGCCAACCACCCCCAAGGGGTGGCTGATCCTTTGTCCAATTAGACTATAAAGAAAAAGTCTATAAAAGAGTTTGTAAAATAATTAAATAGATCAATCTTGCTGCACAATTCCTGCCTGCTGGATCATCTCTCCTCCTCCTCCCTATGGCTGCAGGACATGGTGATATACCCTAGGGCCCAGGCCTGTGGTAATAATAAATCAGGGACCAATTAAAACCAAAATTATTTCTGCTCCAATACTGCCATTACTGTAAGTTTCACTGGAACCTGGTAACAGTTCCCATCAGTGAGTGAGTTCAGTGGGTGTGAGCATATGCCCTGGGCCAGAACTCAGAACAAGACCAAGAATGATTCTCTGTTTTAGATGAGTTATTCTGCATCCCGTCTGCAACTGAGAATAGCTGCATGACCAAGTCAAGGAGCCTCAGTGTACAAGTATTTGATTCCTGCACTTCTGATAGGAATAACCTAAGCAATGAAGTTTGCTTTCAAGAAAATAATTTATTAGAACAGTAGCTATTTTGTATTCCCCAAAGGAAAACTTACCAAAAAGAAAAGACGAAAGTACCGCTATATACAAAGACAACAAACTTTAACAGCAGTTAAAGCATTTTAAACAGCAGTTTCCTTGTTTTAGAAAATTAACTCTTTAGAGAAGCATTACATCTTTAGACGTATTCTGTACAATTCTTATGTGATCTGTTTTCACACAACAAAGGTAACCAATTAACAACTGGTCTTGAAGGCATAAGCTACCAGCTCATTAATTATCTTTCTTTTCTAGCAAAATCAGGCCTTATTTTCCAAGAAGTATGCTTTATTGTAAAAGATTATAACATCTAATTTCAGAAAATTTTCACTGCTTACAGGTAATGGACAAAGTCTAGACAAGAAATAAGCAAGATAAAAGTGGCTCACATCAAGAATTGACTCTGTTCTCCATTTAGCTGATGATTTTCCCAAAATTTGCAAAAAAAAAGTACTCCAGAAGCCTCTGCTTACTGAAAGAGACCATTTAATAAAACCAAAGATTGCTGAGCAACTTTTACTATGCACAATACTAATGTAAGTTTCAACACCTGTTTAATGTCTCACTAATTCTTCACCAATTCCATATTTCAGAACTGGGAAAAGGCTGGAACAGCAGGTATATTACCCTTTTTACAGTAACATTTTCCAGAGTTTTTAAGAGATACTAAGTGCATTCTAAGGAATCCATTCTTTATGTTGAGACTTTAGTACTTTTAGTCCAAAAATAACAAATGGGAAAACTTGATTCCATAAAGCTGAAAAATCACTCAGCTTCCTATTCGGTACTTTGTAGGAGGAATATGAAGGGGCAATTTCTAGGAAAAAGAAGCATTCACATTATGTACTTTACACTTGAATTTTTCAGAGAAACAACACTGAAAATTACAACAAATGGTATCTTTAAAACCGGCCAATATGAAATTAGAAGGTTGCCAGTTCTGCAGTTATGACCATAGAATCACAGAATGGTTTGGGTTGGGAGGGACCTTAAAGATCATCTCGTTCCAACCCTCTGCCATGGGCAGGGGCATCTTCCACTAGACCAAGTTGCTCAGAGCCCCATCCAGCCTGGCCTTGGACACTTCCAGGAGTGGGGCATCCACAACTTCTCTGAGCAACCTCTTCCAGTGCCTCATCATCCTCACAAGAATTTATTCCTAATACCTAATCTAAACCTTTTTCAGTTTGAAGTCATTCTCCCTTGTTTTGCCATGCTCTTCTAAATAGTCTCTCTCCATGTTTTCCTCTTGTCAAAATATATTTCATAAAAGCCTTGAATTTCATAAGAGACAGACGCCTCTTTTTAGTGTTTTCCTAAAAATACTGCCCTAGTTTACTGCTTTCTTGGTTTTATTACTCCTAAGGAGGAGTTGATGTCATGCCAAGTGTTACAAGACCTTGAGGAAAAGGATTAGATTGCTGTGAGCAGGTAAAAGCTGGCCATGTGCTTGGCACATGGATCCTGCTACTACGAAAAATGGATTTTCTTTCTGTAACCCTTAGAGACAGTATGAATATATATTTACCAGTACTAAACTAGTAAAGAACAGTACATTAATAATCCAAATGACAGGTCATTTCTTTTCTCTCTGATGAACAGTCCATCCCACCAGCATCTCAAACTTTGGTTTATTTTGGGTGGTTGGCACTGTTCCTATCAATTCCTTCAAGTGAAATTATATTTATTTACAACAGCTGTCCTGTGAATGCAAGAATATTTGCTGTTGGCTTTGATTTGCTGGATAGCTAAAATTTACTGAAAGAGGTCAGAAAGATAGAAAGCAGTTCAGGGGAATAAACAGTGAAGGAGATAAAAGGAGTGAAAAGTTGGAGAAACACAAAAGGAAGAAAACACCAAAACCCACCAGGTCTGAAAAAGAAAGTAGAAACCTATATGAAAAGGAAACAGTTGCAAATGCTGAAAAAGTTCAAAAGGAAGATGAGAGAGAGTATAAAATCTAAATTAATTTGTAACTTTAGCTAAATAATTAAGGCTTGGTAAAGTAAAAAATGGGGCCTCATCCCCCCAAAACCAAAAGAACTTCAAAGACTATTTAGCAAGAGACAGAAAACAGGTCAGGAAATGCCAGTCTGCTGGGATCTAGGCCGTTTTTGTCTTTATTTTGATGGAAGTTACACTTCTCTGAAAAAAAACCCCAAACCCTCCAAGTGCTGCAGTCACCTTTCAGCTGACTTTGACAGGTTTTGGATCAATGCCATTTGTATAAGTGTAGCGGGTTTAGTTCAGAAACCGGGCAGAAACACTAATTAAGTGCAGTGGTTTGGTTCAAAATATCTATTACTTACTTATTTTCCTTCTGTGAGATAAGAACTAGGAAAAAGCAAAGCAGGCACAAACCTTAAACAGCTGCAGTAAGAGTTTTATTACTAATAGAATTAAAAGTAAAGAGAAATAACAAGAAATTAAAGCAAACCCCCTCCCACTCTCCAGCACTTTCCTCCTTTTATCCAACTCACACAAAGGGTAACAGAACATGGGATGTTAGTCAGTGTTACAGTTCTTGGTAAGTCTCTCTCTTACGCTTAAGGGAAAAAGGGTTTTCTTCAGCTGCACGTGGTTCCCAAACTGCCATCAACAGCAGACCCACCCAGAAAGAAACAATCTGCTCTGGTGTAAAACATCTCTTCCGTGAAAAATCTCAGTTCCTTCACACTGCCAAACATGGGCCATCACACGGGGTTATTAATCTTTTTAAGGACGAGTTATTTTGACCTGAACACAAAGGCGTTCTTCCCCACAAGCCTCTAAAAGCCTCTCACTGCTTCTATATAGCCTGGCATAGGCACTCTTCACAGTCTTCATGGGCCACACATGAATTCTCCATCCCCCCATGTACTTCAAATGGATTAAAGAGACAAACAGATTGTGATATTACAGTTTCTTCCCACGGCAGGCAAGAAAGTTTTTTTAAGCTACACGTGAAAAACGTGGCACCAGCCTCTTTTCTCCGGTTGCCATTTTCAGCTTTGTCTCACATGACTCACTTTCTCTTTCTCTCTGGCTCTGAAACTGCCATGTTGAAGAGTGTTCTTGTTCTGGCTTTACAGCAGAAGAAAGCCTCGCTCCCTCTGTGCTGCTGGCTGCATGGTGTCTTCCTCAGTTTAGCACGAAGTGTGCTGACTGCAGAAAGGAGGCTCCACTGGCTCCTGCTGGCTCCACCGGCTCCACGTGGAGAGGAGAGGGACCCGCCAGTCCCAAGAAGCCGCGCCGGATGGGTTTAGCTGTGTGGCAGACCATGGCTGGTTTTAGCTGCCTGCGGCTCTGGGATAGTTCCTCCCCCAGAGACCCAGGGTCCACGCTGCGGCATTGGGAAAAGGGGAAGGTAGCAGGGGGCCCGGCCTGGCCCAGCAGGGCCCAGAGGCTCGAAGCCCCCCCACCTTCTGGCAGGCGAACTGGGACAAAAGGCAATTCCCGCCTTTCCACGTGGTTTAAATATGTAAATTGCGAGAAGCGTCATTAGTCTAAAAGACTGTCCATCAACTCAGGTTCACCCACTACATTAAGGTATCTAGAGTCAAGTTGAAAGAACTGTTAAACAAAAGGTTTCATCGGCACAAATAGTTTCATTGTGCCTCAAACACAGCTGAGCAGCTTCCTTACTACAGTCATATTCCCCTGTATTCCCCCACAATCCACTGTATTTCAGTATGAAAACAAGTTATCAGTAATGGTCATAAGATGGTGAATAAAACATGGCTGCTTGGTATCAGTGAGAGATTCTGGAATCTTCATTTATCACCATGCTAGTCCAGTGTTACAGCAGCAGAAATACAACTAAAAGGTGAAAGCTTTCCATTTTTCCTCCACACTGTACATGTCTTTCATTAATACTCCTGATTCCAAATGGGGCTCAAGAATGTTTCTGCTCAATATTCACATAAAAGCATAAGGAATTCATAGCTAGGAGACAGTCCAAACCTGGGTGCAGCACAACAGACACAGCTGGCTCCTCAAGTTGTATGTCTGGGCCAATTAAAAAAAAAAAAAAAAGGTAGCAAGCAAACAGAGAATGCAGAAATAGTTGCTCCAGAGGGTTTTTAAGGTGGAAAAGGAAATCTCCACCTGTTCCATTAAAAAATAAATAATCACTTCGCACTAGTTGCCCATGCATCACATTCCACAGGCTGCCAGCATTAGGATCATGTGGGTAGATGACAAGAATTCAAACTACTGACATCAATTATAATTCATTGGTGACATCAGCTCCTGGTTGGATCATTCCCTAAGTACTCTATCACTGTTACTCCCACCGTCACCAGGCTGAATATACACACAGGCCTTCTGATTCAGCTACACAGAACATATAAATACAAATGTTTAGTCATAAATTGAAATCATATAGCAAGGATTTGAATAATAGAAGATATTTTCCCTCTGTAAGGAAGTTATTTGAAGTATACCATAGCTGTACTTGCAGGATGTCAAGATCAAGCATAAGAATTTGGATTCTTCTTTCCCAGCTTTCCACAATTACATTAGAACAAAAAAATGCTGGTTTATATAGAAATTATTTTGTTCCATGAGTCAAACCGAGATAAGTTTGAGATTTCCTAGCTAGAATCCAACTATGTCAGTCCATTTTCAAAATAATGTGGGGTAACACAAATGATCCCACTTCATGAAGGGCAGCCACTGAGCTGGCTGGAAGGAACAGGGTATTGTTCCATGAAAGACTTCCAGGTTTCTTCTCTCCCCACAGCCCTGTAACTGTGTCATGGCACTGTGCCATAGGGAACATCCCAAGGAGGCCGGGAAATGCACTGGATTTATGGCAAAGGCAGGAAACGGGCCTGTTCTGTATCCCACACACTTCCAGAGCGCTGCCAAGGCACACGGGGCTGCAGGGACACGCCGTGTGCCAGGCGGGATTTGGTGTCACCCAGGTGCCTCAGCCCCAGGGCTGGCAGGGTTCCAGGCACAGGGCAGCTGCCCCCGTCCCGTTTCCCGGCAGCCCTCCCGGCTCCACGGGGGCCACAGGCCTTGCCCACAGCCGGACGCCGCTGGCAGCTTTCCCCTTCGGCCACGCACAATTCCCTCTCCCTCCGTGGCACCAGCGGCCCCCGGGCTGCCTGCCTGAGCCCTCCGCACCCCCGGCCTCTTCCCGGGCACCTTTGAAGCCCTCTCTACCCGAAAGAACGGCAGCAGCCCCCTCCCCGGTGCTGTGGGATGCGGCAGGAAGCTCCTGGGAAAGCCGCTCAGCCCTCCTGAGGCCGGGTGCCACAGCTGCCCTCAGGCTGCGAGGGAGAACAGCAGCGGCCTCTGCCAGCACCTGCCAACTCCCGCGGGTGCCTCCCGAGCCTCCTCTGCTCCAGGCTGAGCACCCCCAGCTCCCTCAGCTGCTCCTCATCACACCTGTGCTCCGGAGCCTGCACCAGCTCCATGCCCATCTCCTGGACGCGCCCCAGCCTCGTAGTGCGCTCCCAAAAGCGGGCCCGGGATTCCAGATGCACCCTCAGCAGTGCCGAGCACAGGAGCATTGCTCCAGGTCACAGAATCATAGAATATTCTGTGCTGGAAGGGCTCCACAAGGGCCCTGAAGTACAACCAAAACCTCTCACAGCGATGTTCAAATGTCAGAAGCAGCAGAAGAAAGGAAGACATTTTTCTTATCAGAGCATCAACCAACCTGAATTAATACAATGAAATGAAAAAACAGGTTAGGATGGAACACTCTCAACTTATTTACATACTGCCTTCCATCATTTTAAAACTTGACTTTATGTGGTTGGTTTCTAGCATTTTTCACTTTCCTTTTCCTGGCCAGAAATGAAATAGTTCCCTTAAAAATAAGACCAAGACGTGCCCACCGCTGGCCATAAAGGAGCCCATCAGCAATGGCAGTAATGCCGCTGGGATAAAATACTCAAGAGGGGGAAAAAAAGGTATGGCCCAGATTGCAGCCGGAGAAGAAACCACGGTGCCAAGAGAGAGCCTCAGGGAAATTGACTTTTTTAGATTATTTGTGTCTATTTGGCCGAGAGGATTTAAGACTGCATTCCCCATCTGATGGAGTCACTCAGTGTGCAGAATGCTTTTTCACATGAAGTCTCTCAAGACTTATCTCTGCTTGAAAGAATCAAGAACTTGCGAATGATATACATAAGTTGGGTTGTTCTGGTGTCTTGGTTTTTTATCCCATTACCAAGTAATTTACATGTGAAATTCTTGTTGCAGAGGCCCCAGTCCAGGGGCTCTCCTGTCTGGACCGGGACACAGCCTCCCTGAGTTTCCATCAGTGCTCAAGGGCCACAAGACGTGCAAGTCCCATCAGTGAATTTCTTGCCAGCTTTACTCATGGGATGCCCCTGAGCCTTTGGACAAAGCAGCTGCAGCTCTGGCCCTGGGCCCTGAGGGCTCCCTCAGTGGCTCCTTCTCAGCTGCCGGGCAGGGCCCTGCGGCTCGGTGGCGCAGGGCCGTGCGGCCCCGCCTCGGGCACAGCCCGTGTGCGGCTGCCGGGCAGGGCTGGGCTCCCGTGTGCAGCAGGGGGTGCGGGCGGGGCTCCAGCAGGGTTCCGTGCCCTCTGAGCCCCGCCCTGGGCACCTGGACACCGCCCCGGCCGTGCCTGTGACGCTCCGTTGCCACCGGGGCCATGGCAACAGCAGAAGCGTCTTCGGGAATCGCCCCGCGGGCTGCAGCAGCACGGAGCGAGCGCGGCTGCCATTGTGGGAGGCATTCCTTGGCCAGAGAGCCTGTTGGCAGCGCCACTGCCGTTCCCGGAGGCATTCCTTGGCCAGAGAGCCTGTTGGCAGCGGCACTGCCGTTCCCGGAGGCATTCCTTGGTCAGAGGGCCTGTTGGCAGCGGCACTGCCGTTCCCGGAGGCATTCCTTGGCCAGAGGGCCTGTTGGCAGCGGCACTGCCGTTCCAGGAGGCATTCCTCGCCCGCAAGGCCCACTTGTGCCAGGTGATTCTCCCCTTGGCTGCGCGGGGGCAAACGGGCCAGCCACGGATGGCTCTGCTGCCTTCCTGCACCGTGCAGCAACAGGAACAGCTTCAAATGCGGGTTCTTACTGCTGCCTCTGCGAGCTGACAGCAGTTTGCTGGGAAAGAGGCCTCTGACCAGAGCGACTGCCTTTAAGGCCTTGTTTGTGCAATTATTTCAGAGTATTATTACCCAGCCCTCAGTGGGACAAATTAATGTCGGGTGGAGAGGGCAAGGTTGCAGGAGGGCTTGCTGCTGATTCAGCTTTAATCCTCAGTGTCTTTGAGGCGCAGCAGAGCCAGGCAGTCCCTGGGAAAGGAGGGCAGCACAGAGGCCCCTGGGTTCTGCCCCGTGTGCTGCCAAAAGGTGCCAGCACTGAGGAGGAGAGGCTTGAGCGGAGAGCCAGCAGATGTGTGGCAGGGGAAACTCTGGGCTTTTCCTGGGCAGTGCCTGCAGCAGCTGGGGCCTGGGATTGCCCTTTGTCGGGATTGAGAGCGGCTGCGAGGGGCCGCTCTTCCCGTTGAACTGTCACAGGCAGTGACTCCAGAGAGAGGTGGCAAAGCCGGTGTGGAAGAACCCACATCCCAAAGTGAAGCCAAAGCTATGGATTTATTACTTCCCACTTTTAAGAATCAAGGCCATTTTAATCACAATGGTCTTGTACATCTACTGGTATATTATATGTATATAAGTCCAATGGCCACCAGAATATTTTAATACTTTGAGTTCAGGTTGGACAGGCCTTTGAGCAGCCTGGTCTAGCGAAAGGTGTCCCTGCCCATGGAAGGAGGGTTGGAAGTAGATAATCTTTAAGGCCCCTTCCAAGCTAAAACATTCTGTGGTTCTGTAGTTCTGTATTTCTACGAATCCGGTGTGTTCTCTGCCTGTATGTCAAGGTGACCCTTCAAATACCTGAATGTGTGCAAAACAGCATGCTTTGCCCATAAAAAGAGCATGTGAAGGTCAGTGATAGCAAGATCTGAAGGAAAAGCTCTTGAGATGGGTACATAAGGTTTAGGTCTCCAAGCAGCCTCCAAGCTTCCTTGCTCCTTCAGAGCAGCTCTTTGCCTGTGGCTGGACGGAGAAAGGCAGCAAGAAGAGCAATCAAAGATGTCCTGCTAAGGGATGCAGCAATGAGTCTGGCCAAATACAGCACTGTCAAAACCTTGTAAGAATTCCCATCAGGGTCACTTGGGTACCTGCCTTCATCTCCCCAGCGAGGAAAGCTCGTGTTCAGAAGCACAGCTTGGTTGCAAAAGCATTTGTGCCCTGTGGCAATCGTGTCAGGTTAAGGACGCCTGCGCAACCTCAGATCCATGGGGCGTCAGCGAGGTTGAAAACCTGGCCCTGTCCAGGGCATTTGCAAAACTTTTTGCCTGTCTAGTGAAGTCTGGATTTTGCTGCTGGCCACTCACGTGCTTTGTGGCCATGTTAAGGACAAGCTGGTGACAGAGCAGGTTTCCCTGCCATGCTGTCTATTCACATGGGTGCGTGCATCTCTCTCTGCCCAAGTTGTGCCAATGCCCGGTCCATTCAAGAGAAGTTGGAAGAAACCTGGAATGACTCCTCCCAGTATGCGCTTCCAACTTCTCCCACCTTTGTTTCTCTTTAAATCCAGGTGGGCACCTTGTTCTTTCAAGGCAGTTTATTTCCCAGCCAGTGTTACGGTTTTCATGATTGTGAGGAGGGAACAAAGCTGCAGTGTTTGTTTGCTTCCAGATCTGTCCTCTCAGCTTAGTGTGAGTGCCTATTCTGAGGCTTCCCAGCTGCAGGGGGAGGTGGGGGTCTGACAGGATTCCATCCGCAGTGGCCCGTGTGTTTCTGTGGCTTGCAGAATGGTTCCCTGCTGGTCCCTTGCCTGGTGTTAAAGCCGTGGCCTGGAGCTCAGCTGCTGCTTCCCCTCTTCCCCCAAGTGTCTGTGCTCCTGTCTCATGTCAGCTGCCCTCAGTGGGGTGGTTCACAAGACTTCCCACAATGCTCCTGTAGCCTCCTCCCCAGTGAGAATTCATTCTGCTCCCTCTGGACTGTGAGATGCTGCAAATGAAGGTCACAAATTGAAATGGAAATGTTTTCAGTCCTGTTTCTGCCTCTTGGAGATTTTTTGCTTCTGCTGAGGGATCTCATTACCTTTTAATCTAGAGCTGTCTTTTTAGGGCTTTCTTTTCTCCTTTTCTTTCCCTCCCCTTTCCACAGGTGCTGCCATTCACGTGAGGCCCATTTGGTTGTCCAAAGGCAGGGTTCTAAGGGCACATTTACACTTAAAATGGAACCAGATATCCTGGAGCGTGTAGCATGGCCTGGTTTGTCATGCTCTTGGCCCAGTGTGGAGCTAGGAGCTGACCTGAAATGCAGCACCAGCACTGGGGGCAGGGGAAAATGGATCTCTTGGTTCTCCCCTTCTCAGCTACGTGGAATCCCCATGTTTGCATGGTTGATGTTTAGGAGCACTGCAGTGACTCCCAGTTGGGCACTCAAGGCTCTGAGTGCAGCAAGTCCCCGGAGATCTGGACCCCTGCTTTAGGTCTGAACTCATGCAGATGGTGAATTCTGTTTGTTCTCTTCCAGAGAAGCTGATCGAACTGAGGCTTCGTAATGGAACCTACGGACAACCTGAACAGAGACAATAGGTAGGAATTAATTTGATGTAATCTTGGCTTCCCAGGTGCTCTGATGAATGTTGAGACAGTTTAAAAAATAATCCCCCCTTAATGCAGTTAAGTAAGGATTGTCCTGTCAGTGGGAGTGGCTTCAGAGCACCTTGGTATTTTCAGAGCTCCTGTAACAGGCTCAGGCCTGGATGATGTCGTGGGTCTGGGCAGGTTCTGGGCTGAACTTTCTGAAGCCAATCTCTTGTTCCTGGGGCCAGGGCACTCCCTTCTGCAGTTTGGGAAGCTTTGGGCCTAGGAGTATTTTCCTGTTTCAGTGTGCAGCAAAGCAGGAGCTGTGTTTTTTGGGGTGGGGGCGCTTTGTGCAAGTTTTTACTTCTTGTGGAACATGTTTGAAGGTGAGGAGGCCTGAGCTGATGTTTCAGGGCAGACATTCAGTTTCACTTGCCTCTTTGAACAGTCGGGATGTTTGGGTTTTCCTGGTGACACATCAAGTGTAGACCAGCTGCAGCAAGTACAGCACTGTTTTTAACTCTCCAATACTGAGCTGTGTTCCCCCTGGAGATGGAGGGGGTAGGACTGTGGAGTCCCCCTGTTCCAAGGTTCCCAAGTGCTGGGCATGTTGGTGCTAAGGCTGGAGGTCCAGTTCCCAAAGCTTCCAAAGTTCCCTGGCCTTAAGGGAAGTGTGCAGGCTTGTGAGGAACAGCAGAGCGCAGGTTTGCAAAGGTTTTGAAGAGCATCTTGCCAAACACCTTCAATGGCCAGGGCAGAGATGGGCAGCAATGGTGTCTCCAGGGCTGCGGAGGCTGGGAGAGCTACGGGCTTATCTGAAGAAGCTGGGCATTTCAGTAGACAGCAGACTCTTCTACTCTGAATTAGGAATGCCATCCAGTGCAAAAACCTGATTTATTGCCAATAACAGCCCCTCAGCATGAGATGAGGCAGCTGTGCTTCTGCTCTAGGGGTGATTAAACTTTCAGGAGCTGATTATGGGTGTGGTATTTGGGAAGGTGTCATTGCAGGGGCACACAAGGCTCTCCCCTTGCATCCTGGGGCACTTGGGAAGTTGGATGAGTGAAGAAGAATCCAGGAATTGTAGGTATAGAGTAGACTGTGCAGTAGAGTAGAACTAGATTCCTGCATCTACCATGCCTGCTGCCTTTTCCTTCCCCAATGTCCACAAATGTCAGAGGCAGAGTTTCCCTCATTTTGCAGTAGCCTTTCACAGACCAGGGACAGTTTAAAGGATCTGGTTTCCCATGATGGGACACAGCCTTATCAGTGTTTTGATGTGGGGCTGGTGGAATTGAGTACATGCACATGTGGCTGAGGAGGAACAGGGGCATTTGAGCTGGTGTTTTCTGAATGTCTGAGATCTCCTATCTAATCTCGTTGGTGGGAAGGCTTTAAATGCAGCTACATGATTGTCAGTACGCAGCTCTCCGCATATCCGTTTACAGTAGAGAGTGCATTTGTAAGGCTGTTTATAAAGTGGACAAAGTTCAGGCGTTGAAAGTGGCAAGACCTTCAAAAGAGAGGATTCTCTTTGACGCTCAGTGGGAGAGTGGGGTGGGAAGTCAGAAGGAGAACAAGAATGGCAGTTTCTCCCATTGATCACTGCAAGTGGGTTTGCCAGCTCACCTGCTGACCGCCCCCAGTGACTGCTTCCCCATTTGTTTCACAGGGAAATGGGGGGACAGTTTTTCCCTTCCCACCCTTCTTGATGGCTGGGATGAGCAGTAGCAATCCCTGAGAAGGATGCGTGCTGTTCCTTGTGTGTCTCGTTGCTCTGGGGCACAGCACACGCTGGACAGAACTGATTTGGGCACTGTCACCATCCTGTGGATTTCAGCATTGCTTTGCTGCTGGACCTGTGCCCTTGTGTGAACGCCCCAGTGTGTGCAGGGAGTAGAAACAGGGCTTCAAGTGTTAACTCTCCTTTCTCTTTCTCTTTCTCTTTCTCTTTCTGAAAGCTGGCACAACAACAGAGACTTGCTCCGCATTCTGGAGCGAGACAGGCGCAGGAGGCAGGCGGCTCCAGAGGAGAAAGATCCATTCTCGGAGGAGACTCCCCTCTTTGCCAAACCCTACAAAGTAATGGGAGTGGGGTGCAGGTTGGAAGGAGAGGAGGAAGGAGGCTTGGGGTGGGAGAGGGAGCTGTGTCTTCTGCATGGGCTGTAGCAAACTTGAGCCTGACAACTGCAAACACAGCAGCTTCCCATGTGCTCCACTGAGCTTGCCTGACTTCCCTTGTGGCGATGCGTGGGGATTCCATGAAGATCCTGAGGAGTGTCTCTTGCTGAGCTGCATCTCTTGCTTGGGGTGTTTTTGACATTCCCCCTCTCTGTTGTTCTGCTGCAGACTGATAAAGAAGATGAGCTGTCGAGGCGCGTTAAGAAGGTGCTGGGCGATTGGGACTTCAAGGCGCTTCTGAGCCACAAGTGCCCTCTGAATCCCATATGGATTCCAAGAAAGTCCAAGTCCCAGTCACACACCCGCAGGCATCGGCGGACCTGCAGTAAGACAAAGCCCTATGAGGACATCTGGGGAAAATCCTCACCGGAATCACCAGACCTCTCACCTCGCCCTGAGCAGAACTGTGACAGCGATGAGGGTCCCTCCAATTGGAAGGCAGAAGCCAAAGCGGAACAATCGCAACTCCTGCCTGTCAGGGTGAGTGCAGTTGTTGGGGGCTCTGTTGTTGGCAGCCCCTCAAGGCCAAGGGAGCAGCACACGGGCCCTGCCTTTCTCGGGGCTTGGCCTCGCCAGAGCTCAAAGGCATTTGGTTCCCAGGTGCATGTTGGGGTTTTGGCAGGCTCATCCTTCAGCATCCTGGGATATTGCTGTGCCCTATGGAATGTAGGAGCCCATGGTGCTGAGCCATGGCAGCTGGGCCAGGAGAGCCACAGGGAAGGTTTTCAAACTGTGTTTGGCCTCTGGAAGGAGAAGGAAGAGCTAGAGGCTGCAGGCAGCTTTTCCTGGGAAAGGCTGGTGATCAGCTGCAAGGGACTGTGGGCAATACCTTGTGGAAAATGAGAGGAAGCTGAGAGAAGTAAAGCAGTGCAGGGCCTTGCCTTCTGCAGGAGCCATTCTTCAGCATCAGTTGCCAAAAAGATAAAGCACGATCCTGGCTCTCAAAGTCTTGGGAGTGCGGAGTGCTGCAACCAGCCCTCAGGCCAGCAGAAGTGGGCAGTGTTTGTCCTTGCTGCTGGGAAGCCCAGTTAAGGAGTGTCAGTGTGAAGTAAGGAGCAGGGATGCTGCATCTGCCTTGGAGTGGGTGGTGAGGGGGGGGAAGGAGGGGCTGCGTTTCTGAGAGAGGGGTGGAGTCCCTGCCGGCTTCTGCCATCAGCTGGGGGGCGACTCAGCTCCCTGGGGTAGCCCAAAGGCAACTTGTCTCCACAGTGTGTCTCTGGGCACCCCTGCAGAACATGCATTTGTCCAAATTTGGCTGCTAAATCCATCACTTTGCCAGGCAATGGGAGAGTGAGAAATGGTAGCTGGGGAGTTGCAAGTCCTGCAGGGGCAAGAACAGGATGGATAAAGTCAGCCAGGATTTGCATGAACTGTGTTGCATCTTTCCCGATGTGTGAGATGTCAGTGTCTTGTCCACACTGCTGTGGACTTCAGAAGGACTAGGAGTCTCATTTATTTGGGTGAATGAGAAATATTCCTCTTGCTCTAGGACTGGCTTAGAAGAATTGGGAACTATTATTTCTAACTGTTCTTTTTAACTAAGGAAACTTTTTGCTCAACTCTTTTAAATGCAGAGGCAGCCTGTGCCTTTGAAAGCAAAGCTTGGCTGCCTCAAAGCAAAATTCCATAAAGGAAGCAGACTGCAGGAACATACTTATATAATAATAATAACAACAGTAATGATAAATAGTAGCAGTAGTAGCAGGAGTAGTAGTAATTTAAGAAAGGAAACATTGTTCTCTGACTGCCAGGTTGCAAAGGGAACACTGGCATTTTTCTCAGAGGAAGAGGAGGTGACTGTGGGGATTTCAGTTCATTTTCTACCTGGCCTCCATTAGTAACTCCCCCTCAGATGGGCCTTTTAATCCTTAGCAGCACTTTATTATTAATGGGCTTGCAGGACATTTCTAGAGCTGTTGGTAAGCAAATGCTGGCTGAGTGCATGTCAATTAGTAAAAAACGCAAACAAACTCCTTCTGCCTCCCTCGTTCTTGTTTCAGGAAAAGAAGCCCATTGAGGTGCCATCAACTGAAAACACTTGGAAGGTTGGTGCTCTTCAATAATAGATCTCTGGTTTTGCCTATGTTTTGCGTCCATTAAGGAATTGGGAATTCCTGAAAATTGGGAATTTCCTTGAAAAAGGAATTGGGTGGGGAAGAAATACATTGCTGAGCTCCTGTTCACTCAGCAGATGTTTCCCTCACTGAAAGTGTGTTTTGGGGTGTGCTGAGGAGAAGTAGAGGTAAAAGCTGGAGTTGTAAGATCAGCCTTCCTCTCAGTCTGTGAGTGTAGCATTCTCAAATGCAGTTCTAGAGCCAGAGTGACAACTCATCCCAGGCAGCCTGAGCTGCTCCTCCCTCAAGCTGGGGGTTGCTTTTCCCGAGTGGCCCTTGTCCAAAGGCTCTGCACCTGCTGCTCATGTCCTGAATGGACGTGCATGACACTTAGAGAGCTGCTGGTAATCAGATGTTTGCTGAGTGCATGCTTGTTTCCTGTCAATGAGTAAAATACCCAGACAAGCTCACACTGCTTCCCTCTTTCTTGTCTCAGCCCATTGTGCACATTTATGTGCAGTCCATTGAAGGAATATTGGAGGTAGGTGCTCTTCAATAACAGATCTCCAGGTGGAAGCCTGTACAAATCCATGAGGAGCTGGATCCCTCTGACTCTCTGCAGGGTGAAACGTTCTCTTGTGTCCATCAGCAAAACTCCTGAGAGCTGCTTCTCTCCCTCTCTTTCCAGAAAATGAGGAACTCACTGTCACTTCTCCTGCCACCTCTTCAGACGCCTCTGAGAAAAGAGACTTTCAATCTTCCATTGCCAGCAAAGGTAAGCCAGCCCATTTTTGCCAGGGCTGCTGATAAATTCCAAGAGATCTTTCTGCTGAGCAGAAGTTCAGCTCAGCTGTTTGGCAGCTCTTAGGATGTTTTAAAAGTATTTATTCAAAAATGCACATGTCCCTAATGTGCCAGCAACACACCGTTTAGGTGTCAGTGGATGTATTTATTGTGAAGCTACACGCTGAACTACTTTGCACTTTGTCCTTTAATCCTAGGAATCCCAACGTGATGGGCAAGTGGCCAGGGAGTTTCAGAAGAGTTTTGGCCAAGTGGCCAAGGAGTTTCAGAAGAGTTTTGGCCAAGTGGCCAAGACTTCTCCCAGAAGCTGTGGCCAAGTGGCCAAGGCTTCTCTGGAAGGTCACGTTACAAGCAAACAGAGCTTCCTGAAGCGTCCTGTGCACACTGACGGGCCCTTGCCCAGGAAGACCATGGGTATCAAAAGGCCCGGCCAGCCCCTGGTGCCTGATGAATCCAAGAGAGTCCGGAAGGTGGAGAGTGAGCCTGGTCCTTTGGAGGTCACAGAGAAGCCTTGCAAGGACCAGCCCAAAGTCCTAGAAACAGTGAAGCCAAAAGCCATCAAAAGGACAGAAAGACAAAAAAGACCCACAGACAGGAAAGACCTGAAGCCGGCACCTCACAAGCTCTCTGAGAAGCCAAAGGACAAGGGCTCCCAGCAGGCCAACGCCAAAGGCTTTCTGGAGCCCCGGCCCCTGGGAGCTGGCCAGGAACGTGACGCTCTCATCCCCAGCAGGCACAGGCCTGGCAATTTGCACAAGGAGAAAGTGCCCTTGCCTCCTGGGGAGAAGAAGTTGTTCTCGCCTGCAAGGAAGCCGGACTGGAAGAGGAAAGCCATGAAGAGTCCTGAGGAGCCCCCTGGAAAGAAGAAGGTGAGAGGGGCAGGGGGAGGTGGGTTTGGACAATGACCAAGGTGGTGTTTGGAAAACCCATGTGGAGTTTCCACTTCATAGGTTGGCAGTAGAGCCATGATCCTTCTCTAATGGTGTTACCAAACTTCTAAGGGGTGTGTTCCCACCGCTGTTTCCAATTGGTCACAGATCCCCTCCTGAGCAAATGGAAAGCCCTGTAAGCTGTCTAACATGCTCTGGTGTTTTGGGGCTTTTCTTGGAATCCTAGTTTCCTGCAAGAAGAAATCCCCAGCCCTCCTCTGTCAGAGGAGGTTTTGGCAGCAGGCTGTGGCAGCTTGTGGCTGACCAGCCCCCGCCAGCACTGCTGGGTTTCTCTGGGTTTCAGCCCAAGCAGAGCTTTGTAGGGTGGCGGTGCCCCCTTCCTGTGCCCCCCATTACAAGCAGTGTGGTACTGAGGCACTTGGCACATGGATAAATGGGCAAAAAGCTTGCTTGGGTTTCCTTGGAGCTGCTGTGATGCCAGCAGTGATGCCTGAGAGGTGGCTGGGTGCACTCAGGGGCTTTCCAGGGAGCCCTTTGCGGAGTCCCTCAGCCATTGCAGTGGCTTTCCCTTGAATTCCAAGAGAGCCCTTCATTTAACTGAGCAGGTCGATGCTCCCAAGTGTTTTTTGGGAAGCTGACTCCCAAAGGGGCCTGGGTCAGCTGCAGCAAGAGTTGTCTGCAGGCTTCATGGTGAATGGGCACTGCCTGTGGACTCCCTGACTGCAGGAAATCCCAAGTCAGAGCCTGTATCCCAGACGGGAGTGCAGCCTGGAAGGAGAACTCATTGAGAGCAGCACTGCTGAGAAGCTGCTCCATGGTTCCATGTTTCTCTGCACTCTGGGAGAGAGGCAGAAACCAGCAGGCACACTGTGGGTAATGCCAAGAGATAAGGGCACTTTCTTTTACATTTTCTTGGCTTGTAGCAAACGGTTCTGAAGTTTCTCCTTCAGCTGAGCTGATGATTTGCACACTTGATGCTGCACAATCGATGTTATAAAATCTGTAAAAATCTTTCAGTGATTGGCTCTCTGCCTTAATGGTTCCCGTGCTTCTGGAAGACAATGGCAGCAATTTTCACTGACTGTTTAAATTTCACCCCTCTCAGATTCTTGTCAATACAATCAGAACCCCCTGCACATCTGGGGGATCTCAGGGATCTCACTCTCCTGTGACTGGAGTTTTTCCTTCCCTTCGATAAGGGGTGTCACAAAGCACAATTGCTTACAGTTCTTGACTGTGCCCCAAGGCATCTGAATAAGTTTCTGTACCATTCAGACTGAGTAGGAGGAAAAAAGCCCATCCAGGACAGATGGAATGCTTGTTTTCAGCAATGGAAGGGCCTTACTTTAGATTACAGTTTGCATCGAGAGGTTTAGCAGTTCCATCCCTGCCACTGGAAAGCAATTAATGTATGCAAGCAAGATAGGTAAAATGTCATTTTAGGTTTACTTGTCAGTGAGCCTGAAAGCTCTATCTGCTGTGCTTGGGTTTCCACTTTGTGAGTTCCAGTATCTTATTTTTTCTGTTTTCAACCAGAATCTGTAAAACTGAGCTGTATTGGTCTGTACTTTGTGTGAACTTTCAAGACATGAGTGATTTTTTTTCCTCCTTTTTTCTTTCTTCCTGTTAGAGGGAAGACAAGGGGGATACTCCCAGGAAGAAAAAGGAATGAAAACACCCAACAAAATAATTTCAGCCTTCAGCAAACAAAGGCCCCAATAAACTGAAGTGAGTATGCAGTGGTAGGATGTCAGAAAGAAGTGTAAATCTTAGTTTTTGTTCAGAAGGGTGAGACCCAGAACCCTATCTCCTGTCCTGGCACTCGAGAGTTTGCTTGGAACATCGTGTGCCTTCTGCAACTCCAGATGCTGCAGACTGGCCTTACCAGGCTGGAAGCACCCGGTGCAGAAAGCAGCTCTGTAGGTGTGGGTGGGTAAGGGCAGGGAGTCTTTCCCTTCTGACATCCTCTTAAAGCACAGAGGTGTTGGGGCTGACGTTTGGCTGGGGGAAGGGATGTTCCCATTGCGGTAGGAATGGAAGAGCTTTAATTCTGGAGTTCCTTCCTGCCTTTTTTCAGGGAAAATGAGCAGCTGCCTTAGTCATGTGCTGGCTTCTGGGGTGGGAAGGGTAGGAGGTGTTTTTGGGGAGAGAGGGCTCTGGATCAGGTGGGGGATAGTGCTGTGCTCCGTGTCAAACCGTGCTCTGTGCAGCATCAGCTGTGCCAAGGCAGAGCAGCTGGAGAGCACGTGGGCAGTGAATAGGGACCAAAGCACTGGAAAAGTGGGTGCTGAAAGAGGGGAGAGGACTGTCCCACGAACAGCAGAGTCAGGCAAGAGGTGCAGCCTCACACCCGAGCCTTCCCACTGGGTTTAACTTCATTGCCTCTTCTGATGCTGCAGCCCATGGGCTGGGATTCGCTGTTGGTGTGTTCTTGGAAACTTTGAGAAGCTGACTAAAAATGGTGTCAGTGAGCAGTGGTGAAACAAGGCTGAGAGCTCTTTGGTGCTGCTTCTTGCTGCCAGAGTTCCCTGGCCATCCTGATTTCAGATGACCAGAAATCTGCTAGGCCACTCTGTTAGTGAATGTGAAAGTCTCTGCCAATTAAAAGTCTCTCTCGCTTGAAGCCTCTCAGCTTTGGAAGTGTTGCCTACTTGAGGCACTGGCAAGAACTGGCCAGTTCAGGATGTAGCCAAGTTTGTCAGAAATCCCTACGGTGTGTGTGCATCATATTCATGAATTTGCTTCTCTTGTCCTGACCATCAGAAGCTTCATTCCAAACCGAGAGGAAAACTGTGGTGCTGCCACCACTGCCGGCCATGACTGCTGCACAACGGGCACCAAACTCGACCACGACGGCTCAAAAGAGCCCCAGAACCGAGAGTGACGACCTGGACCTGCCTGCCATGGATAACCCTGCCAGGAACCAGGATCCTTTGTTTGCCACGCTCAGGAAAGTGGAGAAAGATCCCGAGGAACTATCCCAGGGCATCAACACTGGTATCCAGGAGAGCTGGCGGGAGGTTTCCTGCAACCCACGCGTGCTGTGTGGTTCTCTTCAGAAACGCCCTCTCACCTAAGTGACCACTTCTGGTTGTGGGCAACTGCAGATACAAGCCTGGTGGGAGGAGGAGTACGTTTATAATAAGAAAGGGTGGTTTGCTTAAAATGAAGAAACAACAAAGCTGTGGGTTTGGCTGCAACCTGGGCCTAAGGTTTTATAGCTTTTTTTACAAACTTGCTCATGACCCTTGCAGCTTTGCATTCCCTGGTAATAAAATTGGATTACTTGGCTGTTTGCTGATGGCTCGGGGTGCGGGGTCTAGGGCGTTGGGGGGTGTGTGTTAGGCCAGCCTGTGCACACTGTAGTAGCTGCCTTCTCACTGCTTGCTTTTTCCTGACAATTTTCCTGCTTGCAGCCCTCACAGCTCTTTCAGCCACTGAGCGAGGAAACCTGCTGCTGGATTTCTCCGCGCTTGGGAAAAGTGTAATGGTGCAAAGCATTGTGAGCTGCCAGGTGAGAAGCCAAGGTTCCATTTCCATTGTCGGAGGGATTGCTGGGGAAGAAGGCAAGAGGGGGAGAGCCTGGAGAAGAGACTGTGCCTGGGACCAATGAACATTTTCTCTGGAAACTTAGGAGAGCCAGGCTTTGGAATGGCTTTAGGCATCTCTCTCTGACCAGCTTGTTCTCTGTGGTTTTTCAGGGATCTGCAGGGGATGACAGGAATCCTTTCCCAGTGACTTTGCTGCCAAATGAAGACAAGACAAGAAGACCTCAAGTCTGAACAGTAAGTGTTTGTTTTACAGCCCTGCCTGGAGTTTCTGCAGCCACCAGGCAGGGCTGGCCCTGCAGCCACCCTGGCTTCTGCTTCCTCATGAGCACCTCCTTTAGGAGAAAGGAGAGAGATTGGGGAGAGCTGCCCTGTGAGGGCAGCACCTGCTAAGTAGCTTGGCTACAGCTGGGCAGCACTTGAATTTTTGACTCCTTGCTGGGCCTGTGACCAGTATTGGCCAACAGAAATTCCTCGAGTTGCTGCCACATTTTTTATTGTACATCTTAGTCATTACAAATGTTGTGTTGTCCTGTGGTGCAAGCAGTGGGGAATACTCAGAAGCTGTAACCTGCCATCCCACGGGGCCTTTGCAGTGTCATTTTCCATAAAACACAAAGCTCTGTGAGCCCCTCTGGGCAAAGGGATGCATTGCCTTGATCTGCTGGCAAGCTTGCAAAAGAAAATGAGCACGATGTGCCTGGCTGAAGGGCTGGGAGGCTGTAAAAACCCTCTCCCTAAAGCGGCACCTGCTGAAAGCCAAAAGGCTTTGCAGGTCCTCTTGGAGCCAAGTGACTGCAGTCATTGACTGGACTCTGCCAGTGTGCCTGTTGGATGAGTCCAACCAAATGTTTTCTCTTCCCTCCCTTTGTCCCAGACCTTTCTGCTGGACAAAGCCAAGTGACGTGACCAAGAGCCGGACTGACCTCGTGCACCGAATGAGACCGAATTTACAGTGACCCAGACTGGAATCCAGTGTGCCTTGACTGGGTCTCCAGGATGTAAATAGTTCCAAGTTCTCTGTTCTTTTGAAGCCTTACAAACAGTTCTGTTTTGTTTTTATTGTTCAATGCAAAGATCTGCATATTATTTTTGTTTGAAATACAGTTGTAAGTTATTTTGGTTACCTTTGGGAAACTTTGTGGTTTTTGAGGGTAATGCTTTTCTGCCTTGCAAAAGAAGAGATGGAGGGGGGTACCTGCCTTTAAAAAGACCACGTGAAATTTTTGGAAAGGCTGGTTATTTACTTTAAAAATAATGATTGGAACAAAACTGTTAGCACTTTCTGCTTAAAATCTGAGCCCAAAGAAAGGTTGGTGAGTTATGCTGTGGTCTGCACTTCATTAGAATGGCCTAAGCATGGCAGAATTGGGTCTGTTGGCAAACAACCGCAAAGTCAGAACAGAAAACGGGACTGTTTGGGAAACAACTCCTTCTCACACACTCAGCTGTGGTAAATGCAGAGATAGTTGTGACTGGAGTGAAAGGAGCTGGTGCTGACTCCAGCTGTGCACAGCTGTAATTAGCAGCCCTCACTCTGCCCTGAGCCAGTCATACAGTGCCATGCACGAGTGATCCCTACATTGTCCCTTCCTGGTGCAGTATCTGGCATCTGCTGACTGAGATGCCATCATCTAATGTAGCTTCACTTTGGAATTTACTAGGAAAACAAACAAAAACAGAGCAAATGCTCATAAGCTCTGCTCAGTTTTGGCCTGTTAAGAACACCGATCCAAAGGCAGCAGTTTTGTGTAAACAGAAATGATGAAAAGTCAGCTTTGCTGAGGAGTCCCAGATGCAGATTTCCTGTACAGCAGCACAGCTCCTACTGGCACAGGACATGAGTTCCTATTTGCCTGTGACTGATTTGCAAACACCTGCTGAGAACAAGCTGAGTAACCACACTTGGCTCTTCAAAAAGTCCAACAACGTGATATGTGTAGCAGTGTTAACAGCCAGGCCACAGCATGTCACACGTTGAATTGTCCTCGCAGCCCTCGAAGAAATCAGTTAAACTGCTTAAACTTAGCGAACCCTAAAGGAAAATGCTTTAATGCTGAAGCTTTAAAAGTATCCATTTTCACCAAAATGCCATCAAAGAATCCCAATCCAAAACAAACCACGAGCATTTGGTTTTAAAGTAGTCTAAATAAAAACTTTTTGAGCAAGCAGAAGGGAAAGATTTATTAAGTAGCTAAGCAGCACTTCATTTGTAATAGTGGTTGAGTGTACACATGCAGTAAGTGAAAGGAGCTAAACCTTAGTCTCCCAAATGGTGTCCTGCAAGTTAGAGAAAATCCCTTTTCTTTCAGTAAGTAAGTAAAACAAGCAAAATACTTTGCTTGTAGATTATTCAAGTGTTTCCCCCAGCATCTGGAAAAAATAAGCTCCCTTTTTAAATGTATTTTCCCGTATTTTGATGTTATTATCAAGCAAACAAATAGGCTCTTATTGTACAATATGGGAAAGCAGTCAATTATTCTGAAGTGCTAGAATCCATTTAAGAATGTTTGAAAGCATTTAAAGCATCGACATACTATTTTTCTAGTGTGGCTTTACAATAGTTTTAATTCTCACTGACTGTGTGCCATGCTTTCCTTGCAGACAACTGCAATTACAGCTTTACCTGTGAGAGCCTCCTGTCCTTATGGCTGGGATCCTCATTAAGATTTGAGACAACACTCTCTGCCACCTTAAAAAATACACCCAAACACATAGAAAGCCCCAACAAACCAGAACCCCCCTCGTGCACATTTACTATAAGCACCAAGTTTTCCATTTGGAAAGCACCAAGTATCAGATTCATCCAGACAGAGGTCCCAGGTCTGCTGTGAAATACATCTTAATTCAAGTCAATGGCAGAAAGAGGCACTTGGGGAAAGGATTCATCTTTTCTTAAGGCAGACTGCTGGAGTAGAGCAGATACAGTATGTTCTAAAAGAGCTTGTTTCTTCTTAGTGTCAATGCAGAAAGGCTATTGCATTTATCTAACAAAACACAGGTCTAATTCACGCAAAAACTCCACTTCAGGAGACCCAGAAAGAGGCACGGGGAATTCTAATTAATCTGACTTTTCTCTCCTTTTATTTCATAGAAATATATATATATGTAAATATATATGTTATATATATATACATCAATCACTTTTTTTTTAAGTTGCAAGAAAATCAAGTCTAATTTCTTACGTTTTTCCCTATGCAAAAAGGCCCTCCGGATCTAAAAATGCCTGCCATCCCATGCATGCTTTGTTGACATACCAGGATCTTGAATCTGGGTGAGTCAGCCAGGCATCCATCCCAGACATCCATCCCTGTTCCTGATGGTCTGGCTGTACTTGGGCACTGCACCAGGGCAAAGGAACACCTCAGTGTTGCAGCTGAAGGAGACACAGAGATTCTGAACTGGATCCACCATCACTCACCCATAGATTTCAGATCCTGGTAAAGCGGATTAACACATTTACATTACACCAGTCAATCTAAAATTATTAAATCAGGTTGTTACCACGCTGTTCTCAAAAATTCTCAGGAGAGGAATTACCTAACTTTAGGCATATTTCTTTTTGTATGTAAAGACAGTGTGTTCCATGACCACCACTACTGTTTGATCATGGGTTTTAGTCTTACCTTCTGTTACAATTCATCCTGAATGGTGGCTCTTACAGTGCAGCTCTTTCTAAGGAAGTTCCCTTCTCTTCACTAGAGGGCAGCCCATAACCCCTTATAAGCAACTACCAGCCTGATAACATTACAGCAAGCAAAATAAAGTTCTTTAAGGACAGCTGAGTTTTAGACTGATAAATTGTAGATACAAAAATGCTGCTAGCAAGGATTTTCTTGCTATTTTCTAAGTCCGTGAGAGACTTTTCTCTCTCACAGAAGAGGTGGCAGGGAATGTAAACAACCAAGCCACCTGCAACCTTGAGAAGTCTTGTTTATGGTATAGTAGAAAAATATTTTGGCAATGGATGTTTTAGGATTTTAGCCAACCACCCCCAAGGGGTGGCTGATCCTTTGTCCAATTAGACTATAAAGAAAAAGTCTATAAAAGAGTTTGTAAAATAATTAAATAGATCAATCTTGCTGCACAATTCCTGCCTGCTGGATCATCTCTCCTCCTCCTCCCTATGGCTGCAGGACATGGTGATATACCCTAGGGCCCAGGCCTGTGGTAATAATAAATCAGGGACCAATTAAAACCAAAATTATTTCTGCTCCAATACTGCCATTACTGTAAGTTTCACTGGAACCTGGTAACAGTTCCCATCAGTGAGTGAGTTCAGTGGGTGTGAGCATATGCCCTGGGCCAGAACTCAGAACAAGACCAAGAATGATTCTCTGTTTTAGATGAGTTATTCTGCATCCCGTCTGCAACTGAGAATAGCTGCATGACCAAGTCAAGGAGCCTCAGTGTACAAGTATTTGATTCCTGCACTTCTGATAGGAATAACCTAAGCAATGAAGTTTGCTTTCAAGAAAATAATTTATTAGAACAGTAGCTATTTTGTATTCCCCAAAGGAAAACTTACCAAAAAGAAAAGACGAAAGTACCGCTATATACAAAGACAACAAACTTTAACAGCAGTTAAAGCATTTTAAACAGCAGTTTCCTTGTTTTAGAAAATTAACTCTTTAGAGAAGCATTACATCTTTAGACGTATTCTGTACAATTCTTATGTGATCTGTTTTCACACAACAAAGGTAACCAATTAACAACTGGTCTTGAAGGCATAAGCTACCAGCTCATTAATTATCTTTCTTTTCTAGCAAAATCAGGCCTTATTTTCCAAGAAGTATGCTTTATTGTAAAAGATTATAACATCTAATTTCAGAAAATTTTCACTGCTTACAGGTAATGGACAAAGTCTAGACAAGAAATAAGCAAGATAAAAGTGGCTCACATCAAGAATTGACTCTGTTCTCCATTTAGCTGATGATTTTCCCAAAATTTGCAAAAAAAAAGTACTCCAGAAGCCTCTGCTTACTGAAAGAGACCATTTAATAAAACCAAAGATTGCTGAGCAACTTTTACTATGCACAATACTAATGTAAGTTTCAACACCTGTTTAATGTCTCACTAATTCTTCACCAATTCCATATTTCAGAACTGGGAAAAGGCTGGAACAGCAGGTATATTACCCTTTTTACAGTAACATTTTCCAGAGTTTTTAAGAGATACTAAGTGCATTCTAAGGAATCCATTCTTTATGTTGAGACTTTAGTACTTTTAGTCCAAAAATAACAAATGGGAAAACTTGATTCCATAAAGCTGAAAAATCACTCAGCTTCCTATTCGGTACTTTGTAGGAGGAATATGAAGGGGCAATTTCTAGGAAAAAGAAGCATTCACATTATGTACTTTACACTTGAATTTTTCAGAGAAACAACACTGAAAATTACAACAAATGGTATCTTTAAAACCGGCCAATATGAAATTAGAAGGTTGCCAGTTCTGCAGTTATGACCATAGAATCACAGAATGGTTTGGGTTGGGAGGGACCTTAAAGATCATCTCGTTCCAACCCTCTGCCATGGGCAGGGGCATCTTCCACTAGACCAAGTTGCTCAGAGCCCCATCCAGCCTGGCCTTGGACACTTCCAGGAGTGGGGCATCCACAACTTCTCTGAGCAACCTCTTCCAGTGCCTCATCATCCTCACAAGAATTTATTCCTAATACCTAATCTAAACCTTTTTCAGTTTGAAGTCATTCTCCCTTGTTTTGCCATGCTCTTCTAAATAGTCTCTCTCCATGTTTTCCTCTTGTCAAAATATATTTCATAAAAGCCTTGAATTTCATAAGAGACAGACGCCTCTTTTTAGTGTTTTCCTAAAAATACTGCCCTAGTTTACTGCTTTCTTGGTTTTATTACTCCTAAGGAGGAGTTGATGTCATGCCAAGTGTTACAAGACCTTGAGGAAAAGGATTAGATTGCTGTGAGCAGGTAAAAGCTGGCCATGTGCTTGGCACATGGATCCTGCTACTACGAAAAATGGATTTTCTTTCTGTAACCCTTAGAGACAGTATGAATATATATTTACCAGTACTAAACTAGTAAAGAACAGTACATTAATAATCCAAATGACAGGTCATTTCTTTTCTCTCTGATGAACAGTCCATCCCACCAGCATCTCAAACTTTGGTTTATTTTGGGTGGTTGGCACTGTTCCTATCAATTCCTTCAAGTGAAATTATATTTATTTACAACAGCTGTCCTGTGAATGCAAGAATATTTGCTGTTGGCTTTGATTTGCTGGATAGCTAAAATTTACTGAAAGAGGTCAGAAAGATAGAAAGCAGTTCAGGGGAATAAACAGTGAAGGAGATTAAAGGAGTGAAAAGTTGGAGAAACACAAAAGGAAGAAAACACCAAAACCCACCAGGTCTGAAAAAGAAAGTAGAAACCTATATGAAAGGGAAACAGTTGCAAATGCTGAAAAAGTTCAAAAGGAAGATGAGAGAGAGTATAAAATCTAAATTAATTTGTAACTTTAGCTAAATAATTAAGGCTTGGTAAAGTAAAAAATGGGGCCTCATCCCCCCAAAACCAAAAAAAACTTCAAAGACTATTTAGCAAGAGACAGAAAACAGGTCAGGAAATGCCAGTCTGCTGGGATCTAGGCCGTTTTTGTCTTTATTTTGATGGAAGTTACACTTCTCTGAAAAAAAACCCCAAACCCTCCAAGTGCTGCAGTCACCTTTCAGCTGACTTTGACAGGTTTTGGATCAATGCCATTTGTATAAGTGTAGCGGGTTTAGTTCAGAAACCGGGCAGAAACACTAATTAAGTGCAGTGGTTTGGTTCAAAATATCTATTACTTACTTATTTTCCTTCTGTGAGATAAGAACTAGGAAAAAGCAAAGCAGGCACAAACCTTAAACAGCTGCAGTAAGAGTTTTATTACTAATAGAATTAAAAGTAAAGAGAAATAACAAGAAATTAAAGCAAACCCCCTCCCACTCTCCAGCACTTTCCTCCTTTTATCCAACTCACACAAAGGGTAACAGAACATGGGATGTTAGTCAGTGTTACAGTTCTTGGTAAGTCTCTCTCTTACGCTTAAGGGAAAAAGGGTTTTCTTCAGCTGCACGTGGTTCCCAAACTGCCATCAACAGCAGACCCACCCAGAAAGAAACAATCTGCTCTGGTGTAAAACATCTCTTCCGTGAAAAATCTCAGTTCCTTCACACTGCCAAACATGGGCCATCACACGGGGTTATTAATCTTTTTAAGGACGAGTTATTTTGACCTGAACACAAAGGCGTTCTTCCCCACAAGCCTCTAAAAGCCTCTCACTGCTTCTATATAGCCTGGCATAGGCACTCTTCACAGTCTTCATGGGCCACACATGAATTCTCCATCCCCCCATGTACTTCAAATGGATTAAAGAGACAAACAGATTGTGATATTACAGTTTCTTCCCACGGCAGGCAAGAAAGTTTTTTTAAGCTACACGTGAAAAACGTGGCACCAGCCTCTTTTCTCCGGTTGCCATTTTCAGCTTTGTCTCACATGACTCACTTTCTCTTTCTCTCTGGCTCTGAAACTGCCATGTTGAAGAGTGTTCTTGTTCTGGCTTTACAGCAGAAGAAAGCCTCGCTCCCTCTGTGCTGCTGGCTGCATGGTGTCTTCCTCAGTTTAGCACGAAGTGTGCTGACTGCAGAAAGGAGGCTCCACTGGCTCCTGCTGGCTCCACCGGCTCCACGTGGAGAGGAGAGGGACCCGCCAGTCCCAAGAAGCCGCGCCGGATGGGTTTAGCTGTGTGGCAGACCATGGCTGGTTTTAGCTGCCTGCGGCTCTGGGATAGTTCCTCCCCCAGAGACCCAGGGTCCACGCTGCGGCATTGGGAAAAGGGGAAGGTAGCAGGGGGCCCGGCCTGGCCCAGCAGGGCCCAGAGGCTCGAAGCCCCCCCACCTTCTGGCAGGCGAACTGGGACAAAAGGCAATTCCCGCCTTTCCACGTGGTTTAAATATGTAAGTTGCGAGAAGCGTCATTAGTCTAAAAGACTGTCCATCAACTCAGGTTCACCCACTACATTAAGGTATCTAGAGTCAAGTTGAAAGAACTGTTAAACAAAAGGTTTCATCGGCACAAATAGTTTCATTGTGCCTCAAACACAGCTGAGCAGCTTCCTTACTACAGTCATATTCCCCTGTATTCCCCCACAATCCACTGTATTTCAGTATGAAAACAAGTTATCAGTAATGGTCATAAGATGGTGAATAAAACATGGCTGCTTGGTATCAGTGAGAGATTCTGGAATCTTCATTTATCACCATGCTAGTCCAGTGTTACAGCAGCAGAAATACAACTAAAAGGTGAAAGCTTTCCATTTTTCCTCCACACTGTACATGTCTTTCATTAATACTCCTGATTCCAAATGGGGCTCAAGAATGTTTCTGCTCAATATTCACATAAAAGCATAAGGAATTCATAGCTAGGAGACAGTCCAAACCTGGGTGCAGCACAACAGACACAGCTGGCTCCTCAAGTTGTATGTCTGGGCCAATTAAAAAAAAAAAAAAAAGGTAGCAAGCAAACAGAGAATGCAGAAATAGTTGCTCCAGAGGGTTTTTAAGGTGGAAAAGGAAATCTCCACCTGTTCCATTAAAAAATAAATAATCACTTCGCACTAGTTGCCCATGCATCACATTCCACAGGCTGCCAGCATTAGGATCATGTGGGTAGATGACAAGAATTCAAACTACTGACATCAATTATAATTCATTGGTGACATCAGCTCCTGGTTGGATCATTCCCTAAGTACTCTATCACTGTTACTCCCACCGTCACCAGGCTGAATATACACACAGGCCTTCTGATTCAGCTACACAGAACATATAAATACAAATGTTTAGTCATAAATTGAAATCATATAGCAAGGATTTGAATAATAGAAGATATTTTCCCTCTGTAAGGAAGTTATTTGAAGTATACCATAGCTGTACTTGCAGGATGTCAAGATCAAGCATAAGAATTTGGATTCTTCTTTCCCAGCTTTCCACAATTACATTAGAACAAAAAAATGCTGGTTTATATAGAAATTATTTTGTTCCATGAGTCAAACCGAGATAAGTTTGAGATTTCCTAGCTAGAATCCAACTATGTCAGTCCATTTTCAAAATAATGTGGGGTAACACAAATGATCCCACTTCATGAAGGGCAGCCACTGAGCTGGCTGGAAGGAACAGGGTATTGTTCCATGAAAGACTTCCAGGTTTCTTCTCTCCCCACAGCCCTGTAACTGTGTCATGGCACTGTGCCATAGGGAACATCCCAAGGAGGCCGGGAAATGCACTGGATTTATGGCAAAGGCAGGAAACGGGCCTGTTCTGTATCCCACACACTTCCAGAGCGCTGCCAAGGCACACGGGGCTGCAGGGACACGCCGTGTGCCAGGCGGGATTTGGTGTCACCCAGGTGCCTCAGCCCCAGGGCTGGCAGGGTTCCAGGCACAGGGCAGCTGCCCCCGTCCCGTTTCCCGGCAGCCCTCCCGGCTCCACGGGGGCCACAGGCCTTGCCCACAGCCGGACGCCGCTGGCAGCTTTCCCCTTCGGCCACGCACAATTCCCTCTCCCTCCGTGGCACCAGCGGCCCCCGGGCTGCCTGCCTGAGCCCTCCGCACCCCCGGCCTCTTCCCGGGCACCTTTGAAGCCCTCTCTACCCGAAAGAACGGCAGCAGCCCCCTCCCCGGTGCTGTGGGATGCGGCAGGAAGCTCCTGGGAAAGCCGCTCAGCCCTCCTGAGGCCGGGTGCCACAGCTGCCCTCAGGCTGCGAGGGAGAACAGCAGCGGCCTCTGCCAGCACCTGCCAACTCCCGCGGGTGCCTCCCGAGCCTCCTCTGCTCCAGGCTGAGCACCCCCAGCTCCCTCAGCTGCTCCTCATCACACCTGTGCTCCGGAGCCTGCACCAGCTCCATGCCCATCTCCTGGACGCGCCCCAGCCTCGTAGTGCGCTCCCAAAAGCGGGCCCGGGATTCCAGATGCACCCTCAGCAGTGCCGAGCACAGGAGCATTGCTCCAGGTCACAGAATCATAGAATATTCTGTGCTGGAAGGGCTCCACAAGGGCCCTGAAGTACAACCAAAACCTCTCACAGCGATGTTCAAATGTCAGAAGCAGCAGAAGAAAGGAAGACATTTTTCTTATCAGAGCATCAACCAACCTGAATTAATACAATGAAATGAAAAAACAGGTTAGGATGGAACACTCTCAACTTATTTACATACTGCCTTCCATCATTTTAAAACTTGACTTTATGTGGTTGGTTTCTAGCATTTTTCACTTTCCTTTTCCTGGCCAGAAATGAAATAGTTCCCTTAAAAATAAGACCAAGACGTGCCCACCGCTGGCCATAAAGGAGCCCATCAGCAATGGCAGTAATGCCGCTGGGATAAAATACTCAAGAGGGGGAAAAAAAGGTATGGCCCAGATTGCAGCCGGAGAAGAAACCACGGTGCCAAGAGAGAGCCTCAGGGAAATTGACTTTTTTAGATTATTTGTGTCTATTTGGCCGAGAGGATTTAAGACTGCATTCCCCATCTGATGGAGTCACTCAGTGTGCAGAATGCTTTTTCACATGAAGTCTCTCAAGACTTATCTCTGCTTGAAAGAATCAAGAACTTGCGAATGATATACATAAGTTGGGTTGTTCTGGTGTCTTGGTTTTTTATCCCATTACCAAGTAATTTACATGTGAAATTCTTGTTGCAGAGGCCCCAGTCCAGGGGCTCTCCTGTCTGGACCGGGACACAGCCTCCCTGAGTTTCCATCAGTGCTCAAGGGCCACAAGACGTGCAAGTCCCATCAGTGAATTTCTTGCCAGCTTTACTCATGGGATGCCCCTGAGCCTTTGGACAAAGCAGCTGCAGCTCTGGCCCTGGGCCCTGAGGGCTCCCTCAGTGGCTCCTTCTCAGCTGCCGGGCAGGGCCCTGCGGCTCGGTGGCGCAGGGCCGTGCGGCCCCGCCTCGGGCACAGCCCGTGTGCGGCTGCCGGGCAGGGCTGGGCTCCCGTGTGCAGCAGGGGGTGCGGGCGGGGCTCCAGCAGGGTTCCGTGCCCTCTGAGCCCCGCCCTGGGCACCTGGACACCGCCCCGGCCGTGCCTGTGACGCTCCGTTGCCACCGGGGCCATGGCAACAGCAGAAGCGTCTTCGGGAATCGCCCCGCGGGCTGCAGCAGCACGGAGCGAGCGCGGCTGCCATTGTGGGAGGCATTCCTTGGCCAGAGAGCCTGTTGGCAGCGCCACTGCCGTTCCCGGAGGCATTCCTTGGCCAGAGAGCCTGTTGGCAGCGCCACTGCCGTTCCCGGAGGCATTCCTTGGTCAGAGGGCCTGTTGGCAGCGGCACTGCCGTTCCCGGAGGCATTCCTTGGCCAGAGGGCCTGTTGGCAGCGGCACTGCCGTTCCAGGAGGCATTCCTCGCCCGCAAGGCCCACTTGTGCCAGGTGATTCTCCCCTTGGCTGCGCGGGGGCAAACGGGCCAGCCACGGATGGCTCTGCTGCCTTCCTGCACCGTGCAGCAACAGGAACAGCTTCAAATGCGGGTTCTTACTGCTGCCTCTGCGAGCTGACAGCAGTTTGCTGGGAAAGAGGCCTCTGACCAGAGCGACTGCCTTTAAGGCCTTGTTTGTGCAATTATTTCAGAGTATTATTACCCAGCCCTCAGTGGGACAAATTAATGTCGGGTGGAGAGGGCAAGGTTGCAGGAGGGCTTGCTGCTGATTCAGCTTTAATCCTCAGTGTCTTTGAGGCGCAGCAGAGCCAGGCAGTCCCTGGGAAAGGAGGGCAGCACAGAGGCCCCTGGGTTCTGCCCCGTGTGCTGCCAAAAGGTGCCAGCACTGAGGAGGAGAGGCTTGAGCGGAGAGCCAGCAGATGTGTGGCAGGGGAAACTCTGGGCTTTTCCTGGGCAGTGCCTGCAGCAGCTGGGGCCTGGGATTGCCCTTTGTCGGGATTGAGAGCGGCTGCGAGGGGCCGCTCTTCCCGTTGAACTGTCACAGGCAGTGACTCCAGAGAGAGGTGGCAAAGCCGGTGTGGAAGAACCCACATCCCAAAGTGAAGCCAAAGCTATGGATTTATTACTTCCCACTTTTAAGAATCAAGGCCATTTTAATCACAATGGTCTTGTACATCTACTGGTATATTATATGTATATAAGTCCAATGG
Source organism: Aphelocoma coerulescens (assembly GCF_041296385.1). Taxonomy (NCBI): domain Eukaryota; kingdom Metazoa; phylum Chordata; class Aves; order Passeriformes; family Corvidae; genus Aphelocoma; species Aphelocoma coerulescens. Next base: position 14,771,242 of record NC_091017.1, read on the forward strand.
CCACCAGAATATTTTAATACTTTGAGTTCAGGTTGGACAGGCCTTTGAGCAGCCTGGTCTAGCGAAAGGTGTCCCTGCCCATGGAAGGAGGGTTGGAAGTAGATAATCTTTAAGGCCCCTTCCAAGCTAAAACATTCTGTGGTTCTGTAGTTCTGTATTTCTACGAATCCGGTGTGTTCTCTGCCTGTATGTCAAGGTGACCCTTCAAATACCTGAATGTGTGCAAAACAGCATGCTTTGCCCATAAAAAGAGCATGTGAAGGTCAGTGATAGCAAGATCTGAAGGAAAAGCTCTTGAGATGGGTACATAAGGTTTAGGTCTCCAAGCAGCCTCCAAGCTTCCTTGCTCCTTCAGAGCAGCTCTTTGCCTGTGGCTGGACGGAGAAAGGCAGCAAGAAGAGCAATCAAAGATGTCCTGCTAAGGGATGCAGCAATGAGTCTGGCCAAATACAGCACTGTCAAAACCTTGTAAGAATTCCCATCAGGGTCACTTGGGTACCTGCCTTCATCTCCCCAGCGAGGAAAGCTCGTGTTCAGAAGCACAGCTTGGTTGCAAAAGCATTTGTGCCCTGTGGCAATCGTGTCAGGTTAAGGACGCCTGCGCAACCTCAGATCCATGGGGCGTCAGCGAGGTTGAAAACCTGGCCCTGTCCAGGGCATTTGCAAAACTTTTTGCCTGTCTAGTGAAGTCTGGATTTTGCTGCTGGCCACTCACGTGCTTTGTGGCCATGTTAAGGACAAGCTGGTGACAGAGCAGGTTTCCCTGCCATGCTGTCTATTCACATGGGTGCGTGCATCTCTCTCTGCCCAAGTTGTGCCAATGCCCGGTCCATTCAAGAGAAGTTGGAAGAAACCTGGAATGACTCCTCCCAGTATGCGCTTCCAACTTCTCCCACCTTTGTTTCTCTTTAAATCCAGGTGGGCACCTTGTTCTTTCAAGGCAGTTTATTTCCCAGCCAGTGTTACGGTTTTCATGATTGTGAGGAGGGAACAAAGCTGCAGTGTTTGTTTGCTTCCAGATCTGTCCTCTCAGCTTAGTGTGAGTGCCTATTCTGAGGCTTCCCAGCTGCAGGGGGAGGTGGGGGTCTGACAGGATTCCATCCGCAGTGGCCCGTGTGTTTCTGTGGCTTGCAGAATGGTTCCCTGCTGGTCCCTTGCCTGGTGTTAAAGCCGTGGCCTGGAGCTCAGCTGCTGCTTCCCCTCTTCCCCCAAGTGTCTGTGCTCCTGTCTCATGTCAGCTGCCCTCAGTGGGGTGGTTCACAAGACTTCCCACAATGCTCCTGTAGCCTCCTCCCCAGTGAGAATTCATTCTGCTCCCTCTGGACTGTGAGATGCTGCAAATGAAGGTCACAAATTGAAATGGAAATGTTTTCAGTCCTGTTTCTGCCTCTTGGAGATTTTTTGCTTCTGCTGAGGGATCTCATTACCTTTTAATCTAGAGCTGTCTTTTTAGGGCTTTCTTTTCTCCTTTTCTTTCCCTCCCCTTTCCACAGATGCTGCCATTCACGTGAGGCCCATTTGGTTGTCCAAGGGCAGGGTTCTAAGGGCACATTTACACTTAAAATGGAACCAGATATCCTGGAGCGTGTAGCATGGCCTGGTTTGTCATGCTCTTGGCCCAGTGTGGAGCTAGGAGCTGACCTGAAATGCAGCACCAGCACTGGGGGCAGGGGAAAATGGATCTCTTGGTTCTCCCCTTCTCAGCTACGTGGAATCCCCATGTTTGCATGGTTGATGTTTAGGAGCACTGCAGTGACTCCCAGTTGGGCACTCAAGGCTCTGAGTGCAGCAAGTCCCCGGAGATCTGGACCCCTGCTTTAGGTCTGAACTCATGCAGATGGTGAATTCTGTTTGTTCTCTTCCAGAGAAGCTGATCGAACTGAGGCTTCGTAATGGAACCTACGGACAACCTGAACAGAGACAATAGGTAGGAATTAATTTGATGTAATCTTGGCTTCCCAGGTGCTCTGATGAATGTTGAGACAGTTTAAAAAATAATCCCCCCTTAATGCAGTTAAGTAAGGATTGTCCTGTCAGTGGGAGTGGCTTCAGAGCACCTTGGTATTTTCAGAGCTCCTGTAACAGGCTCAGGCCTGGATGATGTCGTGGGTCTGGGCAGGTTCTGGGCTGAACTTTCTGAAGCCAATCTCTTGTTCCTGGGGCCAGGGCACTCCCTTCTGCAGTTTGGGAAGCTTTGGGCCTAGGAGTATTTTCCTGTTTCAGTGTGCAGCAAAGCAGGAGCTGTGTTTTTTGGGGTGGGGGCGCTTTGTGCAAGTTTTTACTTCTTGTGGAACATGTTTGAAGGTGAGGAGGCCTGAGCTGATGTTTCAGGGCAGACATTCAGTTTCACTTGCCTCTTTGAACAGTCGGGATGTTTGGGTTTTCCTGGTGACACATCAAGTGTAGACCAGCTGCAGCAAGTACAGCACTGTTTTTAACTCTCCAATACTGAGCTGTGTTCCCCCTGGAGATGGAGGGGGTAGGACTGTGGAGTCCCCCTGTTCCAAGGTTCCCAGGTGCTGGGCGTGTTGGTGCTAAGGCTGGAGGTCCAGTTCCCAAAGCTTCCAAAGTTCCCTGGCCTTAAGGGAAGTGTGCAGGCTTGTGAGGAACAGCAGAGCGCAGGTTTGCAAAGGTTTTGAAGAGCATCTTGCCAAACACCTTCAATGGCCAGGGCAGAGATGGGCAGCAATGGTGTCTCCAGGGCTGCGGAGGCTGGGAGAGCTACGGGCTTATCTGAAGAAGCTGGGCATTTCAGTAGACAGCAGACTCTTCTACTCTGAATTAGGAATGCCATCCAGTGCAAAAACCTGATTTATTGCCAATAACAGCCCCTCAGCATGAGATGAGGCAGCTGTGCTTCTGCTCTAGGGGTGATTAAACTTTCAGGAGCTGATTATGGGTGTGGTATTTGGGAAGGTGTCATTGCAGGGGCACACAAGGCTCTCCCCTTGCATCCTGGGGCACTTGGGAAGTTGGATGAGTGAAGAAGAATCCAGGAATTGTAGGTATAGAGTAGACTGTGCAGTAGAGTAGAACTAGATTCCTGCATCTACCATGCCTGCTGCCTTTTCCTTCCCCAATGTCCACAAATGTCAGAGGCAGAGTTTCCCTCATTTTGCAGTAGCCTTTCACAGACCAGGGACAGTTTAAAGGATCTGGTTTCCCATGATGGGACACAGCCTTATCAGTGTTTTGATGTGGGGCTGGTGGAATTGAGTACATGCACATGTGGCTGAAGAGGAACAGGGGCATTTGAGCTGGTGTTTTCTGAATGTCTGAGATCTCCTATCTAATCTCGTTGGTGGGAAGGCTTTAAATGCAGCTACATGATTGTCAGTACGCAGCTCTCCGCATATCCGTTTACAGTAGAGAGTGCATTTGTAAGGCTGTTTATAAAGTGGACAAAGTTCAGGCGTTGAAAGTGGCAAGACCTTCAAAAGAGAGGATTCTCTTTGACGCTCAGTGGGAGAGTGGGGTGGGAAGTCAGAAAGAGAACAAGAATGGCAGTTTCTCCCATTGATCACTGCAAGTGGGTTTGCCAGCTCACCTGCTGACCGCCCCCAGTGACTGCTTCCCCATTTGTTTCACAGGGAAATGGGGGGACAGTTTTTCCCTTCCCACCCTTCTTGATGGCTGGGATGAGCAGTAGCAATCCCTGAGAAGGATGCGTGCTGTTCCTTGTGTGTCTCGTTGCTCTGGGGCACAGCACACGCTGGACAGAACTGATTTGGGCACTGTCACCATCCTGTGGATTTCAGCATTGCTTTGCTGCTGGACCTGTGCCCTTGTGTGAACGCCCCAGTGTGTGCAGGGAGTAGAAACAGGGCTTCAAGTGTTAACTCTCCTTTCTCTTTCTCTTTCTCTTTCTCTTTCTGAAAGCTGGCACAACAACAGAGACTTGCTCCGCATTCTGGAGCGAGACAGGCGCAGGAGGCAGGCGGCTCCAGAGGAGAAAGATCCATTCTCGGAGGAGACTCCCCTCTTTGCCAAACCCTACAAAGTAATGGGAGTGGGGTGCAGGCTGGAAGGAGAGGAGGAAGGAGGCTTGGGGTGGGAGAGGGAGCTGTGTCTTCTGCATGGGCTGTAGCAAACTTGAGCCTGACAACTGCAAACACAGCAGCTTCCCATGTGCTCCACTGAGCTTGCCTGACTTCCCTTGTGGCGATGCGTGGGGATTCCATGAAGATCCTGAGGAGTGTCTCTTGCTGAGCTGCATCTTTGCTTGGGGTGGGAGAGGGAGCTGTGTCTTCTGCATGGGCTGTAGCAAACTTGAGCCTGACAACTGCAAACACAGCAGCTTCCCATGTGCTCCACTGAGCTTGCCTGACTTCCCTTGTGGCGATGCGTGGGGATTCCATGAAGATCCTGAGGAGTGTCTCTTGCTGAGCTGCATCTTTGCTTGGGGTGGGAGAGGGAGCTGTGTCTTCTGCATGGGCTGTAGCAAACTTGAGCCTGACAACTGCAAACACAGCAGCTTCCCATGTGCTCCACTGAGCTTGCCTGACTTCCCTTGTGGCGATGCGTGGGGATTCCATGAAGATCCTGAGGCGTGTCTCTTGCTGAGCTGCATCTCTTGCTTGGGGTGTTTTTGACATTCCCCCTCTCTGTTGTTCTGCTGCAGACTGATAAAGAAGATGAGCTGTCGAGGCGCGTTAAGAAGGTGCTGGGCGATTGGGACTTCAAGGCGCTTCTGAGCCACAAGTGCCCTCTGAATCCCATATGGATTCCAAGAAAGTCCAAGTCCCAGTCACACACCCGCAGGCATCGGCGGACCTGCAGTAAGACAAAGCCCTATGAGGACATCTGGGGAAAATCCTCACCGGAATCACCAGACCTCTCACCTCGCCCTGAGCAGAACTGTGACAGCGATGAGGGTCCCTCCAATTGGAAGGCAGAAGCCAAAGCGGAACAATCGCAACTCCTGCCTGTCAGGGTGAGTGCAGTTGTTGGGGGCTCTGTTGTTGGCAGCCCCTCAAGGCCAAGGGAGCAGCACACGGGCCCTGCCTTTCTCGGGGCTTGGCCTCGCCAGAGCTCAAAGGCATTTGGTTCCCAGGTGCATGTTGGGGTTTTGGCAGGCTCATCCTTCAGCATCCTGGGATATTGCTGTGCCCTATGGAATGTAGGAGCCCATGGTGCTGAGCCATGGCAGCTGGGCCAGGAGAGCCACAGGGAAGGTTTTCAAACTGTGTTTGGCCTCTGGAAGGAGAAGGAAGAGCTAGAGGCTGCAGGCAGCTTTTCCTGGGAAAGGCTGGTGATCAGCTGCAAGGGACTGTGGGCAATACCTTGTGGAAAATGAGAGGAAGCTGAGAGAAGTAAAGCAGTGCAGGGCCTTGCCTTCTGCAGGAGCCATTCTTCAGCATCAGTTGCCAAAAAGATAAAGCACGATCCTGGCTCTCAAAGTCTTGGGAGTGCAGAGTGCTGCAACCAGCCCTCAGGCCAGCAGAAGTGGGCAGTGTTTGTCCTTGCTGCTGGGAAGCCCAGTTAAGGAGTGTCAGTGTGAAGTAAGGAGCAGGGATGCTGCATCTGCCTTGGAGTGGGTGGTGAGGGGGGGGAAGGAGGGGCTGCGTTTCTGAGAGAGGGGTGGAGTCCCTGCCGGCTTCTGCCATCAGCTGGGGGGCGACTCAGCTCCCTGGGGTAGCCCAAAGGCAACTTGTCTCCACAGTGTGTCTCTGGGCACCCCTGCAGAACATGCATTTGTCCAAATTTGGCTGCTAAATCCATCACTTTGCCAGGCAATGGGAGAGTGAGAAATGGTAGCTGGGGAGTTGCAAGTCCTGCAGGGGCAAGAACAGGATGGATAAAGTCAGCCAGGATTTGCATGAACTGTGTTGCATCTTTCCCGATGTGTGAGATGTCAGTGTCTTGTCCACACTGCTGTGGACTTCAGAAGGACTAGGAGTCTCATTTATTTGGGTGAATGAGAAATATTCCTCTTGCTCTAGGACTGGCTTAGAAGAATTGGGAACTATTATTTCTAACTGTTCTTTTTAACTAAGGAAACTTTTTGCTCAACTCTTTTAAATGCAGAGGCAGCCTGTGCCTTTGAAAGCAAAGCTTGGCTGCCTCAAAGCAAAATTCCATAAAGGAAGCAGACTGCAGGAACATACTTATATAATAATAATAACAACAGTAATGATAAATAGTAGCAGTAGTAGCAGGAGTAGTAGTAATTTAAGAAAGGAAACATTGTTCTCTGACTGCCAGGTTGCAAAGGGAACACTGGCATTTTTCTCAGAGGAAGAGGAGGTGACTGTGGGGATTTCAGTTCATTTTCTACCTGGCCTCCATTAGTAACTCCCCCTCAGATGGGCCTTTTAATCCTTAGCAGCAATTTATTATTAATGGGCTTGCAGGACATTTCTAGAGCTGTTGGTAAGCAAATGCTGGCTGAGTGCATGTCAATTAGTAAAAAACGCAAACAAACTCCTTCTGCCTCCCTCGTTCTTGTTTCAGGAAAAGAAGCCCATTGAGGTGCCATCAACTGAAAACACTTGGAAGGTTGGTGCTCTTCAATAATAGATCTCTGGTTTTGCCTATGTTTTGCGTCCATTAAGGAATTGGGAATTCCTGAAAATTGGGAATTTCCTTGAAAAAGGAATTGGGTGGGGAAGAAATACTTTGCTGAGCTCCTGTTCACTCAGCAGATGTTTCCCTCACTGAAAGTGTGTTTTGGGGTGTGCTGAGGAGAAGTAGAGGTAAAAGCTGGAGTTGTAAGATCAGCCTTCCTCTCAGTCTGTGAGTGTAGCATTCTCAAATGCAGTTCTAGAGCCAGAGTGACAACTCATCCCAGGCAGCCTGAGCTGCTCCTCCCTCAAGCTGGGGGTTGCTTTTCCCGAGTGGCCCTTGTCCAAAGGCTCTGCACCTGCTGCTCATGTCCTGAATGGACGTGCATGACACTTAGAGAGCTGCTGGTAATCAGATGTTTGCTGAGTGCATGCTTGTTTCCTGTCAATGAGTAAAATACCCAGACAAGCTCACACTGCTTCCCTCTTTCTTGTCTCAGCCCATTGTGCACATTTATGTGCAGTCCATTGAAGGAATATTGGAGGTAGGTGCTCTTCAATAACAGATCTCCAGGTGGAAGCCTGTACAAATCCATGAGGAGCTGGATCCCTCTGACTCTCTGCAGGGTGAAACGTTCTCTTGTGTCCATCAGCAAAACTCCTGAGAGCTGCTTCTCTCCCTCTCTTTCCAGAAAATGAGGAACTCACTGTCACTTCTCCTGCCACCTCTTCAGACGCCTCTGAGAAAAGAGACTTTCAATCTTCCATTGCCAGCAAAGGTAAGCCAGCCCATTTTTGCCAGGGCTGCTGATAAATTCCAAGAGATCTTTCTGCTGAGCAGAAGTTCAGCTCAGCTGTTTGGCAGCTCTTAGGATGTTTTAAAAGTATTTATTCAAAAATGCACATGTCCCTAATGTGCCAGCAACACACCGTTTAGGTGTCAGTGGATGTATTTATTGTGAAGCTACACGCTGAACTACTTTGCACTTTGTCCTTTAATCCTAGGAATCCCAACGTGATGGGCAAGTGGCCAGGGAGTTTCAGAAGAGTTTTGGCCAAGTGGCCAAGGAGTTTCAGAAGAGTTTTGGCCAAGTGGCCAAGACTTCTCCCAGAAGCTGTGGCCAAGTGGCCAAGGCTTCTCTGGAAGGTCACGTTACAAGCAAACAGAGCTTCCTGAAGCGTCCTGTGCACACTGACGGGCCCTTGCCCAGGAAGACCATGGGTATCAAAAGGCCCGGCCAGCCCCTGGTGCCTGATGAATCCAAGAGAGTCCGGAAGGTGGAGAGTGAGCCTGGTCCTTTGGAGGTCACAGAGAAGCCTTGCAAGGACCAGCCCAAAGTCCTAGAAACAGTGAAGCCAAAAGCCATCAAAAGGACAGAAAGACAAAAAAGACCCACAGACAGGAAAGACCTGAAGCCGGCACCTCACAAGCTCTCTGAGAAGCCAAAGGACAAGGGCTCCCAGCAGGCCAACGCCAAAGGCTTTCTGGAGCCCCGGCCCCTGGGAGCTGGCCAGGAACGTGACGCTCTCATCCCCAGCAGGCACAGGCCTGGCAATTTGCACAAGGAGAAAGTGCCCTTGCCTCCTGGGGAGAAGAAGTTGTTCTCGCCTGCAAGGAAGCCGGACTGGAAGAGGAAAGCCATGAAGAGTCCTGAGGAGCCCCCTGGAAAGAAGAAGGTGAGAGGGGCAGGGGGAGGTGGGTTTGGACAATGACCAAGGTGGTGTTTGGAAAACCCATGTGGAGTTTCCACTTCATAGGTTGGCAGTAGAGCCATGATCCTTCTCTAATGGTGTTACCAAACTTCTAAGGGGTGTGTTCCCACCGCTGTTTCCAATTGGTCACAGATCCCCTCCTGAGCAAATGGAAAGCCCTGTAAGCTGTCTAACATGCTCTGGTGTTTTGGGGCTTTTCTTGGAATCCTAGTTTCCTGCAAGAAGAAATCCCCAGCCCTCCTCTGTCAGAGGAGGTTTTGGCAGCAGGCTGTGGCAGCTTGTGGCTGACCAGCCCCCGCCAGCACTGCTGGGTTTCTCTGGGTTTCAGCCCAAGCAGAGCTTTGTAGGGTGGCGGTGCCCCCTTCCTGTGCCCCCCATTACAAGCAGTGTGGTACTGAGGCACTTGGCACATGGATAAATGGGCAAAAAGCTTGCTTGGGTTTCCTTGGAGCTGCTGTGATGCCAGCAGTGATGCCTGAGAGGTGGCTGGGTGCACTCAGGGGCTTTCCAGGGAGCCCTTTGCAGAGTCCCTCAGCCATTGCAGTGGCTTTCCCTTGAATTCCAAGAGAGCCCTTCATTTAACTGAGCAGGTCGATGCTCCCAAGTGTTTTTTGGGAAGCTGACTCCCAAAGGGGCCTGGGTCAGCTGCAGCAAGAGTTGTCTGCAGGCTTCATGGTGAATGGGCACTGCCTGTGGACTCCCTGACTGCAGGAAATCCCAAGTCAGAGCCTGTATCCCAGACGGGAGTGCAGCCTGGAAGGAGAACTCATTGAGAGCAGCACTGCTGAGAAGCTGCTCCATGGTTCCATGTTTCTCTGCACTCTGGGAGAGAGGCAGAAACCAGCAGGCACACTGTGGGTAATGCCAAGAGATAAGGGCACTTTCTTTTACATTTTCTTGGCTTGTAGCAAACGGTTCTGAAGTTTCTCCTTCAGCTGAGCTGATGATTTGCACACTTGATGCTGCACAATCGATGTTATAAAATCTGTAAAAATCTTTCAGTGATTGGCTCTCTGCCTTAATGGTTCCCGTGCTTCTGGAAGACAATGGCAGCAATTTTCACTGACTGTTTAAATTTCACCCCTCTCAGATTCTTGTCAATACAATCAGAACCCCCTGCACATCTGGGGGATCTCAGGGATCTCACTCTCCTGTGACTGGAGTTTTTCCTTCCCTTCGATAAGGGGTGTCACAAAGCACAATTGCTTACCGTTCTTGACTGTGCCCCAAGGCATCTGAATAAGTTTCTGTACCATTCAGACTGAGTAGGAGGAAAAAAGCCCATCCAGGACAGATGGAATGCTTGTTTTCAGCAATGGAAGGGCCTTACTTTAGATTACAGTTTGCATCGAGAGGTTTAGCAGTTCCATCCCTGCCACTGGAAAGCAATTAATGTATGCAAGCAAGATAGGTAAAATGTCATTTTAGGTTTACTTGTCAGTGAGCCTGAAAGCTCTATCTGCTGTGCTTGGGTTTCCACTTTGTGAGTTCCAGTATCTTATTTTTTCTGTTTTCAACCAGAATCTGTAAAACTGAGCTGTATTGGTCTGTACTTTGTGTGAACTTTCAAGACATGAGTGATTTTTTTTCCTCCTTTTTTCTTTCTTCCTGTTAGAGGGAAGACAAGGGGGATACTCCCAGGAAGAAAAAGGAATGAAAACACCCAACAAAATAATTTCAGCCTTCAGCAAACAAAGGCCCCAATAAACTGAAGTGAGTATGCAGTGGTAGGATGTCAGAAAGAAGTGTAAATCTTAGTTTTTGTTCAGAAGGGTGAGACCCAGAACCCTATCTCCTGTCCTGGCACTCGAGAGTTTGCTTGGAACATCGTGTGCCTTCTGCAACTCCAGATGCTGCAGACTGGCCTTACCAGGCTGGAAGCACCCGGTGCAGAAAGCAGCTCTGTAGGTGTGGGTGGGTAAGGGCAGGGAGTCTTTCCCTTCTGACATCCTCTTAAAGCACAGAGGTGTTGGGGCTGACGTTTGGCTGGGGGAAGGGATGTTCCCATTGCGGTAGGAATGGAAGAGCTTTAATTCTGGAGTTCCTTCCTGCCTTTTTTCAGGGAAAATGAGCAGCTGCCTTAGTCATGTGCTGGCTTCTGGGGTGGGAAGGGTAGGAGGTGTTTTTGGGGAGAGAGGGCTCTGGATCAGGTGGGGGATAGTGCTGTGCTCCGTGTCAAACCGTGCTCTGTGCAGCATCAGCTGTGCCAAGGCAGAGCAGCTGGAGAGCACGTGGGCAGTGAATAGGGACCAAAGCACTGGAAAAGTGGGTGCTGAAAGAGGGGAGAGGACTGTCCCACGCACAGCAGAGTCAGGCAAGAGGTGCAGCCTCACACCCGAGCCTTCCCACTGGGTTTAACTTCATTGCCTCTTCTGATGCTGCAGCCCATGGGCTGGGATTCGCTGTTGGTGTGTTCTTGGAAACTTTGAGAAGCTGACTAAAAATGGTGTCAGTGAGCAGTGGTGAAACAAGGCTGAGAGCTCTTTGGTGCTGCTTCTTGCTGCCAGAGTTCCCTGGCCATCCTGATTTCAGATGACCAGAAATCTGCTAGGCCACTCTGTTAGTGAATGTGAAAGTCTCTGCCAATTAAAAGTCTCTCTCGCTTGAAGCCTCTCAGCTTTGGAAGTGTTGCCTACTTGAGGCACTGGCAAGAACTGGCCAGTTCAGGATGTAGCCAAGTTTGTCAGAAATCCCTACGGTGTGTGTGCATCATATTCATGAATTTGCTTCTCTTGTCCTGACCATCAGAAGCTTCATTCCAAACCGAGAGGAAAACTGTGGTGCTGCCACCACTGCCGGCCATGACTGCTGCACAACGGGCACCAAACTCGACCACGACGGCTCAAAAGAGCCCCAGAACCGAGAGTGACGACCTGGACCTGCCTGCCATGGATAACCCTGCCAGGAACCAGGATCCTTTGTTTGCCACGCTCAGGAAAGTGGAGAAAGATCCCGAGGAACTATCCCAGGGCATCAACACTGGTATCCAGGAGAGCTGGCGGGAGGTTTCCTGCAACCCACGCGTGCTGTGTGGTTCTCTTCAGAAACGCCCTCTCACCTAAGTGACCACTTCTGGTTGTGGGCAACTGCAGATACAAGCCTGGTGGGAGGAGGAGTACGTTTATAATAAGAAAGGGTGGTTTGCTTAAAATGAAGAAACAACAAAGCTGTGGGTTTGGCTGCAACCTGGGCCTAAGGTTTTATAGCTTTTTTTACAAACTTGCTCATGACCCTTGCAGCTTTGCATTCCCTGGTAATAAAATTGGATTACTTGGCTGTTTGCTGATGGCTCGGGGTGCGGGGTCTAGGGCGTTGGGGGGTGTGTGTTAGGCCAGCCTGTGCACACTGTAGTAGCTGCCTTCTCACTGCTTGCTTTTTCCTGACAATTTTCCTGCTTGCAGCCCTCACAGCTCTTTCAGCCACTGAGCGAGGAAACCTGCTGCTGGATTTCTCCGCGCTTGGGAAAAGTGTAATGGTGCAAAGCATTGTGAGCTGCCAGGTGAGAAGCCAAGGTTCCATTTCCATTGTCGGAGGGATTGCTGGGGAAGAAGGCAAGAGGGGGAGAGCCTGGAGAAGAGACTGTGCCTGGGACCAATGAACATTTTCTCTGGAAACTTAGGAGAGCCAGGCTTTGGAATGGCTTTAGGCATCTCTCTCTGACCAGCTTGTTCTCTGTGGTTTTTCAGGGATCTGCAGGGGATGACAGGAATCCTTTCCCAGTGACTTTGCTGCCAAATGAAGACAAGACAAGAAGACCTCAAGTCTGAACAGTAAGTGTTTGTTTTACAGCCCTGCCTGGAGTTTCTGCAGCCACCAGGCAGGGCTGGCCCTGCAGCCACCCTGGCTTCTGCTTCCTCATGAGCACCTCCTTTAGGAGAAAGGAGAGAGATTGGGGAGAGCTGCCCTGTGAGGGCAGCACCTGCTAAGTAGCTTGGCTACAGCTGGGCAGCACTTGAATTTTTGACTCCTTGCTGGGCCTGTGACCAGTATTGGCCAACAGAAATTCCTCGAGTTGCTGCCACATTTTTTATTGTACACCTTAGTCATTACAAATGTTGTGTTGTCCTGTGGTGCAAGCAGTGGGGAATACTCAGAAGCTGTAACCTGCCATCCCACGGGGCCTTTGCAGTGTCATTTTCCATAAAACACAAAGCTCTGTGAGCCCCTCTGGGCAAAGGGATGCATTGCCTTGATCTGCTGGCAAGCTTGCAAAAGAAAATGAGCACGATGTGCCTGGCTGAAGGGCTGGGAGGCTGTAAAAACCCTCTCCCTAAAGCGGCACCTGCTGAAAGCCAAAAGGCTTTGCAGGTCCTCTTGGAGCCAAGTGACTGCAGTCATTGACTGGACTCTGCCAGTGTGCCTGTTGGATGAGTCCAACCAAATGTTTTCTCTTCCCTCCCTTTGTCCCAGACCTTTCTGCTGGACAAAGCCAAGTGACGTGACCAAGAGCCGGACTGACCTCGTGCACCGAATGAGACCGAATTTACAGTGACCCAGACTGGAATCCAGTGTGCCTTGACTGGGTCTCCAGGATGTAAATAGTTCCAAGTTCTCTGTTCTTTTGAAGCCTTACAAACAGTTCTGTTTTGTTTTTATTGTTCAATGCAAAGATCTGCATATTATTTTTGTTTGAAATACAGTTGTAAGTTATTTTGGTTACCTTTGGGAAACTTTGTGGTTTTTGAGGGTAATGCTTTTCTGCCTTGCAAAAGAAGAGATGGAGGGGGGTACCTGCCTTTAAAAAGACCACGTGAAATTTTTGGAAAGGCTGGTTATTTACTTTAAAAATAATGATTGGAACAAAACTGTTAGCACTTTCTGCTTAAAATCTGAGCCCAAAGAAAGGTTGGTGAGTTATGCTGTGGTCTGCACTTCATTAGAATGGCCTAAGCATGGCAGAATTGGGTCTGTTGGCAAACAACCGCAAAGTCAGAACAGAAAACGGGACTGTTTGGGAAACAACTCCTTCTCACACACTCAGCTGTGGTAAATGCAGAGATAGTTGTGACTGGAGTGAAAGGAGCTGGTGCTGACTCCAGCTGTGCACAGCTGTAATTAGCAGCCCTCACTCTGCCCTGAGCCAGTCATACAGTGCCATGCACGAGTGATCCCTACATTGTCCCTTCCTGGTGCAGTATCTGGCATCTGCTGACTGAGATGCCATCATCTAATGTAGCTTCACTTTGGAATTTACTAGGAAAACAAACAAAAACAGAGCAAATGCTCATAAGCTCTGCTCAGTTTTGGCCTGTTAAGAACACCGATCCAAAGGCAGCAGTTTTGTGTAAACAGAAATGATGAAAAGTCAGCTTTGCTGAGGAGTCCCAGATGCAGATTTCCTGTACAGCAGCACAGCTCCTACTGGCACAGGACATGAGTTCCTATTTGCCTGTGACTGATTTGCAAACACCTGCTGAGAACAAGCTGAGTAACCACACTTGGCTCTTCAAAAAGTCCAACAACGTGATATGTGTAGCAGTGTTAACAGCCAGGCCACAGCATGTCACACGTTGAATTGTCCTCGCAGCCCTCGAAGAAATCAGTTAAACTGCTTAAACTTAGCGAACCCTAAAGGAAAATGCTTTAATGCTGAAGCTTTAAAAGTATCCATTTTCACCAAAATGCCATCAAAGAATCCCAATCCAAAACAAACCACGAGCATTTGGTTTTAAAGTAGTCTAAATAAAAACTTTTTGAGCAAGCAGAAGGGAAAGATTTATTAAGTAGCTAAGCAGCACTTCATTTGTAATAGTGGTTGAGTGTACACATGCAGTAAGTGAAAGGAACTAAACCTTAGTCTCCCAAATGGTGTCCTGCAAGTTAGAGAAAATCCCTTTTCTTTCAGTAAGTAAGTAAAACAAGCAAAATACTTTGCTTGTAGATTATTCAAGTGTTTCCCCCAGCATCTGGAAAAAATAAGCTCCCTTTTTAAATGTATTTTCCCGTATTTTGATGTTATTATCAAGCAAACAAATAGGCTCTTATTGTACAATATGGGAAAGCAGTCAATTATTCTGAAGTGCTAGAATCCATTTAAGAATGTTTGAAAGCATTTAAAGCATCGACATACTATTTTTCTAGTGTGGCTTTACAATAGTTTTAATTCTCACTGACTGTGTGCCATGCTTTCCTTGCAGACAACTGCAATTACAGCTTTACCTGTGAGAGCCTCCTGTCCTTATGGCTGGGATCCTCATTAAGATTTGAGACAACACTCTCTGCCACCTTAAAAAATACACCCAAACACATAGAAAGCCCCAACAAACCAGAACCCCCCTCGTGCACATTTACTATAAGCACCAAGTTTTCCATTTGGAAAGCACCAAGTATCAGATTCATCCAGACAGAGGTCCCAGGTCTGCTGTGAAATACATCTTAATTCAAGTCAATGGCAGAAAGAGGCACTTGGGGAAAGGATTCATCTTTTCTTAAGGCAGACTGCTGGAGTAGAGCAGATACAGTATGTTCTAAAAGAGCTTGTTTCTTCTTAGTGTCAATGCAGAAAAGGCTATTGCATTTATCTAACAAAACACAGGTCTAATTCACACAAAAACTCCACTTCAGGAGACCCAGAAAGAGGCACGGGGAATTCTAATTAATCTGACTTTTCTCTCCTTTTATTTCATAGAAATATATATATATGTAAATATATATGTTATATATATATACATCAATCACTTTTTTTTAAGTTGCAAGAAAATCAAGTCTAATTTCTTACGTTTTTCCCTATGCAAAAAGGCCCTCCGGATCTAAAAATGCCTGCCATCCCATGCATGCTTTGTTGACATACCAGGATCTTGAATCTGGGTGAGTCAGCCAGGCATCCATCCCAGACATCCATCCCTGTTCCTGATGGTCTGGCTGTACTTGGGCACTGCACCAGGGCAAAGGAACACCTCAGTGTTGCAGCTGAAGGAGACACAGAGATTCTGAACTGGATCCACCATCACTCACCCATAGATTTCAGATCCTGGTAAAGCGGATTAACACATTTACATTACACCAGTCAATCTAAAATTATTAAATCAGGTTGTTACCACGCTGTTCTCAAAAATTCTCAGGAGAGGAATTACCTAACTTTAGGCATATTTCTTTTTGTATGTAAAGACAGTGTGTTCCATGACCACCACTACTGTTTGATCATGGGTTTTAGTCTTACCTTCTGTTACAATTCATCCTGAATGGTGGCTCTTACAGTGCAGCTCTTTCTAAGGAAGTTCCCTTCTCTTCACTAGAGGGCAGCCCATAACCCCTTATAAGCAACTACCAGCCTGATAACATTACAGCAAGCAAAATAAAGTTCTTTAAGGACAGCTGAGTTTTAGACTGATAAATTGTAGATACAAAAATGCTGCTAGCAAGGATTTTCTTGCTATTTTCTAAGTCCGTGAGAGACTTTTCTCTCTCACAGAAGAGGTGGCAGGGAATGTAAACAACCAAGCCACCTGCAACCTTGAGAAGTCTTGTTTATGGTATAGTAGAAAAATATTTTGGCAATGGATGTTTTAGGATTTTAGCCAACCACCCCCAAGGGGTGGCTGATCCTTTGTCCAATTAGACTATAAAGAAAAAGTCTATAAAAGAGTTTGTAAAATAATTAAATAGATCAATCTTGCTGCACAATTCCTGCCTGCTGGATCTTCTGTCCTCCTCCTCCCTATGGCTGCAGGACATGGTGATATACCCTAGGGGCCAGGCCTGCGGTAATATTTGGTGCTGCACTCTCTGACGTGTCCTGCTGCTGCGAGCCAAGCCGAATTCCTCTAGAGGTACGCTGCTTCCCTTTGCCCCCTGGGACCGGGAGGTCCGACAGGACTGAGAAATGGCGAACAGTGGCTCACAGACCAATGCTGTGGTACTGCTCTGTAAAGGTGTGTTTTCAGTATAATGCACACCTCCACTCCTGAAAACTCAGTTCGGGAATTATTAGACTGGGCTACCTTAAAAGGGATTTCCATGGACAGAGATACTGCCCTGGACTTTGCCTTATGGCAGGAACTCAGCTGTGCTGTCCGACACGAGCTCCCGACTGGGGGGCCAGCAGCGTTAGAATTATACAAAACCTGGCGTTCGTTATTTATCCTGCTGACAGACCTTGACTGTGACAGCAGGGCTGGCTCGCCTGTTTCGGTGATGAGTGATGGAGGAATGTCCGGGGGGACCCCACTGACTGGGCTTCCGGGGCAAATGATGGTGGATTTGGAAAAACCCTCCCGGCTCCACAGGCAGAGCCTGCGCTGCCTCACCCTCCACAATCGCAGGACTCCGCGGCCCCCAGGGACCCCGCACCGGCAGAGGCAGGGGGGTCGGGGCAGCAGGAGGCTACACAGGCTGCCTTGCCGCTCAGCTCGGCGGTGGCCACGGCTTATCCAGGGCCGCAAATTAGCGGCTTAGCAAACTGGACCCCCAGAGCGGCTCCTCGCTCAGTTACGTATGCACCTGGATCTAACTTCTTAGCCAGCATAGCGCCGGGTGTGCCTGCTCCGAGACTGCCTGGGTGTGGTCCGCTGCCCTCCTTGGCACTGGACTGTTCTGCGCAGTTGCAGAACTGAGCCATCAATGTTTTAATACAGCATCTGCCTTTGCTGACAGAGTTACCGAACATATCCCAAAGGGTGGAGGACCTGTTCAGCTTGGGAAAGCAGCGGATGCCAGAGCAACCCTGCCGTGCGGGGCGCGCCAAGCCTGCGCTGCCAGCACCCCCCGCGCCACCCGCGGGAGCCGCGGCTCCGAACCAGGAAACGGAGCGGCCGGCGGTGAACCCGGAGGCAGCGGCGGCTGAGGAACGGCAGCCAGGGGCGGCGGCGCCGAGCACGGCCATGGAGCAAGGGCCAAGAGTGGCACCGAGTGTGGCTGTAGCCCCAGAGATGGCGGCAGCAGTTCCAGTAGCGGCTCGGTCGGAACTGGCCGAGACAGCATCCTGTAAAGAAGCTGCTGTCCAAACTGCAGTGCAGCCAACTGCAGTCTGTGCTGTCTGTTCTGCCTCTAGCAAACTTAGCCAAAGTGACCCTCCCTGTCCATTTCTGTTCACTCCCAGCACCTCAGAGTTGCCTTTGCCTGATGATTCTTCGTCAGGCAGTGAGGCAGATGAGGTTCTGGCCCCGGGGCGTCAGGCGGCTGTAGCCGCACGGCGAAGGAAAAGGCTGCGCCGGTCTTGCCCCTGGACCTTTCAGGACTGCACAGCAACAGTGCGTCCGACCCACTACAATCGCTTCTTAGAGTCAGTTAAGATGCGAGCATTGGAGGAGGGTGACTGGAGGTTATTGGAAACACTTGGAATGCCAAATAGCTTTGAGGATTCTGGGCGTAACTGGGGAGCTGTCACACTTCATCCACAGGCTGTGCCAGAAGTTCAGGATGGTAGTGACTCCCCAAAAGGGGAGATCCAAGCTTTCCCAGTGTATAAGACTCTCCCAAATTCAGGCAAGCATGACAAGCATGAGGTAATTGCTTGGAAAGTTGCCCAAGACCTCCAATCCAAGGTGGCACAATATGGGCTAGGTTCTGCTGAGGTTATGCAGATAATAAGGGTGATAAATACAGATTTGCTTTCTCCATTTGATATCAGACACTTAGGTCCAATTCTATTTCAACCTGTACCATTTACAGTTTTTGAGAAAACCTGGAGAAAGCTGGCCAACAAGGTTGCATTAGGGAATATGCAGCTCCCTGCAGCTGATCCTAGACGGACAGCAGGAATGGATGCTTTGATGGGGACTGGTCCCTTCTCTGATCCCAGTCTACAGGGTACCTTTTCCTCTAGCATCCTGCAGCAAGCTCAACAGGTCAGCATGGCTGCCCTGTTGAAAACCATAGAGTTGTCTGCACCTAGAAAGCAATATACTGAAATAGTTCAAGGCAAATCAGAGTCATTCCTCTCTTTTGTAGAGAAAGTCGCTGCTTCTCTTGAGAAGCAGGTTGAGAATGATGGGTTAAGACAGATGTTGTTAAGGCAGTTAGTGAGAGATAACGCAAACGAGGAGCGCAGAAAAATCATAGATGCTTTACCAGGGGATCCTGAGGTAACAGACACGGTCGAAGCCTGTGCTAAGGTGGAATATGGGAACCAGAGAAGGTCTGCTTTGGCTGCGTTCCTGCAGCCTGTTCGTGCATCTTCTGGTTGTGAACCAAAGCAACCAAAACAGGTGAAGAAACGGAAGCGGCCTAAGCCGAGCCAAAAAGAGAACACACCGATCCCCCAGTGCAAGAGGTGTGGCAGGCCAGGGCATTGCTCGGACTATTGTAGATCCCCGACTCATGCCAATGGTCGGCCGTTGTCGGGAAACTTCTGCCGGGGTGCAAGGAGGGGGAATTGCTCTCCGATGCAGTCTCTCCCCCAGAGAGTGGCACAGGTACAGGCACAGGCCTACTCAGCCACCCTAGAGACGGCACCCAGGGATCAGACAGCACCCAGGGATCAGACGGGTTTGACGTCCACACCGCAGCCGCAGTCGTCTTAGACTCTAGCGGTATTTATAAGGTTCCCTTGGACGCATATGGACCCCTAGCCATATGCTAGGATACAGTGCAATGCTGGTGGGGAAACCTGACGTTGCCCATCAGGGAATCTTAGTGCACTCAGGAGTTATTGACGCTGCCTTTAAAGGTCAGATTTGCGCTATGGTCTCCACGCAAAAACCCCCTGTAGCTATTCCTGAAAAGACCTGCCTTGCTAAATTAGTGCCTTTTAAGTCTTGTGTCCCCAGGATAGAACAACAAACTCACAAAGATAACGGCAGTGGATCTACGGGACTTCCGCAGGCCTTCTGGACTGCAGACATCTCTGACCAAAGGCCACGATGACATGTACCCTGATCCTGCCAAACGCCCGTCTGCTCCGGATTCAGCTTCGATGTTTGATTGATACAGGTGCTGATGTAACTGTCATCTCCTTCTCTGCATGGCCTCCCTCATGGCCTTTAGCCCCGGTGGGATTGGCCATCACAGGAGTAGGAGGAACCACACAGAGCTATTGAAGCGAACGGCCTGTGATAGTGAAGGACTCAGAGGGGCACCCAGCTATGATTAGGCCTTATGTTGCCACCACTTCCTGCAACCTTTGGGGGCGGGATGCGTTGGCAGCTTGGGGCGTACGGATTGGGACAAATTTTTAGCAGGGGTCACTGTGCGTAAGGGCACACAGTATCCTACACTGCCTTTGCGGTGGCTGACTAACACACCAATCCGAGTCAGGCTCTGCTCAGTTAGTTGAATTAAGGGCTGTTACCATGGCTTTTCAATGATTCTCACAGAAACCTTTGAATTTGGTTACTGAAGCCGACTAGCAAAAGCTTTGTATACAATTAATCACCTTAGAGTACCACAAAATTCAAATAATCCTGTTATTCTGAATCATTTTCTCTCATTGCAGTCTGCAGGCAAGACACAACTGCCCCGAGCAAAAGTCTGGGTACGGAATTTACTCACTAACCAGTGGGAAGGCCCTCATGAGCTCATCATTTGGGGTCGTGGGTATGCTTGCATTTCCACAGATACTGGGATACGGTGGCTACCTTCAAAATGCACCAGAGGCAGAACAGGCAACCTCCAAATGATGACCAGAACGCCAACCATCCAAATGGTGACCAGAATGTAGATCATCAGCCTAATGACTCTTCTGATGATGACCAAAATGTCAACCATCAGGTCCTTCCACAAGCAGAGACTGGGATGGTCCTTCCACAAGCAGAGACTGAACTTTAAAATTCTTGTTCTGGAGTCAGATAGTTAAAGCCTTAAGGACATATTTAGAATTAATAACTGATATAGATTTCTATTTAGGATTAATAGTAGAGTTGTTACCTTATAAAACAAAAAGGGGGAATTGTAGATACAAAAATGCTGCTAGCAAGGATTTTCTTGCTATTTTCTAAGTCCGTGAGAGACTTTTCTCTCTCACAGAAGAGGTGGCAGGGAATGTAAACAACCAAGCCACCTGCAACCTTGGAAAGTCTTGTTTATGGTATAGTAGAAAAATATTTTGGCAATGGATGTTTTAGGATTTTAGCCAACCACCCCCAAGGGGTGGCTGATCCTTTGTCCAATTAGACTATAAAGAAAAAGTCTATAAAAGAGTTTGTAAAATAATTAAATAGATCAATCTTGCTGCACAATTCCTGCCTGCTGGATCATCTCTCCTCCTCCTCCCTATGGCTGCAGGACATGGTGATATACCCTAGGGCCCAGGCCTGTGGTAATAATAAATCAGGGACCAATTAAAACCAAAATTATTTCTGGTCCAATACTGCCATTACTGTAAGTTTCACTGGAACCTGGTAACAGTTCCCATCAGTGAGTGAGTTCAGTGGGTGTGAGCATATGCCCTGGGCCAGAACTCAGAACAAGACCAAGAATGATTCTCTGTTTTAGATGAGTTATTCTGCATCCCGTCTGCAACTGAGAATAGCTGCATGACCAAGTCAAGGAGCCTCAGTGTACAAGTATTTGATTCCTGCACTTCTGATAGGAATAACCTAAGCAATGAAGTTTGCTTTCAAGAAAATAATTTATTAGAACAGTAGCTATTTTGTATTCCCCAAAGGAAAACTTACCAAAAAGAAAAGACGAAAGTACCGCTATATACAAAGACAACAAACTTTAACAGCAGTTAAAGCATTTTAAACAGCAGTTTCCTTGTTTTAGAAAATTAACTCTTTAGAGAAGCATTACATCTTTAGACGTATTCTGTACAATTCTTATGTGATCTGTTTTCACACAACAAAGGTAACCAATTAACAACTGGTCTTGAAGGCATAAGCTACCAGCTCATTAATTATCTTTCTTTTCTAGCAAAATCAGGCCTTATTTTCCAAGAAGTATGCTTTATTGTAAAAGATTATAACATCTAATTTCAGAAAATTTTCACTGCTTACAGGTAATGGACAAAGTCTAGACAAGAAATAAGCAAGATAAAAGTGGCTCACATCAAGAATTGACTCTGTTCTCCATTTAGCTGATGATTTTCCCAAAATTTGCAAAAAAAAAGTACTCCAGAAGCCTCTGCTTACTGAAAGAGACCATTTAATAAAACCAAAGATTGCTGAGCAACTTTTACTATGCACAATACTAATGTAAGTTTCAACACCTGTTTAATGTCTCACTAATTCTTCACCAATTCCATATTTCAGAACTGGGAAAAGGCTGGAACAGCAGGTATATTACCCTTTTTACAGTAACATTTTCCAGAGTTTTTAAGAGATACTAAGTGCATTCTAAGGAATCCATTCTTTATGTTGAGACTTTAGTACTTTTAGTCCAAAAATAACAAATGGGAAAACTTGATTCCATAAAGCTGAAAAATCACTCAGCTTCCTATTCGGTACTTTGTAGGAGGAATATGAAGGGGCAATTTCTAGGAAAAAGAAGCATTCACATTATGTACTTTACACTTGAATTTTTCAGAGAAACAACACTGAAAATTACAACAAATGGTATCTTTAAAACCGGCCAATATGAAATTAGAAGGTTGCCAGTTCTGCAGTTATGACCATAGAATCACAGAATGGTTTGGGTTGGGAGGGACCTTAAAGATCATCTCGTTCCAACCCTCTGCCATGGGCAGGGGCATCTTCCACTAGACCAAGTTGCTCAGAGCCCCATCCAGCCTGGCCTTGGACACTTCCAGGAGTGGGGCATCCACAACTTCTCTGAGCAACCTCTTCCAGTGCCTCATCATCCTCACAAGAATTTATTCCTAATACCTAATCTAAACCTTTTTCAGTTTGAAGTCATTCTCCCTTGTTTTGCCATGCTCTTCTAAATAGTCTCTCTCCATGTTTTCCTCTTGTCAAAATATATTTCATAAAAGCCTTGAATTTCATAAGAGACAGACGCCTCTTTTTAGTGTTTTCCTAAAAATACTGCCCTAGTTTACTGCTTTCTTGGTTTTATTACTCCTAAGGAGGAGTTGATGTCATGCCAAGTGTTACAAGACCTTGAGGAAAAGGATTAGATTGCTGTGAGCAGGTAAAAGCTGGCCATGTGCTTGGCACATGGATCCTGCTACTACGAAAAATGGATTTTCTTTCTGTAACCCTTAGAGACAGTATGAATATATATTTACCAGTACTAAACTAGTAAAGAACAGTACATTAATAATCCAAATGACAGGTCATTTCTTTTCTCTCTGATGAACAGTCCATCCCACCAGCATCTCAAACTTTGGTTTATTTTGGGTGGTTGGCACTGTTCCTATCAATTCCTTCAAGTGAAATTATATTTATTTACAACAGCTGTCCTGTGAATGCAAGAATATTTGCTGTTGGCTTTGATTTGCTGGATAGCTAAAATTTACTGAAAGAGGTCAGAAAGATAGAAAGCAGTTCAGGGGAATAAACAGTGAAGGAGATTAAAGGAGTGAAAAGTTGGAGAAACACAAAAGGAAGAAAACACCAAAACCCACCAGGTCTGAAAAAGAAAGTAGAAACCTATATGAAAGGGAAACAGTTGCAAATGCTGAAAAAGTTCAAAAGGAAGATGAGAGAGAGTATAAAATCTAAATTAATTTGTAACTTTAGCTAAATAATTAAGGCTTGGTAAAGTAAAAAATGGGGCCTCATCCCCCCAAAACCAAAAAAAACTTCAAAGACTATTTAGCAAGAGACAGAAAACAGGTCAGGAAATGCCAGTCTGCTGGGATCTAGGCCGTTTTTGTCTTTATTTTGATGGAAGTTACACTTCTCTGAAAAAAAACCCCAAACCCTCCAAGTGCTGCAGTCACCTTTCAGCTGACTTTGACAGGTTTTGGATCAATGCCATTTGTATAAGTGTAGCGGGTTTAGTTCAGAAACCGGGCAGAAACACTAATTAAGTGCAGTGGTTTGGTTCAAAATATCTATTACTTACTTATTTTCCTTCTGTGAGATAAGAACTAGGAAAAAGCAAAGCAGGCACAAACCTTAAACAGCTGCAGTAAGAGTTTTATTACTAATAGAATTAAAAGTAAAGAGAAATAACAAGAAATTAAAGCAAACCCCCTCCCACTCTCCAGCACTTTCCTCCTTTTATCCAACTCACACAAAGGGTAACAGAACATGGGATGTTAGTCAGTGTTACAGTTCTTGGTAAGTCTCTCTCTTACGCTTAAGGGAAAAAGGGTTTTCTTCAGCTGCACGTGGTTCCCAAACTGCCATCAACAGCAGACCCACCCAGAAAGAAACAATCTGCTCTGGTGTAAAACATCTCTTCCGTGAAAAATCTCAGTTCCTTCACACTGCCAAACATGGGCCATCACACGGGGTTATTAATCTTTTTAAGGACGAGTTATTTTGACCTGAACACAAAGGCGTTCTTCCCCACAAGCCTCTAAAAGCCTCTCACTGCTTCTATATAGCCTGGCATAGGCACTCTTCACAGTCTTCATGGGCCACACATGAATTCTCCATCCCCCCATGTACTTCAAATGGATTAAAGAGACAAACAGATTGTGATATTACAGTTTCTTCCCACGGCAGGCAAGAAAGTTTTTTTAAGCTACACGTGAAAAACGTGGCACCAGCCTCTTTTCTCCGGTTGCCATTTTCAGCTTTGTCTCACATGACTCACTTTCTCTTTCTCTCTGGCTCTGAAACTGCCATGTTGAAGAGTGTTCTTGTTCTGGCTTTACAGCAGAAGAAAGCCTCGCTCCCTCTGTGCTGCTGGCTGCATGGTGTCTTCCTCAGTTTAGCACGAAGTGTGCTGACTGCAGAAAGGAGGCTCCACTGGCTCCTGCTGGCTCCACCGGCTCCACGTGGAGAGGAGAGGGACCCGCCAGTCCCAAGAAGCCGCGCCGGATGGGTTTAGCTGTGTGGCAGACCATGGCTGGTTTTAGCTGCCTGCGGCTCTGGGATAGTTCCTCCCCCAGAGACCCAGGGTCCACGCTGCGGCATTGGGAAAAGGGGAAGGTAGCAGGGGGCCCGGCCTGGCCCAGCAGGGCCCAGAGGCTCGAAGCCCCCCCACCTTCTGGCAGGCGAACTGGGACAAAAGGCAATTCCCGCCTTTCCACGTGGTTTAAATATGTAAATTGCGAGAAGCGTCATTAGTCTAAAAGACTGTCCATCAACTCAGGTTCACCCACTACATTAAGGTATCTAGAGTCAAGTTGAAAGAACTGTTAAACAAAAGGTTTCATCGGCACAAATAGTTTCATTGTGCCTCAAACACAGCTGAGCAGCTTCCTTACTACAGTCATATTCCCCTGTATTCCCCCACAATCCACTGTATTTCAGTATGAAAACAAGTTATCAGTAATGGTCATAAGATGGTGAATAAAACATGGCTGCTTGGTATCAGTGAGAGATTCTGGAA
This sequence comes from Aphelocoma coerulescens, assembly GCF_041296385.1. Classification (NCBI taxonomy): domain Eukaryota; kingdom Metazoa; phylum Chordata; class Aves; order Passeriformes; family Corvidae; genus Aphelocoma; species Aphelocoma coerulescens. The sequence continues at coordinate 14,795,742 of NC_091017.1, forward strand.
TCTTCATTTATCACCATGCTAGTCCAGTGTTACAGCAGCAGAAATACAACTAAAAGGTGAAAGCTTTCCATTTTTCCTCCACACTGTACATGTCTTTCATTAATACTCCTGATTCCAAATGGGGCTCAAGAATGTTTCTGCTCAATATTCACATAAAAGCATAAGGAATTCATAGCTAGGAGACAGTCCAAACCTGGGTGCAGCACAACAGACACAGCTGGCTCCTCAAGTTGTATGTCTGGGCCAATTAAAAAAAAAAAAAAAAGGTAGCAAGCAAACAGAGAATGCAGAAATAGTTGCTCCAGAGGGTTTTTAAGGTGGAAAAGGAAATCTCCACCTGTTCCATTAAAAAATAAATAATCACTTCGCACTAGTTGCCCATGCATCACATTCCACAGGCTGCCAGCATTAGGATCATGTGGGTAGATGACAAGAATTCAAACTACTGACATCAATTATAATTCATTGGTGACATCAGCTCCTGGTTGGATCATTCCCTAAGTACTCTATCACTGTTACTCCCACCGTCACCAGGCTGAATATACACACAGGCCTTCTGATTCAGCTACACAGAACATATAAATACAAATGTTTAGTCATAAATTGAAATCATATAGCAAGGATTTGAATAATAGAAGATATTTTCCCTCTGTAAGGAAGTTATTTGAAGTATACCATAGCTGTACTTGCAGGATGTCAAGATCAAGCATAAGAATTTGGATTCTTCTTTCCCAGCTTTCCACAATTACATTAGAACAAAAAAATGCTGGTTTATATAGAAATTATTTTGTTCCATGAGTCAAACCGAGATAAGTTTGAGATTTCCTAGCTAGAATCCAACTATGTCAGTCCATTTTCAAAATAATGTGGGGTAACACAAATGATCCCACTTCATGAAGGGCAGCCACTGAGCTGGCTGGAAGGAACAGGGTATTGTTCCATGAAAGACTTCCAGGTTTCTTCTCTCCCCACAGCCCTGTAACTGTGTCATGGCACTGTGCCATAGGGAACATCCCAAGGAGGCCGGGAAATGCACTGGATTTATGGCAAAGGCAGGAAACGGGCCTGTTCTGTATCCCACACACTTCCAGAGCGCTGCCAAGGCACACGGGGCTGCAGGGACACGCCGTGTGCCAGGCGGGATTTGGTGTCACCCAGGTGCCTCAGCCCCAGGGCTGGCAGGGTTCCAGGCACAGGGCAGCTGCCCCCGTCCCGTTTCCCGGCAGCCCTCCCGGCTCCACGGGGGCCACAGGCCTTGCCCACAGCCGGACGCCGCTGGCAGCTTTCCCCTTCGGCCACGCACAATTCCCTCTCCCTCCGTGGCACCAGCGGCCCCCGGGCTGCCTGCCTGAGCCCTCCGCACCCCCGGCCTCTTCCCGGGCACCTTTGAAGCCCTCTCTACCCAAAAGAACGGCAGCAGCCCCCTCCCCGGTGCTGTGGGATGCGGCAGGAAGCTCCTGGGAAAGCCGCTCAGCCCTCCTGAGGCCGGGTGCCACAGCTGCCCTCAGGCTGCGAGGGAGAACAGCAGCGGCCTCTGCCAGCACCTGCCAACTCCCGCGGGTGCCTCCCGAGCCTCCTCTGCTCCAGGCTGAGCACCCCCAGCTCCCTCAGCTGCTCCTCATCACACCTGTGCTCCGGAGCCTGCACCAGCTCCATGCCCATCTCCTGGACGCGCCCCAGCCTCGTAGTGCGCTCCCAAAAGCGGGCCCGGGATTCCAGATGCACCCTCAGCAGTGCCGAGCACAGGAGCATTGCTCCAGGTCACAGAATCATAGAATATTCTGTGCTGGAAGGGCTCCACAAGGGCCCTGAAGTACAACCAAAACCTCTCACAGCGATGTTCAAATGTCAGAAGCAGCAGAAGAAAGGAAGACATTTTTCTTATCAGAGCATCAACCAACCTGAATTAATACAATGAAATGAAAAAACAGGTTAGGATGGAACACTCTCAACTTATTTACATACTGCCTTCCATCATTTTAAAACTTGACTTTATGTGGTTGGTTTCTAGCATTTTTCACTTTCCTTTTCCTGGCCAGAAATGAAATAGTTCCCTTAAAAATAAGACCAAGACGTGCCCACCGCTGGCCATAAAGGAGCCCATCAGCAATGGCAGTAATGCCGCTGGGATAAAATACTCAAGAGGGGGAAAAAAAGGTATGGCCCAGATTGCAGCCGGAGAAGAAACCACGGTGCCAAGAGAGAGCCTCAGGGAAATTGACTTTTTTAGATTATTTGTGTCTATTTGGCCGAGAGGATTTAAGACTGCATTCCCCATCTGATGGAGTCACTCAGTGTGCAGAATGCTTTTTCACATGAAGTCTCTCAAGACTTATCTCTGCTTGAAAGAATCAAGAACTTGCGAATGATATACATAAGTTGGGTTGTTCTGGTGTCTTGGTTTTTTATCCCATTACCAAGTAATTTACATGTGAAATTCTTGTTGCAGAGGCCCCAGTCCAGGGGCTCTCCTGTCTGGACCGGGACACAGCCTCCCTGAGTTTCCATCAGTGCTCAAGGGCCACAAGACGTGCAAGTCCCATCAGTGAATTTCTTGCCAGCTTTACTCATGGGATGCCCCTGAGCCTTTGGACAAAGCAGCTGCAGCTCTGGCCCTGGGCCCTGAGGGCTCCCTCAGTGGCTCCTTCTCAGCTGCCGGGCAGGGCCCTGCGGCTCGGTGGCGCAGGGCCGTGCGGCCCCGCCTCGGGCACAGCCCGTGTGCGGCTGCCGGGCAGGGCTGGGCTCCCGTGTGCAGCAGGGGGTGCGGGCGGGGCTCCAGCAGGGTTCCGTGCCCTCTGAGCCCCGCCCTGGGCACCTGGACACCGCCCCGGCCGTGCCTGTGACGCTCCGTTGCCACCGGGGCCATGGCAACAGCAGAAGCGTCTTCGGGAATCGCCCCGCGGGCTGCAGCAGCACGGAGCGAGCGCGGCTGCCATTGTGGGAGGCATTCCTTGGCCAGAGAGCCTGTTGGCAGCGCCACTGCCGTTCCCGGAGGCATTCCTTGGCCAGAGAGCCTGTTGGCAGCGGCACTGCCGTTCCCGGAGGCATTCCTTGGTCAGAGGGCCTGTTGGCAGCGGCACTGCCGTTCCCGGAGGCATTCCTTGGTCAGAGGGCCTGTTGGCAGCGGCACTGCCGTTCCAGGAGGCATTCCTCGCCCGCAAGGCCCACTTGTGCCAGGTGATTCTCCCCTTGGCTGCGCGGGGGCAAACGGGCCAGCCACGGATGGCTCTGCTGCCTTCCTGCACCGTGCAGCAACAGGAACAGCTTCAAATGCGGGTTCTTACTGCTGCCTCTGCGAGCTGACAGCAGTTTGCTGGGAAAGAGGCCTCTGACCAGAGCGACTGCCTTTAAGGCCTTGTTTGTGCAATTATTTCAGAGTATTATTACCCAGCCCTCAGTGGGACAAATTAATGTCGGGTGGAGAGGGCAAGGTTGCAGGAGGGCTTGCTGCTGATTCAGCTTTAATCCTCAGTGTCTTTGAGGCGCAGCAGAGCCAGGCAGTCCCTGGGAAAGGAGGGCAGCACAGAGGCCCCTGGGTTCTGCCCCGTGTGCTGCCAAAAGGTGCCAGCACTGAGGAGGAGAGGCTTGAGCGGAGAGCCAGCAGATGTGTGGCAGGGGAAACTCTGGGCTTTTCCTGGGCAGTGCCTGCAGCAGCTGGGGCCTGGGATTGCCCTGTTGTCGGGATTGAGAGCGGCTGCGAGGGGCCGCTCTTCCCGTTGAACTGTCACAGGCAGTGACTCCAGAGAGAGGTGGCAAAGCCGGTGTGGAAGAACCCACATCCCAAAGTGAAGCCAAAGCTATGGATTTATTACTTTCCACTTTTAAGAATCAAGGCCATTTTAATCACAATGGTCTTGTACATCTACTGGTATATTATATGTATATAAGTCCAATGGCCACCAGAATATTTTAATACTTTGAGTTCAGGTTGGACAGGCCTTTGAGCAGCCTGGTCTAGCGAAAGGTGTCCCTGCCCATGGAAGGAGGGTTGGAAGTAGATAATCTTTAAGGCCCCTTCCAAGCTAAAACATTCTGTGGTTCTGTAGTTCTGTATTTCTACGAATCCGGTGTGTTCTCTGCCTGTATGTCAAGGTGACCCTTCAAATACCTGAATGTGTGCAAAACAGCATGCTTTGCCCATAAAAAGAGCATGTGAAGGTCAGTGATAGCAAGATCTGAAGGAAAAGCTCTTGAGATGGGTACATAAGGTTTAGGTCTCCAAGCAGCCTCCAAGCTTCCTTGCTCCTTCAGAGCAGCTCTTTGCCTGTGGCTGGACGGAGAAAGGCAGCAAGAAGAGCAATCAAAGATGTCCTGCTAAGGGATGCAGCAATGAGTCTGGCCAAATACAGCACTGTCAAAACCTTGTAAGAATTCCCATCAGGGTCACTTGGGTACCTGCCTTCATCTCCCCAGCGAGGAAAGCTCGTGTTCAGAAGCACAGCTTGGTTGCAAAAGCATTTGTGCCCTGTGGCAATCGTGTCAGGTTAAGGACGCCTGCGCAACCTCAGATCCATGGGGCGTCAGCGAGGTTGAAAACCTGGCCCTGTCCAGGGCATTTGCAAAACTTTTTGCCTGTCTAGTGAAGTCTGGATTTTGCTGCTGGCCACTCACGTGCTTTGTGGCCATGTTAAGGACAAGCTGGTGACAGAGCAGGTTTCCCTGCCATGCTGTCTATTCACATGGGTGCGTGCATCTCTCTCTGCCCAAGTTGTGCCAATGCCCGGTCCATTCAAGAGAAGTTGGAAGAAACCTGGAATGACTCCTCCCAGTATGCGCTTCCAACTTCTCCCACCTTTGTTTCTCTTTAAATCCAAGTGGGCACCTTGTTCTTTCAAGGCAGTTTATTTCCCAGCCAGTGTTACGGTTTTCATGATTGTGAGGAGGGAACAAAGCTGCAGTGTTTGTTTGCTTCCAGATCTGTCCTCTCAGCTTAGTGTGAGTGCCTATTCTGAGGCTTCCCAGCTGCAGGGGGAGGTGGGGGTCTGACAGGATTCCATCCGCAGTGGCCCGTGTGTTTCTGTGGCTTGCAGAATGGTTCCCTGCTGGTCCCTTGCCTGGTGTTAAAGCCGTGGCCTGGAGCTCAGCTGCTGCTTCCCCTCTTCCCCCAAGTGTCTGTGCTCCTGTCTCATGTCAGCTGCCCTCAGTGGGGTGGTTCACAAGACTTCCCACAATGCTCCTGTAGCCTCCTCCCCAGTGAGAATTCATTCTGCTCCCTCTGGACTGTGAGATGCTGCAAATGAAGGTCACAAATTGAAATGGAAATGTTTTCAGTCCTGTTTCTGCCTCTTGGAGATTTTTTGCTTCTGCTGAGGGATCTCATTACCTTTTAATCTAGAGCTGTCTTTTTAGGGCTTTCTTTTCTCCTTTTCTTTCCCTCCCCTTTCCACAGATGCTGCCATTCACGTGAGGCCCATTTGGTTGTCCAAGGGCAGGGTTCTAAGGGCACATTTACACTTAAAATGGAACCAGATATCCTGGAGCGTGTAGCATGGCCTGGTTTGTCATGCTCTTGGCCCAGTGTGGAGCTAGGAGCTGACCTGAAATGCAGCACCAGCACTGGGGGCAGGGGAAAATGGATCTCTTGGTTCTCCCCTTCTCAGCTACGTGGAATCCCCATGTTTGCATGGTTGATGTTTAGGAGCACTGCAGTGACTCCCAGTTGGGCACTCAAGGCTCTGAGTGCAGCAAGTCCCCGGAGATCTGGACCCCTGCTTTAGGTCTGAACTCATGCAGATGGTGAATTCTGTTTGTTCTCTTCCAGAGAAGCTGATCGAACTGAGGCTTCGTAATGGAACCTACGGACAACCTGAACAGAGACAATAGGTAGGAATTAATTTGATGTAATCTTGGCTTCCCAGGTGCTCTGATGAATGTTGAGACAGTTTAAAAAATAATCCCCCCTTAATGCAGTTAAGTAAGGATTGTCCTGTCAGTGGGAGTGGCTTCAGAGCACCTTGGTATTTTCAGAGCTCCTGTAACAGGCTCAGGCCTGGATGATGTCGTGGGTCTGGGCAGGTTCTGGGCTGAACTTTCTGAAGCCAATCTCTTGTTCCTGGGGCCAGGGCACTCCCTTCTGCAGTTTGGGAAGCTTTGGGCCTAGGAGTATTTTCCTGTTTCAGTGTGCAGCAAAGCAGGAGCTGTGTTTTTTGGGGTGGGGGCGCTTTGTGCAAGTTTTTACTTCTTGTGGAACATGTTTGAAGGTGAGGAGGCCTGAGCTGATGTTTCAGGGCAGACATTCAGTTTCACTTGCCTCTTTGAACAGTCGGGATGTTTGGGTTTTCCTGGTGACACATCAAGTGTAGACCAGCTGCAGCAAGTACAGCACTGTTTTTAACTCTCCAATACTGAGCTGTGTTCCCCCTGGAGATGGAGGGGGTAGGACTGTGGAGTCCCCCTGTTCCAAGGTTCCCAGGTGCTGGGCGTGTTGGTGCTAAGGCTGGAGGTCCAGTTCCCAAAGCTTCCAAAGTTCCCTGGCCTTAAGGGAAGTGTGCAGGCTTGTGAGGAACAGCAGAGCGCAGGTTTGCAAAGGTTTTGAAGAGCATCTTGCCAAACACCTTCAATGGCCAGGGCAGAGATGGGCAGCAATGGTGTCTCCAGGGCTGCGGAGGCTGGGAGAGCTACGGGCTTATCTGAAGAAGCTGGGCATTTCAGTAGACAGCAGACTCTTCTACTCTGAATTAGGAATGCCATCCAGTGCAAAAACCTGATTTATTGCCAATAACAGCCCCTCAGCATGAGATGAGGCAGCTGTGCTTCTGCTCTAGGGGTGATTAAACTTTCAGGAGCTGATTATGGGTGTGGTATTTGGGAAGGTGTCATTGCAGGGGCACACAAGGCTCTCCCCTTGCATCCTGGGGCACTTGGGAAGTTGGATGAGTGAAGAAGAATCCAGGAATTGTAGGTATAGAGTAGACTGTGCAGTAGAGTAGAACTAGATTCCTGCATCTACCATGCCTGCTGCCTTTTCCTTCCCCAATGTCCACAAATGTCAGAGGCAGAGTTTCCCTCATTTTGCAGTAGCCTTTCACAGACCAGGGACAGTTTAAAGGATCTGGTTTCCCATGATGGGACACAGCCTTATCAGTGTTTTGATGTGGGGCTGGTGGAATTGAGTACATGCACATGTGGCTGAAGAGGAACAGGGGCATTTGAGCTGGTGTTTTCTGAATGTCTGAGATCTCCTATCTAATCTCGTTGGTGGGAAGGCTTTAAATGCAGCTACATGATTGTCAGTACGCAGCTCTCCGCATATCCGTTTACAGTAGAGAGTGCATTTGTAAGGCTGTTTATAAAGTGGACAAAGTTCAGGCGTTGAAAGTGGCAAGACCTTCAAAAGAGAGGATTCTCTTTGACGCTCAGTGGGAGAGTGGGGTGGGAAGTCAGAAAGAGAACAAGAATGGCAGTTTCTCCCATTGATCACTGCAAGTGGGTTTGCCAGCTCACCTGCTGACCGCCCCCAGTGACTGCTTCCCCATTTGTTTCACAGGGAAATGGGGGGACAGTTTTTCCCTTCCCACCCTTCTTGATGGCTGGGATGAGCAGTAGCAATCCCTGAGAAGGATGCGTGCTGTTCCTTGTGTGTCTCGTTGCTCTGGGGCACAGCACACGCTGGACAGAACTGATTTGGGCACTGTCACCATCCTGTGGATTTCAGCATTGCTTTGCTGCTGGACCTGTGCCCTTGTGTGAACGCCCCAGTGTGTGCAGGGAGTAGAAACAGGGCTTCAAGTGTTAACTCTCCTTTCTCTTTCTCTTTCTCTTTCTCTTTCTGAAAGCTGGCACAACAACAGAGACTTGCTCCGCATTCTGGAGCGAGACAGGCGCAGGAGGCAGGCGGCTCCAGAGGAGAAAGATCCATTCTCGGAGGAGACTCCCCTCTTTGCCAAACCCTACAAAGTAATGGGAGTGGGGTGCAGGCTGGAAGGAGAGGAGGAAGGAGGCTTGGGGTGGGAGAGGGAGCTGTGTCTTCTGCATGGGCTGTAGCAAACTTGAGCCTGACAACTGCAAACACAGCAGCTTCCCATGTGCTCCACTGAGCTTGCCTGACTTCCCTTGTGGCGATGCGTGGGGATTCCATGAAGATCCTGAGGAGTGTCTCTTGCTGAGCTGCATCTTTGCTTGGGGTGGGAGAGGGAGCTGTGTCTTCTGCATGGGCTGTAGCAAACTTGAGCCTGACAACTGCAAACACAGCAGCTTCCCATGTGCTCCACTGAGCTTGCCTGACTTCCCTTGTGGCGATGCGTGGGGATTCCATGAAGATCCTGAGGAGTGTCTCTTGCTGAGCTGCATCTCTTGCTTGGGGTGTTTTTGACATTCCCCCTCTCTGTTGTTCTGCTGCAGACTGATAAAGAAGATGAGCTGTCGAGGCGCGTTAAGAAGGTGCTGGGCGATTGGGACTTCAAGGCGCTTCTGAGCCACAAGTGCCCTCTGAATCCCATATGGATTCCAAGAAAGTCCAAGTCCCAGTCACACACCCGCAGGCATCGGCGGACCTGCAGTAAGACAAAGCCCTATGAGGACATCTGGGGAAAATCCTCACCGGAATCACCAGACCTCTCACCTCGCCCTGAGCAGAACTGTGACAGCGATGAGGGTCCCTCCAATTGGAAGGCAGAAGCCAAAGCGGAACAATCGCAACTCCTGCCTGTCAGGGTGAGTGCAGTTGTTGGGGGCTCTGTTGTTGGCAGCCCCTCAAGGCCAAGGGAGCAGCACACGGGCCCTGCCTTTCTCGGGGCTTGGCCTCGCCAGAGCTCAAAGGCATTTGGTTCCCAGGTGCATGTTGGGGTTTTGGCAGGCTCATCCTTCAGCATCCTGGGATATTGCTGTGCCCTATGGAATGTAGGAGCCCATGGTGCTGAGCCATGGCAGCTGGGCCAGGAGAGCCACAGGGAAGGTTTTCAAACTGTGTTTGGCCTCTGGAAGGAGAAGGAAGAGCTAGAGGCTGCAGGCAGCTTTTCCTGGGAAAGGCTGGTGATCAGCTGCAAGGGACTGTGGGCAATACCTTGTGGAAAATGAGAGGAAGCTGAGAGAAGTAAAGCAGTGCAGGGCCTTGCCTTCTGCAGGAGCCATTCTTCAGCATCAGTTGCCAAAAAGATAAAGCACGATCCTGGCTCTCAAAGTCTTGGGAGTGCAGAGTGCTGCAACCAGCCCTCAGGCCAGCAGAAGTGGGCAGTGTTTGTCCTTGCTGCTGGGAAGCCCAGTTAAGGAGTGTCAGTGTGAAGTAAGGAGCAGGGATGCTGCATCTGCCTTGGAGTGGGTGGTGAGGGGGGGGAAGGAGGGGCTGCGTTTCTGAGAGAGGGGTGGAGTCCCTGCCGGCTTCTGCCATCAGCTGGGGGGCGACTCAGCTCCCTGGGGTAGCCCAAAGGCAACTTGTCTCCACAGTGTGTCTCTGGGCACCCCTGCAGAACATGCATTTGTCCAAATTTGGCTGCTAAATCCATCACTTTGCCAGGCAATGGGAGAGTGAGAAATGGTAGCTGGGGAGTTGCAAGTCCTGCAGGGGCAAGAACAGGATGGATAAAGTCAGCCAGGATTTGCATGAACTGTGTTGCATCTTTCCCGATGTGTGAGATGTCAGTGTCTTGTCCACACTGCTGTGGACTTCAGAAGGACTAGGAGTCTCATTTATTTGGGTGAATGAGAAATATTCCTCTTGCTCTAGGACTGGCTTAGAAGAATTGGGAACTATTATTTCTAACTGTTCTTTTTAACTAAGGAAACTTTTTGCTCAACTCTTTTAAATGCAGAGGCAGCCTGTGCCTTTGAAAGCAAAGCTTGGCTGCCTCAAAGCAAAATTCCATAAAGGAAGCAGACTGCAGGAACATACTTATATAATAATAATAACAACAGTAATGATAAATAGTAGCAGTAGTAGCAGGAGTAGTAGTAATTTAAGAAAGGAAACATTGTTCTCTGACTGCCAGGTTGCAAAGGGAACACTGGCATTTTTCTCAGAGGAAGAGGAGGTGACTGTGGGGATTTCAGTTCATTTTCTACCTGGCCTCCATTAGTAACTCCCCCTCAGATGGGCCTTTTAATCCTTAGCAGCACTTTATTATTAATGGGCTTGCAGGACATTTCTAGAGCTGTTGGTAAGCAAATGCTGGCTGAGTGCATGTCAATTAGTAAAAAAACTAACAAAAAAAACGCAAACAAACTCCTTCTGCCTCCCTCGTTCTTGTTTCAGGAAAAGAAGCCCATTGAGGTGCCATCAACTGAAAACACTTGGAAGGTTGGTGCTCTTCAATAATAGATCTCTGGTTTTGCCTATGTTTTGCGTCCATTAAGGAATTGGGAATTCCTGAAAATTGGGAATTTCCTTGAAAAAGGAATTGGGTGGGGAAGAAATACATTGCTGAGCTCCTGTTCACTCAGCAGATGTTTCCCTCACTGAAAGTGTGTTTTGGGGTGTGCTGAGGAGAAGTAGAGGTAAAAGCTGGAGTTGTAAGATCAGCCTTCCTCTCAGTCTGTGAGTGTAGCATTCTCAAATGCAGTTCTAGAGCCAGAGTGACAACTCATCCCAGGCAGCCTGAGCTGCTCCTCCCTCAAGCTGGGGGTTGCTTTTCCCGAGTGGCCCTTGTCCAAAGGCTCTGCACCTGCTGCTCATGTCCTGAATGGACGTGCATGACACTTAGAGAGCTGCTGGTAATCAGATGTTTGCTGAGTGCATGCTTGTTTCCTGTCAATGAGTAAAATACCCAGACAAGCTCACACTGCTTCCCTCTTTCTTGTCTCAGCCCATTGTGCACATTTATGTGCAGTCCATTGAAGGAATATTGGAGGTAGGTGCTCTTCAATAACAGATCTCCAGGTGGAAGCCTGTACAAATCCATGAGGAGCTGGATCCCTCTGACTCTCTGCAGGGTGAAACGTTCTCTTGTGTCCATCAGCAAAACTCCTGAGAGCTGCTTCTCTCCCTCTCTTTCCAGAAAATGAGGAACTCACTGTCACTTCTCCTGCCACCTCTTCAGACGCCTCTGAGAAAAGAGACTTTCAATCTTCCATTGCCAGCAAAGGTAAGCCAGCCCATTTTTGCCAGGGCTGCTGATAAATTCCAAGAGATCTTTCTGCTGAGCAGAAGTTCAGCTCAGCTGTTTGGCAGCTCTTAGGATGTTTTAAAAGTATTTATTCAAAAATGCACATGTCCCTAATGTGCCAGCAACACACCGTTTAGGTGTCAGTGGATGTATTTATTGTGAAGCTACACGCTGAACTACTTTGCACTTTGTCCTTTAATCCTAGGAATCCCAACGTGATGGGCAAGTGGCCAGGGAGTTTCAGAAGAGTTTTGGCCAAGTGGCCAAGGAGTTTCAGAAGAGTTTTGGCCAAGTGGCCAAGACTTCTCCCAGAAGCTGTGGCCAAGTGGCCAAGGCTTCTCTGGAAGGTCACGTTACAAGCAAACAGAGCTTCCTGAAGCGTCCTGTGCACACTGACGGGCCCTTGCCCAGGAAGACCATGGGTATCAAAAGGCCCGGCCAGCCCCTGGTGCCTGATGAATCCAAGAGAGTCCGGAAGGTGGAGAGTGAGCCTGGTCCTTTGGAGGTCACAGAGAAGCCTTGCAAGGACCAGCCCAAAGTCCTAGAAACAGTGAAGCCAAAAGCCATCAAAAGGACAGAAAGACAAAAAAGACCCACAGACAGGAAAGACCTGAAGCCGGCACCTCACAAGCTCTCTGAGAAGCCAAAGGACAAGGGCTCCCAGCAGGCCAACGCCAAAGGCTTTCTGGAGCCCCGGCCCCTGGGAGCTGGCCAGGAACGTGACGCTCTCATCCCCAGCAGGCACAGGCCTGGCAATTTGCACAAGGAGAAAGTGCCCTTGCCTCCTGGGGAGAAGAAGTTGTTCTCGCCTGCAAGGAAGCCGGACTGGAAGAGGAAAGCCATGAAGAGTCCTGAGGAGCCCCCTGGAAAGAAGAAGGTGAGAGGGGCAGGGGGAGGTGGGTTTGGACAATGACCAAGGTGGTGTTTGGAAAACCCATGTGGAGTTTCCACTTCATAGGTTGGCAGTAGAGCCATGATCCTTCTCTAATGGTGTTACCAAACTTCTAAGGGGTGTGTTCCCACCGCTGTTTCCAATTGGTCACAGATCCCCTCCTGAGCAAATGGAAAGCCCTGTAAGCTGTCTAACATGCTCTGGTGTTTTGGGGCTTTTCTTGGAATCCTAGTTTCCTGCAAGAAGAAATCCCCAGCCCTCCTCTGTCAGAGGAGGTTTTGGCAGCAGGCTGTGGCAGCTTGTGGCTGACCAGCCCCCGCCAGCACTGCTGGGTTTCTCTGGGTTTCAGCCCAAGCAGAGCTTTGTAGGGTGGCGGTGCCCCCTTCCTGTGCCCCCCATTACAAGCAGTGTGGTACTGAGGCACTTGGCACATGGATAAATGGGCAAAAAGCTTGCTTGGGTTTCCTTGGAGCTGCTGTGATGCCAGCAGTGATGCCTGAGAGGTGGCTGGGTGCACTCAGGGGCTTTCCAGGGAGCCCTTTGCAGAGTCCCTCAGCCATTGCAGTGGCTTTCCCTTGAATTCCAAGAGAGCCCTTCATTTAACTGAGCAGGTCGATGCTCCCAAGTGTTTTTTGGGAAGCTGACTCCCAAAGGGGCCTGGGTCAGCTGCAGCAAGAGTTGTCTGCAGGCTTCATGGTGAATGGGCACTGCCTGTGGACTCCCTGACTGCAGGAAATCCCAAGTCAGAGCCTGTATCCCAGACGGGAGTGCAGCCTGGAAGGAGAACTCATTGAGAGCAGCACTGCTGAGAAGCTGCTCCATGGTTTCATGTTTCTCTGCACTCTGGGAGAGAGGCAGAAACCAGCAGGCACACTGTGGGTAATGCCAAGAGATAAGGGCACTTTCTTTTACATTTTCTTGGCTTGTAGCAAACGGTTCTGAAGTTTCTCCTTCAGCTGAGCTGATGATTTGCACACTTGATGCTGCACAATCGATGTTATAAAATCTGTAAAAATCTTTCAGTGATTGGCTCTCTGCCTTAATGGTTCCCGTGCTTCTGGAAGACAATGGCAGCAATTTTCACTGACTGTTTAAATTTCACCCCTCTCAGATTCTTGTCAATACAATCAGAACCCCCTGCACATCTGGGGGATCTCAGGGATCTCACTCTCCTGTGACTGGAGTTTTTCCTTCCCTTCGATAAGGGGTGTCACAAAGCACAATTGCTTACCGTTCTTGACTGTGCCCCAAGGCATCTGAATAAGTTTCTGTACCATTCAGACTGAGTAGGAGGACAAAAAGCCCATCCAGGACAGATGGAATGCTTGTTTTCAGCAATGGAAGGGCCTTACTTTAGATTACAGTTTGCATCGAGAGGTTTAGCAGTTCCATCCCTGCCACTGGAAAGCAATTAATGTATGCAAGCAAGATAGGTAAAATGTCATTTTAGGTTTACTTGTCAGTGAGCCTGAAAGCTCTATCTGCTGTGCTTGGGTTTCCACTTTGTGAGTTCCAGTATCTTATTTTTTCTGTTTTCAACCAGAATCTGTAAAACTGAGCTGTATTGGTCTGTACTTTGTGTGAACTTTCAAGACATGAGTGATTTTTTTTCCTCCTTTTTTCTTTCTTCCTGTTAGAGGGAAGACAAGGGGGATACTCCCAGGAAGAAAAAGGAATGAAAACACCCAACAAAATAATTTCAGCCTTCAGCAAACAAAGGCCCCAATAAACTGAAGTGAGTATGCAGTGGTAGGATGTCAGAAAGAAGTGTAAATCTTAGTTTTTGTTCAGAAGGGTGAGACCCAGAACCCTATCTCCTGTCCTGGCACTCGAGAGTTTGCTTGGAACATCGTGTGCCTTCTGCAACTCCAGATGCTGCAGACTGGCCTTACCAGGCTGGAAGCACCCGGTGCAGAAAGCAGCTCTGTAGGTGTGGGTGGGTAAGGGCAGGGAGTCTTTCCCTTCTGACATCCTCTTAAAGCACAGAGGTGTTGGGGCTGACGTTTGGCTGGGGGAAGGGATGTTCCCATTGCGGTAGGAATGGAAGAGCTTTAATTCTGGAGTTCCTTCCTGCCTTTTTTCAGGGAAAATGAGCAGCTGCCTTAGTCATGTGCTGGCTTCTGGGGTGGGAAGGGTAGGAGGTGTTTTTGGGGAGAGAGGGCTCTGGATCAGGTGGGGGATAGTGCTGTGCTCCGTGTCAAACCGTGCTCTGTGCAGCATCAGCTGTGCCAAGGCAGAGCAGCTGGAGAGCACGTGGGCAGTGAATAGGGACCAAAGCACTGGAAAAGTGGGTGCTGAAAGAGGGGAGAGGACTGTCCCACGCACAGCAGAGTCAGGCAAGAGGTGCAGCCTCACACCCGAGCCTTCCCACTGGGTTTAACTTCATTGCCTCTTCTGATGCTGCAGCCCATGGGCTGGGATTCGCTGTTGGTGTGTTCTTGGAAACTTTGAGAAGCTGACTAAAAATGGTGTCAGTGAGCAGTGGTGAAACAAGGCTGAGAGCTCTTTGGTGCTGCTTCTTGCTGCCAGAGTTCCCTGGCCATCCTGATTTCAGATGACCAGAAATCTGCTAGGCCACTCTGTTAGTGAATGTGAAAGTCTCTGCCAATTAAAAGTCTCTCTCGCTTGAAGCCTCTCAGCTTTGGAAGTGTTGCCTACTTGAGGCACTGGCAAGAACTGGCCAGTTCAGGATGTAGCCAAGTTTGTCAGAAATCCCTACGGTGTGTGTGCATCATATTCATGAATTTGCTTCTCTTGTCCTGACCATCAGAAGCTTCATTCCAAACCGAGAGGAAAACTGTGGTGCTGCCACCACTGCCGGCCATGACTGCTGCACAACGGGCACCAAACTCGACCACGACGGCTCAAAAGAGCCCCAGAACCGAGAGTGACGACCTGGACCTGCCTGCCATGGATAACCCTGCCAGGAACCAGGATCCTTTGTTTGCCACGCTCAGGAAAGTGGAGAAAGATCCCGAGGAACTATCCCAGGGCATCAACACTGGTATCCAGGAGAGCTGGCGGGAGGTTTCCTGCAACCCACGCGTGCTGTGTGGTTCTCTTCAGAAACGCCCTCTCACCTAAGTGACCACTTCTGGTTGTGGGCAACTGCAGATACAAGCCTGGTGGGAGGAGGAGTACGTTTATAATAAGAAAGGGTGGTTTGCTTAAAATGAAGAAACAACAAAGCTGTGGGTTTGGCTGCAACCTGGGCCTAAGGTTTTATAGCTTTTTTTACAAACTTGCTCATGACCCTTGCAGCTTTGCATTCCCTGGTAATAAAATTGGATTACTTGGCTGTTTGCTGATGGCTCGGGGTGCGGGGTCTAGGGCGTTGGGGGGTGTGTGTTAGGCCAGCCTGTGCACACTGTAGTAGCTGCCTTCTCACTGCTTGCTTTTTCCTGACAATTTTCCTGCTTGCAGCCCTCACAGCTCTTTCAGCCACTGAGCGAGGAAACCTGCTGCTGGATTTCTCCGCGCTTGGGAAAAGTGTAATGGTGCAAAGCATTGTGAGCTGCCAGGTGAGAAGCCAAGGTTCCATTTCCATTGTCGGAGGGATTGCTGGGGAAGAAGGCAAGAGGGGGAGAGCCTGGAGAAGAGACTGTGCCTGGGACCAATGAACATTTTCTCTGGAAACTTAGGAGAGCCAGGCTTTGGAATGGCTTTAGGCATCTCTCTCTGACCAGCTTGTTCTCTGTGGTTTTTCAGGGATCTGCAGGGGATGACAGGAATCCTTTCCCAGTGACTTTGCTGCCAAATGAAGACAAGACAAGAAGACCTCAAGTCTGAACAGTAAGTGTTTGTTTTACAGCCCTGCCTGGAGTTTCTGCAGCCACCAGGCAGGGCTGGCCCTGCAGCCACCCTGGCTTCTGCTTCCTCATGAGCACCTCCTTTAGGAGAAAGGAGAGAGATTGGGGAGAGCTGCCCTGTGAGGGCAGCACCTGCTAAGTAGCTTGGCTACAGCTGGGCAGCACTTGAATTTTTGACTCCTTGCTGGGCCTGTGACCAGTATTGGCCAACAGAAATTCCTCGAGTTGCTGCCACATTTTTTATTGTACACCTTAGTCATTACAAATGTTGTGTTGTCCTGTGGTGCAAGCAGTGGGGAATACTCAGAAGCTGTAACCTGCCATCCCACGGGGCCTTTGCAGTGTCATTTTCCATAAAACACAAAGCTCTGTGAGCCCCTCTGGGCAAAGGGATGCATTGCCTTGATCTGCTGGCAAGCTTGCAAAAGAAAATGAGCACGATGTGCCTGGCTGAAGGGCTGGGAGGCTGTAAAAACCCTCTCCCTAAAGCGGCACCTGCTGAAAGCCAAAAGGCTTTGCAGGTCCTCTTGGAGCCAAGTGACTGCAGTCATTGACTGGACTCTGCCAGTGTGCCTGTTGGATGAGTCCAACCAAATGTTTTCTCTTCCCTCCCTTTGTCCCAGACCTTTCTGCTGGACAAAGCCAAGTGACGTGACCAAGAGCCGGACTGACCTCGTGCACCGAATGAGACCGAATTTACAGTGACCCAGACTGGAATCCAGTGTGCCTTGACTGGGTCTCCAGGATGTAAATAGTTCCAAGTTCTCTGTTCTTTTGAAGCCTTACAAACAGTTCTGTTTTGTTTTTATTGTTCAATGCAAAGATCTGCATATTATTTTTGTTTGAAATACAGTTGTAAGTTATTTTGGTTACCTTTGGGAAACTTTGTGGTTTTTGAGGGTAATGCTTTTCTGCCTTGCAAAAGAAGAGATGGAGGGGGGTACCTGCCTTTAAAAAGACCACGTGAAATTTTTGGAAAGGCTGGTTATTTACTTTAAAAATAATGATTGGAACAAAACTGTTAGCACTTTCTGCTTAAAATCTGAGCCCAAAGAAAGGTTGGTGAGTTATGCTGTGGTCTGCACTTCATTAGAATGGCCTAAGCATGGCAGAATTGGGTCTGTTGGCAAACAACCGCAAAGTCAGAACAGAAAACGGGACTGTTTGGGAAACAACTCCTTCTCACACACTCAGCTGTGGTAAATGCAGAGATAGTTGTGACTGGAGTGAAAGGAGCTGGTGCTGACTCCAGCTGTGCACAGCTGTAATTAGCAGCCCTCACTCTGCCCTGAGCCAGTCATACAGTGCCATGCACGAGTGATCCCTACATTGTCCCTTCCTGGTGCAGTATCTGGCATCTGCTGACTGAGATGCCATCATCTAATGTAGCTTCACTTTGGAATTTACTAGGAAAACAAACAAAAACAGAGCAAATGCTCATAAGCTCTGCTCAGTTTTGGCCTGTTAAGAACACCGATCCAAAGGCAGCAGTTTTGTGTAAACAGAAATGATGAAAAGTCAGCTTTGCTGAGGAGTCCCAGATGCAGATTTCCTGTACAGCAGCACAGCTCCTACTGGCACAGGACATGAGTTCCTATTTGCCTGTGACTGATTTGCAAACACCTGCTGAGAACAAGCTGAGTAACCACACTTGGCTCTTCAAAAAGTCCAACAACGTGATATGTGTAGCAGTGTTAACAGCCAGGCCACAGCATGTCACACGTTGAATTGTCCTCGCAGCCCTCGAAGAAATCAGTTAAACTGCTTAAACTTAGCGAACCCTAAAGGAAAATGCTTTAATGCTGAAGCTTTAAAAGTATCCATTTTCACCAAAATGCCATCAAAGAATCCCAATCCAAAACAAACCACGAGCATTTGGTTTTAAAGTAGTCTAAATAAAAACTTTTTGAGCAAGCAGAAGGGAAAGATTTATTAAGTAGCTAAGCAGCACTTCATTTGTAATAGTGGTTGAGTGTACACATGCAGTAAGTGAAAGGAGCTAAACCTTAGTCTCCCAAATGGTGTCCTGCAAGTTAGAGAAAATCCCTTTTCTTTCAGTAAGTAAGTAAAACAAGCAAAATACTTTGCTTGTAGATTATTCAAGTGTTTCCCCCAGCATCTGGAAAAAATAAGCTCCCTTTTTAAATGTATTTTCCCGTATTTTGATGTTATTATCAAGCAAACAAATAGGCTCTTATTGTACAATATGGGAAAGCAGTCAATTATTCTGAAGTGCTAGAATCCATTTAAGAATGTTTGAAAGCATTTAAAGCATCGACATACTATTTTTCTAGTGTGGCTTTACAATAGTTTTAATTCTCACTGACTGTGTGCCATGCTTTCCTTGCAGACAACTGCAATTACAGCTTTACCTGTGAGAGCCTCCTGTCCTTATGGCTGGGATCCTCATTAAGATTTGAGACAACACTCTCTGCCACCTTAAAAAATACACCCAAACACATAGAAAGCCCCAACAAACCAGAACCCCCCTCGTGCACATTTACTATAAGCACCAAGTTTTCCATTTGGAAAGCACCAAGTATCAGATTCATCCAGACAGAGGTCCCAGGTCTGCTGTGAAATACATCTTAATTCAAGTCAATGGCAGAAAGAGGCACTTGGGGAAAGGATTCATCTTTTCTTAAGGCAGACTGCTGGAGTAGAGCAGATACAGTATGTTCTAAAAGAGCTTGTTTCTTCTTAGTGTCAATGCAGAAAGGCTATTGCATTTATCTAACAAAACACAGGTCTAATTCACGCAAAAACTCCACTTCAGGAGACCCAGAAAGAGGCACGGGGAATTCTAATTAATCTGACTTTTCTCTCCTTTTATTTCATAGAAATATATATATATGTAAATATATATGTTATATATATATACATCAATCACTTTTTTTTTAAGTTGCAAGAAAATCAAGTCTAATTTCTTACGTTTTTCCCTATGCAAAAAGGCCCTCCGGATCTAAAAATGCCTGCCATCCCATGCATGCTTTGTTGACATACCAGGATCTTGAATCTGGGTGAGTCAGCCAGGCATCCATCCCAGACATCCATCCCTGTTCCTGATGGTCTGGCTGTACTTGGGCACTGCACCAGGGCAAAGGAACACCTCAGTGTTGCAGCTGAAGGAGACACAGAGATTCTGAACTGGATCCACCATCACTCACCCATAGATTTCAGATCCTGGTAAAGCGGATTAACACATTTACATTACACCAGTCAATCTAAAATTATTAAATCAGGTTGTTACCACGCTGTTCTCAAAAATTCTCAGGAGAGGAATTACCTAACTTTAGGCATATTTCTTTTTGTATGTAAAGACAGTGTGTTCCATGACCACCACTACTGTTTGATCATGGGTTTTAGTCTTACCTTCTGTTACAATTCATCCTGAATGGTGGCTCTTACAGTGCAGCTCTTTCTAAGGAAGTTCCCTTCTCTTCACTAGAGGGCAGCCCATAACCCCTTATAAGCAACTACCAGCCTGATAACATTACAGCAAGCAAAATAAAGTTCTTTAAGGACAGCTGAGTTTTAGACTGATAAATTGTAGATACAAAAATGCTGCTAGCAAGGATTTTCTTGCTATTTTCTAAGTCCGTGAGAGACTTTTCTCTCTCACAGAAGAGGTGGCAGGGAATGTAAACAACCAAGCCACCTGCAACCTTGAGAAGTCTTGTTTATGGTATAGTAGAAAAATATTTTGGCAATGGATGTTTTAGGATTTTAGCCAACCACCCCCAAGGGGTGGCTGATCCTTTGTCCAATTAGACTATAAAGAAAAAGTCTATAAAAGAGTTTGTAAAATAATTAAATAGATCAATCTTGCTGCACAATTCCTGCCTGCTGGATCTTCTGTCCTCCTCCTCCCTATGGCTGCAGGACATGGTGATATACCCTAGGGCCCAGGCCTGTGGTAATAATAAATCAGGGACCAATTAAAACCAAAATTATTTCTGGTCCAATACTGCCATTACTGTAAGTTTCACTGGAACCTGGTAACAGTTCCCATCAGTGAGTGAGTTCAGTGGGTGTGAGCATATGCCCTGGGCCAGAACTCAGAACAAGACCAAGAATGATTCTCTGTTTTAGATGAGTTATTCTGCATCCCGTCTGCAACTGAGAATAGCTGCATGACCAAGTCAAGGAGCCTCAGTGTACAAGTATTTGATTCCTGCACTTCTGATAGGAATAACCTAAGCAATGAAGTTTGCTTTCAAGAAAATAATTTATTAGAACAGTAGCTATTTTGTATTCCCCAAAGGAAAACTTACCAAAAAGAAAAGACGAAAGTACCGCTATATACAAAGACAACAAACTTTAACAGCAGTTAAAGCATTTTAAACAGCAGTTTCCTTGTTTTAGAAAATTAACTCTTTAGAGAAGCATTACATCTTTAGACGTATTCTGTACAATTCTTATGTGATCTGTTTTCACACAACAAAGGTAACCAATTAACAACTGGTCTTGAAGGCATAAGCTACCAGCTCATTAATTATCTTTCTTTTCTAGCAAAATCAGGCCTTATTTTCCAAGAAGTATGCTTTATTGTAAAAGATTATAACATCTAATTTCAGAAAATTTTCACTGCTTACAGGTAATGGACAAAGTCTAGACAAGAAATAAGCAAGATAAAAGTGGCTCACATCAAGAATTGACTCTGTTCTCCATTTAGCTGATGATTTTCCCAAAATTTGCAAAAAAAAAGTACTCCAGAAGCCTCTGCTTACTGAAAGAGACCATTTAATAAAACCAAAGATTGCTGAGCAACTTTTACTATGCACAATACTAATGTAAGTTTCAACACCTGTTTAATGTCTCACTAATTCTTCACCAATTCCATATTTCAGAACTGGGAAAAGGCTGGAACAGCAGGTATATTACCCTTTTTACAGTAACATTTTCCAGAGTTTTTAAGAGATACTAAGTGCATTCTAAGGAATCCATTCTTTATGTTGAGACTTTAGTACTTTTAGTCCAAAAATAACAAATGGGAAAACTTGATTCCATAAAGCTGAAAAATCACTCAGCTTCCTATTCGGTACTTTGTAGGAGGAATATGAAGGGGCAATTTCTAGGAAAAAGAAGCATTCACATTATGTACTTTACACTTGAATTTTTCAGAGAAACAACACTGAAAATTACAACAAATGGTATCTTTAAAACCGGCCAATATGAAATTAGAAGGTTGCCAGTTCTGCAGTTATGACCATAGAATCACAGAATGGTTTGGGTTGGGAGGGACCTTAAAGATCATCTCGTTCCAACCCTCTGCCATGGGCAGGGGCATCTTCCACTAGACCAAGTTGCTCAGAGCCCCATCCAGCCTGGCCTTGGACACTTCCAGGAGTGGGGCATCCACAACTTCTCTGAGCAACCTCTTCCAGTGCCTCATCATCCTCACAAGAATTTATTCCTAATACCTAATCTAAACCTTTTTCAGTTTGAAGTCATTCTCCCTTGTTTTGCCATGCTCTTCTAAATAGTCTCTCTCCATGTTTTCCTCTTGTCAAAATATATTTCATAAAAGCCTTGAATTTCATAAGAGACAGACGCCTCTTTTTAGTGTTTTCCTAAAAATACTGCCCTAGTTTACTGCTTTCTTGGTTTTATTACTCCTAAGGAGGAGTTGATGTCATGCCAAGTGTTACAAGACCTTGAGGAAAAGGATTAGATTGCTGTGAGCAGGTAAAAGCTGGCCATGTGCTTGGCACATGGATCCTGCTACTACGAAAAATGGATTTTCTTTCTGTAACCCTTAGAGACAGTATGAATATATATTTACCAGTACTAAACTAGTAAAGAACAGTACATTAATAATCCAAATGACAGGTCATTTCTTTTCTCTCTGATGAACAGTCCATCCCACCAGCATCTCAAACTTTGGTTTATTTTGGGTGGTTGGCACTGTTCCTATCAATTCCTTCAAGTGAAATTATATTTATTTACAACAGCTGTCCTGTGAATGCAAGAATATTTGCTGTTGGCTTTGATTTGCTGGATAGCTAAAATTTACTGAAAGAGGTCAGAAAGATAGAAAGCAGTTCAGGGGAATAAACAGTGAAGGAGATAAAAGGAGTGAAAAGTTGGAGAAACACAAAAGGAAGAAAACACCAAAACCCACCAGGTCTGAAAAAGAAAGTAGAAACCTATATGAAAAGGAAACAGTTGCAAATGCTGAAAAAGTTCAAAAGGAAGATGAGAGAGAGTATAAAATCTAAATTAATTTGTAACTTTAGCTAAATAATTAAGGCTTGGTAAAGTAAAAAATGGGGCCTCATCCCCCCAAAACCAAAAGAACTTCAAAGACTATTTAGCAAGAGACAGAAAACAGGTCAGGAAATGCCAGTCTGCTGGGATCTAGGCCGTTTTTGTCTTTATTTTGATGGAAGTTACACTTCTCTGAAAAAAAACCCCAAACCCTCCAAGTGCTGCAGTCACCTTTCAGCTGACTTTGACAGGTTTTGGATCAATGCCATTTGTATAAGTGTAGCGGGTTTAGTTCAGAAACCGGGCAGAAACACTAATTAAGTGCAGTGGTTTGGTTCAAAATATCTATTACTTACTTATTTTCCTTCTGTGAGATAAGAACTAGGAAAAAGCAAAGCAGGCACAAACCTTAAACAGCTGCAGTAAGAGTTTTATTACTAATAGAATTAAAAGTAAAGAGAAATAACAAGAAATTAAAGCAAACCCCCTCCCACTCTCCAGCACTTTCCTCCTTTTATCCAACTCACACAAAGGGTAACAGAACATGGGATGTTAGTCAGTGTTACAGTTCTTGGTAAGTCTCTCTCTTACGCTTAAGGGAAAAAGGGTTTTCTTCAGCTGCACGTGGTTCCCAAACTGCCATCAACAGCAGACCCACCCAGAAAGAAACAATCTGCTCTGGTGTAAAACATCTCTTCCGTGAAAAATCTCAGTTCCTTCACACTGCCAAACATGGGCCATCACACGGGGTTATTAATCTTTTTAAGGACGAGTTATTTTGACCTGAACACAAAGGCGTTCTTCCCCACAAGCCTCTAAAAGCCTCTCACTGCTTCTATATAGCCTGGCATAGGCACTCTTCACAGTCTTCATGGGCCACACATGAATTCTCCATCCCCCCATGTACTTCAAATGGATTAAAGAGACAAACAGATTGTGATATTACAGTTTCTTCCCACGGCAGGCAAGAAAGTTTTTTTAAGCTACACGTGAAAAACGTGGCACCAGCCTCTTTTCTCCGGTTGCCATTTTCAGCTTTGTCTCACATGACTCACTTTCTCTTTCTCTCTGGCTCTGAAACTGCCATGTTGAAGAGTGTTCTTGTTCTGGCTTTACAGCAGAAGAAAGCCTCGCTCCCTCTGTGCTGCTGGCTGCATGGTGTCTTCCTCAGTTTAGCACGAAGTGTGCTGACTGCAGAAAGGAGGCTCCACTGGCTCCTGCTGGCTCCACCGGCTCCACGTGGAGAGGAGAGGGACCCGCCAGTCCCAAGAAGCCGCGCCGGATGGGTTTAGCTGTGTGGCAGACCATGGCTGGTTTTAGCTGCCTGCGGCTCTGGGATAGTTCCTCCCCCAGAGACCCAGGGTCCACGCTGCGGCATTGGGAAAAGGGGAAGGTAGCAGGGGGCCCGGCCTGGCCCAGCAGGGCCCAGAGGCTCGAAGCCCCCCCACCTTCTGGCAGGCGAACTGGGACAAAAGGCAATTCCCGCCTTTCCACGTGGTTTAAATATGTAAATTGCGAGAAGCGTCATTAGTCTAAAAGACTGTCCATCAACTCAGGTTCACCCACTACATTAAGGTATCTAGAGTCAAGTTGAAAGAACTGTTAAACAAAAGGTTTCATCGGCACAAATAGTTTCATTGTGCCTCAAACACAGCTGAGCAGCTTCCTTACTACAGTCATATTCCCCTGTATTCCCCCACAATCCACTGTATTTCAGTATGAAAACAAGTTATCAGTAATGGTCACAAGATGGTGAATAAAACATGGCTGCTTGGTATCAGTGAGAGATTCTGGAATCTTCATTTATCACCATGCTAGTCCAGTGTTACAGCAGCAGAAATACAACTAAAAGGTGAAAGCTTTCCATTTTTCCTCCACACTGTACATGTCTTTCATTAATACTCCTGATTCCAAATGGGGCTCAAGAATGTTTCTGCTCAATATTCACATAAAAGCATAAGGAATTCATAGCTAGGAGACAGTCCAAACCTGGGTGCAGCACAACAGACACAGCTGGCTCCTCAAGTTGTATGTCTGGGCCAATTAAAAAAAAAAAAAAAAGGTAGCAAGCAAACAGAGAATGCAGAAATAGTTGCTCCAGAGGGTTTTTAAGGTGGAAAAGGAAATCTCCACCTGTTCCATTAAAAAATAAATAATCACTTCGCACTAGTTGCCCATGCATCACATTCCACAGGCTGCCAGCATTAGGATCATGTGGGTAGATGACAAGAATTCAAACTACTGACATCAATTATAATTCATTGGTGACATCAGCTCCTGGTTGGATCATTCCCTAAGTACTCTATCACTGTTACTCCCACCGTCACCAGGCTGAATATACACACAGGCCTTCTGATTCAGCTACACAGAACATATAAATACAAATGTTTAGTCATAAATTGAAATCATATAGCAAGGATTTGAATAATAGAAGATATTTTCCCTCTGTAAGGAAGTTATTTGAAGTATACCATAGCTGTACTTGCAGGATGTCAAGATCAAGCATAAGAATTTGGATTCTTCTTTCCCAGCTTTCCACAATTACATTAGAACAAAAAAATGCTGGTTTATATAGAAATTATTTTGTTCCATGAGTCAAACCGAGATAAGTTTGAGATTTCCTAGCTAGAATCCAACTATGTCAGTCCATTTTCAAAATAATGTGGGGTAACACAAATGATCCCACTTCATGAAGGGCAGCCACTGAGCTGGCTGGAAGGAACAGGGTATTGTTCCATGAAAGACTTCCAGGTTTCTTCTCTCCCCACAGCCCTGTAACTGTGTCATGGCACTGTGCCATAGGGAACATCCCAAGGAGGCCGGGAAATGCACTGGATTTATGGCAAAGGCAGGAAACGGGCCTGTTCTGTATCCCACACACTTCCAGAGCGCTGCCAAGGCACACGGGGCTGCAGGGACACGCCGTGTGCCAGGCGGGATTTGGTGTCACCCAGGTGCCTCAGCCCCAGGGCTGGCAGGGTTCCAGGCACAGGGCAGCTGCCCCCGTCCCGTTTCCCGGCAGCCCTCCCGGCTCCACGGGGGCCACAGGCCTTGCCCACAGCCGGACGCCGCTGGCAGCTTTCCCCTTCGGCCACGCACAATTCCCTCTCCCTCCGTGGCACCAGCGGCCCCCGGGCTGCCTGCCTGAGCCCTCCGCACCCCCGGCCTCTTCCCGGGCACCTTTGAAGCCCTCTCTACCCGAAAGAACGGCAGCAGCCCCCTCCCCGGTGCTGTGGGATGCGGCAGGAAGCTCCTGGGAAAGCCGCTCAGCCCTCCTGAGGCCGGGTGCCACAGCTGCCCTCAGGCTGCGAGGGAGAACAGCAGCGGCCTCTGCCAGCACCTGCCAACTCCCGCGGGTGCCTCCCGAGCCTCCTCTGCTCCAGGCTGAGCACCCCCAGCTCCCTCAGCTGCTCCTCATCACACCTGTGCTCCGGAGCCTGCACCAGCTCCATGCCCATCTCCTGGACGCGCCCCAGCCTCGTAGTGCGCTCCCAAAAGCGGGCCCGGGATTCCAGATGCACCCTCAGCAGTGCCGAGCACAGGAGCATTGCTCCAGGTCACAGAATCATAGAATATTCTGTGCTGGAAGGGCTCCACAAGGGCCCTGAAGTACAACCAAAACCTCTCACAGCGATGTTCAAATGTCAGAAGCAGCAGAAGAAAGGAAGACATTTTTCTTATCAGAGCATCAACCAACCTGAATTAATACAATGAAATGAAAAAACAGGTTAGGATGGAACACTCTCAACTTATTTACATACTGCCTTCCATCATTTTAAAACTTGACTTTATGTGGTTGGTTTCTAGCATTTTTCACTTTCCTTTTCCTGGCCAGAAATGAAATAGTTCCCTTAAAAATAAGACCAAGACGTGCCCACCGCTGGCCATAAAGGAGCCCATCAGCAATGGCAGTAATGCCGCTGGGATAAAATACTCAAGAGGGGGAAAAAAAGGTATGGCCCAGATTGCAGCCGGAGAAGAAACCACGGTGCCAAGAGAGAGCCTCAGGGAAATTGACTTTTTTAGATTATTTGTGTCTATTTGGCCGAGAGGATTTAAGACTGCATTCCCCATCTGATGGAGTCACTCAGTGTGCAGAATGCTTTTTCACATGAAGTCTCTCAAGACTTATCTCTGCTTGAAAGAATCAAGAACTTGCGAATGATATACATAAGTTGGGTTGTTCTGGTGTCTTGGTTTTTTATCCCATTACCAAGTAATTTACATGTGAAATTCTTGTTGCAGAGGCCCCAGTCCAGGGGCTCTCCTGTCTGGACCGGGACACAGCCTCCCTGAGTTTCCATCAGTGCTCAAGGGCCACAAGACGTGCAAGTCCCATCAGTGAATTTCTTGCCAGCTTTACTCATGGGATGCCCCTGAGCCTTTGGACAAAGCAGCTGCAGCTCTGGCCCTGGGCCCTGAGGGCTCCCTCAGTGGCTCCTTCTCAGCTGCCGGGCAGGGCCCTGCGGCTCGGTGGCGCAGGGCCGTGCGGCCCCGCCTCGGGCACAGCCCGTGTGCGGCTGCCGGGCAGGGCTGGGCTCCCGTGTGCAGCAGGGGGTGCGGGCGGGGCTCCAGCAGGGTTCCGTGCCCTCTGAGCCCCGCCCTGGGCACCTGGACACCGCCCCGGCCGTGCCTGTGACGCTCCGTTGCCACCGGGGCCATGGCAACAGCAGAAGCGTCTTCGGGAATCGCCCCGCGGGCTGCAGCAGCACGGAGCGAGCGCGGCTGCCATTGTGGGAGGCATTCCTTGGCCAGAGAGCCTGTTGGCAGCGCCACTGCCGTTCCCGGAGGCATTCCTTGGCCAGAGAGCCTGTTGGCAGCGGCACTGCCGTTCCCGGAGGCATTCCTTGGTCAGAGGGCCTGTTGGCAGCGGCACTGCCGTTCCCGGAGGCATTCCTTGGCCAGAGGGCCTGTTGGCAGCGGCACTGCCGTTCCAGGAGGCATTCCTCGCCCGCAAGGCCCACTTGTGCCAGGTGATTCTCCCCTTGGCTGCGCGGGGGCAAACGGGCCAGCCACGGATGGCTCTGCTGCCTTCCTGCACCGTGCAGCAACAGGAACAGCTTCAAATGCGGGTTCTTACTGCTGCCTCTGCGAGCTGACAGCAGTTTGCTGGGAAAGAGGCCTCTGACCAGAGCGACTGCCTTTAAGGCCTTGTTTGTGCAATTATTTCAGAGTATTATTACCCAGCCCTCAGTGGGACAAATTAATGTCGGGTGGAGAGGGCAAGGTTGCAGGAGGGCTTGCTGCTGATTCAGCTTTAATCCTCAGTGTCTTTGAGGCGCAGCAGAGCCAGGCAGTCCCTGGGAAAGGAGGGCAGCACAGAGGCCCCTGGGTTCTGCCCCGTGTGCTGCCAAAAGGTGCCAGCACTGAGGAGGAGAGGCTTGAGCGGAGAGCCAGCAGATGTGTGGCAGGGGAAACTCTGGGCTTTTCCTGGGCAGTGCCTGCAGCAGCTGGGGCCTGGGATTGCCCTGTTGTCGGGATTGAGAGCGGCTGCGAGGGGCCGCTCTTCCCGTTGAACTGTCACAGGCAGTGACTCCAGAGAGAGGTGGCAAAGCCGGTGTGGAAGAACCCACATCCCAAAGTGAAGCCAAAGCTATGGATTTATTACTTCCCACTTTTAAGAATCAAGGCCATTTTAATCACAATGGTCTTGTACATCTACTGGTATATTATATGTATATAAGTCCAATGGCCACCAGAATATTTTAATACTTTGAGTTCAGGTTGGACAGGCCTTTGAGCAGCCTGGTCTAGCGAAAGGTGTCCCTGCCCATGGAAGGAGGGTTGGAAGTAGATAATCTTTAAGGCCCCTTCCAAGCTAAAACATTCTGTGGTTCTGTAGTTCTGTATTTCTACGAATCCGGTGTGTTCTCTGCCTGTATGTCAAGGTGACCCTTCAAATACCTGAATGTGTGCAAAACAGCATGCTTTGCCCATAAAAAGAGCATGTGAAGGTCAGTGATAGCAAGATCTGAAGGAAAAGCTCTTGAGATGGGTACATAAGGTTTAGGTCTCCAAGCAGCCTCCAAGCTTCCTTGCTCCTTCAGAGCAGCTCTTTGCCTGTGGCTGGACGGAGAAAGGCAGCAAGAAGAGCAATCAAAGATGTCCTGCTAAGGGATGCAGCAATGAGTCTGGCCAAATACAGCACTGTCAAAACCTTGTAAGAATTCCCATCAGGGTCACTTGGGTACCTGCCTTCATCTCCCCAGCGAGGAAAGCTCGTGTTCAGAAGCACAGCTTGGTTGCAAAAGCATTTGTGCCCTGTGGCAATCGTGTCAGGTTAAGGACGCCTGCGCAACCTCAGATCCATGGGGCGTCAGCGAGGTTGAAAACCTGGCCCTGTCCAGGGCATTTGCAAAACTTTTTGCCTGTCTAGTGAAGTCTGGATTTTGCTGCTGGCCACTCACGTGCTTTGTGGCCATGTTAAGGACAAGCTGGTGACAGAGCAGGTTTCCCTGCCATGCTGTCTATTCACATGGGTGCGTGCATCTCTCTCTGCCCAAGTTGTGCCAATGCCCGGTCCATTCAAGAGAAGTTGGAAGAAACCTGGAATGACTCCTCCCAGTATGCGCTTCCAACTTCTCCCACCTTTGTTTCTCTTTAAATCCAGGTGGGCACCTTGTTCTTTCAAGGCAGTTTATTTCCCAGCCAGTGTTACGGTTTTCATGATTGTGAGGAGGGAACAAAGCTGCAGTGTTTGTTTGCTTCCAGATCTGTCCTCTCAGCTTAGTGTGAGTGCCTATTCTGAGGCTTCCCAGCTGCAGGGGGAGGTGGGGGTCTGACAGGATTCCATCCGCAGTGGCCCGTGTGTTTCTGTGGCTTGCAGAATGGTTCCCTGCTGGTCCCTTGCCTGGTGTTAAAGCCGTGGCCTGGAGCTCAGCTGCTGCTTCCCCTCTTCCCCCAAGTGTCTGTGCTCCTGTCTCATGTCAGCTGCCCTCAGTGGGGTGGTTCACAAGACTTCCCACAATGCTCCTGTAGCCTCCTCCCCAGTGAGAATTCATTCTGCTCCCTCTGGACTGTGAGATGCTGCAAATGAAGGTCACAAATTGAAATGGAAATGTTTTCAGTCCTGTTTCTGCCTCTTGGAGATTTTTTGCTTCTGCTGAGGGATCTCATTACCTTTTAATCTAGAGCTGTCTTTTTAGGGCTTTCTTTTCTCCTTTTCTTTCCCTCCCCTTTCCACAGATGCTGCCATTCACGTGAGGCCCATTTGGTTGTCCAAGGGCAGGGTTCTAAGGGCACATTTACACTTAAAATGGAACCAGATATCCTGGAGCGTGTAGCATGGCCTGGTTTGTCATGCTCTTGGCCCAGTGTGGAGCTAGGAGCTGACCTGAAATGCAGCACCAGCACTGGGGGCAGGGGAAAATGGATCTCTTGGTTCTCCCCTTCTCAGCTACGTGGAATCCCCATGTTTGCATGGTTGATGTTTAGGAGCACTGCAGTGACTCCCAGTTGGGCACTCAAGGCTCTGAGTGCAGCAAGTCCCCGGAGATCTGGACCCCTGCTTTAGGTCTGAACTCATGCAGATGGTGAATTCTGTTTGTTCTCTTCCAGAGAAGCTGATCGAACTGAGGCTTCGTAATGGAACCTACGGACAACCTGAACAGAGACAATAGGTAGGAATTAATTTGATGTAATCTTGGCTTCCCAGGTGCTCTGATGAATGTTGAGACAGTTTAAAAAATAATCCCCCCTTAATGCAGTTAAGTAAGGATTGTCCTGTCAGTGGGAGTGGCTTCAGAGCACCTTGGTATTTTCAGAGCTCCTGTAACAGGCTCAGGCCTGGATGATGTCGTGGGTCTGGGCAGGTTCTGGGCTGAACTTTCTGAAGCCAATCTCTTGTTCCTGGGGCCAGGGCACTCCCTTCTGCAGTTTGGGAAGCTTTGGGCCTAGGAGTATTTTCCTGTTTCAGTGTGCAGCAAAGCAGGAGCTGTGTTTTTTGGGGTGGGGGCGCTTTGTGCAAGTTTTTACTTCTTGTGGAACATGTTTGAAGGTGAGGAGGCCTGAGCTGATGTTTCAGGGCAGACATTCAGTTTCACTTGCCTCTTTGAACAGTCGGGATGTTTGGGTTTTCCTGGTGACACATCAAGTGTAGACCAGCTGCAGCAAGTACAGCACTGTTTTTAACTCTCCAATACTGAGCTGTGTTCCCCCTGGAGATGGAGGGGGTAGGACTGTGGAGTCCCCCTGTTCCAAGGTTCCCAGGTGCTGGGCGTGTTGGTGCTAAGGCTGGAGGTCCAGTTCCCAAAGCTTCCAAAGTTCCCTGGCCTTAAGGGAAGTGTGCAGGCTTGTGAGGAACAGCAGAGCGCAGGTTTGCAAAGGTTTTGAAGAGCATCTTGCCAAACACCTTCAATGGCCAGGGCAGAGATGGGCAGCAATGGTGTCTCCAGGGCTGCGGAGGCTGGGAGAGCTACGGGCTTATCTGAAGAAGCTGGGCATTTCAGTAGACAGCAGACTCTTCTACTCTGAATTAGGAATGCCATCCAGTGCAAAAACCTGATTTATTGCCAATAACAGCCCCTCAGCATGAGATGAGGCAGCTGTGCTTCTGCTCTAGGGGTGATTAAACTTTCAGGAGCTGATTATGGGTGTGGTATTTGGGAAGGTGTCATTGCAGGGGCACACAAGGCTCTCCCCTTGCATCCTGGGGCACTTGGGAAGTTGGATGAGTGAAGAAGAATCCAGGAATTGTAGGTATAGAGTAGACTGTGCAGTAGAGTAGAACTAGATTCCTGCATCTACCATGCCTGCTGCCTTTTCCTTCCCCAATGTCCACAAATGTCAGAGGCAGAGTTTCCCTCATTTTGCAGTAGCCTTTCACAGACCAGGGACAGTTTAAAGGATCTGGTTTCCCATGATGGGACACAGCCTTATCAGTGTTTTGATGTGGGGCTGGTGGAATTGAGTACATGCACATGTGGCTGAAGAGGAACAGGGGCATTTGAGCTGGTGTTTTCTGAATGTCTGAGATCTCCTATCTAATCTCGTTGGTGGGAAGGCTTTAAATGCAGCTACATGATTGTCAGTACGCAGCTCTCCGCATATCCGTTTACAGTAGAGAGTGCATTTGTAAGGCTGTTTATAAAGTGGACAAAGTTCAGGCGTTGAAAGTGGCAAGACCTTCAAAAGAGAGGATTCTCTTTGACGCTCAGTGGGAGAGTGGGGTGGGAAGTCAGAAAGAGAACAAGAATGGCAGTTTCTCCCATTGATCACTGCAAGTGGGTTTGCCAGCTCACCTGCTGACCGCCCCCAGTGACTGCTTCCCCATTTGTTTCACAGGGAAATGGGGGGACAGTTTTTCCCTTCCCACCCTTCTTGATGGCTGGGATGAGCAGTAGCAATCCCTGAGAAGGATGCGTGCTGTTCCTTGTGTGTCTCGTTGCTCTGGGGCACAGCACACGCTGGACAGAACTGATTTGGGCACTGTCACCATCCTGTGGATTTCAGCATTGCTTTGCTGCTGGACCTGTGCCCTTGTGTGAACGCCCCAGTGTGTGCAGGGAGTAGAAACAGGGCTTCAAGTGTTAACTCTCCTTTCTCTTTCTCTTTCTCTTTCTCTTTCTCTTTCTGAAAGCTGGCACAACAACAGAGACTTGCTCCGCATTCTGGAGCGAGACAGGCGCAGGAGGCAGGCGGCTCCAGAGGAGAAAGATCCATTCTCGGAGGAGACTCCCCTCTTTGCCAAACCCTACAAAGTAATGGGAGTGGGGTGCAGGTTGGAAGGAGAGGAGGAAGGAGGCTTGGGGTGGGAGAGGGAGCTGTGTCTTCTGCATGGGCTGTAGCAAACTTGAGCCTGACAACTGCAAACACAGCAGCTTCCCATGTGCTCCACTGAGCTTGCCTGACTTCCCTTGTGGCGATGCGTGGGGATTCCATGAAGATCCTGAGGAGTGTCTCTTGCTGAGCTGCATCTCTTGCTTGGGGTGTTTTTGACATTCCCCCTCTCTGTTGTTCTGCTGCAGACTGATAAAGAAGATGAGCTGTCGAGGCGCGTTAAGAAGGTGCTGGGCGATTGGGACTTCAAGGCGCTTCTGAGCCACAAGTGCCCTCTGAATCCCATATGGATTCCAAGAAAGTCCAAGTCCCAGTCACACACCCGCAGGCATCGGCGGACCTGCAGTAAGACAAAGCCCTATGAGGACATCTGGGGAAAATCCTCACCGGAATCACCAGACCTCTCACCTCGCCCTGAGCAGAACTGTGACAGCGATGAGGGTCCCTCCAATTGGAAGGCAGAAGCCAAAGCGGAACAATCGCAACTCCTGCCTGTCAGGGTGAGTGCAGTTGTTGGGGGCTCTGTTGTTGGCAGCCCCTCAAGGCCAAGGGAGCAGCACACGGGCCCTGCCTTTCTCGGGGCTTGGCCTCGCCAGAGCTCAAAGGCATTTGGTTCCCAGGTGCATGTTGGGGTTTTGGCAGGCTCATCCTTCAGCATCCTGGGATATTGCTGTGCCCTATGGAATGTAGGAGCCCATGGTGCTGAGCCATGGCAGCTGGGCCAGGAGAGCCACAGGGAAGGTTTTCAAACTGTGTTTGGCCTCTGGAAGGAGAAGGAAGAGCTAGAGGCTGCAGGCAGCTTTTCCTGGGAAAGGCTGGTGATCAGCTGCAAGGGACTGTGGGCAATACCTTGTGGAAAATGAGAGGAAGCTGAGAGAAGTAAAGCAGTGCAGGGCCTTGCCTTCTGCAGGAGCCATTCTTCAGCATCAGTTGCCAAAAAGATAAAGCACGATCCTGGCTCTCAAAGTCTTGGGAGTGCGGAGTGCTGCAACCAGCCCTCAGGCCAGCAGAAGTGGGCAGTGTTTGTCCTTGCTGCTGGGAAGCCCAGTTAAGGAGTGTCAGTGTGAAGTAAGGAGCAGGGATGCTGCATCTGCCTTGGAGTGGGTGGTGAGGGGGGGGAAGGAGGGGCTGCGTTTCTGAGAGAGGGGTGGAGTCCCTGCCGGCTTCTGCCATCAGCTGGGGGGCGACTCAGCTCCCTGGGGTAGCCCAAAGGCAACTTGTCTCCACAGTGTGTCTCTGGGCACCCCTGCAGAACATGCATTTGTCCAAATTTGGCTGCTAAATCCATCACTTTGCCAGGCAATGGGAGAGTGAGAAATGGTAGCTGGGGAGTTGCAAGTCCTGCAGGGGCAAGAACAGGATGGATAAAGTCAGCCAGGATTTGCATGAACTGTGTTGCATCTTTCCCGATGTGTGAGATGTCAGTGTCTTGTCCACACTGCTGTGGACTTCAGAAGGACTAGGAGTCTCATTTATTTGGGTGAATGAGAAATATTCCTCTTGCTCTAGGACTGGCTTAGAAGAATTGGGAACTATTATTTCTAACTGTTCTTTTTAACTAAGGAAACTTTTTGCTCAACTCTTTTAAATGCAGAGGCAGCCTGTGCCTTTGAAAGCAAAGCTTGGCTGCCTCAAAGCAAAATTCCATAAAGGAAGCAGACTGCAGGAACATACTTATATAATAATAATAACAACAGTAATGATAAATAGTAGCAGTAGTAGCAGGAGTAGTAGTAATTTAAGAAAGGAAACATTGTTCTCTGACTGCCAGGTTGCAAAGGGAACACTGGCATTTTTCTCAGAGGAAGAGGAGGTGACTGTGGGGATTTCAGTTCATTTTCTACCTGGCCTCCATTAGTAACTCCCCCTCAGATGGGCCTTTTAATCCTTAGCAGCACTTTATTATTAATGGGCTTGCAGGACATTTCTAGAGCTGTTGGTAAGCAAATGCTGGCTGAGTGCATGTCAATTAGTAAAAAACGCAAACAAACTCCTTCTGCCTCCCTCGTTCTTGTTTCAGGAAAAGAAGCCCATTGAGGTGCCATCAACTGAAAACACTTGGAAGGTTGGTGCTCTTCAATAATAGATCTCTGGTTTTGCCTATGTTTTGCGTCCATTAAGGAATTGGGAATTCCTGAAAATTGGGAATTTCCTTGAAAAAGGAATTGGGTGGGGAAGAAATACATTGCTGAGCTCCTGTTCACTCAGCAGATGTTTCCCTCACTGAAAGTGTGTTTTGGGGTGTGCTGAGGAGAAGTAGAGGTAAAAGCTGGAGTTGTAAGATCAGCCTTCCTCTCAGTCTGTGAGTGTAGCATTCTCAAATGCAGTTCTAGAGCCAGAGTGACAACTCATCCCAGGCAGCCTGAGCTGCTCCTCCCTCAAGCTGGGGGTTGCTTTTCCCGAGTGGCCCTTGTCCAAAGGCTCTGCACCTGCTGCTCATGTCCTGAATGGACGTGCATGACACTTAGAGAGCTGCTGGTAATCAGATGTTTGCTGAGTGCATGCTTGTTTCCTGTCAATGAGTAAAATACCCAGACAAGCTCACACTGCTTCCCTCTTTCTTGTCTCAGCCCATTGTGCACATTTATGTGCAGTCCATTGAAGGAATATTGGAGGTAGGTGCTCTTCAATAACAGATCTCCAGGTGGAAGCCTGTACAAATCCATGAGGAGCTGGATCCCTCTGACTCTCTGCAGGGTGAAACGTTCTCTTGTGTCCATCAGCAAAACTCCTGAGAGCTGCTTCTCTCCCTCTCTTTCCAGAAAATGAGGAACTCACTGTCACTTCTCCTGCCACCTCTTCAGACGCCTCTGAGAAAAGAGACTTTCAATCTTCCATTGCCAGCAAAGGTAAGCCAGCCCATTTTTGCCAGGGCTGCTGATAAATTCCAAGAGATCTTTCTGCTGAGCAGAAGTTCAGCTCAGCTGTTTGGCAGCTCTTAGGATGTTTTAAAAGTATTTATTCAAAAATGCACATGTCCCTAATGTGCCAGCAACACACCGTTTAGGTGTCAGTGGATGTATTTATTGTGAAGCTACACGCTGAACTACTTTGCACTTTGTCCTTTAATCCTAGGAATCCCAACGTGATGGGCAAGTGGCCAGGGAGTTTCAGAAGAGTTTTGGCCAAGTGGCCAAGGAGTTTCAGAAGAGTTTTGGCCAAGTGGCCAAGACTTCTCCCAGAAGCTGTGGCCAAGTGGCCAAGGCTTCTCTGGAAGGTCACGTTACAAGCAAACAGAGCTTCCTGAAGCGTCCTGTGCACACTGACGGGCCCTTGCCCAGGAAGACCATGGGTATCAAAAGGCCCGGCCAGCCCCTGGTGCCTGATGAATCCAAGAGAGTCCGGAAGGTGGAGAGTGAGCCTGGTCCTTTGGAGGTCACAGAGAAGCCTTGCAAGGACCAGCCCAAAGTCCTAGAAACAGTGAAGCCAAAAGCCATCAAAAGGACAGAAAGACAAAAAAGACCCACAGACAGGAAAGACCTGAAGCCGGCACCTCACAAGCTCTCTGAGAAGCCAAAGGACAAGGGCTCCCAGCAGGCCAACGCCAAAGGCTTTCTGGAGCCCCGGCCCCTGGGAGCTGGCCAGGAACGTGACGCTCTCATCCCCAGCAGGCACAGGCCTGGCAATTTGCACAAGGAGAAAGTGCCCTTGCCTCCTGGGGAGAAGAAGTTGTTCTCGCCTGCAAGGAAGCCGGACTGGAAGAGGAAAGCCATGAAGAGTCCTGAGGAGCCCCCTGGAAAGAAGAAGGTGAGAGGGGCAGGGGGAGGTGGGTTTGGACAATGACCAAGGTGGTGTTTGGAAAACCCATGTGGAGTTTCCACTTCATAGGTTGGCAGTAGAGCCATGATCCTTCTCTAATGGTGTTACCAAACTTCTAAGGGGTGTGTTCCCACCGCTGTTTCCAATTGGTCACAGATCCCCTCCTGAGCAAATGGAAAGCCCTGTAAGCTGTCTAACATGCTCTGGTGTTTTGGGGCTTTTCTTGGAATCCTAGTTTCCTGCAAGAAGAAATCCCCAGCCCTCCTCTGTCAGAGGAGGTTTTGGCAGCAGGCTGTGGCAGCTTGTGGCTGACCAGCCCCCGCCAGCACTGCTGGGTTTCTCTGGGTTTCAGCCCAAGCAGAGCTTTGTAGGGTGGCGGTGCCCCCTTCCTGTGCCCCCCATTACAAGCAGTGTGGTACTGAGGCACTTGGCACATGGATAAATGGGCAAAAAGCTTGCTTGGGTTTCCTTGGAGCTGCTGTGATGCCAGCAGTGATGCCTGAGAGGTGGCTGGGTGCACTCAGGGGCTTTCCAGGGAGCCCTTTGCGGAGTCCCTCAGCCATTGCAGTGGCTTTCCCTTGAATTCCAAGAGAGCCCTTCATTTAACTGAGCAGGTCGATGCTCCCAAGTGTTTTTTGGGAAGCTGACTCCCAAAGGGGCCTGGGTCAGCTGCAGCAAGAGTTGTCTGCAGGCTTCATGGTGAATGGGCACTGCCTGTGGACTCCCTGACTGCAGGAAATCCCAAGTCAGAGCCTGTATCCCAGACGGGAGTGCAGCCTGGAAGGAGAACTCATTGAGAGCAGCACTGCTGAGAAGCTGCTCCATGGTTCCATGTTTCTCTGCACTCTGGGAGAGAGGCAGAAACCAGCAGGCACACTGTGGGTAATGCCAAGAGATAAGGGCACTTTCTTTTACATTTTCTTGGCTTGTAGCAAACGGTTCTGAAGTTTCTCCTTCAGCTGAGCTGATGATTTGCACACTTGATGCTGCACAATCGATGTTATAAAATCTGTAAAAATCTTTCAGTGATTGGCTCTCTGCCTTAATGGTTCCCGTGCTTCTGGAAGACAATGGCAGCAATTTTCACTGACTGTTTAAATTTCACCCCTCTCAGATTCTTGTCAATACAATCAGAACCCCCTGCACATCTGGGGGATCTCAGGGATCTCACTCTCCTGTGACTGGAGTTTTTCCTTCCCTTCGATAAGGGGTGTCACAAAGCACAATTGCTTACCGTTCTTGACTGTGCCCCAAGGCATCTGAATAAGTTTCTGTACCATTCAGACTGAGTAGGAGGAAAAAAGCCCATCCAGGACAGATGGAATGCTTGTTTTCAGCAATGGAAGGGCCTTACTTTAGATTACAGTTTGCATCGAGAGGTTTAGCAGTTCCATCCCTGCCACTGGAAAGCAATTAATGTATGCAAGCAAGATAGGTAAAATGTCATTTTAGGTTTACTTGTCAGTGAGCCTGAAAGCTCTATCTGCTGTGCTTGGGTTTCCACTTTGTGAGTTCCAGTATCTTATTTTTTCTGTTTTCAACCAGAATCTGTAAAACTGAGCTGTATTGGTCTGTACTTTGTGTGAACTTTCAAGACATGAGTGATTTTTTTTCCTCCTTTTTTCTTTCTTCCTGTTAGAGGGAAGACAAGGGGGATACTCCCAGGAAGAAAAAGGAATGAAAACACCCAACAAAATAATTTCAGCCTTCAGCAAACAAAGGCCCCAATAAACTGAAGTGAGTATGCAGTGGTAGGATGTCAGAAAGAAGTGTAAATCTTAGTTTTTGTTCAGAAGGGTGAGACCCAGAACCCTATCTCCTGTCCTGGCACTCGAGAGTTTGCTTGGAACATCGTGTGCCTTCTGCAACTCCAGATGCTGCAGACTGGCCTTACCAGGCTGGAAGCACCCGGTGCAGAAAGCAGCTCTGTAGGTGTGGGTGGGTAAGGGCAGGGAGTCTTTCCCTTCTGACATCCTCTTAAAGCACAGAGGTGTTGGGGCTGACGTTTGGCTGGGGGAAGGGATGTTCCCATTGCGGTAGGAATGGAAGAGCTTTAATTCTGGAGTTCCTTCCTGCCTTTTTTCAGGGAAAATGAGCAGCTGCCTTAGTCATGTGCTGGCTTCTGGGGTGGGAAGGGTAGGAGGTGTTTTTGGGGAGAGAGGGCTCTGGATCAGGTGGGGGATAGTGCTGTGCTCCGTGTCAAACCGTGCTCTGTGCAGCATCAGCTGTGCCAAGGCAGAGCAGCTGGAGAGCACGTGGGCAGTGAATAGGGACCAAAGCACTGGAAAAGTGGGTGCTGAAAGAGGGGAGAGGACTGTCCCACGAACAGCAGAGTCAGGCAAGAGGTGCAGCCTCACACCCGAGCCTTCCCACTGGGTTTAACTTCATTGCCTCTTCTGATGCTGCAGCCCATGGGCTGGGATTCGCTGTTGGTGTGTTCTTGGAAACTTTGAGAAGCTGACTAAAAATGGTGTCAGTGAGCAGTGGTGAAACAAGGCTGAGAGCTCTTTGGTGCTGCTTCTTGCTGCCAGAGTTCCCTGGCCATCCTGATTTCAGATGACCAGAAATCTGCTAGGCCACTCTGTTAGTGAATGTGAAAGTCTCTGCCAATTAAAAGTCTCTCTCGCTTGAAGCCTCTCAGCTTTGGAAGTGTTGCCTACTTGAGGCACTGGCAAGAACTGGCCAGTTCAGGATGTAGCCAAGTTTGTCAGAAATCCCTACGGTGTGTGTGCATCATATTCATGAATTTGCTTCTCTTGTCCTGACCATCAGAAGCTTCATTCCAAACCGAGAGGAAAACTGTGGTGCTGCCACCACTGCCGGCCATGACTGCTGCACAACGGGCACCAAACTCGACCACGACGGCTCAAAAGAGCCCCAGAACCGAGAGTGACGACCTGGACCTGCCTGCCATGGATAACCCTGCCAGGAACCAGGATCCTTTGTTTGCCACGCTCAGGAAAGTGGAGAAAGATCCCGAGGAACTATCCCAGGGCATCAACACTGGTATCCAGGAGAGCTGGCGGGAGGTTTCCTGCAACCCACGCGTGCTGTGTGGTTCTCTTCAGAAACGCCCTCTCACCTAAGTGACCACTTCTGGTTGTGGGCAACTGCAGATACAAGCCTGGTGGGAGGAGGAGTACGTTTATAATAAGAAAGGGTGGTTTGCTTAAAATGAAGAAACAACAAAGCTGTGGGTTTGGCTGCAACCTGGGCCTAAGGTTTTATAGCTTTTTTTACAAACTTGCTCATGACCCTTGCAGCTTTGCATTCCCTGGTAATAAAATTGGATTACTTGGCTGTTTGCTGATGGCTCGGGGTGCGGGGTCTAGGGCGTTGGGGGGTGTGTGTTAGGCCAGCCTGTGCACACTGTAGTAGCTGCCTTCTCACTGCTTGCTTTTTCCTGACAATTTTCCTGCTTGCAGCCCTCACAGCTCTTTCAGCCACTGAGCGAGGAAACCTGCTGCTGGATTTCTCCGCGCTTGGGAAAAGTGTAATGGTGCAAAGCATTGTGAGCTGCCAGGTGAGAAGCCAAGGTTCCATTTCCATTGTCGGAGGGATTGCTGGGGAAGAAGGCAAGAGGGGGAGAGCCTGGAGAAGAGACTGTGCCTGGGACCAATGAACATTTTCTCTGGAAACTTAGGAGAGCCAGGCTTTGGAATGGCTTTAGGCATCTCTCTCTGACCAGCTTGTTCTCTGTGGTTTTTCAGGGATCTGCAGGGGATGACAGGAATCCTTTCCCAGTGACTTTGCTGCCAAATGAAGACAAGACAAGAAGACCTCAAGTCTGAACAGTAAGTGTTTGTTTTACAGCCCTGCCTGGAGTTTCTGCAGCCACCAGGCAGGGCTGGCCCTGCAGCCACCCTGGCTTCTGCTTCCTCATGAGCACCTCCTTTAGGAGAAAGGAGAGAGATTGGGGAGAGCTGCCCTGTGAGGGCAGCACCTGCTAAGTAGCTTGGCTACAGCTGGGCAGCACTTGAATTTTTGACTCCTTGCTGGGCCTGTGACCAGTATTGGCCAACAGAAATTCCTCGAGTTGCTGCCACATTTTTTATTGTACATCTTAGTCATTACAAATGTTGTGTTGTCCTGTGGTGCAAGCAGTGGGGAATACTCAGAAGCTGTAACCTGCCATCCCACGGGGCCTTTGCAGTGTCATTTTCCATAAAACACAAAGCTCTGTGAGCCCCTCTGGGCAAAGGGATGCATTGCCTTGATCTGCTGGCAAGCTTGCAAAAGAAAATGAGCACGATGTGCCTGGCTGAAGGGCTGGGAGGCTGTAAAAACCCTCTCCCTAAAGCGGCACCTGCTGAAAGCCAAAAGGCTTTGCAGGTCCTCTTGGAGCCAAGTGACTGCAGTCATTGACTGGACTCTGCCAGTGTGCCTGTTGGATGAGTCCAACCAAATGTTTTCTCTTCCCTCCCTTTGTCCCAGACCTTTCTGCTGGACAAAGCCAAGTGACGTGACCAAGAGCCGGACTGACCTCGTGCACCGAATGAGACCGAATTTACAGTGACCCAGACTGGAATCCAGTGTGCCTTGACTGGGTCTCCAGGATGTAAATAGTTCCAAGTTCTCTGTTCTTTTGAAGCCTTACAAACAGTTCTGTTTTGTTTTTATTGTTCAATGCAAAGATCTGCATATTATTTTTGTTTGAAATACAGTTGTAAGTTATTTTGGTTACCTTTGGGAAACTTTGTGGTTTTTGAGGGTAATGCTTTTCTGCCTTGCAAAAGAAGAGATGGAGGGGGGTACCTGCCTTTAAAAAGACCACGTGAAATTTTTGGAAAGGCTGGTTATTTACTTTAAAAATAATGATTGGAACAAAACTGTTAGCACTTTCTGCTTAAAATCTGAGCCCAAAGAAAGGTTGGTGAGTTATGCTGTGGTCTGCACTTCATTAGAATGGCCTAAGCATGGCAGAATTGGGTCTGTTGGCAAACAACCGCAAAGTCAGAACAGAAAACGGGACTGTTTGGGAAACAACTCCTTCTCACACATTCAGCTGTGGTAAATGCAGAGATAGTTGTGACTGGAGTGAAAGGAGCTGGTGCTGACTCCAGCTGTGCACAGCTGTAATTAGCAGCCCTCACTCTGCCCTGAGCCAGTCATACAGTGCCATGCACGAGTGATCCCTACATTGTCCCTTCCTGGTGCAGTATCTGGCATCTGCTGACTGAGATGCCATCATCTAATGTAGCTTCACTTTGGAATTTACTAGGAAAACAAACAAAAACAGAGCAAATGCTCATAAGCTCTGCTCAGTTTTGGCCTGTTAAGAACACCGATCCAAAGGCAGCAGTTTTGTGTAAACAGAAATGATGAAAAGTCAGCTTTGCTGAGGAGTCCCAGATGCAGATTTCCTGTACAGCAGCACAGCTCCTACTGGCACAGGACATGAGTTCCTATTTGCCTGTGACTGATTTGCAAACACCTGCTGAGAACAAGCTGAGTAACCACACTTGGCTCTTCAAAAAGTCCAACAACGTGATATGTGTAGCAGTGTTAACAGCCAGGCCACAGCATGTCACACGTTGAATTGTCCTCGCAGCCCTCGAAGAAATCAGTTAAACTGCTTAAACTTAGCGAACCCTAAAGGAAAATGCTTTAATGCTGAAGCTTTAAAAGTATCCATTTTCACCAAAATGCCATCAAAGAATCCCAATCCAAAACAAACCACGAGCATTTGGTTTTAAAGTAGTCTAAATAAAAACTTTTTGAGCAAGCAGAAGGGAAAGATTTATTAAGTAGCTAAGCAGCACTTCATTTGTAATAGTGGTTGAGTGTACACATGCAGTAAGTGAAAGGAGCTAAACCTTAGTCTCCCAAATGGTGTCCTGCAAGTTAGAGAAAATCCCTTTTCTTTCAGTAAGTAAGTAAAACAAGCAAAATACTTTGCTTGTAGATTATTCAAGTGTTTCCCCCAGCATCTGGAAAAAATAAGCTCCCTTTTTAAATGTATTTTCCCGTATTTTGATGTTATTATCAAGCAAACAAATAGGCTCTTATTGTACAATATGGGAAAGCAGTCAATTATTCTGAAGTGCTAGAATCCATTTAAGAATGTTTGAAAGCATTTAAAGCATCGACATACTATTTTTCTAGTGTGGCTTTACAATAGTTTTAATTCTCACTGACTGTGTGCCATGCTTTCCTTGCAGACAACTGCAATTACAGCTTTACCTGTGAGAGCCTCCTGTCCTTATGGCTGGGATCCTCATTAAGATTTGAGACAACACTCTCTGCCACCTTAAAAAATACACCCAAACACATAGAAAGCCCCAACAAACCAGAACCCCCCTCGTGCACATTTACTATAAGCACCAAGTTTTCCATTTGGAAAGCACCAAGTATCAGATTCATCCAGACAGAGGTCCCAGGTCTGCTGTGAAATACATCTTAATTCAAGTCAATGGCAGAAAGAGGCACTTGGGGAAAGGATTCATCTTTTCTTAAGGCAGACTGCTGGAGTAGAGCAGATACAGTATGTTCTAAAAGAGCTTGTTTCTTCTTAGTGTCAATGCAGAAAGGCTATTGCATTTATCTAACAAAACACAGGTCTAATTCACGCAAAAACTCCACTTCAGGAGACCCAGAAAGAGGCACGGGGAATTCTAATTAATCTGACTTTTCTCTCCTTTTATTTCATAGAAATATATATATATGTAAATATATATGTTATATATATATACATCAATCACTTTTTTTTTAAGTTGCAAGAAAATCAAGTCTAATTTCTTACGTTTTTCCCTATGCAAAAAGGCCCTCCGGATCTAAAAATGCCTGCCATCCCATGCATGCTTTGTTGACATACCAGGATCTTGAATCTGGGTGAGTCAGCCAGGCATCCATCCCAGACATCCATCCCTGTTCCTGATGGTCTGGCTGTACTTGGGCACTGCACCAGGGCAAAGGAACACCTCAGTGTTGCAGCTGAAGGAGACACAGAGATTCTGAACTGGATCCACCATCACTCACCCATAGATTTCAGATCCTGGTAAAGCGGATTAACACATTTACATTACACCAGTCAATCTAAAATTATTAAATCAGGTTGTTACCACGCTGTTCTCAAAAATTCTCAGGAGAGGAATTACCTAACTTTAGGCATATTTCTTTTTGTATGTAAAGACAGTGTGTTCCATGACCACCACTACTGTTTGATCATGGGTTTTAGTCTTACCTTCTGTTACAATTCATCCTGAATGGTGGCTCTTACAGTGCAGCTCTTTCTAAGGAAGTTCCCTTCTCTTCACTAGAGGGCAGCCCATAACCCCTTATAAGCAACTACCAGCCTGATAACATTACAGCAAGCAAAATAAAGTTCTTTAAGGACAGCTGAGTTTTAGACTGATAAATTGTAGATACAAAAATGCTGCTAGCAAGGATTTTCTTGCTATTTTCTAAGTCCGTGAGAGACTTTTCTCTCTCACAGAAGAGGTGGCAGGGAATGTAAACAACCAAGCCACCTGCAACCTTGAGAAGTCTTGTTTATGGTATAGTAGAAAAATATTTTGGCAATGGATGTTTTAGGATTTTAGCCAACCACCCCCAAGGGGTGGCTGATCCTTTGTCCAATTAGACTATAAAGAAAAAGTCTATAAAAGAGTTTGTAAAATAATTAAATAGATCAATCTTGCTGCACAATTCCTGCCTGCTGGATCTTCTGTCCTCCTCCTCCCTATGGCTGCAGGACATGGTGATATACCCTAGGGCCCAGGCCTGTGGTAATAATAAATCAGGGACCAATTAAAACCAAAATTATTTCTGCTCCAATACTGCCATTACTGTAAGTTTCACTGGAACCTGGTAACAGTTCCCATCAGTGAGTGAGTTCAGTGGGTGTGAGCATATGCCCTGGGCCAGAACTCAGAACAAGACCAAGAATGATTCTCTGTTTTAGATGAGTTATTCTGCATCCCGTCTGCAACTGAGAATAGCTGCATGACCAAGTCAAGGAGCCTCAGTGTACAAGTATTTGATTCCTGCACTTCTGATAGGAATAACCTAAGCAATGAAGTTTGCTTTCAAGAAAATAATTTATTAGAACAGTAGCTATTTTGTATTCCCCAAAGGAAAACTTACCAAAAAGAAAAGACGAAAGTACCGCTATATACAAAGACAACAAACTTTAACAGCAGTTAAAGCATTTTAAACAGCAGTTTCCTTGTTTTAGAAAATTAACTCTTTAGAGAAGCATTACATCTTTAGACGTATTCTGTACAATTCTTATGTGATCTGTTTTCACACAACAAAGGTAACCAATTAACAACTGGTCTTGAAGGCATAAGCTACCAGCTCATTAATTATCTTTCTTTTCTAGCAAAATCAGGCCTTATTTTCCAAGAAGTATGCTTTATTGTA
This sequence comes from Aphelocoma coerulescens, assembly GCF_041296385.1. Classification (NCBI taxonomy): domain Eukaryota; kingdom Metazoa; phylum Chordata; class Aves; order Passeriformes; family Corvidae; genus Aphelocoma; species Aphelocoma coerulescens. Next base: position 14,839,589 of record NC_091017.1, read on the forward strand.
AAAGATTATAACATCTAATTTCAGAAAATTTTCACTGCTTACAGGTAATGGACAAAGTCTAGACAAGAAATAAGCAAGATAAAAGTGGCTCACATCAAGAATTGACTCTGTTCTCCATTTAGCTGATGATTTTCCCAAAATTTGCAAAAAAAAAGTACTCCAGAAGCCTCTGCTTACTGAAAGAGACCATTTAATAAAACCAAAGATTGCTGAGCAACTTTTACTATGCACAATACTAATGTAAGTTTCAACACCTGTTTAATGTCTCACTAATTCTTCACCAATTCCATATTTCAGAACTGGGAAAAGGCTGGAACAGCAGGTATATTACCCTTTTTACAGTAACATTTTCCAGAGTTTTTAAGAGATACTAAGTGCATTCTAAGGAATCCATTCTTTATGTTGAGACTTTAGTACTTTTAGTCCAAAAATAACAAATGGGAAAACTTGATTCCATAAAGCTGAAAAATCACTCAGCTTCCTATTCGGTACTTTGTAGGAGGAATATGAAGGGGCAATTTCTAGGAAAAAGAAGCATTCACATTATGTACTTTACACTTGAATTTTTCAGAGAAACAACACTGAAAATTACAACAAATGGTATCTTTAAAACCGGCCAATATGAAATTAGAAGGTTGCCAGTTCTGCAGTTATGACCATAGAATCACAGAATGGTTTGGGTTGGGAGGGACCTTAAAGATCATCTCGTTCCAACCCTCTGCCATGGGCAGGGGCATCTTCCACTAGACCAAGTTGCTCAGAGCCCCATCCAGCCTGGCCTTGGACACTTCCAGGAGTGGGGCATCCACAACTTCTCTGAGCAACCTCTTCCAGTGCCTCATCATCCTCACAAGAATTTATTCCTAATACCTAATCTAAACCTTTTTCAGTTTGAAGTCATTCTCCCTTGTTTTGCCATGCTCTTCTAAATAGTCTCTCTCCATGTTTTCCTCTTGTCAAAATATATTTCATAAAAGCCTTGAATTTCATAAGAGACAGACGCCTCTTTTTAGTGTTTTCCTAAAAATACTGCCCTAGTTTACTGCTTTCTTGGTTTTATTACTCCTAAGGAGGAGTTGATGTCATGCCAAGTGTTACAAGACCTTGAGGAAAAGGATTAGATTGCTGTGAGCAGGTAAAAGCTGGCCATGTGCTTGGCACATGGATCCTGCTACTACGAAAAATGGATTTTCTTTCTGTAACCCTTAGAGACAGTATGAATATATATTTACCAGTACTAAACTAGTAAAGAACAGTACATTAATAATCCAAATGACAGGTCATTTCTTTTCTCTCTGATGAACAGTCCATCCCACCAGCATCTCAAACTTTGGTTTATTTTGGGTGGTTGGCACTGTTCCTATCAATTCCTTCAAGTGAAATTATATTTATTTACAACAGCTGTCCTGTGAATGCAAGAATATTTGCTGTTGGCTTTGATTTGCTGGATAGCTAAAATTTACTGAAAGAGGTCAGAAAGATAGAAAGCAGTTCAGGGGAATAAACAGTGAAGGAGATTAAAGGAGTGAAAAGTTGGAGAAACACAAAAGGAAGAAAACACCAAAACCCACCAGGTCTGAAAAAGAAAGTAGAAACCTATATGAAAGGGAAACAGTTGCAAATGCTGAAAAAGTTCAAAAGGAAGATGAGAGAGAGTATAAAATCTAAATTAATTTGTAACTTTAGCTAAATAATTAAGGCTTGGTAAAGTAAAAAATGGGGCCTCATCCCCCCAAAACCAAAAAAAACTTCAAAGACTATTTAGCAAGAGACAGAAAACAGGTCAGGAAATGCCAGTCTGCTGGGATCTAGGCCGTTTTTGTCTTTATTTTGATGGAAGTTACACTTCTCTGAAAAAAAACCCCAAACCCTCCAAGTGCTGCAGTCACCTTTCAGCTGACTTTGACAGGTTTTGGATCAATGCCATTTGTATAAGTGTAGCGGGTTTAGTTCAGAAACCGGGCAGAAACACTAATTAAGTGCAGTGGTTTGGTTCAAAATATCTATTACTTACTTATTTTCCTTCTGTGAGATAAGAACTAGGAAAAAGCAAAGCAGGCACAAACCTTAAACAGCTGCAGTAAGAGTTTTATTACTAATAGAATTAAAAGTAAAGAGAAATAACAAGAAATTAAAGCAAACCCCCTCCCACTCTCCAGCACTTTCCTCCTTTTATCCAACTCACACAAAGGGTAACAGAACATGGGATGTTAGTCAGTGTTACAGTTCTTGGTAAGTCTCTCTCTTACGCTTAAGGGAAAAAGGGTTTTCTTCAGCTGCACGTGGTTCCCAAACTGCCATCAACAGCAGACCCACCCAGAAAGAAACAATCTGCTCTGGTGTAAAACATCTCTTCCGTGAAAAATCTCAGTTCCTTCACACTGCCAAACATGGGCCATCACACGGGGTTATTAATCTTTTTAAGGACGAGTTATTTTGACCTGAACACAAAGGCGTTCTTCCCCACAAGCCTCTAAAAGCCTCTCACTGCTTCTATATAGCCTGGCATAGGCACTCTTCACAGTCTTCATGGGCCACACATGAATTCTCCATCCCCCCATGTACTTCAAATGGATTAAAGAGACAAACAGATTGTGATATTACAGTTTCTTCCCACGGCAGGCAAGAAAGTTTTTTTAAGCTACACGTGAAAAACGTGGCACCAGCCTCTTTTCTCCGGTTGCCATTTTCAGCTTTGTCTCACATGACTCACTTTCTCTTTCTCTCTGGCTCTGAAACTGCCATGTTGAAGAGTGTTCTTGTTCTGGCTTTACAGCAGAAGAAAGCCTCGCTCCCTCTGTGCTGCTGGCTGCATGGTGTCTTCCTCAGTTTAGCACGAAGTGTGCTGACTGCAGAAAGGAGGCTCCACTGGCTCCTGCTGGCTCCACCGGCTCCACGTGGAGAGGAGAGGGACCCGCCAGTCCCAAGAAGCCGCGCCGGATGGGTTTAGCTGTGTGGCAGACCATGGCTGGTTTTAGCTGCCTGCGGCTCTGGGATAGTTCCTCCCCCAGAGACCCAGGGTCCACGCTGCGGCATTGGGAAAAGGGGAAGGTAGCAGGGGGCCCGGCCTGGCCCAGCAGGGCCCAGAGGCTCGAAGCCCCCCCACCTTCTGGCAGGCGAACTGGGACAAAAGGCAATTCCCGCCTTTCCACGTGGTTTAAATATGTAAATTGCGAGAAGCGTCATTAGTCTAAAAGACTGTCCATCAACTCAGGTTCACCCACTACATTAAGGTATCTAGAGTCAAGTTGAAAGAACTGTTAAACAAAAGGTTTCATCGGCACAAATAGTTTCATTGTGCCTCAAACACAGCTGAGCAGCTTCCTTACTACAGTCATATTCCCCTGTATTCCCCCACAATCCACTGTATTTCAGTATGAAAACAAGTTATCAGTAATGGTCATAAGATGGTGAATAAAACATGGCTGCTTGGTATCAGTGAGAGATTCTGGAATCTTCATTTATCACCATGCTAGTCCAGTGTTACAGCAGCAGAAATACAACTAAAAGGTGAAAGCTTTCCATTTTTCCTCCACACTGTACATGTCTTTCATTAATACTCCTGATTCCAAATGGGGCTCAAGAATGTTTCTGCTCAATATTCACATAAAAGCATAAGGAATTCATAGCTAGGAGACAGTCCAAACCTGGGTGCAGCACAACAGACACAGCTGGCTCCTCAAGTTGTATGTCTGGGCCAATTAAAAAAAAAAAAAAAAGGTAGCAAGCAAACAGAGAATGCAGAAATAGTTGCTCCAGAGGGTTTTTAAGGTGGAAAAGGAAATCTCCACCTGTTCCATTAAAAAATAAATAATCACTTCGCACTAGTTGCCCATGCATCACATTCCACAGGCTGCCAGCATTAGGATCATGTGGGTAGATGACAAGAATTCAAACTACTGACATCAATTATAATTCATTGGTGACATCAGCTCCTGGTTGGATCATTCCCTAAGTACTCTATCACTGTTACTCCCACCGTCACCAGGCTGAATATACACACAGGCCTTCTGATTCAGCTACACAGAACATATAAATACAAATGTTTAGTCATAAATTGAAATCATATAGCAAGGATTTGAATAATAGAAGATATTTTCCCTCTGTAAGGAAGTTATTTGAAGTATACCATAGCTGTACCTGCAGGATGTCAAGATCAAGCATAAGAATTTGGATTCTTCTTTCCCAGCTTTCCACAATTACATTAGAACAAAAAAATGCTGGTTTATATAGAAATTATTTTGTTCCATGAGTCAAACCGAGATAAGTTTGAGATTTCCTAGCTAGAATCCAACTATGTCAGTCCATTTTCAAAATAATGTGGGGTAACACAAATGATCCCACTTCATGAAGGGCAGCCACTGAGCTGGCTGGAAGGAACAGGGTATTGTTCCATGAAAGACTTCCAGGTTTCTTCTCTCCCCACAGCCCTGTAACTGTGTCATGGCACTGTGCCATAGGGAACATCCCAAGGAGGCCGGGAAATGCACTGGATTTATGGCAAAGGCAGGAAACGGGCCTGTTCTGTATCCCACACACTTCCAGAGCGCTGCCAAGGCACACGGGGCTGCAGGGACACGCCGTGTGCCAGGCGGGATTTGGTGTCACCCAGGTGCCTCAGCCCCAGGGCTGGCAGGGTTCCAGGCACAGGGCAGCTGCCCCCGTCCCGTTTCCCGGCAGCCCTCCCGGCTCCACGGGGGCCACAGGCCTTGCCCACAGCCGGACGCCGCTGGCAGCTTTCCCCTTCGGCCACGCACAATTCCCTCTCCCTCCGTGGCACCAGCGGCCCCCGGGCTGCCTGCCTGAGCCCTCCGCACCCCCGGCCTCTTCCCGGGCACCTTTGAAGCCCTCTCTACCCGAAAGAACGGCAGCAGCCCCCTCCCCGGTGCTGTGGGATGCGGCAGGAAGCTCCTGGGAAAGCCGCTCAGCCCTCCTGAGGCCGGGTGCCACAGCTGCCCTCAGGCTGCGAGGGAGAACAGCAGCGGCCTCTGCCAGCACCTGCCAACTCCCGCGGGTGCCTCCCGAGCCTCCTCTGCTCCAGGCTGAGCACCCCCAGCTCCCTCAGCTGCTCCTCATCACACCTGTGCTCCGGAGCCTGCACCAGCTCCATGCCCATCTCCTGGACGCGCCCCAGCCTCGTAGTGCGCTCCCAAAAGCGGGCCCGGGATTCCAGATGCACCCTCAGCAGTGCCGAGCACAGGAGCATTGCTCCAGGTCACAGAATCATAGAATATTCTGTGCTGGAAGGGCTCCACAAGGGCCCTGAAGTACAACCAAAACCTCTCACAGCGATGTTCAAATGTCAGAAGCAGCAGAAGAAAGGAAGACATTTTTCTTATCAGAGCATCAACCAACCTGAATTAATACAATGAAATGAAAAAACAGGTTAGGATGGAACACTCTCAACTTATTTACATACTGCCTTCCATCATTTTAAAACTTGACTTTATGTGGTTGGTTTCTAGCATTTTTCACTTTCCTTTTCCTGGCCAGAAATGAAATAGTTCCCTTAAAAATAAGACCAAGACGTGCCCACCGCTGGCCATAAAGGAGCCCATCAGCAATGGCAGTAATGCCGCTGGGATAAAATACTCAAGAGGGGGAAAAAAAGGTATGGCCCAGATTGCAGCCGGAGAAGAAACCACGGTGCCAAGAGAGAGCCTCAGGGAAATTGACTTTTTTAGATTATTTGTGTCTATTTGGCCGAGAGGATTTAAGACTGCATTCCCCATCTGATGGAGTCACTCAGTGTGCAGAATGCTTTTTCACATGAAGTCTCTCAAGACTTATCTCTGCTTGAAAGAATCAAGAACTTGCGAATGATATACATAAGTTGGGTTGTTCTGGTGTCTTGGTTTTTTATCCCATTACCAAGTAATTTACATGTGAAATTCTTGTTGCAGAGGCCCCAGTCCAGGGGCTCTCCTGTCTGGACCGGGACACAGCCTCCCTGAGTTTCCATCAGTGCTCAAGGGCCACAAGACGTGCAAGTCCCATCAGTGAATTTCTTGCCAGCTTTACTCATGGGATGCCCCTGAGCCTTTGGACAAAGCAGCTGCAGCTCTGGCCCTGGGCCCTGAGGGCTCCCTCAGTGGCTCCTTCTCAGCTGCCGGGCAGGGCCCTGCGGCTCGGTGGCGCAGGGCCGTGCGGCCCCGCCTCGGGCACAGCCCGTGTGCGGCTGCCGGGCAGGGCTGGGCTCCCGTGTGCAGCAGGGGGTGCGGGCGGGGCTCCAGCAGGGTTCCGTGCCCTCTGAGCCCCGCCCTGGGCACCTGGACACCGCCCCGGCCGTGCCTGTGACGCTCCGTTGCCACCGGGGCCATGGCAACAGCAGAAGCGTCTTCGGGAATCGCCCCGCGGGCTGCAGCAGCACGGAGCGAGCGCGGCTGCCATTGTGGGAGGCATTCCTTGGCCAGAGAGCCTGTTGGCAGCGCCACTGCCGTTCCCGGAGGCATTCCTTGGCCAGAGAGCCTGTTGGCAGCGGCACTGCCGTTCCCGGAGGCATTCCTTGGTCAGAGGGCCTGTTGGCAGCGGCACTGCCGTTCCCGGAGGCATTCCTTGGCCAGAGGGCCTGTTGGCAGCGGCACTGCCGTTCCAGGAGGCATTCCTCGCCCGCAAGGCCCACTTGTGCCAGGTGATTCTCCCCTTGGCTGCGCGGGGGCAAACGGGCCAGCCACGGATGGCTCTGCTGCCTTCCTGCACCGTGCAGCAACAGGAACAGCTTCAAATGCGGGTTCTTACTGCTGCCTCTGCGAGCTGACAGCAGTTTGCTGGGAAAGAGGCCTCTGACCAGAGCGACTGCCTTTAAGGCCTTGTTTGTGCAATTATTTCAGAGTATTATTACCCAGCCCTCAGTGGGACAAATTAATGTCGGGTGGAGAGGGCAAGGTTGCAGGAGGGCTTGCTGCTGATTCAGCTTTAATCCTCAGTGTCTTTGAGGCGCAGCAGAGCCAGGCAGTCCCTGGGAAAGGAGGGCAGCACAGAGGCCCCTGGGTTCTGCCCCGTGTGCTGCCAAAAGGTGCCAGCACTGAGGAGGAGAGGCTTGAGCGGAGAGCCAGCAGATGTGTGGCAGGGGAAACTCTGGGCTTTTCCTGGGCAGTGCCTGCAGCAGCTGGGGCCTGGGATTGCCCTTTGTCGGGATTGAGAGCGGCTGCGAGGGGCCGCTCTTCCCGTTGAACTGTCACAGGCAGTGACTCCAGAGAGAGGTGGCAAAGCCGGTGTGGAAGAACCCACATCCCAAAGTGAAGCCAAAGCTATGGATTTATTACTTCCCACTTTTAAGAATCAAGGCCATTTTAATCACAATGGTCTTGTACATCTACTGGTATATTATATGTATATAAGTCCAATGGCCACCAGAATATTTTAATACTTTGAGTTCAGGTTGGACAGGCCTTTGAGCAGCCTGGTCTAGCGAAAGGTGTCCCTGCCCATGGAAGGAGGGTTGGAAGTAGATAATCTTTAAGGCCCCTTCCAAGCTAAAACATTCTGTGGTTCTGTAGTTCTGTATTTCTACGAATCCGGTGTGTTCTCTGCCTGTATGTCAAGGTGACCCTTCAAATACCTGAATGTGTGCAAAACAGCATGCTTTGCCCATAAAAAGAGCATGTGAAGGTCAGTGATAGCAAGATCTGAAGGAAAAGCTCTTGAGATGGGTACATAAGGTTTAGGTCTCCAAGCAGCCTCCAAGCTTCCTTGCTCCTTCAGAGCAGCTCTTTGCCTGTGGCTGGACGGAGAAAGGCAGCAAGAAGAGCAATCAAAGATGTCCTGCTAAGGGATGCAGCAATGAGTCTGGCCAAATACAGCACTGTCAAAACCTTGTAAGAATTCCCATCAGGGTCACTTGGGTACCTGCCTTCATCTCCCCAGCGAGGAAAGCTCGTGTTCAGAAGCACAGCTTGGTTGCAAAAGCATTTGTGCCCTGTGGCAATCGTGTCAGGTTAAGGACGCCTGCGCAACCTCAGATCCATGGGGCGTCAGCGAGGTTGAAAACCTGGCCCTGTCCAGGGCATTTGCAAAACTTTTTGCCTGTCTAGTGAAGTCTGGATTTTGCTGCTGGCCACTCACGTGCTTTGTGGCCATGTTAAGGACAAGCTGGTGACAGAGCAGGTTTCCCTGCCATGCTGTCTATTCACATGGGTGCGTGCATCTCTCTCTGCCCAAGTTGTGCCAATGCCCGGTCCATTCAAGAGAAGTTGGAAGAAACCTGGAATGACTCCTCCCAGTATGCGCTTCCAACTTCTCCCACCTTTGTTTCTCTTTAAATCCAAGTGGGCACCTTGTTCTTTCAAGGCAGTTTATTTCCCAGCCAGTGTTACGGTTTTCATGATTGTGAGGAGGGAACAAAGCTGCAGTGTTTGTTTGCTTCCAGATCTGTCCTCTCAGCTTAGTGTGAGTGCCTATTCTGAGGCTTCCCAGCTGCAGGGGGAGGTGGGGGTCTGACAGGATTCCATCCGCAGTGGCCCGTGTGTTTCTGTGGCTTGCAGAATGGTTCCCTGCTGGTCCCTTGCCTGGTGTTAAAGCCGTGGCCTGGAGCTCAGCTGCTGCTTCCCCTCTTCCCCCAAGTGTCTGTGCTCCTGTCTCATGTCAGCTGCCCTCAGTGGGGTGGTTCACAAGACTTCCCACAATGCTCCTGTAGCCTCCTCCCCAGTGAGAATTCATTCTGCTCCCTCTGGACTGTGAGATGCTGCAAATGAAGGTCACAAATTGAAATGGAAATGTTTTCAGTCCTGTTTCTGCCTCTTGGAGATTTTTTGCTTCTGCTGAGGGATCTCATTACCTTTTAATCTAGAGCTGTCTTTTTAGGGCTTTCTTTTCTCCTTTTCTTTCCCTCCCCTTTCCACAGATGCTGCCATTCACGTGAGGCCCATTTGGTTGTCCAAGGGCAGGGTTCTAAGGGCACATTTACACTTAAAATGGAACCAGATATCCTGGAGCGTGTAGCATGGCCTGGTTTGTCATGCTCTTGGCCCAGTGTGGAGCTAGGAGCTGACCTGAAATGCAGCACCAGCACTGGGGGCAGGGGAAAATGGATCTCTTGGTTCTCCCCTTCTCAGCTACGTGGAATCCCCATGTTTGCATGGTTGATGTTTAGGAGCACTGCAGTGACTCCCAGTTGGGCACTCAAGGCTCTGAGTGCAGCAAGTCCCCGGAGATCTGGACCCCTGCTTTAGGTCTGAACTCATGCAGATGGTGAATTCTGTTTGTTCTCTTCCAGAGAAGCTGATCGAACTGAGGCTTCGTAATGGAACCTACGGACAACCTGAACAGAGACAATAGGTAGGAATTAATTTGATGTAATCTTGGCTTCCCAGGTGCTCTGATGAATGTTGAGACAGTTTAAAAAATAATCCCCCCTTAATGCAGTTAAGTAAGGATTGTCCTGTCAGTGGGAGTGGCTTCAGAGCACCTTGGTATTTTCAGAGCTCCTGTAACAGGCTCAGGCCTGGATGATGTCGTGGGTCTGGGCAGGTTCTGGGCTGAACTTTCTGAAGCCAATCTCTTGTTCCTGGGGCCAGGGCACTCCCTTCTGCAGTTTGGGAAGCTTTGGGCCTAGGAGTATTTTCCTGTTTCAGTGTGCAGCAAAGCAGGAGCTGTGTTTTTTGGGGTGGGGGCGCTTTGTGCAAGTTTTTACTTCTTGTGGAACATGTTTGAAGGTGAGGAGGCCTGAGCTGATGTTTCAGGGCAGACATTCAGTTTCACTTGCCTCTTTGAACAGTCGGGATGTTTGGGTTTTCCTGGTGACACATCAAGTGTAGACCAGCTGCAGCAAGTACAGCACTGTTTTTAACTCTCCAATACTGAGCTGTGTTCCCCCTGGAGATGGAGGGGGTAGGACTGTGGAGTCCCCCTGTTCCAAGGTTCCCAAGTGCTGGGCGTGTTGGTGCTAAGGCTGGAGGTCCAGTTCCCAAAGCTTCCAAAGTTCCCTGGCCTTAAGGGAAGTGTGCAGGCTTGTGAGGAACAGCAGAGCGCAGGTTTGCAAAGGTTTTGAAGAGCATCTTGCCAAACACCTTCAATGGCCAGGGCAGAGATGGGCAGCAATGGTGTCTCCAGGGCTGCGGAGGCTGGGAGAGCTACGGGCTTATCTGAAGAAGCTGGGCATTTCAGTAGACAGCAGACTCTTCTACTCTGAATTAGGAATGCCATCCAGTGCAAAAACCTGATTTATTGCCAATAACAGCCCCTCAGCATGAGATGAGGCAGCTGTGCTTCTGCTCTAGGGGTGATTAAACTTTCAGGAGCTGATTATGGGTGTGGTATTTGGGAAGGTGTCATTGCAGGGGCACACAAGGCTCTCCCCTTGCATCCTGGGGCACTTGGGAAGTTGGATGAGTGAAGAAGAATCCAGGAATTGTAGGTATAGAGTAGACTGTGCAGTAGAGTAGAACTAGATTCCTGCATCTACCATGCCTGCTGCCTTTTCCTTCCCCAATGTCCACAAATGTCAGAGGCAGAGTTTCCCTCATTTTGCAGTAGCCTTTCACAGACCAGGGACAGTTTAAAGGATCTGGTTTCCCATGATGGGACACAGCCTTATCAGTGTTTTGATGTGGGGCTGGTGGAATTGAGTACATGCACATGTGGCTGAGGAGGAACAGGGGCATTTGAGCTGGTGTTTTCTGAATGTCTGAGATCTCCTATCTAATCTCGTTGGTGGGAAGGCTTTAAATGCAGCTACATGATTGTCAGTACGCAGCTCTCCGCATATCCGTTTACAGTAGAGAGTGCATTTGTAAGGCTGTTTATAAAGTGGACAAAGTTCAGGCGTTGAAAGTGGCAAGACCTTCAAAAGAGAGGATTCTCTTTGACGCTCAGTGGGAGAGTGGGGTGGGAAGTCAGAAGGAGAACAAGAATGGCAGTTTCTCCCATTGATCACTGCAAGTGGGTTTGCCAGCTCACCTGCTGACCGCCCCCAGTGACTGCTTCCCCATTTGTTTCACAGGGAAATGGGGGGACAGTTTTTCCCTTCCCACCCTTCTTGATGGCTGGGATGAGCAGTAGCAATCCCTGAGAAGGATGCGTGCTGTTCCTTGTGTGTCTCGTTGCTCTGGGGCACAGCACACGCTGGACAGAACTGATTTGGGCACTGTCACCATCCTGTGGATTTCAGCATTGCTTTGCTGCTGGACCTGTGCCCTTGTGTGAACGCCCCAGTGTGTGCAGGGAGTAGAAACAGGGCTTCAAGTGTTAACTCTCCTTTCTCTTTCTCTTTCTCTTTCTGAAAGCTGGCACAACAACAGAGACTTGCTCCGCATTCTGGAGCGAGACAGGCGCAGGAGGCAGGCGGCTCCAGAGGAGAAAGATCCATTCTCGGAGGAGACTCCCCTCTTTGCCAAACCCTACAAAGTAATGGGAGTGGGGTGCAGGTTGGAAGGAGAGGAGGAAGGAGGCTTGGGGTGGGAGAGGGAGCTGTGTCTTCTGCATGGGCTGTAGCAAACTTGAGCCTGACAACTGCAAACACAGCAGCTTCCCATGTGCTCCACTGAGCTTGCCTGACTTCCCTTGTGGCGATGCGTGGGGATTCCATGAAGATCCTGAGGAGTGTCTCTTGCTGAGCTGCATCTCTTGCTTGGGGTGTTTTTGACATTCCCCCTCTCTGTTGTTCTGCTGCAGACTGATAAAGAAGATGAGCTGTCGAGGCGCGTTAAGAAGGTGCTGGGCGATTGGGACTTCAAGGCGCTTCTGAGCCACAAGTGCCCTCTGAATCCCATATGGATTCCAAGAAAGTCCAAGTCCCAGTCACACACCCGCAGGCATCGGCGGACCTGCAGTAAGACAAAGCCCTATGAGGACATCTGGGGAAAATCCTCACCGGAATCACCAGACCTCTCACCTCGCCCTGAGCAGAACTGTGACAGCGATGAGGGTCCCTCCAATTGGAAGGCAGAAGCCAAAGCGGAACAATCGCAACTCCTGCCTGTCAGGGTGAGTGCAGTTGTTGGGGGCTCTGTTGTTGGCAGCCCCTCAAGGCCAAGGGAGCAGCACACGGGCCCTGCCTTTCTCGGGGCTTGGCCTCGCCAGAGCTCAAAGGCATTTGGTTCCCAGGTGCATGTTGGGGTTTTGGCAGGCTCATCCTTCAGCATCCTGGGATATTGCTGTGCCCTATGGAATGTAGGAGCCCATGGTGCTGAGCCATGGCAGCTGGGCCAGGAGAGCCACAGGGAAGGTTTTCAAACTGTGTTTGGCCTCTGGAAGGAGAAGGAAGAGCTAGAGGCTGCAGGCAGCTTTTCCTGGGAAAGGCTGGTGATCAGCTGCAAGGGACTGTGGGCAATACCTTGTGGAAAATGAGAGGAAGCTGAGAGAAGTAAAGCAGTGCAGGGCCTTGCCTTCTGCAGGAGCCATTCTTCAGCATCAGTTGCCAAAAAGATAAAGCACGATCCTGGCTCTCAAAGTCTTGGGAGTGCGGAGTGCTGCAACCAGCCCTCAGGCCAGCAGAAGTGGGCAGTGTTTGTCCTTGCTGCTGGGAAGCCCAGTTAAGGAGTGTCAGTGTGAAGTAAGGAGCAGGGATGCTGCATCTGCCTTGGAGTGGGTGGTGAGGGGGGGGAAGGAGGGGCTGCGTTTCTGAGAGAGGGGTGGAGTCCCTGCCGGCTTCTGCCATCAGCTGGGGGGCGACTCAGCTCCCTGGGGTAGCCCAAAGGCAACTTGTCTCCACAGTGTGTCTCTGGGCACCCCTGCAGAACATGCATTTGTCCAAATTTGGCTGCTAAATCCATCACTTTGCCAGGCAATGGGAGAGTGAGAAATGGTAGCTGGGGAGTTGCAAGTCCTGCAGGGGCAAGAACAGGATGGATAAAGTCAGCCAGGATTTGCATGAACTGTGTTGCATCTTTCCCGATGTGTGAGATGTCAGTGTCTTGTCCACACTGCTGTGGACTTCAGAAGGACTAGGAGTCTCATTTATTTGGGTGAATGAGAAATATTCCTCTTGCTCTAGGACTGGCTTAGAAGAATTGGGAACTATTATTTCTAACTGTTCTTTTTAACTAAGGAAACTTTTTGCTCAACTCTTTTAAATGCAGAGGCAGCCTGTGCCTTTGAAAGCAAAGCTTGGCTGCCTCAAAGCAAAATTCCATAAAGGAAGCAGACTGCAGGAACATACTTATATAATAATAATAACAACAGTAATGATAAATAGTAGCAGTAGTAGCAGGAGTAGTAGTAATTTAAGAAAGGAAACATTGTTCTCTGACTGCCAGGTTGCAAAGGGAACACTGGCATTTTTCTCAGAGGAAGAGGAGGTGACTGTGGGGATTTCAGTTCATTTTCTACCTGGCCTCCATTAGTAACTCCCCCTCAGATGGGCCTTTTAATCCTTAGCAGCACTTTATTATTAATGGGCTTGCAGGACATTTCTAGAGCTGTTGGTAAGCAAATGCTGGCTGAGTGCATGTCAATTAGTAAAAAACGCAAACAAACTCCTTCTGCCTCCCTCGTTCTTGTTTCAGGAAAAGAAGCCCATTGAGGTGCCATCAACTGAAAACACTTGGAAGGTTGGTGCTCTTCAATAATAGATCTCTGGTTTTGCCTATGTTTTGCGTCCATTAAGGAATTGGGAATTCCTGAAAATTGGGAATTTCCTTGAAAAAGGAATTGGGTGGGGAAGAAATACATTGCTGAGCTCCTGTTCACTCAGCAGATGTTTCCCTCACTGAAAGTGTGTTTTGGGGTGTGCTGAGGAGAAGTAGAGGTAAAAGCTGGAGTTGTAAGATCAGCCTTCCTCTCAGTCTGTGAGTGTAGCATTCTCAAATGCAGTTCTAGAGCCAGAGTGACAACTCATCCCAGGCAGCCTGAGCTGCTCCTCCCTCAAGCTGGGGGTTGCTTTTCCCGAGTGGCCCTTGTCCAAAGGCTCTGCACCTGCTGCTCATGTCCTGAATGGACGTGCATGACACTTAGAGAGCTGCTGGTAATCAGATGTTTGCTGAGTGCATGCTTGTTTCCTGTCAATGAGTAAAATACCCAGACAAGCTCACACTGCTTCCCTCTTTCTTGTCTCAGCCCATTGTGCACATTTATGTGCAGTCCATTGAAGGAATATTGGAGGTAGGTGCTCTTCAATAACAGATCTCCAGGTGGAAGCCTGTACAAATCCATGAGGAGCTGGATCCCTCTGACTCTCTGCAGGGTGAAACGTTCTCTTGTGTCCATCAGCAAAACTCCTGAGAGCTGCTTCTCTCCCTCTCTTTCCAGAAAATGAGGAACTCACTGTCACTTCTCCTGCCACCTCTTCAGACGCCTCTGAGAAAAGAGACTTTCAATCTTCCATTGCCAGCAAAGGTAAGCCAGCCCATTTTTGCCAGGGCTGCTGATAAATTCCAAGAGATCTTTCTGCTGAGCAGAAGTTCAGCTCAGCTGTTTGGCAGCTCTTAGGATGTTTTAAAAGTATTTATTCAAAAATGCACATGTCCCTAATGTGCCAGCAACACACCGTTTAGGTGTCAGTGGATGTATTTATTGTGAAGCTACACGCTGAACTACTTTGCACTTTGTCCTTTAATCCTAGGAATCCCAACGTGATGGGCAAGTGGCCAGGGAGTTTCAGAAGAGTTTTGGCCAAGTGGCCAAGGAGTTTCAGAAGAGTTTTGGCCAAGTGGCCAAGACTTCTCCCAGAAGCTGTGGCCAAGTGGCCAAGGCTTCTCTGGAAGGTCACGTTACAAGCAAACAGAGCTTCCTGAAGCGTCCTGTGCACACTGACGGGCCCTTGCCCAGGAAGACCATGGGTATCAAAAGGCCCGGCCAGCCCCTGGTGCCTGATGAATCCAAGAGAGTCCGGAAGGTGGAGAGTGAGCCTGGTCCTTTGGAGGTCACAGAGAAGCCTTGCAAGGACCAGCCCAAAGTCCTAGAAACAGTGAAGCCAAAAGCCATCAAAAGGACAGAAAGACAAAAAAGACCCACAGACAGGAAAGACCTGAAGCCGGCACCTCACAAGCTCTCTGAGAAGCCAAAGGACAAGGGCTCCCAGCAGGCCAACGCCAAAGGCTTTCTGGAGCCCCGGCCCCTGGGAGCTGGCCAGGAACGTGACGCTCTCATCCCCAGCAGGCACAGGCCTGGCAATTTGCACAAGGAGAAAGTGCCCTTGCCTCCTGGGGAGAAGAAGTTGTTCTCGCCTGCAAGGAAGCCGGACTGGAAGAGGAAAGCCATGAAGAGTCCTGAGGAGCCCCCTGGAAAGAAGAAGGTGAGAGGGGCAGGGGGAGGTGGGTTTGGACAATGACCAAGGTGGTGTTTGGAAAACCCATGTGGAGTTTCCACTTCATAGGTTGGCAGTAGAGCCATGATCCTTCTCTAATGGTGTTACCAAACTTCTAAGGGGTGTGTTCCCACCGCTGTTTCCAATTGGTCACAGATCCCCTCCTGAGCAAATGGAAAGCCCTGTAAGCTGTCTAACATGCTCTGGTGTTTTGGGGCTTTTCTTGGAATCCTAGTTTCCTGCAAGAAGAAATCCCCAGCCCTCCTCTGTCAGAGGAGGTTTTGGCAGCAGGCTGTGGCAGCTTGTGGCTGACCAGCCCCCGCCAGCACTGCTGGGTTTCTCTGGGTTTCAGCCCAAGCAGAGCTTTGTAGGGTGGCGGTGCCCCCTTCCTGTGCCCCCCATTACAAGCAGTGTGGTACTGAGGCACTTGGCACATGGATAAATGGGCAAAAAGCTTGCTTGGGTTTCCTTGGAGCTGCTGTGATGCCAGCAGTGATGCCTGAGAGGTGGCTGGGTGCACTCAGGGGCTTTCCAGGGAGCCCTTTGCGGAGTCCCTCAGCCATTGCAGTGGCTTTCCCTTGAATTCCAAGAGAGCCCTTCATTTAACTGAGCAGGTCGATGCTCCCAAGTGTTTTTTGGGAAGCTGACTCCCAAAGGGGCCTGGGTCAGCTGCAGCAAGAGTTGTCTGCAGGCTTCATGGTGAATGGGCACTGCCTGTGGACTCCCTGACTGCAGGAAATCCCAAGTCAGAGCCTGTATCCCAGACGGGAGTGCAGCCTGGAAGGAGAACTCATTGAGAGCAGCACTGCTGAGAAGCTGCTCCATGGTTCCATGTTTCTCTGCACTCTGGGAGAGAGGCAGAAACCAGCAGGCACACTGTGGGTAATGCCAAGAGATAAGGGCACTTTCTTTTACATTTTCTTGGCTTGTAGCAAACGGTTCTGAAGTTTCTCCTTCAGCTGAGCTGATGATTTGCACACTTGATGCTGCACAATCGATGTTATAAAATCTGTAAAAATCTTTCAGTGATTGGCTCTCTGCCTTAATGGTTCCCGTGCTTCTGGAAGACAATGGCAGCAATTTTCACTGACTGTTTAAATTTCACCCCTCTCAGATTCTTGTCAATACAATCAGAACCCCCTGCACATCTGGGGGATCTCAGGGATCTCACTCTCCTGTGACTGGAGTTTTTCCTTCCCTTCGATAAGGGGTGTCACAAAGCACAATTGCTTACCGTTCTTGACTGTGCCCCAAGGCATCTGAATAAGTTTCTGTACCATTCAGACTGAGTAGGAGGAAAAAAGCCCATCCAGGACAGATGGAATGCTTGTTTTCAGCAATGGAAGGGCCTTACTTTAGATTACAGTTTGCATCGAGAGGTTTAGCAGTTCCATCCCTGCCACTGGAAAGCAATTAATGTATGCAAGCAAGATAGGTAAAATGTCATTTTAGGTTTACTTGTCAGTGAGCCTGAAAGCTCTATCTGCTGTGCTTGGGTTTCCACTTTGTGAGTTCCAGTATCTTATTTTTTCTGTTTTCAACCAGAATCTGTAAAACTGAGCTGTATTGGTCTGTACTTTGTGTGAACTTTCAAGACATGAGTGATTTTTTTTCCTCCTTTTTTCTTTCTTCCTGTTAGAGGGAAGACAAGGGGGATACTCCCAGGAAGAAAAAGGAATGAAAACACCCAACAAAATAATTTCAGCCTTCAGCAAACAAAGGCCCCAATAAACTGAAGTGAGTATGCAGTGGTAGGATGTCAGAAAGAAGTGTAAATCTTAGTTTTTGTTCAGAAGGGTGAGACCCAGAACCCTATCTCCTGTCCTGGCACTCGAGAGTTTGCTTGGAACATCGTGTGCCTTCTGCAACTCCAGATGCTGCAGACTGGCCTTACCAGGCTGGAAGCACCCGGTGCAGAAAGCAGCTCTGTAGGTGTGGGTGGGTAAGGGCAGGGAGTCTTTCCCTTCTGACATCCTCTTAAAGCACAGAGGTGTTGGGGCTGACGTTTGGCTGGGGGAAGGGATGTTCCCATTGCGGTAGGAATGGAAGAGCTTTAATTCTGGAGTTCCTTCCTGCCTTTTTTCAGGGAAAATGAGCAGCTGCCTTAGTCATGTGCTGGCTTCTGGGGTGGGAAGGGTAGGAGGTGTTTTTGGGGAGAGAGGGCTCTGGATCAGGTGGGGGATAGTGCTGTGCTCCGTGTCAAACCGTGCTCTGTGCAGCATCAGCTGTGCCAAGGCAGAGCAGCTGGAGAGCACGTGGGCAGTGAATAGGGACCAAAGCACTGGAAAAGTGGGTGCTGAAAGAGGGGAGAGGACTGTCCCACGCACAGCAGAGTCAGGCAAGAGGTGCAGCCTCACACCCGAGCCTTCCCACTGGGTTTAACTTCATTGCCTCTTCTGATGCTGCAGCCCATGGGCTGGGATTCGCTGTTGGTGTGTTCTTGGAAACTTTGAGAAGCTGACTAAAAATGGTGTCAGTGAGCAGTGGTGAAACAAGGCTGAGAGCTCTTTGGTGCTGCTTCTTGCTGCCAGAGTTCCCTGGCCATCCTGATTTCAGATGACCAGAAATCTGCTAGGCCACTCTGTTAGTGAATGTGAAAGTCTCTGCCAATTAAAAGTCTCTCTCGCTTGAAGCCTCTCAGCTTTGGAAGTGTTGCCTACTTGAGGCACTGGCAAGAACTGGCCAGTTCAGGATGTAGCCAAGTTTGTCAGAAATCCCTACGGTGTGTGTGCATCATATTCATGAATTTGCTTCTCTTGTCCTGACCATCAGAAGCTTCATTCCAAACCGAGAGGAAAACTGTGGTGCTGCCACCACTGCCGGCCATGACTGCTGCACAACGGGCACCAAACTCGACCACGACGGCTCAAAAGAGCCCCAGAACCGAGAGTGACGACCTGGACCTGCCTGCCATGGATAACCCTGCCAGGAACCAGGATCCTTTGTTTGCCACGCTCAGGAAAGTGGAGAAAGATCCCGAGGAACTATCCCAGGGCATCAACACTGGTATCCAGGAGAGCTGGCGGGAGGTTTCCTGCAACCCACGCGTGCTGTGTGGTTCTCTTCAGAAACGCCCTCTCACCTAAGTGACCACTTCTGGTTGTGGGCAACTGCAGATACAAGCCTGGTGGGAGGAGGAGTACGTTTATAATAAGAAAGGGTGGTTTGCTTAAAATGAAGAAACAACAAAGCTGTGGGTTTGGCTGCAACCTGGGCCTAAGGTTTTATAGCTTTTTTTACAAACTTGCTCATGACCCTTGCAGCTTTGCATTCCCTGGTAATAAAATTGGATTACTTGGCTTTTTGCTGATGGCTCGGGGTGCGGGGTCTAGGGCGTTGGGGGGTGTGTGTTAGGCCAGCCTGTGCACACTGTAGTAGCTGCCTTCTCACTGCTTGCTTTTTCCTGACAATTTTCCTGCTTGCAGCCCTCACAGCTCTTTCAGCCACTGAGCGAGGAAACCTGCTGCTGGATTTCTCCGCGCTTGGGAAAAGTGTAATGGTGCAAAGCATTGTGAGCTGCCAGGTGAGAAGCCAAGGTTCCATTTCCATTGTCGGAGGGATTGCTGGGGAAGAAGGCAAGAGGGGGAGAGCCTGGAGAAGAGACTGTGCCTGGGACCAATGAACATTTTCTCTGGAAACTTAGGAGAGCCAGGCTTTGGAATGGCTTTAGGCATCTCTCTCTGACCAGCTTGTTCTCTGTGGTTTTTCAGGGATCTGCAGGGGATGACAGGAATCCTTTCCCAGTGACTTTGCTGCCAAATGAAGACAAGACAAGAAGACCTCAAGTCTGAACAGTAAGTGTTTGTTTTACAGCCCTGCCTGGAGTTTCTGCAGCCACCAGGCAGGGCTGGCCCTGCAGCCACCCTGGCTTCTGCTTCCTCATGAGCACCTCCTTTAGGAGAAAGGAGAGAGATTGGGGAGAGCTGCCCTGTGAGGGCAGCACCTGCTAAGTAGCTTGGCTACAGCTGGGCAGCACTTGAATTTTTGACTCCTTGCTGGGCCTGTGACCAGTATTGGCCAACAGAAATTCCTCGAGTTGCTGCCACATTTTTTATTGTACACCTTAGTCATTACAAATGTTGTGTTGTCCTGTGGTGCAAGCAGTGGGGAATACTCAGAAGCTGTAACCTGCCATCCCACGGGGCCTTTGCAGTGTCATTTTCCATAAAACACAAAGCTCTGTGAGCCCCTCTGGGCAAAGGGATGCATTGCCTTGATCTGCTGGCAAGCTTGCAAAAGAAAATGAGCACGATGTGCCTGGCTGAAGGGCTGGGAGGCTGTAAAAACCCTCTCCCTAAAGCGGCACCTGCTGAAAGCCAAAAGGCTTTGCAGGTCCTCTTGGAGCCAAGTGACTGCAGTCATTGACTGGACTCTGCCAGTGTGCCTGTTGGATGAGTCCAACCAAATGTTTTCTCTTCCCTCCCTTTGTTCCAGACCTTTCTGCTGGACAAAGCCAAGTGACGTGACCAAGAGCCGGACTGACCTCGTGCACCGAATGAGACCGAATTTACAGTGACCCAGACTGGAATCCAGTGTGCCTTGACTGGGTCTCCAGGATGTAAATAGTTCCAAGTTCTCTGTTCTTTTGAAGCCTTACAAACAGTTCTGTTTTGTTTTTATTGTTCAATGCAAAGATCTGCATATTATTTTTGTTTGAAATACAGTTGTAAGTTATTTTGGTTACCTTTGGGAAACTTTGTGGTTTTTGAGGGTAATGCTTTTCTGCCTTGCAAAAGAAGAGATGGAGGGGGGGGGTACCTGCCTTTAAAAAGACCACATGCAATGAATTCTCTGCATGGCCCCATGGGATGATGGTCTATAAACATGTCCATTATGAATTACCAACAGGACAATATTCACACCTATTCTTGACTAGGACATCTGCGCTTGAGCTGTCGCTGAGGGTCTTGCTCAGTTTCAGCCTTGTTAGACCCAAGTTTGGGTGGCAAAATGACACCCAAGGTGTGCTTGGAAACAGCTCTGCCTGTCTCCTGTGGTGCAGGGATGGGACTCACAGGGAGGATTCCTTCCCTGGCTGCATTTTGGCATTTGGGTGGGTGGGGGTGGAAAGCTGCCCTGGGTCCCTGGGATTGCTTGGATATTGTTGTGAGTCTGAGAGCTTCCAGGGAGAGGAATCTCTTCTGATTAAGGAGGGATTGAGTGGCTGACTGTAGAACATGAGGCACATTTTGCATTTGGATATTTGCCTGCAAGCACTGGTGGTCTCAGTGAGCATCCAAGAGTAGAATCTGATATCAAAGTCGGGCGTCCTTCCTGCGGGAGAGGACTCGGGCTCCCTCTGAGCCACACTCTGGGATGGCCCCAGTGACTTAGAAACCTGTCAAGGGAACCCAAAAGGGAATAATGAGCTGTTTGCAAGCACTTTTCCCTTGCCACAGTAACAGGGGAGGCAGCATCCACAGCACTGGTGTGTCAGGAAGCTGACACCCTTCTCTACCCAAAGATTTCCTGTTGTGTGACAGCAGCATCCTGCCATCCTCTCATCCAATGGTGTGCCTGTCTTAGCCCTCTGCTGCCCTCTGTCACATCCCTTCCCCTCTCTGACAGACCTGTGGGAATGTGGAGAGAAGGATGGGATCCCAGCATAATTGTGCTTACAAGAAACAATTATCTCCCTTTAGCACATCATTTTGTGATGTAGGAGCAGATCTGCACAAGTTTTAACAGTGCCCCCTTTGTAAAATTCCTGTTTGTGGGTTTGAGGCTCAAGAAATTGAACAGTAAATAAATACCAGCAGAATGCCTGCATTTCCAAAAGGAGTTTCTGTAGAAAGGGCTCCTGCCACATGGAAGCCTGGAGTCATTCTGCTTCCTGGCAGTGCAGGACCACCGGGATCATGGCTGGGTCTCCCTGCACCTTCAAGCGCCTGGCCTTTTACGTTGACTTTATTAAAAGCCTTAGTGCATTTCAGGGATAAGCTGCCCTAATGAGTTGAAGGAAGGTCCAAGTTCCCCCTCCCCATTTTACCTATCAAGCTTTTTTTACTCCTCCTCCCTGGAGCTGTCCCTGTACATAGCAAGAGGGTTGGAACGAAACCATATCTAAGGTCCCTCCCAACCCAAGCCATTCTGTGATTCTATGAAATAATAGGAAATTAAATAAAAATCCATTGTATTTCAACCTTGAGCCAGGTCAGGGGCCTGCAAAGGGTTAGAAAAGATGCTCACTGTTTTCACTTGGGCCTATTCTAGGACATGAAAAAGATGACAGAATTAGTCTTTCTGTTTTACCTGTTCATTTAGTCTGCCAGCTTTGACCTTCTATCAGTGAGGAAAACTTTCATTAAGGGCAGTAACTGACCTTCTGCTCAAAACCAGTGACCAGTGAGTGTGAATCAGCACCACAGACATGCAGAGCAGTGACTTTTACCCTGATGCCAAGGGGCTGGAGATAGCAGTGCCCTGCTATGACTTCAGCAGGGCTGTGCTGGCTGTCCCTGTGGCCACGGGCTTTACAGAGCATCAGCCAGTAGCCTCGGGATGCTGCACAGAAGAAGGATTTGCATGGATTTGCAATTACTTTCTCCCAGCACCTGAGTTAGGTGTGCTGATTTGCACTGTCCTATTTTTTTTCTCTCTTGTAAAATGCATGCAGGCAAAGATAATGTATGAGCAATTCTTGGCCTCTGTTAAGTCTTGCCCATCAAGCAGATGTTTCTTGTTGGCTCTGCTGCCTCTCCCAGAACAGCCAGAGCTGCAGAGTTGCCTGCTTAGAGTATAGTTGCACTGAAGTGCCACAAAGTGGCAGCAACACCAACCTCGCTGACTGAGCCAAGGAGGAATTACAAGTTTTATCTCCTGGTTGGCTGTGCTTTATTTGCTAGCAGTTCCAGTAGAGAAAACGTGCAAATCTTTAGAAAACAAATACAGATGTGGTAAAATCAGCCAGCAAAAAAATGTAAGCGAAGCATCTGGAACAGAGTACTTGGGTTTGCAAAACTGCACTGCAGTGATGCTGAAAATAGTTCCAAAACCAGTTTCAGCCTAAATGAGGACAGAAATCCCCATTTAAGGGTGGGAGCAATTTGGAGTTAAGAATTTCCCAGGCATTTGTTCTAATTAAGCTTGAATGGGCTAATTGGCTGAATTTTTATCGCCTGTTGACATCTTGTTTGTAAAATGAATCTCGGTGTCAGTTGATGTGAGAGCCACGGTCCCATCACATGGGATCATGCCGAGCATCCTGCAGCTGTCCCAGCAGGCACAGCAGAGACACAGCAAACAAGGTGCACACAGCTTCTTCTGGTTCTCATCCTGGTTCAGGGCAATTAGGTCGGGCTGGAGTTGGGAAACCGTGCCAGTGTTGCATTCTGGGTACTTGATTTTATCTTTGACAAACCTTTATTTACTCAGGAGTTTCCCCGGGTTGGTGGGGCTTGATTTCATTCTTCAGTGACTGCTGTTTGTAGATTTTTTTTTGCCTCTTGGTGCGTGTTTCATGCAGCTTGTTTCCAACTCCTAGAAGAGAAGGAAACGCTCCACCATTTAAATGTTGTTGCAAGTGGAGGTAAGGACACAGAACTGATGTCCTGCAGCCAGGACACAGGAAGGCCCTCTGATTTTAAATAACTGCACCCAAAAATTCATGGCAGCAAAGTGATCTCAGAAAATCTGGTGCCTCGATAGCCTTAGAACTGCTGGGCTGCCTGCATCGCTATTGCTCACCCTTGAATGCAGTGAGAAAGAGGCTGCTCACTCAAGTGCTGCCTTCAGAATCTGCTGCCAGTCCTGCTTTTATTTAATTGCCTTCCCACGTCTCTAAAAGAGCCTTACCACATCACAGGCAAAACCAGTTTCCTTGGTTTTGATGAATAAATTGCTTCTGACACGTTCAGTCTGCTCTAAGGGCATAGTATGTTAATCCTACAAGGGTTATCAACACTGCAGTAACTGCCCCCAAATCCCACCGCCTCTGAAAGGTCCTGGAGACAGGCAGGGATCCCTCCCGGCTGGGATCATTGCTGCCTCCTGCTGCTTCTCCCGTGCAGCCTCCCGGGGCCGCTGGTTGTGTTGATAAACACACGGTGTGTGTTCATCTGCCAGATCGGACTCGGTTTTCCGCAGGGCTGCATCCCCCTCTGCAGGCAGGCGTTTCTGGTGGAATCATTTTCCCAGCCGGTGTTCAGGGAAATCTGCAGTCTTTCTGATGGGAGTGCACGCGTGTATTTGGTTTGTATTTTAAAATATGCAAGTATCATATGCTTTGCCTTCTAAAACTTTCTGTTCTTAGCAGAGTATTTTAGCAGGATGTCGAATCCAAAGAGTTTTGCTGCCAGCACAGCTGTATTAGGAACGAGATTTTGTTGGGGAGTATTAAAAAGTACTTGAAGCTGGAAAAGTATAACCAAATGGACCACAATCCCCTGTGAACGTAAATAAATAAGGGGTGTGGGGGTAGAGCCTGCTGCCGTTGTGGGGCTGCTCTGTCCCTCAGCATGGAGTGGGGGGGGGGGGTATTCCTTTGTCATCACTGTCCCCTTGCCAGGACAGCTGTTAAATCACAACAGCTTTATGTGCAGGTAGGTCACTGCAGTTTGTCACCACAGTAATTCTGTATTTTTATTTCTTTTTATACTTTGTCGTCATTAGCACATTTTCAGCAATGGCGTTTCTAAAATCAGTTCTGTACAAAATATATTTAGCTGTGGTGCCATCCAAGATTAACAATGTGGGACTGTTCTGGGAACAGTGTTGTTCCTTGTGAACCTGCTTTGCAGTTTTCTTGCCAGTCCCTAGGGATACACCTCCAGAGGCCTGAACATGAGTGTTGGGGCGGGGGTGTGCATTGAAATACAAATGAGATGCCCGTTTTAGGATCCTGTTCTGAGCTAGTACCATGTGACTTCCAGCTCTTCCCACAAGCCAGAGAATCCCAGAGCTTTCGCTGTAACCTGATTTCCCTGCTGAACGCTTCCCCTTTTGGTGCCTGGCAGGTGCTGTGGTTAGTGTGGTCCAGGTATGTGAGTCACACACAGGCTGCACCCACAGGTGTCACACTCTCCCACCCAGAGGAGAAAATGGATCAGCTGGCAACCTGCACTTGGTTTCACAGTCAGGGTCACTTGGTAGAAAACTTGGGGTTTTTGTTAGCCAGGACATCCATAGAAGGCAGCATTTAGTCCCAGAGAGGGAACCTCTATCCCTCCTTTCCACCCTTCAGTCAGGTGAAGAGCCACAAGAGTAACCACATCCTTGAGAGGAGGGCAGCGGGGTGGAACAGCCCATGGCTGTAATGCAGGATTCTCTCTGCCAACAGAAGCTTCCTGTTGAGAAATACACACTGCAGAAACCAAAAAATACTCAGTGTTGTAATGTTTCCCAGCACCAGCAAGCTCCAGACACACAATAAACAAGGTGCTTTGAAGTACAAATGTTTTATTGCAGTGTTTCATTATTTACAGTACCGTTCACTTTGTTCCTGGGTGCTACCAAAGTGCAAAGCCATTTCGGGCAGGGAAGCTAAATGATGGTAACTCGGCAGAAAAATACAACTGTGCCTTGCTCCTGCTGTCCTGCCTCTCCTGGTTCTGAATGCAGAGAAATTTGCTGTTCTCCCTGGGCATTTGGAACGACTTGGTAACTGTGAAACTTTGGTCACAAAGGATTGTCACTTGGTCTGTTCAAGGTGATGCAGGGCTGTCATGTTGCTGTCTCAATTTTTGATGGAAGTACTGGTTTATTACCAATTATCTTTCTGCTGACTCTCTTTGGTTCATTTAAGGTTTTGCTCCCTTTTATCTGCTCCCTTAAAAGAGCCAACCTTGAGAATGTTACCAGAGCTGCTACTGGATACTGAAATCAGTCATGTCTTCTAGAGTTGCACTTAAAAGTTTTACAGAATACCACAAATTTTATTATGCATTTCCATTTTGTATAAAAATGGTGATTCAAACACCACTGAAGCCTACATTTTCACACAGTACCATCTCAAAGTAGGACAAATTCAGGAAGGATCTCTCAACAGAAACACTCCTTTGGAGAAGAGGGTAGTAACTACAGATTTTACTGAAGACTAGAGAATCCCAGTATTCCAGTGGCTAAACTCAGATCAAGAATCTTTCCAGCTTTTAACAAGTTTATTAGCTCAAGAAAGTACTTTTTAAGACAGTTTTCAGACTGAATC
Source organism: Aphelocoma coerulescens (assembly GCF_041296385.1). NCBI lineage: Eukaryota > Metazoa > Chordata > Aves > Passeriformes > Corvidae > Aphelocoma > Aphelocoma coerulescens. The sequence continues at coordinate 14,864,914 of NC_091017.1, forward strand.
CCTGCAATTTCCACTGCTGTCAGCATTCCCTTGGGAGGTGAGCAGTGAACTTCTCTGCCTCAGCTATCTCCGTGTGCATCAGGGATGTCGTTACCTTCTAAAACTTGAGACACCTTCTGTTCCAAAGGTCTTGTACAACTGGGAAACGTTTAAGACTCCATTCCAGAAAACAAGTTATATGAAATGGCACTCGAGCTCTCCAGAGAACATGCAGCAGGGCTGTTGGGGGAAGCTCAGCAGCAGGAGCTGCTGCAGCGCTCCTCACCACATGCCTGATTGATTTACAGTTCAATACTGAGTCCCTGCAATAGCTGCCTCAAATGATTCTGAAATTATAGCTTCTCAGAAATGGGATGATTGCAGTTCTTGGCAGGTTTGTTCCTGTGAGTCACACTTTTATTCCATGTTTTCACAGGCTTTTGTGTATCACTACTGACAGAAAGCCACCAAAAGCTTTACAGTTGCAGAAGATACCATTTTCACAAAGAAAATGTATTTGATTTATTCCTTAACCTACCATACAAAACCCAGTGTTTAAAAGCTGCACAGTGCCTCCCTAGTAGCATTCCTTTGGAATTTGGTGGAGGCAGCAGAGCTCACATGCAGTCCACAACATTGCTGGACCCTTGGCCCACATCCCGGATCTGGCTGCTGAGACAGGAGCACACGGCCACACCTGCCCCTGCCCTGCAGTGCGACACTGAGCCCACGAGTTCCCACCTACGGCAAAAAAGGAAAGTTAAGTTCCTGCCCTTTCTGAGCAACCTGGAAGTATTTTCCGTGCCTGAAATTCTGTTACACTGCCTAGCTGTTCACTCTGCACAAAAACGCACCCCACTTAGTGCAAAATCAGATTGAAACAAGCAGGAGAATGTTACTGAATGAAAGGGTGAGGACAAGGGATAGAGAGGAGCAGAGGAGGAGGTGCTTAAATATTTAGAAGACTGCCCTAGTGATATAAGCAGCAGTCCTGCATTGATAGTTATGGATATTATTCAATTATTACCAGGAAACAACAGCTAGACTCCTCCTGCACACTGTTTCTATGCTGGTGTTTTCATACAGGCAGATTTCCTTGTCTTATTAAGCCAAGCAAAACATTTGAAATTACCTGTTCACTATGGGATCAAATGCTTCCACTGTGTTCAGGTACACGTTGCCATTATGACCTCCAACTGCAAAAATTTTCCCCATCAGTGTCGCTATGCCAACACCACCCCTCGGAGTTGTAAGCTCTGCCACATATTCCCATTTGTTACAGCGTGGGTCAAACCGCTCCACCGAACTCAGGGGCGAGTTGTCATCAAAGCCACCTGCAAACAACCATCACAGGGTCAGCTTTTGGCACTTCTGGTGCAGGGAATATCCAAGACTGGCATTCTCAGCATTCAGGGGGTCCTGTCCAGCTCTCTCTTTACTGGAACTTTACATGCTCCTAAAAATTACCCTAACAGCTCTCCCTCCTCTCACTGCACAAGCATCACTCAGAGTGACAGTTTTATTCTACTCTAGTTGCAAGGATTCTAATTTTATTATTTTTCTCCTTGAATTCATCATACTTATAATGAAACAGCTTCCCATTTGGAAGAGAAAGAAACCTAACACCAGCAAAAGGATGGTCTCAATCGTGAACTTATTTTACTTTATGCAAAACATACTCTAACAGCATTCTCAAATTACAGCATTGGCAAATATATGAGTAGGGAAAAAGAAATCCTCATGTAAGACTCAGTGATGCATTCCCCTTGCTGGGGAAGCTGTCAGAGGAGCATTTTTTTTGAAACCTATTTAGCACTTAGAGCTTTTTAACTATCACTATGGCACACCTACCTGGCATCTTCCTCTCTCAGGAAAGCAGGTAAATACAAGGTAGCACACAAGACAAGAAGCTGTGGAATAAGTGCAAAAAAAGCTACTGTTGTCTACACTCAGAACACAACTCGAGTGCTTTGAAAGCATGTTAATTTAAGAATAGTTTGCTAAAAGGAAACTCAAGAGTAGTGAATCTTGGGAGGATTTTCTAATACGGACATATTGCCCTTAACAGATCAGCCCTCCTGAAATGTGGGTTAGGAGCTGCTTTTCATTTCCTTGCTAACGTACCTTCGTTTAAGCGTGCCCTGGTTGTGCCTGCTTTCTTCTCCTGCCCAAGAACACCAAGTACAGGTCAGCTCTATCTGTTCCCGGTTCCTCTAGCAACAACAGCCTCTTCCAAAGGCCAGCACTTGGCAGCAGCAGCACTATAAAATGCCACATCCCTACTCACCCACAACATACAAGCAGCCATGGAGCTCACTGACACCGTTCCCAGCCCTTCGCTGACCCATCTCTTTCACTTCTATCCACTTATCCAAGTGGGGATCGTATTTCTCCACACTGGAAAGAGATGCTACACCATCATTGCCACCCACAGCATAAACATGGTTCTGGAAAACAGTTGCACAAAGATTATTTGTGATGTAGTTGCCTTTACTCAGCTTTTCATAAGCAGCGTTAAAATTATAGGAAAATGTGGTATATCCACTTTTATTTAAGAATTCCAACAACAGATGTAATTATCGAACATAAATGCTATCTCTTGCAATTAAAAGAAGTGAAACTGTTACGTAGTGTTGCAGCTCTTTTTCAGAGAATAAAGGGATTAAAGTACAGCATGCATTTGGTACTTTTGAACACAGTGACCATGACAAACCAAGCTGCTGAGTGAGACAGGAAGCACTATACATGTCATTAGAAGGGTATTCCTCCCAGTATCTCAAACACTGTTGAAACAGTTCAATTTGATATGAGTATTATCCTAAATATCCCTACTTTTTGCACAGGGTTTTGATGACCAGAGGCGCTCAGACCCACCAGCTGCATTTTGTTCAAGACCTTGTGTTCTGCCTTGTGAAAGCAGCTCCGAAAAGCAGGTGGGTTCCCCAGCTGGCCACAGCCTGGGAGGAAGCAGTGACTCACCACCAGGGCTACGGAGCCAACGCCGCCCCGGGGAGTGTTCATGGAGGCCACGGTGCTCCAGCGATCCGAGTCGATGTCGTAGCGCTCCACGTCGCTGAAGCACGTGTTGTCATCCAGCCCCCCGATGGCGTAAATGGGGCCACCCAGGGACGCCAGGGCGATGCCTCTCCTAGGGAAACACAGCACCAACACCTCAGTGCAAATCCTTAACCAGAGGGAGCCACACAGCAAATGCAATGGTACATGAATGGTGCCTCTTTCAAACTAGGGGGGAAAGAGTAATGCAAATTTAAAAAGTGACGTTTATAGTAAATCATGTGGCTGGCTCTCTGCACACCCATGTCATTTTGACTGAATGTCAACTCTAAGGCCAAGTCCTCTGCTGACATATCTGGATATGTGACAATGTCTTAGGTATGATTTCTCTATCTCAGTACTGAACTTTTATGCCTCCTATTTTCTTTTACTGAATCTGGTGATGAACCAAAACCTGCTGGTTTTAACTTTGTTGGTATAGCTGGCTGCTACCATTTGAGAATGACTGGGGGTGATACTAATACATATTAAAAGACAAACCTGTGCTGGATAATAAATAGCTGAACTCTAGCAAGATTTAATTGCAATTTCTTCCATTCTGGTGTATTTTTATTAAGTGTTAAAATGGTTGTCAGACTTGCTTGTACTATATCTACCAATATGAGAGTACAATCAGTACTATAAAATTGAAAGTATGGTCTAGAATATGAGCATTAAGTTTCTGCTTTAACTACCAAGAGAGGTGATCTACCATGTCATTGACAATATTCTTGTCTCATTAAAGAGGAGGCAGGAGCAAGGGAGGCACAATCTTTCTACAGAACAAACAGTGTGGCAAGATCTTGGGCTTATCTTAAATTGCCTCAGCAGATAACACAGACACCACTTAATGGTGGCAGTTGTTTTCTCTACTAAGTGTTCCAATGCCTCCATGAATGGGAGGAGTGGAGCTGGGAGGTAGCCAAGGCACAGCAACCCTTCCATTTACCCGGGTACTCAGTAATGCCACAAAAACCTAGGGCTGATTGTTGCTGAGATTATGCCCCAGGGTGGTGGCAAGAGGGAGGAAGCAGAGCAAGCCACTTCCAGAGTGTGGGTCTTCTACTTTAATTAGGTGACAGCTACAAATAGCTTTAGGACTTAGCCATACTTAATATTTCACTCCTACTTGTGGGTGATGCTTTTCAAAAAAACAAATAACAAAATGGAATGCAGAATTAAGGATACTGATTTAAATAACAGCAGAAACAAAAAATTACAGACCTTTGAGTCCAGTAACTCCTTAAAAGAATCTTAAATGTCAAGGCAAGAAAAGTCCTCAATCTGACTTTCATATTGAGTACTTCTGGACTTTTGTGTGAAAAACATAGGCAGCTATTTGTTTCCTGGTGTAGTATTTCACTTTTTTTATTTTCACTATGAAGTATTTCACTTTTCATGTTATGCTGGCAGTTATTTTGCTCATTCTTAAAAAGAGCAAAAAACCCACAGAACCAGTTCATCAGTTCCAAGCTGTTTACTGGGCATAGCAGACAGGCCCTAGATGCCAGAATGCAAGCACATAGCTGGAGTAGAAGAGGTCCCTGCTCCAGAAGCCAGCTCCTCCAAAAAAAAAAAAAGAACAAAAGGGTAATCTATTTATAGCATAAAGCTCCAAAATGGGGGGGGGGAAATCCTAGAAATAGAACAGTTTGAAAACACCCAAAAAAGGCAGAACAGGCAGGATGTTTTTCAGCATCGGCAAGAAATGGCACATCACAGACTAGGACTTGGAGCGTGAGACATATGTATACCTCTTTGTGTTCATTGATGCCTTCATCATCCACTTGTTTGTGAGAGGATCAAAGACTTCCATGCTTCCTAAGTGTTCATTTCCATCATGTCCACCTACTGCGTAGACTTTACCTGAACACACAGACATCTTTTGATACAGAGATTGCTTGGCAACATTTTAGTTTTCATTTATATAACATCCCTGCCTATGTGGAGACAAAGAGGTCAAACACAGGTAAAAGTTTTAGAATGTTTTCAATATCAGAGTTTTATATGCTGTACTCAACCAGGAATCTGTTCTAGTGTGGACTTTTACACAAAGCTTGAGATTATGTAGACAAAAAAATCTTCCCCTAATTTAAGTACTGCAGGTCAAATCAGTTTGGACACATGTACCAGTCTCTTCAGATTTTCTATGGAGAAAAATTATCTCTGTTCTGCTGCAGCAACAGAGAGGCTACCATGTACAAGGGAAAGCTGTATTATTGGTGCGAAGCTGCTCTGGACTGCACAGACCTGTTTTCACAAGATGGAGACCCAAAAATAAAGCTAGGTCTGCTCTTGGAAGAGTTATGGTCTTAGTAACTTTCCAGTATGGATAAAGAAGGGAGCCAGTATGAGCACTAGAAAATTCTGGGTGACTGCTGTGTAAGGCTGTTTCTTTATAAATGGATTTTTAAAAAGTAAATCACCTATTTAAGGCAAGAGGCTATATACAGTTCAGCTGGGCTGGGAGGAACCTTTAAAGTTCATCTAGTCCAGCCCCTCTGCAATAAGCAGGGGCATTTTCATTTTCAGGTTGCTCAGAGCACCATCCAGTCTGACCTTGAACGCTTCCAGAGATGTGACATTTACCACCCCTCTGGGCAACCTGTTCCAGGTTTTCACCAACCTCACTGTAAAAACTTCTGCTTGATATCTAGTCTAAATCTACCCTCTTTTAGTTTAAAGCCATTACCTCTTGTCCTGTTACAACAGGCCCTACTAAAAAGCCTGTCCTCATCTTTCTGGTAAGCTCCCTTTAAGTACTGAAAGGCCACAATAAGGTCTGCATGGAGCCTTCCCCCTTCCCAAGTCTGAAACAGCCCAACTCTGTCAGTTCCCAGTAATGTCTTTTCCATAAACACAGTCTCACACTGGCTCAGGACCAAACACTCCTTCAAGAGGGAGAAGCTTTACTAAATTGAAGACTATCCAACAATTAAGCAATTTGTTTACTACTTGTACAGCTAGTGAAAGTACCAATTCAGCAGAAGGAGCAAACAAGTGCCTTTTGCCTGGGGTTGCTTGAATAGGGTTACTGACCTCCCACGGAGATCACACCCACGTGCCTCCTCCTGCTGTTCATTTCAGGGCCGAAGAACCAGTTGTTCTTACTGATAGAGTAACACTCGATGCTGCGGAAGGGGTCACCCGATCCACCTCTGCCACCGACACAGAACAGCACACCTGGAGAACACAAATCAGGTTTCCAGAGAACTAGCAGGAGGATGGGGAAAAACAGCTGTATAGCAGAGCAACTGAAAATTATGTAGCTCGGGGCAAATTTTATTTCACTTCAAGGAGCACAGTCACTGCCCTTTATAACTGGATACTGGATTTTGGCCTTTGCTTGACATGCTGCTATGGCAATTAGCTATCTAGGCTCTCGTAAAAACAATGCATATTTTAAATATGCTTTTTGTGATTTGGCTTAAGGAGGTAAATCCATTGTTTGTTAAATACAATGATGGAGAAATTATGATTTGCAGTCTAATATTCATCACTCACTTTTGGTGTAGGTTAGTCAAAGACTTTAAAAGTTAGCTCAGCCTTCAACACTGAAAGAGAACTGTCCACTGTTTTCAGTACAGCTTTGAACAGATTGCCTGGTCATAACATACTTAACAGCTCTGGCTTTAATACAGATAGAGCCAATCAGGATAAATTATTAATGCTTTAAAGAAAGAAAATGACTGCTAAAGCTCTGCTAGGAAAATGCAGCACATTACCTAAATACCAGAGAGGTACATAATGGCTTTCCCAATTTTGCATTAAGTCATGAACAACCCTCGATACCAAGCTATACCTGCTTGCTATCAAGACACCTGCACAGATGTGCTGCCTTTTCTTCACACCACTCCCTACTGGGTAACCAGACACACATTTAATTACCAGCAGTCTGCTTCCTTGGTGTTGTGCGAATGGAGTACTCAAAGTCAGGCACTGCCCTGCTGCTCAGGTGAAGGTGGTAGTTTCTTGCTTCATCCAGCAAATCCCTACATTTTAGATTCTGCTTGACAATCTCTTCCTTTGCCACAACACCCATAAGGAAACAAACGGGCAAGAGAGGCAGCCGTACCTGACACAGAAATGAACACAGTTGGAGAAAGTGGCTGAACTGCTGAGTGTCACCAAGCACTGCTGCACACGCACCAGCTGGCAGCTCCGGAGCCAGCTGGCAGCCCCATGCTCTTCAATAAGGAGAGCAGCTCTCAGAGTTGCTCCAGACAACAGTGATATGAACAGTTCTTTTTAGTGATAATGTTTGCTACAACCATTTGCATTTCGGCCACAGAGGAGAAGTGTCCCTTGGCCCAGGCCATGCTGAGGAAGATGAGCTGCTGCCTGTGCTGCACCTGCACCTGCCCAGCATGATGCAGGCAGCACCCGTGGCTTTACCAGGGCTTTATCAGGTTAGTGTGCTGTTGGGTATGAATTTTCAGCTCACTGCTATGCCACTCTAAGAGGGCTTGTGCTAGAATGGTTCATTTTCTTTGGGTGGCAAGTCAAAAAGCAAACACTGTCACCATGAACTAAGTGTCTATGAAGGAGGTATTGCTAGTGCAGTAACACCTTTCTCTAAGGCAGACTCCACAGACTTCAAGATTAAAAAAAAAATACATGTTGGGAGTTAATTGTTTCCTTCTCAAAATCCTTCCTGCCATTTATTTCAGCAAACCTTTCATTCTTCTTTGTAAGACAAACAGTGCAGAATATGAAGTACAATCAGAGGCAAAGGTGGGACAAATATTAGTGGGGGGAACTGAAGCAATCCACCTGACTTCTTAAGGGTTGGAGTCAACGCTGTCAAGCAGCTCTCAGTTGGCTCAACAGCAATGGCGAAGAAGTCCAGTAGCTCCAGTGCTTCTCAGAGCAGCAGGATGGGCCTGTTACAGCACTGACAAGCATCCCTGTATTGAAGCAAGCATGTGCCTCTACCTGTTCTTCCTTGCCTCCTTGCTTTCAGTCCCACTTCTTCCTTTATTTTGTCCCAGCTTATTTGAGGCTACTTTAAAGCACCACTGCAGCCCTGCTGACAGGCTCCTGAGGTTAGTGATGTGGTAAGAACTCCAGGCAGACAGACTCAGAACCTCATTATGGGAGTAAAACCCGTAAGGCTGATTATGACACGGATAATCACTGCCTAGAAGCCCAGGCATGTTTTCAGCTAGCAGTAATGTCCAAGTCAACTGATGACTCCCTATGCTCTGGCAAATAACCCATATTTATAGGAAGGGGTTTACTTTTTCATTGCTTGAATCTAGACTCTGGTTTCCATCAATAGAATAAAACTGTTAATCTCATCTACTAGCACAACTGGGCAATAAATATAACTTTTCTTTCTTAAATCTCTAATTATATTGCTTGTAAGTTTAAGCATAGTGTAAGAAAGAAGGGGTTTTTGTACCAAAAACCTCATGCTAGTCTAGATGAAACTGAAAGTTTTTGGAAGACAGCTAATAAACCATGGTGACCTTTTCCTAGGAAACGTAAAAAATGATTCATGAAGACAATGACAGCAGCATTTTAGTGGACCTCTCCTTACTCACATAATGCCAACGTTATCAATTCAGCCAAATGCAAAATAATCAAGTTGGAGTTCAGTGACAACTAAAACTGCACAGCCAATCCTACCTGCTAAGACACATGGCATGTTTTGCAGCACATGGCATGCAAATCCTTCCCAGTACAGGTTCTCCACACGTATTCTCTCACAAATACTGTATTTAAACCCCCATACCCAGCACACAGGGAGCTTGAGTAAGTGAAGCAGCTAATGCTTTGACAGGAGGAAGTCCGATGGGTGTTCAAGTAAGTCCAGCTGAATGACCTTTTGATACCTGTATGTGTTTTCTTTCAGAAGCAGTGAGCTTGCATCAGGTCTAGACAATTAAACTGCCAACTCCTTTTGGCTCCTACTGTGGTAGTCTAGTGAGCATTAAAAAGTCTGTCATGTTTCATAGCCTACTAGGGCTAACACATCTTGCTCTTTCGTTAACGAAATACATGAAATATTCTAGAAGTAGCACAACTTGATGTGACACATCTCTGTTAGTTTCCTTTCCTAGCCATGTAAGAAAACTCAGCAGTTTTGCCTCCATTCTGAAGTACAAATACGTAACAGCAAGGGCAGTGAGCATATTAGGCTGTATGAGTGGCAAGCCAAGTGAAGTGATGGCTTTATTTTCTATTTTATGTCAATATAAAACGTTTCTGCTCAAGCGCAGATGTAGCTTTTTGTTGGTCCCCCACCTCCCAGCCATGTATAAAGTGAGTACCCTTCTCTCTACAGAAACAGGAGAATATCACTTCTCCCTGATATTTAAGAAATCTTAACTTGCTTACACTGTCAACTCCCAACCGTGAACTGGACGAGGCACCAAAAGCTATGAACATTTTCAGCTGGAGACCTACCCACGTACAAAGAGCTGATTGATTACACAACCAAACCAGCGATGAGACAGGCACTTGGTGCCTCTGTGTGCCCTACCTGTGCAAGGATCTCATCCAGCCACATAGCGTGATGCTGTGGATTGGCCAGCAGCCACTTGATAGCAGCATTGTAAACTTGCTTTTCATTTTCAATATTCAGGTCACTGGAGGACAGGAGTTTATGGAGGTGCTGTGGTGACACACTGACAAAATCCTCGCACTCCATCACTTCTGTAAAATGTTCACAAGCAAACTGATCAGCCATGTCCATCAGGTCGATGCGGTTGTGGCTCTCGGCGAACGCCCTGACTGCCAGGCAGTTGGAGGGGTGGAAGTGCAGCTTCATGTATTCACAGCAGGCCTTTGCCACCAGTTCCACCTGCAGGATGCAGGCAGCGTACAGGAGTGGCTGGACGTTATCCACTGTCAGCGTGAGCCGCGAGGAGTACGCGAACTTCACCAGGTCCTCGATGGCATCACCGTCAAAGTCCCTGATCTCGATCAGCTTCTGCTTGGCTTCAGCCATTTCCGAAAGAAACATGGCTCGGAAGTATGGAATAACACAAGCTAGCACCAGTTTGTGGCAGGAGATTAGCTTTGAACCAACCTGAAAAGAAAAGAACAAAAAACCTCTGATGTTTTACTGGAATGTCAGTTTTGGCTGTGAAAGGAGGAGCAGTGAAGCTGGAATAGAATTCTAGATTCGATGTGTTTCGTCTGTACTTTGTCCACACAAATTAACCCCATTTGCCTTGGAATTCTGACACTACATCCATGTATCCCAAGGAATTCTAAGCTGTAACTTGGCGATCAGAGGAGAGCAAAGCCGTAACACAAGGAAGCAAAAGCACTGATGCACTGAACCTGACTTTCTTTAAAAGGCTTATGAAGCCTCTGTAGAAATATTCTAGATGCACCTTGTAGACAGGAGACACTTGTTTTATATACACTCAGAGATTTTAAGGGCGGGAAAATTAGAAAGTGACATTTTTAGACTACTTAATTTAGACTTCTGGACTTTCATTACTGTCAAGGAACTGATGTTTATAGAAGCAAATTTATGTAAAAACATAGGAATAACAGCTATTTCAGGGGTTATTAAAAGTTACCAATCACTTCAGTATTTTTAGAATGTTTAGCCACAAAAGACAGTGTATTCCCCATAAAGAGAAGGTATTTCTCAAAATTCTGAGCAGAAAATGTAAAATAAGCTTTTCACATACAAAATTCTAGAACTCCATTACATTAAAAAATAATCTAAATATTGAAGGTAAATGAACAATCCACTGCTATTTGTGTTCCAGGAGTGCTTTCTTACAGCCTTTGTCACTTTGCAGTCTGCACTAACATAAAGGGATGGCTGACTTAAGAAACCAGTTTCCCTGACCGACTCAAACAACATGTTCATTTTCAGATGAAGGTGTTACAGAGAGCTGTTGTGCACTTAAAAAAAGATACTAAATTATAAAGGATATTTTGGAGTTTTTTCTAGCTCTGATTCAATACACAATTGCTCTACCTTTTTAAAGAGTATGATCAACACAAGTGTAACCTACCTGGTGAGCAGCGAGTTGAGTACAGAAAGCAAACACACAAGCAAGAGTATGCAGATTAAAAAAGAGGAAAAGATGGATGCTTCAGTGTGATTACATCAGATCACCCCAGAAGGAACAATTCAGACCTACCAAATGAACAAAAAGCAAACCAACAGGAGAAAAGCAGATGGTATTCATCTGCCACTCTCTGCCTTCTAACAGCCTCCTAAGACTGTTCGTATGACAGCAGCAGGAGAGTAGGTGAAATTCCAGAATTTTAAATTAATTCCAGAGGGAGTCTCCCTGTGTGTTCCCACAGCTTATTACTGTTACCAGCACTCCAACCAACTAACTACAGTACTGATACAAAAAAATGCTACCAGTGGTCTGCTACGTAAAGCTCCCAGGCCATTCTTACCTTCAGACACTTTTATTCTGCCCATCATCCCACTCTCTAACTAAACCTTCCTTTGAATTAAGTGGCTTTACTATGTTACCCAAATCTGCTTAATTTTAAATCACAGAATGGTTTGGGTTGGAAGGGACCTTAAAGGTCATCTTGTTCCACCCTCTAACATAGGCAGGGACCTTCCACAAGTTATCTAGCATATTCTTGGTATTTTGAAATCAGAGTTCCCCTCCAGTTACTAACAATCCTATTTTAAGAGCCAGCAGTTAAAACAATAATCAGTCTGACAACAGCAATGCCAGAATTGCTCACTATCACAGTCACACACAAAAGCAAAAAGTTCAGTAGAGATCTGATTATTCTTAAAACCTGAGTGAGGCCCGAGCACTACAGGAAGAAAAATCAAGCCCCCATGAAAACTGTAATTCAAGTACATAGTTACCAGTCACTTGGAAATCCCTGATTTAGGAAGCCATACAATAAGATTTCCACAGGTTGCTCCAGCCTTCACTGAAAGCCAAGTCATGTCATCTAATATTCTTAAATTACCAAAGCAGCTCCACACAGATCATACAAATGAACATTCATACAAGCCTAACTTAGGGAAAGTTAAACTGCAGCTCCAGTAAAGTGTTTTTTCCAAGGCAAGTTTCCCTAGCAGGAGTATACATTTGACTATGTTTATAAAATAAGACTGTCTGCCTTTTTTTTGCAAGGGTAACTGGAAAGGAAGGAAGGTAAGAATGAGGTCAACAAGAAAAGGGATGAGGAGAGTTTGTAACACCAGGGATATACATCTGTCAGGAATCTTCCCTGTTCATATCTAACAGTCAAAGTGGCAGGCTAACAACTTCTCCTAAAGGCATCTGTCATTTGTTCTTGGTTTAGGAACTGTGCTTCATCATTATTCCTTAAGCAACTATCTTGCACTAGTAAGCTGTTTAGCTAAGCAATACTTAATATTTAGAGGTGCTGTCACCCACTTCTGTGCATGCTAGATACAAACTTATTGTGATCAGGATATAAGTAATATACAGCTGAGTTTAAAACAATGCATTGAAGCAATGCTATGCAAGAATCATAAAATTTCCTTCCTCCCTCTCCTCCTTTACTCTTTGATCAGCTATAGAACACAACTGTCTGGGTTGTTTTTTTTTTTCTTTCTTTGAAGAATGCTGGAAGATAGATTTGTTCCAGAAATCCTGTTTGCTGAAAAGAATCTAGCAAAACAACACAAAATGCAGAAATTGAGGTAAAATTAGGGATGAAAATGCATTGAGAACAAAGAGGCTACAAGGAGCCAGAATTGCACAGTAATTACTGACCAACTGTGGAAACTTGCTTAGAAGGAAAGATGGATGAGGCCAAAATCATGTACTTCCTCTCTCAGATTGTCAATATCTTAAGTGTTTAAATTTCAGCTGTAAACTTCCTAAATAAGGAGAAAAATATGAGCATCTCTAGAGATGCCTCAGATCCAAGAGGGATTCTGTGGCTTCCATATCCCTGCCAATATTCACAGCCACTTCCCAACACACTTATTTGCAACTTAATCTTCAGACTGCTACATGCAATGGATGTGTGACAAGTATCACCTTTAATGTAACATCACAGAGCTCTCCAGCTTCAAAGAAGTGAAGAAGAGAGCTGTGAAAATCCCTCCAAGCCTCATTTGCCTCAAACACGAAGACATCGTCATCCCCATCACTGTTGGAAGACCGAGCTTGCTGCTGCTGCCGCCTTTTTCCTTTCATCAGATGTTGTTTTGCCTGCTCAGGGACCATGGATTCTGAAGCCATTGGCTGCTTCTTCTCTCACTGCATCAATCTTCAAAAACTCCTGCCAAGATAAAATCCAGCCCATCAGGAGCTAGGTACTAAAATTCAGTTCTGTTCATCTTCCTGTTTAAAAATACACACAAAAAAGAAAATTAGACATTAGGTAATGCTAGTACATAACACTTTGATTTCGTTATATTACTGCCTATGGTCTTACCTGGGGAAGGTGAGAGCAGAAGGGACAAAAATAAAAGACCCACTTGAATCTTATGTAAGTACCTTTAGGAAAAGACATTATTTACCAACTTGTTGTCCACACTTCTTGAAAAGGACATGAAAAAGAAAAAGCAAATAGATAGAATAGAATCATAGAATGGTTTGGGTTGGAAAGGACCTTAAAGATTATATAGTTCCAGCCTTCCACTAGACCAGGTTGCTCAGAGCCCCACCCAGCCTGGCCTTGAACACTTGCAGGGATGGGGCATCTGCAGCTTCTCTGGGCAACTTCTTCCAGCGTCCCGCCACCCTCACTGAGAAGAACTTCCTCCTAACATCTAACCTAAACCTCTCCTCTTTTCACTGGAACTGTTCCCATTTGCCCTGCGACCACCTGCCTGTGTAAAGTCACTCTTCCTGTAATAAGCCCCCTTTAAGTGCTGGAAGGTACTCCAGAGTATATTGAGAAGCATGTTCCTCTTACACTGACTACGTTTGGTTTCATGCCTTTTTAGTTAATTTATGATGCATTCATTCTTCATTCTATGCTAAGAGTTGATGATTGCTGTAGTTCAGTGATTTCTGCTCATGGACACCGGTGTTGGAGGAAGTGGACTGACCAAAAGAACAAAAAGTTCTTCTGCAATAAAAATTTAAGTCATATGTCTGGGAGCAGAACTGATTTTCCTTTGGGAGATTTTGAAAGTGTCCATGCCTCTTATTAAATCTACAACTCTTCCTGCATCAGTACCAGAGAAAAAGCAGGAAGTGACCTGAGGCGACCATACTCGTTCCTGCTGTAGGTCACAGGGTTGCTGCCAGCTCCATGTCCTGTGTGGTGACAGAGCTGGTGGCTGCACCAGGCCAGGCAGGTTAAAGTGGGATCAAACATGCCTGGAATATCTGCCTGTGTGGTGCTTTAAGCAAGATAAGTATTCTTCCTTTAAAAGATAAGTAAGAGAAAGATCTTACTTCTTCCAAAACTACAGAGTACCTCAAAAATGTTATGTGTCACAGGATCTTTATATAGTTTATAGCAATGAATACCTTTTTTTGCTGAAAACCTAGCTGCATTATGCCAGATTTGACAAATTACTAAGATATTTTTCTATATCTTATATATATATTGTGTGTATATATATACATATATAGTTCATTAGGATATTATGTTTCTCAAATTAATCCTCCATGACTGGTACTCATGTTTAATGTGCCCTTCAAAGAAGTCACTATTAGCACTGAGATCTGAAGCTGACACAGAGCTTCAGACACAATCTCTTGAGGTTATAAAAATTAGCGTGAACAAATGAAAGGGAAAAGACTGTAGTTGAAGTGCTGTACAAGGATGTTGAAAGGCATCATGTGTTATTCATTCACATGATAATGGAGGTAAGATATAGCATCTCTAGCCCACACTTGTAGGGAACTCATGCTTATTTTGGTCTTTGACACTCTGGCTTCACCACGTCCTGGTTACTCACACCTAACCATTGCTACAGTGAGCAGAAACACTGCTTTCAGACAGAACTGACACTGACTGCTAAATTAGAGTATACAGCTCCCAAGCCATAAGGTTTTTCCATCTGACACATAAGCTACATTTATCCTCATGCTTTAACTGCAGCTGCACATACTTTCCTCATCTATTCTGTGTCTCAAGGTAAAAAATGCTGATGGTGTGCATTTTACCTGTTCTGGGTATGCCATTGTAAACACCAACATAAAACCCATGAGTCTTATGAAGAAATCAGTGCTGCTGTTGGGGTGAATTTTTTACGCTATAAATGAACTAAGCAATAATACAAAAGCCAAACATAACTGATTTTAAGCAATGTTTTTCATCCGTATCTCATGTTCATAGCAAATAATGGTCTCAGAGATGCTCTGAGCTCTTGCCTGTAAGAAAAGAAGTTGAGTGCATACTTGGATTTATATATTTGATACATACTAAGTACACACTTGATATTGTAGGGGAAGAAACTAGAAATGATACCAGAGGAAACCAATGGCATTACTCAGGCACACAGCCATAGATAAGAAAACCATGTATGAGGGAGTGCCCAGTACTGTGATATCAAATATGGGTATGGGAACATGAGAGCAGTCAGCTACTGTTCCTCAGGTAAAGAGAAGGTTCTGCACCTTGTTAAAAATTTAAGGTGTAACATAACCTTCAGAAATATTCAGATAGCAGTAGACTGACATACTTCAGCTTTCTTTTGATGAGACTTTGTGACAGGTATCTTAGATTTTTATTCTTCCCCCAAGTCACCAATTCAGGAGCATCTTGTTTCTGTCATACACCTCGGTCATGCAAATCTTTTTAGACACCTATCCCCAAATCCTCTAGTGCTCTTAATTACAGCATCTCACAATTTGAGTCTTCAAACAAATCATCATCTGCTATGGGAAGTACCAGCTGTAGCCTTGTGTCATTTGGAGAAAATACTGGCTTGGACTCATGTTTAGCCATAGGCCTTTTCTGTTCTCAGATTTTAAATGAAGAAGAAATTAATTTTAGTAGCACTTGAATCAAGATACTAAGCTCTGGAAATCTGAAGATCACATCACAAAGTCATGAAGGTCAGTATATTTCAACTCCACAAACTAAGAAAGAAGAGCCATTAACAGATTTGCTCCCCAAATCAACAGAAATTCAACAATAACATCCCACTACTTGAGGTTAATTTAGTCCTGGGTGAATGCCACACACACATAGTCTTTCCTCTCCAGAACAAAACACTGCCATAGCCATTCAGAACTTCAATAACGTGCTCCCTTTTTCATCTTGGCCTCCATACAGTCTAATATTTTCACAACATTAAGAGCATAAGTAACCATTACAGTAAGAGACTGACTCTAAGGAAACTAAAGGAAGTGCTTCATTCATAACATCATCTATCATTCCTTGTAAACAGCTGCTTGACACTTTTCATGAAGAAGTAGCTGTCTGAATAAAAAACCCAAACAAACCCCACACATGTTTACAGCTCACCATCATTTGCTGAGAGTCAGTCAGCAATTTTCTTGCTCAAGTTAAAAATTTAGAAATATTGATGATGTCTGCTATTCTCAAGAGTGCAGCTGTTCCAGACCCCAAAGTGTGTTCTGGTCATCAGTGCTGGCCCTCAGGCAAGGGACTGAGGATCCCCTCCTAGCTGTTCCTCACACTTATAGAAGCAAGAAAGGATGGGAGGTCAGAGCACAAAGAGGTTATCTTATAGCTGCTGCAATTCAGTCCTAAAGTGATGTGATTTTGATTCAAACATTCTAGCTAAATCTTCAGCTGAATTAAGTGTAAAATTACTCAAGTCATACAGAGTACTTATGTTCAGTAGAGAAAAATTACCTCCATTTTGAAGCAAAAAGAAATTGAAGACAACAGACAGTGGTAGGACATGAATAACATTGCTCTGTTTTCCCCCCATAATGAAATTAAATCCCAGGAATCCTGACCAACAAGCCAATCTAGACGTTGGAGTACATGGCCTCTTTCCTCTGTGGAGCACCTTGAGAGATGGTGTCCCAGAAAGAATGGATCATTCTTATTCTTCCTCTGACACGTGGAAGGAAGACACTTCAGTGATGCAAAACTAACAAAACCACAATTCCCACTTATAACCAAAACTAGGCAGCCTTCAGGTAAGAGGTATTATGATACCTATAAATCCAATGTTCCTTATGATCAGTGGTACTGAAGCTGGAAAAAAGGTGGCAGAAATGCTGGAGAAATCAAGATACAGATGAAATTTCACCAAGTATCCTGTATGTAATTTCAGTTACCCACCCCAAAGATGAACGAAAATCACATCATGATCTGTGCAGAGAAGGGCAGTCAGCCTCCCTCAAAAAACAAAAAGGCCTTTTAATCGAAGGAGATGAGAAATGTGCCTTTGTACGTGTGGCTGTGTAAAACTAACTTGTCTAACACAGAGCCTGGTGAGTCTCTGTGGGTAATGAAATGCTCTCACTGCTGCCCACAAGATCAGAACAGCAGAGGCAGCAACAAGATCTTCTCCAGTTTAATCCACCTAACAGAGCAATTTCAGTTGTTGTCTTGTGTTGTGCTAAGAAAACTTGAACGTTTGGAAAAAGGACAGCTGGCAGAGCTAAGGAAGACACAGATGGAGAGAAGTGGGAAGTGTAGGAGGCAGCTGCAGTGCAAACTGCAGACAAGCAGCAGCTTTGGCAGGGACTGTGCAAGCAGCTGTTTCACTGCTCAGTCTGGTTACAGCTACATCAGCAAGAAGGAACATGGAGGGAAAAAAATTAATAGATGAAATAGTGTAGAAAATCCTCAGCTCTCTCCCATTCTCCATTCACTAATTCTATCAAGGATGATGTGGAAATTTTATGCAAAACTGTTCAGATGCCCATGCTAATTAGGTCAAATCAGATGAGGCTGGAAAACATGGGAATATTCAAATTACACACTGTATTACAACCCTAAGCCTACTGCACTTTTCAGCAGAAAGTTATTTAACAAAGAAAAATAGTCAGAATCCACCCACCTAACTGGTTTAGCTTGTTTAAAACCACCAAGATTGCTTTTGTAGAAACACATAGGAAAGTTTCTTAGACAACACTAATACAGTTTCAAAATCCTTTCAGCATTTCCAAGGTTCTTTGCAGCAAAAAGTGACATTATGGTTTTGTGTTACTTGTCACACAGGTAGCTCAGTAACAGTAAAAGAGGTACAGCTGGCACCATCTCTCATCCAAATCATCAATCAAATGATTTTTATATGTATAATCAAAACCCCATCAGTGCTGTAGACACACAAGCAGTGAATGAGGACTGCTCTTCCTTAGAAAATGCAACAGAAAAGGTGTTTTGT
The DNA here is from genome assembly GCF_041296385.1 of Aphelocoma coerulescens. Classification (NCBI taxonomy): domain Eukaryota; kingdom Metazoa; phylum Chordata; class Aves; order Passeriformes; family Corvidae; genus Aphelocoma; species Aphelocoma coerulescens. The sequence continues at coordinate 14,883,152 of NC_091017.1, forward strand.
AGAGCATGAGAAGCATAATCAGATAAAATTTCTTTTTGGAAATAATTCTTCCTGGCAGTCCCTTCATGCTGTTTTGAGACAGCTTCTTCCCAGCTCCCTTTGATTCAATGCTCAGTGAAGTTCTACTGAGGTTTAAACCTGGTTTCCATGAAACACCAGAAAGGCCACCTGTCTCCTGGGATTTGTAGAATAACAGGTTGGCAATTTTGTTCAATTTTGCATTATAAAAAACAAACAAAACCCTAATATGCCATGATTTATTTATGCTTGATTTACTTTTGCTTCAGAACAACCGGCAAAATCCCTCAGAAGTCACAGAACAGCAAAGTAGGACTCTGCTTTGCAGATACAAGGGTAACTAAGACATGGTTTATTTATGCAATGTAACCTTGGGAAGACCCAAAAAGTAGAACACAAAATAAAAACCACTGAAAATCGGTGCAATGGGAGCACAGTGAAGTGCTGATGGATAGATACGAAAATTTAACTAGCCTACTACATCACGACAACACAGAACAGTCCCTTACCAAGGAGAGGCACTATTGTCTTCTCTGATGGACCATATTAAAAATAACAATAGTTTAATAGTCTCCACAGCAGCATTTAGTCCAGCCATTCCCGGGAAGTATTAACAGAGAGCAAAATTATTTCTAAGTCATTTGGCAGCTTCCTGTATCCTGGATGTGTATATCAAGGCATGGTACCCACCAGAGCATTCCAGAACTGTAGTGAAACAATGCTTCCCACACAGACACCAGTCCCTTTCTCCCAGGACTCTCTGCCTTAGCTGCCAACTATCATCACATTCTCTCATTTAGAGATTCACATGACAAACAGCTCAAATCATAAAGCAGTATCACCTTCCTTTTGTCCCAGAGCTGCAAGCTCCTTCAAAATCTGAAATCAAGAGGTGGCAGAGGGAATACAAGACAAAAGGCTTCACAACCCAAGATGTTATAACCATTGCAGGAAATGATTATTACAAAATCTGTTCGGTGAAACCTGCTGGGGAAGAACTGAAGCACTGGGTAATGTGGTACTGTGCTGCCTTGCATCAAGTTACTGGCAGTCATTACACAATGATCCTGTCTTCGTGTCACTGGTTACATTTGCCTTTACAAATAAATGGCCAACTAGAAAACTGGATGCCAGGCTACTGACATCCTACTAACAATTAACAAAATAAATGAGGTAATGAACACCCTGCACAGAAACCCCAAGCACAACCTCGCCATGTAACAACGCAGTCAGGCTTTTTTCACAGCACAAGAATTTGCACAGAGATTACAGGGGACTCAGCCCAAACTGACTCAAAAACCTCAGACCACGTTGCCTGAAGAAGGTGGCTGAACCGTTTGCAGCTTAACCTCCATTTCCAGCAAAGACATACGTGACATGTCTGTTGTGGTTTTGTTTACCAACACTTGATCAGCTATTTTACTTGTTGTTGGTACTTCTCTGTAGTGATTTGTTTCTTGATTATCCTTCCCGAAGCCTTTGCACCCAGCACAGAAATCACAGAAAACCAGGTATCCCTGAGTTTTGTAACTTTTACAAGTGTAGGATATATAGGAATGACTTAAGAAAAGGAGGAAACACAGATCTACTTCCCAGTGGCCAGTAAGCAATTGCCTTGAATGGAGATGGGAAGGGGGGACCCATCAAAGGAGGAACGAAAGCCAAGCAGGCGGGGGGAGCTGTGACATCCTAAATTCTCATTTATTTGAGAAGGAAGGAAAGGCTAGGAACTCCTGCGGCTCTCCCCAGTAGCAAAGGGCAATTTCTTGCTGGTTTTTTTTAGCACAAATATTTGTTTTGGGGTAAGCTAAGTGACTACTCGTTATCTTTTAAAAAACGCCAATAGTGAGCTGACTAAGGCACTATCTTTGGCTGTGGTCTGCACATGGAGCATCTTGAAACGCGTGGAATCCGGGCTCAGTTAATTTTTAATTAACGTTTATCTCTTTCTCGAGTGGCGTGGCTGCCAGGGTTCTCTCTGTGGATGCCCCCGCACCACAAGCCCCCCGATGCCGAGCCCGGGCACCGTGCCGCCTCTGCGCTCTCTGAGCACAGCCCGGCCCTGGTACCCATTTGCACGGATTCCACTTTAATTCACCACACACCCGCGCTCGGTCCGGCTCCCTGGCTCCGATCTCGGCGATCCCCGTGGCCGAGGAGGGAGCCGGGCCCGGCCCGCGGCCCTCCCGGGAGCGGCTCCGTCCCGCCCTGGCCAGGGTGCCCCGGGGGTAGCAGTCCACGGCGGTGCTGCGAGGAGGGGGAAGACCGCGGCACCGCCCGCCCCGCCGAGCCCGCTGCCGGGACACCTGAGCGGAACCTGAGGGCAAGGGGCGCGTTACATAAGGGCGGGGGAGCCGCCATGGCGGTACGAGCGCGGTACGAGGGCGCGGGACGGCGGGGGAAGAACGCAGAGTGGGGTGCAGCCCTCCGGCTGCGAGGGCAGGGGAGGTGTGAGCTGAGAGCCGGGGTGAGAGCCGCGGTGCCCGCCCGCTGCCCGCCCCGCTCACCTGCGCTGCTGCTGCCGCTGCCGCCGCGGCGGGTCCGGCGGAACGCCCGCCGCCCGCCAGGGGGCGCGCCGCGCGCATGCGCCGAGGGGCGGGGGCACGGCGGGAGCCCCGCAGCGCTTCTCGCGCTCCCGCCCCCTCAGATCCCCGCGGGGAGGCGGTTCCATCCCTTCGCTCAGTGGTGTGTGTGGAAAATAGACTTTCCAGGCTGGTACTTGCCGGGTAGAAGGGCTGACCTTCAGTGGGAAGCAGAAGCAGGCAGAGTAATTCCTGAGAATTACCCTGTCCCCCAGTTAGGGCAATCTCCGCGAGAATAATCTTCCCTGTTCTTGAGGGGAAGCCGTCTGAGCAGTGGCTGAGGTCACTTGGTCTGTTCAGCCTGGAAAAGAGGAAACTGAGGGGAGACCTCATTGCAGTTACAGCTTCTTCGTGAAGGGAAGCAGAGGGGCAGGCACTGATCTCTTCACTCTCCTGACCAGTGACGGGACCCGAGGGAGCGGCCTGAAGCTGTGTCACGGGAGATTTAAGTTGGATAACAGGAAAAGGTTCTCCCCCCAGAGGGTGTTTGAGCACTGGACAGGTTCCCCAGGGAAGTGGTCGGAGCACCAAGCCCGACAGAGTTCAAGAAGCATTTGGACTATCAGGCACATGGTGTGACTCTTGGGGATGTCCTGTGCAGGGCCAGGAGTTGGACTCGATGATCCTTGTCCGTCCCTTCCAAATCAGCATGTTCTGTGGTTCTTCGGTTTGTAATACAGATCAGAGTGATCCTGCTTCAGATTTTGGAGGAACTGCTCTCCGTGAGTTCAGAGAGAGAAGGATGTAACAGAGAGAGGAAGAGGCTGTACCAGCTCCTTCCTCTCCACCTGTCCACCAGCTCTGCTCTCTACGGTGTAGATTTTTTATATATACATATCTCACACAGAGAGATACATACACCCCCTCCAGTGCAGGAAAACATTTCCCCAATACACACTTTCCCCCTGGTTTGATTCAGTCTCTTTGTTAGTAGTACCCTTCTCTGCCTGTGGAATAATAAGTGTAAGTCTTGATCCCATTTGGTAAAAGCTTGACTTCAGAACTTGGAAAGAATTGGCCAGGAAAGTTTTGCAGGCTGTTAGAACCAAAGAAAGACCTTATGAAAGAAATGGATGCCCTGGGGAGTATGGAGTCTTCCTTGAACAAAAGCACAGCTTGCCAAGTGAAAATGCCCTCTACCCCCAGCCCCACATAAGAGCCCAGTAGATTTCAGTTCCATACAGTAGATTTCCCAGTTCCATACGGCAGAGCTGAAAGCTGGATTCACACTGGATGGCAAGTCCACCTCTACAGACGTGCATAATAATTCCAGGATTTCCTTTTTTCCTGAACCCAACACAATTCTGCTGAAAAGCAGGAAGGTGTTTTAGAAATCCATGCTTATCTGAGAAAGAGTGGCTGGAGGTCTGCAGTTTCCCACAGAGTACACATACACTGTTTTTAGGAGGAGAAGTACATCTATTTAGGAGTCTTTAAAGGCAAAAATGAACTAAATAACACTGCTATTTGAGGTGGCCTGTTTGAGAAAGAGCCAGAACACTGTCCATGAAAATATGGGGATCATTGTTATTATCTCAAATATATCTGTTTGATGGGTTTGGGTTGTTATTCTACACCCCTGTGCCATTAATTCCATAGAGGTCAGAGACGGTGAAAATTCAGTGGAAAACAGCTGATTTGATTATATGATGTGCTTCTCAAAAAGTTGCACTAGTTGTGATCAACCCAGCACATTTTAGGTTTTGCATAAATACATCTCAGAAAATTCCTGTTCAGCAATGCCTTTTTTCTAGTTTTTTTTTTTCTGAACATAAAAATCCCAAGCAATCCTCCCCACATTCATCCATGTTTTTGAAAGGTACTAACCTGAATGTATGTGGCAGAGATGCTGCTGTCCATGTGCAGTTTCCAAAAGGCTGGAATTGGGCAAAGTGACCTGTACAGACTTGTGTTTTGTGGATTTCCCCTCCTCTTCTATCACAGTGTACACTTATATTCCCTGTTGGCCTCAGAGTTTCTACATCATATATCCACAATGTCCAGCCTGGCAGCTGCTTTACTTCCCCAGACTAGTTCTCTTCAAGATGAAAACATGACACTTAAGATGTGCCGAGGGAGGAAATGTTACCTGCCAGCTTCCTCAGATGAGTTCTGGGGATTGCAGCAAGGTCTGTGAAAAGGTGGGAGTTGTCAGTGGGCAGACTACTGTTATAATGACTTTGTGCTCTTATTTCTGGCTTTGAAAGTTAGTGATACTGCTTGCAGTGTATTGTGGCTCTCATCCAATACCCCTGGAAACCACCAAAAAGGCTTCCATTGACTTCAGTCATAGTTTGATCAGGCTTTCAACCCATAAAGATGCCATTGTCTGGTTTTACTGCCATTGGGGCACTTGGCATAGTGCTGGTTCTGCTCTCACATACATTCAGATACCTACATCCACTAAGTCCTCACAGCAGTGCTTTATAGGGGTGAGGTAAAATCCCTGATGACAGAAAGAGGTTACCTTTTCCTGAATGTGGGCAGACTTTGAGGCTGGATTCCTGGGGATCTATTGTGACTGTTCTGGTAAATGCTTTACCTCTTTCTCTTAGTAAACGTAAAATAACTATTTGTCTGGATTCTCTTAAAGCCTTGAGTTTAAAACTGTAGTAGCTCTTTGGATTAGCAATTGTAGAGACCTGTAAGATTTCAGTACTTTATCTTCTGCTCTAAAAGGCAACAAATATAAAAATATTGCTATTCCCTGATAGTAACAATCCTCAAAAGAAAAAAAAAGAGAGCCAACTGTGAAAACTTAAATAGCTGGATTTTTGTGTGTATGTGGTTTGGTTTTGTTTTTTCGGTTGTTTCAGAGGGAAAAAAAGGAAGCTAATTTGGTCCAAAGAATCAAATCATGACCTGGTAGCTCAGAGACAAAGCATAACCTTGGGTGAAAAAGATCTTTGGGTGTTGAGTGACTGTGGCTTTGTGTGCTAGTCTCAGCTACATCAGTATGTGACAGATATGCCTACAAGGTGGAAACCCAAGGAGCATCAACACCTTCCTTGAGGAGGCTTCAAAGAGAAACTGAATGCCAGGTAGCTACGTCTTGCCATGAAGGTGTCATGCACTGAGTAGAGCTTTGCACCATGTCACTGGATGCTGACTTTCTGGCAGGGGAAGCCATGCAGACAATCAATGTGATTGATAAAGCAAGCTTCGTTTATTGGCAATACAGAGGCACTTATAAAGTGTGAAAGTACATGCTTATCAGTTCTTTAATTAGTTTAAACTTACAAAAGCGCATTCTTACTTCTATGTAATTGGGTTAGATAAAAGACTACATCTGGCAAGCTTTATGTTTTGTCTTGAGAGATCAAAGTTTTTCCTCCCTTCTCATGGTCAGCACATCTTTATCAGAACAGCACTGTACCTCCTAAAAACTCCCTTTTTGTTCCCAGGCCTGTTTCTCACGCAGGCATTTTCTCATGGAGGCTTTTTCTCATGCAGGCCTTTGCTTGCAGGCCTTTGCCTGTACAGTTCTGTTATTAATTTGTATCCTTTATCAATAATCCATGTCCCTGATCCTCTAACCATTCTCCAACAACTTGACATCTTCCAGAGATCCTGGATTAGCTGCTGAATGAAGAACAATCCCTTTCCCAAACCTGTTAGTCCAGAACTGCACTAGCTCAACCATACCCATTGCCAGGCTCCAAGGCTGCAGGTAATCATGGGGCTATACATACATGCAAAACATCTCTTTCTTAGTGCCTTTGAGCTAGCACTGAGGTAGCTCAGCACTGCACAACACAGGCATTATCTAAAATTGCCTTTAGAGTATTGAGGATCATGCTTTAGTATTTGTCTGCCTATGATCCATATTATGTTCGTAAGAACTTGAGAAGATCTGTGTTTAATGTAACTGTGTATGGAGGTTCCAAGTTTCATGATTTCCAAGGCTTCAGATGTAAACAGTGTTGTGTGTGAGGGCAAAACTGAAACAATCCATGACTTGAAAAATAACTATCTGAAAAATCTGTGCTGCTGCTTTCTTATCTATAGGCCTGTGGCATACATGGATTTATATCATCCTCCTAAAGGAGAGTACACCTCTGTTTGGCATGTTTCTTCCCTTTTATCTGTTCCCTGCCCCTGAGGAGAGAGAGCATGAAGTGAGCTACAGCCTCTCCTGCCCCTAAATTGGTTACTGATTAACCATATGGATTAGGCACAAATCCTTGTGAGTCAGGAATTCTTTATCTAGAAAATGAACATGCCAACAGTGAGTATAAACTATGTTCACAAAATGTTGCATTTTAATGATTCTCAGTCACTCATTCCCAATGTCCATTACAACTGACCCATATAAAAGTAGTCTCCTTTCCAAGGTGTCTCCATAGTCCTGTGCAGAAAAATCTCAGTATCTCAGAAGCTGTTAGCTGTAACTGTGCCTCTGTTAATTAGTGTGCTGATTGATTTTGGTTGGTTGAGTTTGGGTTTGTTTGGGTTCTTTTGGCTGAAAATATTCATTAAATGCACAAGAACTGACCATAGCTCTGAGTGACCTCTGAGTTACTTCTAAGGAAGTAACCAATTAATTTAAATTTTTAAATCTTTTTTTTGGCCCATACTACTTTCCTTGCTATAAATCATGATGTAGCCTCCTTCCAGACAAGCTCATTAAAATCCCCTTAAAATTGTACTTGTGTTTAAAAGGGCTCTTGGTACAATTTAATGTCTAAGAGAGAGAGGAGGATGGATGTGGAAATGTGCCACATGAACAGATGTTCAGCTGGGAAGATAACATTAATGATCCGGCTGTGCAGCCAGAACTGGTGTTAACAGCACGTGCATGCTTTAAGGACTTAGAGAACTGTGCTACACATAAATATTGGTTTTTTCCCCTTCATTGTTTTTTATACTAGCGAGACTTGAATCTTGTCTTTTGCCAGTATAATTCCTGTGTAACACAGAAATCACTCAATGAGAATAAATGCAGATCTCTATACCCTGCATAATATTAAAGCCAGCTATTACACGATTTTCAATTTTTCACCTCTCTTAGAGTGCAGCTGTCAGTTCTATAAGGCCCAAAGGAGTCCTTATGTACTGTATTCCAGGTCAGCCCTTCAGAAGGAAGCAGCAACACCTCATCATAGAAAAGCTATGTGGCCATCAAAGGATTAGTGCAAGCTCCTACTCAGGGTTTGGGTTCTTCTCCCATTAGAGATTACCTCATGATTAGCAAGCTGGGAGGCACTGGTGAACATGAGTGTCTGGAATTCCTTTATATAAAAATACAGTCATTATTGTCACCGGATTATTTTTGAGCATTGAGTGTATCTTCCTGTTGCAGCATCAGTTTAACTAGAATGTTTCTTGAAAATCATTTTGATAGTGCTTTTTGGAAAAAGATCAGCAACCAGCTGTGAACATTAAAAGCTGAGAACACAGAGGGGGAAGTAGTTTGCAGGAGAGCAAGTTTAATCCTAGAAACACCTGGCTTCTTGGATAAATGTAAGCTTATTAATACTCTGGTAGAAGTTTTGCAGTAAGGCCACAAGCTTCTCAGTGATGAGCTCAAACAAAGCAAGAGACTTGCTTGGAAAAGGAAAAAATGCATGGTCAGATAATAGATGCAGAATGAAAGAATCTGAGAGATTGAAGGTACCAAAAAGTTGAGTCAGAATTTCTGCAGACAATTTTGCAACACTATGAACCACCAGTGATGTCAGATGCTTAATTTCAGTGGAGACATAGTAAAAAACCACAAAACAGTACAAACCCCCCTTTTGTTGAACTGCTGGGTTCAGGAGATTCTGTGCATTTAGAAATCCATGTTCTGAAGTGCTGCCTAAAATTACCTGGGTTTTTATGCATACTGGTACCACCTGCAAGCATTAAAAGGTATATGACGGTGGGGCCTTGGTGCTAGCGGACAGGGGCAGTAGGAGGTACAGCCCTGATTTTCTCTTTTAAGTGGCCTGGGTTTGTGCCAAGAAACACAGGTTGAGATGATTCTCCTAACATTCTGAGTAGGATTTAAGGACTTTGGAAAAATGCAGCAGAGCCAGTCTCCAAAGAAGTACCCTCAAACTTTGCTGAAGAGACAGGCCAGGCAGCAGTGCTGTGGGGAGTTTTAATCCATGCCATTAGATTCTGTAAATAGTTCACCTTTCTGCCTCTTGCTCTGGAGACCAGAGCGCCTGACCTGGCAGGGCAGTCACAGCAGAGGCATTTGCCTGCTGGCTGCAACCCCTCAGGGAGTACATAGTGCACCTGGCTCATGAAATCCCTGTGGGGCCCTCACTCTCCTGAGCTTTCTTAAAGCAGAACAGCTGGAAGAGCTAAGGAAGGAGCTCCACAGACCTCTAGGCAACATAATGGTGCTTTTAACTGAGCTGTTGCTCATCATGTCTGTGGGAGACTGGGCTGACTCCAGTACAGAGATTCCGAGCTAGGCGCTTCCTACTTTTCTCTTGGAACTTGGTTCTCTGCTTAATTAACACATCAGTGTTTGGGCCAGACCCCAATTGCATGGCTCAGCGGTGCTGCCATTTTCCTGGCACAGAGTTCCAGTCAGTGCTGGGGCCAAGGCAGGGGAGGCAGGGAGGGCATGGAAGAACCGAGCCTGACTCCAAGAGACCACTCAGCAGGAGGCAGAGCACAGGGCCAGAATCACTAACCTGACTCATAAGGAGTCCTAGGCCAGGGTGTGAGGCACCACTCTCCAAATCTGGGACTTAGCTGTAGGTGGCTGTATGAAACCTGCTCACATGGACTCCTGCATGGACACCCCTCAGTGACCAGATTTTGGGATAAGCTTCAGTTGAGTGTTGTGGCCAGAAAGAGAACTGAGGAGTCTGGGAGGCTTGGTGACTCAGTTCTGGCACTGGTGTTCAGGAGATGAAGGCTGAAATCCTTGCTTTTGCATAAGTTTCTTTATGCCAAGCAGAAGACTTGGAAATTCAAGCAACATGGAGAAGAGCAAGTGGCTCTCAGTTGTGACAAGGCCTGTCCTCTTAGAAAGAGAGGAACATGTAGTTCAAATAGAAGCAGGACAAACCAAGAACTTCTTTCAGAGTAGACAAAGCCACTAAGTCACTCTTCTCAGGTTTGTGGGATGCCACTGAGGCAGGGAAAACAGACTTACAAAATAACTTACTGAAAATGCATGCAAATTGGACTCCTTTATCCTTCAGGACTCAAAGCATGCTTCTCGCAAATGCTTTGGGGTTTTGAGAGTCTTGGTTTTAAATTCAAACCACATCAACACTCCTTGATTGACTTTTAACTTTTTGGATTTTTTAAATTCTCTGAAATTTGCTTACCCTTTCTTTCTTTTATTTTCTTGGCTACAGGAATCTTGCGCTATGAAACAAAAAATCCAAAGCTGGGAACTTGAGCTTCACATAGCCTGAGTGTCCTATTACATGAGTGTTCCATGAGCAAAAAGGAAACTATTTTTGTGGGATTTAGCACATCTAGCAACTATTTGTGATGATGGCAGCAAAACTTCTACCTGTTGCCAGCTAAGAGCAGGAGGAGCTGGGTGGTGAGGGCTCTCCCTTTTCTGAAGAACCTGTTTACAGAACAGCTTGAAAGACTCAGGTGAACAGGACGGATTCCAACTGTGCCAAAGGTGGCATCTGTGCCTGGGATGGCTGCGGGCCAGCAGTGCCTGCAGCGGGTGGGAGTTGCATAAGTGGGTGCACAGATCCTCTGTGCTCTGGAGGGGTCTTTGACCCGTGTGTCATCAGCTGCTGCTCTCTTGGACCACAGGCCAAAGACCTTTAGGGGTTTCACCATCTGAGCAGGCCCCTGGCTTGTGACAAGGAGCTGTGTGAAGGCTCGTCTGGAGCCTTCCCCTGCACCCCCTGCCCTGGCACCGCCTTTAAGCCCTGGCCCTTGCCCTGTGAGGGCTGTATTTGTGGCACCCAGTCATTTGTAGAGAAATACTGCATTGTTTTCATGAGAAGGTGTTTTAAAGATGTCTGGAAAGTACAGAGGACCATGTGAGAATTCATACAGGAAAAGGTGTATTCCTTGATACCATACCTTAAATGCATCTCTAGGACCTGATTATGACTTTCACTGCCACGAGACACTGTGTTCTTTGTGTTAAAGAACTGTATTTATTCATATAAAGGCATATTAATGGTGCAAATGTGTCATTGATAATCAATGTAATTAGGTATATTACATATACACCTCTATTATTTCAGGTATTTGCTACAAAAATATGGGAAATCCAGCGTTCATTAGAGAATTTTATATTTTAAGAATATAAATTGAACTGAAAACAGGCCACCCACCTTTGTGGGAATTCCTGCCTGCTTCAGCACAATGAGATAGAGGTGATGGGATGTACATTCAAAGCAGCCCTTCTAGAGCTGCATCTCTGCTTTGCTAACACTCCCTGTTATGCAGGTGTGTCCCAGCTGCAGGTGTGGGATAAGCCCTTAGGTGTGCCTGGGAATGGTGGCCTGGAAGCACCTGCCTTAGCTCTGCTCTGAATCAAGCCAGCAGAACTACGCTCAGCACCTGTTTTGTCTTCTCTGGTGCCTCTGGGAAATGAGAATCAGTTCTTGATTTTCACTGGGTGCTTCTCTGCCCAATGACTGCATCAAACTTGACATCAGTCATCTTCCTGAGAAGATTCAGGGCACGTTCTGGAAACACCCTGAAAGAAACATTAACATGAAGTTAAATGTGGGATAGTAACTTAAATTATGGGGAAAAGTGTCACTGCAGGTGAGGGAAGAGCTGGTCAGGTAGCAGAATGTATGCACACACATGGACTGAGACAGAGTATTAAGATGGGCATTATTGCCCAAGGACACATGGCCCTTGTCAATCTCTGACAAGTTTAACTCCAATTCCACCCATCTCTTTTTATGAAAATTCCATGACAGGTATGTACCAACCATGATTTTGGCTGCCATACTGCTGCAGAATCCAGAAAGTTTTCATACTGAACATAGACACAAGCATTTGCTTTCTCTTTGCAAAGGAGCCATTTTAAAGCAATTTTCCAGCCTCCATGGCCTCAATCTTTGGTGTTGACATGGAGAAACAAACACTGATAAGCAGCAGGTCCTCATCTCTCTCTTGGGACTACTGTTTCCGAGAATGTGGTGGCCTGCAGAGCAGTGGAGCTCTGCACTGAGAACAGTCAGCTGCAGCAAGTGGTTCTGTACAAGGGCCTATAAAAGGGCTCAAGAAAATCTCTGGATGATGTCTGCTGTTGTCACTGGAAAGAACCACTGCATTATTAACTAGCTTGTGATATGTTCTAAAATAGTACTTAATCTTGAATCAGATTTTACAAGTTTGAGGGTGATACATTCAGGAGGTTACAGTGGATACATTTTTTTTTCCTGCTCACCTTTCAAGCAGTAAACCAACACTCTGATTTGATGGAACAAAAACCATTTTCTGGTTGGTCACTATTCCTTCCATCAGAGCCTCTACAACTTCTTCAATCTCCAAAATCTTTCCAAGCCTACACAGGAAAGCAAACATATAAGACCTGCAGTAGTAAAAAGGGGTGGTACCAACAGATGTAGGGGGCTTCACAAATGCACAACCTCAGGTAATTCAAATGCAACCATTACATGAGTTAAAGGACACTGCAGATCTTCTTTAGTCAATGATACACACTGTTGTTATACAGCCAGTTGGAACAGAGGCCTCAAGCTGGGGATAATATGCAGTGCCTTGATGCAAAGAAGGAAGCACAGGAATGCAGAGCATTGACAGTTACCTTACAGTGGGGTTTTTGACAAATCCAGTGTTTATAAAAACTGGACAAAGGCACGTTGTTTTTATTCCATCCTTTCCCAGGGCAGACAGCTCCTCTGTCAGAGCTTTATGAAATCCAACTGCAGCAAACTTGCTTGAGCTGCAGGAGGGGAAAAAGTACAAATGAGAAGGCAGAAATCCTATTTCCACTTTTCTACAACTGCAAATGGCCTAAACCATCATGTACTTACAGTACAGGCTAGGAGGCAAAAACCTCCAAATAATATAATCCAGCTGAGAGACAGAGCAGGGACTATTCTAACTTTCCCTGTGCCAGAGTGTAGTGGTGGATTAGATACTGAAACTTGTGGAGTAATTGTGGAAAGTAGACAAGGTGTGAACAGGCAGACAAAACAGACAGGAAATCTTAGAAAACATTTACTAGTGTGTGTCAATCGATGCACATCCCATTTTCCTATGAGAGAAAATTCCTAGGAGGAATGCAGCCTGAATGTGTGAAATGAAGAAGGATGGGCAGGGTTGAAATGCAGATTATCCCTCGAATGTTTACTGTACCACACAGGAGCATCTCAAATCAATTGCGTGTGCTTTGAAACAGAGGAGCATTATTGGAGCAAACCTGAGGAATGACCTGGCACGGAAATAGGTGTGGGCCTTAAGTTTAAATGGATTCCAAAGAAAATAGAATAGTCACATGACTATTCTTTTGTACAAACATTGCTCCCGATTCAGTCAGAGGTAATACCTTGGTACTTTCTTATGGAGAAGATGCAATTAAAATTTTTAAAAAATGAAGCAAGTTGATTTCAAAATCACTTACCAATATGCCACCATGAAAGGAATCACAAAATGACCTGCAGCTGAAGCCACTGTGACAATGTGCCCGTAGTTGTTGTTCATCATGACTGGCAGAAAAGCTCTCGTGGTCTTGGAAGTCATTTAAACCAAGAGGCAGAAATGCAGGGGGCAGGAAGGAGGAAAGGAACATTGTTTTCTTAGGCAGACTCAGCACTGACCCTCAATGTCATTCACTAGGTGGCCAAAGCTATCCCTAAAGCTACGAGCTGCACAGCACCTCAGATTCCCAGAGCCACAGGGATACCTGCTCTCTGACCACTGGTGCAGTTGGCAACCTGCTCTCCAAAGGTTTCAGGAGTTGGCTATAAACAGCAGCTGGCTTTCACATCTTTCCTTTGCTGCTTTTAGGTTTCAGGTGTCAGCAGAAATGCTGGCAGGGTCTCACCACCAGCACGTACAATAAACCACTTGGCAACTTATGGCTTCTCTTTTCTTCTGCCCCAAACAAGTACGGCTGAACAGCTGAAACCCTCCCACCCTGTCAGCCCCGACACCTCTGACAGAGGCCAGTGTGTGCTGCAGGTGAGGCTGTCACCAGCCAGCTCAGCTCAGCAAGAGGCTACTCCAGTTCCCCAGCAGACATTCTGCTTGTGTGACCCTGTACTATACAGTTCACTTGGTAATTCACTGCTAATAATGGTTGGTCTAAATTGCCTCCCCAGTGACATTCCCAAAAATCTGTAGCTATGGAGATGGTGGTGGCCCTTACCCACATGTGACCAAGAATGTTGACTTCAAACATCCTTTCTATCTGGTGGTCCTGAGTCGAGAGAAAGTCGGCAGCTGTAATCACACCAGCGTTGTTCACCAGGATGGTCACGTCCCCAATCTCCTTTTTCACCTTTTGGAGAGAAAAAAAAGCCCCAAATTGTGTCTGTCACTCAGGGGGGAAAAAAATATGCGAGGGTGGGGAAGATGAGCCATAATTAATTTCATTCTTATCATCGCATCTTTAAGGGAGATGAAGATCATCCCACATTTCCAGATGTGGCAGGAACTGCATAGGAGAGCCAGGAAATCTGGTTTGGATCTGATTCTTCTCCTTTAATTACTGCCAGTATTTACTGTGTTCTATGCACTGTGCATAGTATGGACTGTGTAGTCACAGCTGGGACCATGGAGGTACAGACTGTTCTGAGGCAGCTGGACCACAGCCATTACAATAAAATGTTTCATTTGTCCTCGGTGCTGCCTGTGTTCCTTCAGAGGCTCGAACCCTAGAGAGCAGACTTGGCACCAGGCTGTGATACACTGGAGCCTCCCAAATAGGATGAGACTGGCTGTGATCTTGGAAATGCTACAGCACTCCGTGTACAGAGAGCAGCGAGGAGTGGGGAGCTTCCAAGGCCTTGCAGGATTTGTGTACAACACCTCTAGCCTAGTTTCCCGGACTTTTCTGGAAATCCAGCGTGTTTGGGAAAGCCTTTGACCGTGCCTCTGCTGCCCCACCTTGTCTGCAGCACTGTAGATCTCCTCCCGTTTGCTGCAGTCCACCACAAAGGTTTGGACAGTGGCTCCCAGCTTCTGGCATTCTGCTGCTGTCTCCTCAATGCCGTGCTGGAAGAGGCAAAGAGAAAGACACCGTGCACAGCTGTCCCCTTGCCACGGCTGAGCGGCAGAGGCTGAACATGGCCCTGGACTGAGCAACCACTGCCCAGCCCCAGAACAGTTCATGGCTACCCAGGGAAAGAGCTGTAGGTGGGGTTGCTGAGATGACAGCCATTCCAGCCTTAAATTTAGGATCTGTGTGTAGTGACAGCCAGAAAGGAAATCACAGAACTGTGGAATGGTTTGAGTTGGAAGGGACCTTAATGATTATATAGTTCCAACACCCCCTGCCATGGGTGGGAGACTAGAGCAAGTTGCTCAGAGCTCCATCCAATCTGGCCTTGAACACTTTCAGGGATGAGGCATCTCTAACTTCTCTGGGCAACCTGTTCCAGTACCTCACCATCCTCATAGTAAAGAATTTCTTCCTAATACCCAATCTAAAGCTCCTCTCTTTCGGTTTGAAGCCATTTCCCCCTGTCCTGTCACTACATGCTCTTGTAAATATTCTCTCTCCATTTTTTTGTAAGCCCCCTTCACATACTGGAAGGTCGCACTTAGGCCACTCCGAAGCCATCTGCTTTCCAGGCAGAACAGCCCCAATTCTCTTAGCCTTAGGAATGCAGCAACAAGAGTTTGGCTGGGTAAGGCACACGTAGCAGCAGACAGGGGGCACACGGTGCCTATCGCAGCACAGCAGGCAGCACTGTGAGTGTAAACAGAGCTCATACAACACAGGCCTGGCTGACACCCTGAGGTGTGGAGAGTGGCTCTATGCACTTCTGTATTCACATGCTGGGTGTGAGAAGAGAGGTGCCCTCCACAGTTGTATTGGGTCTGGCTGAGATGGAATTCATTCACTCTCACAGTGCTGTGCTGCTTTGCACTAGCTGCTAGGAAGGGGTTGATAACACACCAGTTTTTTGGCTGCTGCTGAGGAGTGCTGGCACAGCATCAGTGCTGTGTCCCCAGTATTCCCCGCCCCTGGGAGGGGATAGCAGAGCAAAACTGACCAACGGGATATTCCATATCATATGATGACAGCTCAGATATAAAAGCTAAGAAAAGAAGGAAGAAGAGGAGGGGCTTCCAGTATTTAGTGTTTGCCTTCCCCAGCAACCACTTCCCAGAATCATGTGGGCAGTCATCACTTGCTGATGGGAAGCAGAGAATAAAATATTTTTTTTCTCTTAGCTTCTGTGCCTGCAAACTTTCAGCTTTGCTTTAGCAAACTGCTTTATCTCAATCTATGAGTCATTGTTTCCCATGTTATTTCCTCTCACCAGTCCAGCTGAGGAGAGGGAGTGATAGAGCAGCTTGGTGGGCACCTGGCATGCAGCCATGGTCAACCCACTACGAAAGTGTACAGTGCAGAGAGACTTTCCTTACAGAATTGCACTTGACACACAGAAGAGAAGCCTCCCTCTGTCACTGTATCAGCTCACTAAGCCAGGGCAGAAGTGATTTTGTTGTTGCCTTGACCCCAGGTGCCAGAAGGCCATGCCAGTGAGGCCCTGTGCCGGGGTATGTTTTGCAGCTTCAGGATAACACAATTAACTTCTTTGCTGACCCACTGTGTCAGAAACAGGAAGCGCAGCCTCTCACCCTCCCTGTTCACGTACACCCAGCACTTGGCCTGGATCCCTTCTGAGTGCCATGCTGGATGTTTGTATCTGCCCATCCTCCACTTGCCAAGGTCCTTTACAAGCATAGCTGCCCGGAGGGCAGCCGGGCTCACACAGCCCAGCACAGTGATGCTGCTGATAGGAGCGCAGAGAAAACACATCCCCCAGCAATGCACAAAAAACACCTGAGGCTACAAAGAGAACAAGTGAAGGCAAACCTGCTCCTCTGTGGAAACAGCCTTCTGGTCTCAGCGGGCTTTCCCTGCCAGCCCAGGCAGCGGGTCCACCAGCAGCTTCCTGAGCGCTTCTTTCCCTCTCGCAGGTGCTCTGCCGGGTGCTGCCTGCTCCCTCCCGAGTAGCACCGAGTGACTGTGGGACCAGAGCCCCACATCCTCTGCTGCAAGTGGGGCCAAACGCTCTGCTGGCACTCAGCATCCCAGCCAGAGACCGATGGGAGCGGGCTGGAAGGAGGCGATGGGGGTGCAATGCGGTGCCGCCCTTCTTACGCCCTTAAATTCCCCGTGGACTCGGTGGTTACGGAGTGAGGACACGAGTGTGCCATTACCTTATTGATGTCCCACAGAACCAGCCTGCTCTGGCGCTTGGCGAACTCCAAGGCGGTCGCTCTCCCGACGCCATGGCCAGCGCCCGTGATAAGCACCAGCTCCCCGCTGAGAGACTTTCTCCTCACAGGCACGAACAGCTTCACAAAAGCCTCCAGGTAGGAGTAGAGGAGCGTGGCCAGGAACAGGAGAAGCTCCAGAAACAGATGCATTGTTTTCCCGGAGCTCCTTTGAGGACCGAACTGAACTTTAATCTCTTTTAAGGGGACGCAGGTTGCTGATTTACCCGCTGCCCTTCCTAGCGCGCGCCGCTGCTCCCGTCCATTTTCGCAGGATCCACCCCGCACCGCCCGCACCGGCCGGGGCGGGAGCCCGGGGCGGCTGCTCCGCCCAGCTGTCCCACGCTGAGCTCCCGGTGTCCCTATGCCGGTGTGCCTGGGCTGGCACTGGGTGAGCGGTGCGGAGGAGCTGCAGTCTGCACTCCAATCTGTCCTAGCAGGAACATGTTCGCCCTGCAGTTGACAGGACTTGCCGGGCGTGGATACAGAAATGTAGGGTTTAGGGCGTTTTCTGCCCTCTTGGCTGAGGAAAACAGAGACGATAGCGGTGTGCAAACCCCTCATTGTTCTTCCCTTGGTTATGACATTGCCGAATGGCATCTGTCACTCACCCCGACTATTCATTCTCTGTTTCGTTTGTCCCCACAGAGGTGTCAGTGCCCTCCTGTCCCTCTCTCAGGCTCCTGTGTCAAGGAAGCAGCAAAGCATGTTCTTGTTTGTCATTTGCTGCAGGTGGAAAAGGTATGGAAGTGTCAATGAAATTGCTCATCCAGTTACTGACAAAAGCATCTTGAAGTTACATTCAACTCTGTGTTGTAATTCTTTTCAGATTTGTGGCTGTCGAGTCGTTCAGTGCCATGAGGTCCTTGAGCAGTTTTCTTCATGGTCCTTCCTTCCATTGCATATCTGTGCATTGTCAGCAGACTTTGTCCCCCACCATCCTCTTCCAGATCCCTTAAGGAAAGCTGAATGAGACAAGTCCTTTCAATTTCTGAACTCCAGAGGTGATCTCTTGCCTAGCTGTTTCTCTTACTAAGTCTTTATTTAGTTATCCATACTCAGACCTTCCATCTAATGCTATGGCTGCTTAGTTTCCACAAGTCCTTTGAAAAATGGCATTGAATTGCTTGAATTGGGTCATTTTTATCTAATTGAGTCTAAATCACACAACTCACACTTGGAATCACTTGTATGTAACAGAGTATCCAGAACCTTAACCAGAACAGGAATGCTTATAGGAAATAGGAGAAAAGTACTTTCAGGTGTTTCTTCCAGCTCTATCAATGTAACTGCATGGCCTTTCTTGGAAAGGATTGCTGACCTTACTCCTTTGTTATTCGGTTAGAAAACCAGATGTATCATGGTCATGTTCATCATTTCACTTAAGGATATTTTTGAGCTCTTGGGGAATTGTGAAGGGTTCACAAGCATCTATCAACTAACCAAAATCGTGTCCAGTTAAGATTACAGTTTTTGAAAAGTATTATTTTTTTCTGGTGGTTTGGCTCTCACTTTGTCAGTGAGAAACTGGGTCAGTTCCAGCACAGAGATTCCGAGCTAGGCACTTCCTACTTTTCTCTTGGAACTTGGTTCTCTGCTTAATTAACACATCAGTGTTTGGGCCAGACCCCAATTGCATGGCTCAGCGGTGCTGCCATTTTCCTGGCACAGAGTTCCAGTCAGTGCTGGGGCCAAGGCAGGGGAGGCAGGGAGGGCATGGAAGAACCGAGCCTGACTCCAAGAGACAACTCAGCAGGAGGCAGAGCACAGGGCCAGAATCACTAACCTGACTCATAAGGAGTCCTAGGCCAGGGTGTGAGGCACCACTCTCCAAATCTGGGACTTAGCTGTAGGTGGCTGTATGAAACCTGCTCACATGGACTCCTGCATGGACAGGGGCACCCCTCAGTGACCAGATTTTGGGATAAGCTTCAGTTGAGTGTTGTGGCCAGAAAGAGAACTGAGGAGTCTGGGAGGCTTGGTGACTCAGTTCTGGCACTGGTGTTCAGGAGATGAAGGCTGAAATCCTTGCTTTTGCATAAGTTTCTTTATGCCAAGCAGAAGACTTCCAGCTATAGAAGACACAGAACAGAACCACAGCCACATACGGTACTGCAGAAGTTGCCTTGCCCAATAATTCCTCTGGGCTCTGAGACCCTGGACTAGATTGGGCAAAGCAGGAATCAATACAGTCTCCCCTTCCTTAGGAGAAGTGTGCTAAGAAACAGACTCTGCAGGAGAGCACTGTCATCCCCTAGATGGATTTTTGTCTTCCTATTTAATGCTGCCATCAGAATCTGAAAGATACACAGGGCTAGTGGGAATGATGTGGCAGGAGAAGCCAAGCATCTTATCTGATGTGTCCTACTGAAGCCAGTCCTTCCCCAGTCTAAGAAAAGGGCCAAGTCATCAGATGTTGACCTGTTTCTGCAGTCATTTTAAGCTTTTTCTTTGGAGTCACTGGACTGTACTCTTCCTTTAAGCAAGCATTCAAGTCATGAAATAGAAGAAATTTGGAAGGTGTGTACTAGGAGAGGCTAGGCTGGGTGGGAAGTTAAGAATGTTTGCCAGCCATACAAGAGACAACTGTCAAATACCTACAAATCAGTAAAGTACTTATTTAGCCTTTATGTTACAGTGAGTTCTAAGGACAAACATTTTGGCCAGTATGCTGCTTGCTCTGACAGGTCTTTTGCACTTTTGAAGCATCTGTATTTTTAGACTTTTTGACTCCACACTAGGTAAGAATAGGTGGGTGTGAACAAAATCAAAAAGCCACACAGATATGCTTTGGCTTCAAGTGTCTCACATATGTGACAGGACTGTCATGGTAGCAAGAGGGCAATATGCAGCTCAAAAAGAAGCAGGGATGCAACCCCCCACATTTTGTCTTGGTTTTTAAATGGAAACCATGCCTAAGTATTCTTTAATTGGGTTACGACTCTTTTTAATGTCCTGAATTTTGTGAACCCCTTCTTTCCTTTCCTGTCTCGGCTGCAGGAATCTTGCACTGTGAAGTGCAAGAGCTGAAGTTGGGAAGCTGTGCTTTGACACACCCTGAGTGTCTTGTTACATGAATGTTCCATGGGCAAAATGGAAAAGAGTTGTGTATTATTTAAGCTGTCAACAGTGCTTCTACCTGTTGCCAGCTAAAAGCAGGAGGAGCTGGGTGGTGAGGGCTCTCCCTTTTCTGAAGAACCTGTTTACAGAACAGCTTGAAAGACTCAGGTGAACAGGACGGATTCCAACTGTGCCAAAGGTGGCATCTGTGCCTGGGATGGCTGCGGGCCAGCAGTGCCTGCAGCGGGTGGGAGTTGCATAAGTGGGTGCACAGATCCTCTGTGCTCTGGAGGGGTCTTTGACCCGTGTGTCATCAGCTGCTGCTCTCTTGGACCACAGGCCAAAGACCTTTAGGGGTTTCACCATCTGAGCAGGCCCCTGGCTTGTGACAAGGAGCTGTGTGAAGGCTCGTCTGGAGCCTTCCCCTGCACCCCCTGCCCTGGCACCGCCTTTAAGCCCTGGCCCTTGCATGGGCTGCACGGCCTGGCCCTGTACCTCACTGATCCTGACGCGGCTTCGCCCGTGCCCAGGGATTGCCTCATCCCTGCAGCCTGGGCTGGTGTTTTGGCAGACTCTGGCTGATCCTTTCAGCATTATGGCACCTGCTTCACCGTCCTTGCCTGGAACTGGTTACCACTTTCATTGCTGAGAGTCACCTTTGGGTTAAAAAATGTATTTATTTGTAATAAGGAGTGTTGATGCTGCTAATGCATAATTGATAAACATTGTAATTAGGCATTACATTACAAACAAGGCTGTATTATTTCAATAATACAAATAATTAATTCAGTAATGCTCATTACAAATGCACACAAAACTGTAAGTGTTCATTTGAGCACATTTTTTAAAACTTAAAATTAATAAATGAGGTGAAACAGGCCACCCACTTCCTCTATAAATTGCTTCTTGCAAGATGCTTTTGTTCAGGGTTGAGTCCAGATTAACATATTCTCAGGCAATCCCTTTGCACTTAACTAGGCAGCTGTGTTTTCCCAAACAAAGTCCCATAGGTTTTGTGGGAATTCCTGCCTGTCTCAGCACAATGAGATAGAGGTGATGGGATGTACATTCAAAGCAGCCCTTCTAGAGCTGCATCTCTGCTTTGCTAACACTCCCTGCTATGCAGGTGTGTCCCAGCTGCAGGTGTGGGATAAGCCCTTAGGTGTGCCTGGGAATGGTGGCCTGGAAGCACCTGCCTTAGCTCTGCTCTGAATCAAGCCAGCACATGTTTTGTCTTCTCTGGTGCCTCTGGGAAATGAGAATCAGTTCTTGATTTTCACTGGGTGCTTCTCTGCCCAATGACTGCATCAAACTTTGGAATGGCCAGCTTCTTCAGAACATTCAGAGCACGTTCTGGAAACACCCTGAAAGAGATAATAACATGAAGTTAAAAGCGGGATAGAAAAAATATAGAGAAAAGTGTCACTGCAGGTGAGGGAAGAGCTGGTCTGGTAGCAGAATGCATGCACACACATGGACTAAGTATTCAAGTGGGCATTATTTCCATAGCTGTCTTCAATCTCTGATTAATTAAAGTCCAGTCTCAGCCTTTTAGGACAGTTCCAATCCCCGGTATCTACAGGGAGTATGTGAGCTGCAATACTGCTGCAGGATCCAGGAAGGTTCAATATTGTACAGATGTAGGTGTGTATTACATTTCATGCTCTGAAAAGCAGCAGGTCTGTGGAAGGATGAGACATTAAAAGTGAGATGCAGTTTCCACTCCTAAGATTCCTTCTCTTAAGAGTTTTGTCTCTTTATCCCTCTGTCCTAAATTATGACAAAAAAAGCAAAGTTATTCTAAGTGTTTTGACAGCATCGGTTTTGACTTGCCTGTGCTTCTGCAGACTTGCACTCTCAACAAGCAGCTCTTGGAGTTGCAAAGAGATTTAAAATCTTTTTCCAAGTGTCTGGTGTTGGGTTTTGCAAACAAGAAACTACCAAATGTTTCATGAGATACTGTAGGATTTAACTGAGAAGTTAACTTAGTTGTTCAGATGTGAACTGCAGATTTGGAACTGGAGCTCTGGTAAAAACACCTCCTCAGCAGAGCAGCTACACTGGATAATGTAATAAGCTGTGTGAGAGGATAAATCTTGCTTTACATAGCAGAGAGCAGTAAAGCCCTTTTGAAGGAATGTTCTCAGCCTCCATGGCCTCAGTGCTAACATGAAGAAATAAACACTAATAAGCAGCAGGTCCTCAGCTCTTTCTGCAACTATGCTGACTCAGAAGTTATAAGTTTGAACCTTGTATACTCAGGTAGTTAGTTGTTGTTTCCACACCCATTGCTTAATTTTCCTTTGTACTTACATTTCAGAAAGCAAAGCAATGTTTAGCTGTGGTGGAACAAAAACCATTTTCTGGTTGGTCACTATTCCTTCCATCAGAGCCTCTACAACTTCTTCAATCTCCAAAATCTTTCCAAGCCTACACAGGAAAGCAAACATATAAGACCTGCAGTAGTAAAAAGGGGTGGTACCAACAGATGTAGGGGGCTTCACAAATGCACAACCTCAGGTAATTCAAATGCAACCATTACATGAGTTAAAGGACACTGCAGATCTTCTTTAGTCAATGATACACACTGTTGTTATACAGCCAGTTGGAACAGAGGCCTCAAGCTGGGGATAATATGCAGTGCCTTGATGCAAAGAAGGAAGCACAGGAATGCAGAGCATTGACAGTTACCTTACAGTGGGGTTTTTGACAAATCCAGTGTTTATAAAAACTGGACAAAGGCACGTTGTTTTTATTCCATCCTTTCCCAGGGCAGACAGCTCCTCTGTCAGAGCTTTATGAAATCCAACTGCAGCAAACTTGCTTGAGCTGCAGGAGGGGAAAAAGTACAAATGAGAAGGCAGAAATCCTATTTCCACTTTTCTACAACTGCAAATGGCCTAAACCATCATGCACTTACAGTACGGGCTAGGAGGCAAAAACCTCCAAATAATATAATCCAGCTGAGAGACAGAGCAGGGACTATTCTAACTTTCCCTGTGCCAGAGTGTAGTGGGGATTAGATATTATCGCTTTGGGGAGTAATTTTGTAATGCATAGCAGATGTCTCAAAAAAAGGCACTTTAATTGCAAACTGACAAACATCAGGAATTCTTAGAAAATTTCAACTGAAGTGCATCAATTGATGGACATCCTGTTCTTTCCCATGAGAGAAGATTCCTAGAAGGAATGCAGCTTGAATCTTGAAAATTAAGAAAGATGGGCAGGCTAGAAAGGGAGAGTAACCCTTGACTGTTTATTGTACCACAAAGGAGCATCTTGTAACAGTTTTGTGTGACTTTTGAAATAGAGGAGCATTATGCAAGCAAAACTGAGGCATGACCTGCCCTGGAAATAGGTGTGGGCCTGGAGTTTAAATGAACTCCAAAGAAAGGAGAACCACAGAATCAGTTTATTGACTGCTATGGATTTAGCGGTGTAATCCCAGTAAAATCCTGGCTGGAGAGTTCTCACACTGCTGACAGTGAGTGACTCTCTAAGAAGGAGTGTTCCCAGGAAAAGGCTGGCCTAAGAAGGAGTATTCCCAGGAGAAGATTGCTCTAAGGAGTGTTCCTGGGGGAAGACTGCTGCAGCTGGAGCTGCCTTTACAGAAGGCTAGATGTGATGCAGAATGACAACACACAGTCTAACAGGTTTTCGGTGCCTGCACCATGATTTTCCTGACACATTTCAAGTAGAAAAGTAATTTGATGTCATGATGGCAGAAGGTCAGCAAGATGGTTCTCTTAGTGAGAGGCTGTTATAGAACACCCAGCCAGGACAAACAGGCAGAGGAGGTGTTCTACAAGCAGCTGGCAGAGGTCTCATGGTTGCCAGCCCTTCAGCTTGCCAGATGTCTGCTGGAAATACAACACAGAAGAGAGGAAGCAGCCTAGGAGGTTCCTGGAGTGTTTGGAAGACAACCTCCTAACACAACTGGTAAGAGCCTACTGGAGGAGGTGCCCTGGTAGACCTGCTGTTTGTGAACAGAGGACTGGTGGGTGATGTGGTGGTTGGTGGCAGTCTTGGGCAGACGGACCACGAAATGTCAGTTTTCAATAGTGGGTGAAGTAAAGAGGGGCACCAGAAATTCTACCTTGGACTTCTGGTAGGCAAACCTTGGCCTGTTTAGGACACTGATTGATAGAGTCAGCCCTGAAGGGCAAAGGGGTCCAGGAAGGCTGGATAGGCTTTAAAAAGGAATTGTGAAATATTCAGCAGCAGGCTGTCCCCATGTGGTAGAAAGACAAGTTGTCAGGGAAAAAGACCAGCCTGGTTAAACAGAGAACTTAGGCTGGAACTTCGGGGAAGAAAACCAATGTATCCTCTCCAGATGGAGGGTCAGATAACTTGGGAGGATTATAAAGATGTTGTGAGGTTATGTAGGGAGAAGATTAGAAGGACCAAAGTGCAACTAGAACATGGCCTTAAAGACAGCAAAAAAGGTTTCTACAAATACAGCAAAAGGAGGGTCAAGGAGTGTCTCCATTATTTGTTGAATGCAGAAGGTAGTGTAGTGACAGGGGATAAGGAAAAGGCAGAGGAACTTAATACCTTCTTTGTCTTTAATATTGTCCAGTTGTCCCGCAGGATCCTCAGCTCCAGAGCTGGAAATTAGGGACAGAGAGCTGAGAGAAGGGCTCCCAATCCAGGAGGAGATGGCTAGTGACCTGCTGTGCCAATTAGACACTCACAAGTCTATGACTCCTGATGGGATCCATGCCAGAGTAATGAGGGAACTGTTGAAAGAACTTGCCAAACCACTTTCAATCACCTACCAGCAGTCCTGGTTAACTGGACAAGTTTCATCTGGCTGGAAATTGGCAAATATAACACCCACCTACAAGAAGGGTCAGAAGGATTATCTGGGGAATTACAGGCCTGTCAGCCTAACCTTGGTTCTGGGCAAGGTTATGGAAGACATGATCCTGAGTGCCAGTACAGGGCACATGCAGGACAACCAGGGGATCAAGCCCAGCCAACATGGATTTATGAAAAGAAGGCCCTGCTTGACCAACCTGATCTCCCTGTATGACAAAGTGGCCCACTTAGTAGATGAGGGGAAGGCTGTGGATGTGTCTATCTAGGGTCTATCTAGACTTCAGTTAAGTGTTTGACACCATCTGCCACAGCATCCTCATCGAAAAACTGGTGGCTTGCAGCTTGGGTGGGGAACCCTTCAGTGGGTAAAAATCGGGCTGGATGGCTGGGCCCAGAGAGCTGTGGTGAATGGAGATAAACCCAGTTGGCAGCTGGTCGCTAATGGTGTTCCCCAGGGCTCAGCTCTGGGCCAGTCCTGTTTAACATCTTATGGATGATCTGGACATGGGGATCGAGTGCACCCTCAGTAACTCTGCAGAGACACTGAGTTGGGTGGAAGTGTTGATGTGCTCTAGGGATGGAAGGCTCTGCTGGAGACCTGGACAGACTCGATCTGGGCTGAGGACACAACTGCAGGAGGCTCCATAAGGTGAAGTGTGGGGTTCTGCACCTGAGCCACACAACGATACAGGCTGGGTGAGGAGTGGCCTGGGACAGAAAGGGACACCTGGGGGTGCTGGCTGACAGCAGCTGAGCAGGAGCCAGAGTGTGCCCATGTGGCCAAGAAGGCCAATGGTATCCTGGCCTGTATCAGCCAGCAGGACCAGGGCAGGGGTTGTTCCCCTGTACGCAGCACTGGTGAGGCCACGCCTCGAGTGCTGTGTCCAGTTCCAGGCCCCTCACTTTAAAAAGGACAGTGAGGAGCTACAGCATGTCCAGAGAAGGGAAACAAGGCTCATGAAGGGTCTAGGAAACATGTCTTATGAGGAATGGCTGAGGGAGCTGGGTTTGTTTAGTCTGGAGAAGAGTAGGCTCAGGGGAGACCTCGTGGCTCTCTACAACTCCCTGAATGGAGGTTGGAAGGAGGTGGGGTCGGTCTTTTCTGCCATGCCTGCAGTAAGAGGAATAGAGGAAATGGCCTTAAGCTGAGACAGGGGACATTCAGATGAGGTATTAGAAAAAATCTTTTCACTGCTAGGGTGGTCAGGCACTGGAATAGGTTCCTCAGGGAGGTGGGGGAGTCACCATCCTGCAGGTGTTAAGGAGGCATTTGGATCTGGCACTGGATGATGTGGTTTAGGGGTTACAGTGGCAGAGCTGGGTGGATGGTTGGACCAGATGATCCTAAAGGTCTCTTCCAACACTGATGATTCTATGATTCTATTTTTATACTCTACAGTCAATGCCACAATGGTGAAAAGATCAAAAGCTGCTCAGTAAGGGTTTACTTGACAACACTACAAAAATTACAGAATAACTACATTCTAAGAAGGAGAAGGGAAGAGGATACCTTCTTTGCTAAGCAACAGTCTGCATTGGTGGCGGAGAGAAAACAAGGAGAATCTTTCATTAGTAGATGTGTCACATGACTATTCTTTTGTACAAACATTGCTCCCGATTCAGTCAGAGGTAAAAACTTGGTACTTTCTTATGGAGAAGATGCAATTAAAATTTTTAAAAAATGAAGCAAGTTGATTTCAAAATCACTTACCAATATGCCACCATGAAAGGAGCCACAAAATGACCTGCAGCTGAAGCCACTGTGACAATGTGCCCGTAGTTGTTGTTCATCATGACTGGCAGAAAAGCTCTCGTGGTCTTGGAAGTCATTTAAACCAAGAGGCAGAAATGCAGGGGGCAGGAAGGAGGAAAGGAACATTGTTTTCTTAGGCAGACTCAGCACTGACCCTCAATGTCATTCACTAGGTGGCCAAAGCTATCCCTAAAGCTACGAGCTGCACAGCACCTCAGATTCCCAGAGCCACAGGGATACCTGCTCTCTGACCACTGGTGCAGTTGGCAACCTGCTCTCCAAAGGTTTCAGGAGTTGGCTATAAAGAGCAGCTGGCTTTCACATCTTTCCTTTGCTGCTTTTAGGTTTCAGGTGTCAGCAGAAATGCTGGCAGGGTCTCACCACCAGCACGTACAATAAACCACTTGGCAACTTATGGCTTCTCTTTTCTTCTGCCCCAAACAAGTACGGCTGAACAGCTGAAACCCTCCCACCCTGTCAGCCCCGACACCTCTGACAGAGGCCCGTGTGTGCTGCAGGTGAGGCTGTCACCAGCCAGCTCAGCTCAGCAAGAGGCTACTCCAGTTCCCCAGCAGACATTCTGCTTGTGTGACCCTGTACTATACAGTTCACTTGGTAATTCACTGCTAATAATGGTTGGTCTAAATTGCCTCCCCAGTGACATTCCCAAAAATCTGTAGCTATGGAGATGGTGGTGGCCCTTACCCACATGTGACCAAGAATGTTGACTTCAAACATCCTTTCTATCTGGTGGTCCTGAGTCGAGAGAAAGTCGGCAGCTGTAATCACACCAGCGTTGTTCACCAGGATGGTCACGTCCCCAATCTCCTTTTTCACCTTTTGGAGAGAAAAAAAAGCCCCAAATTGTGTCTGTCACTCAGGGGGGAAAAAAATATGCGAGGGTGGGGAAGATGAGCCATAATTAATTTCATTCTTATCATCGCATCTTTAAGGGAGATGAAGATCATCCCACATTTCCAGATGTGGCAGGAACTGCATAGGAGAGCCAGGAAATCTGGTTTGGATCTGATTCTTCTCCTTTAATTACTGCCAGTATTTACTGTGTTCTATGCACTGTGCATAGTATGGACTGTGTAGTCACAGCTGGGACCATGGAGGTACAGACTGTTCTGAGGCAGCTGGACCACAGCCATTACAATAAAATGTTTCATTTGTCCTCGGTGCTGTCTGTGTTCCTTCAGAGGCTCGAACCCTAGAGAGCAGACTTGGCACCAGGCTGTGATACACTGGAGCCTCCCAAATAGGATGAGACTGGCTGTGATCTTGGAAATGCTACAACACTCCGTGTACAGAGAGCAGCGAGGAGTGGGGAGCTTCCAAGGCCTTGCAGGATTTGTGTACAACACCTCTAGCCTAGTTTCCCGGACTTTTCTGGAAATCCAGCGTGTTTGGGAAAGCCTTTGACCGTGCCCCTGCTGCCCCACCTTGTCTGCAGCACTGTAGATCTCCTCCCGTTTGCTGCAGTCCACCACAAAGGTTTGGACAGTGGCTCCCAGCTTCTGGCATTCTGCTGCTGTCTCCTCAACGCCATGCTGGAAGAGGCAAAGAGAAAGACACCGTGCACAGCTGTCCCCTTGCCACGGCTGAGCGGCAGGGGCTGAACATGGCCCTGGACTGAGCAACCACTGCCCAGCCCCAGAACAGTTCATGGCTACCCAGGGAAAGAGCTGTAGGTGGGGTTGCTGAGATGACAGCCATTCCAGCCTTAAATTTAGGATCTGTGTGTAGTGACAGCCAGAAAGGCAGGGTGGCAACACGAGTGAGTTTGGCTTGGTAAGGCACACGTAGCAGCAGACAGGGGGCACACGGTGCCTATCGCAGCACAGCAGGCAGCACTGTGAGTGTAAACAGAGCTCATACAACACAGGCCTGGCTGACACCCTGAGGTGTGGAGAGTGGCTCTATGCACTTCTGTATTCACATGCTGGGTGTGAGAAGAGAGGTGCCCTCCACAGTGCACAATGTAGAAAGATTTTTCTTTCAGAATGACCTTTGACACACACAGGTCTCAAGCTCCCCAAAGTCATTACATCAACTCACTAAGCCAGAGGAGAAATGGCTTTGTTGTATCCCTGTTCCCAGGTGCCAGAAGGCCATGCCAGTGGCCTGTGTAGTGAAAAGCCCCAGGTCACAAATAGCCTGGGAGAGCTCAGCAGTCCCTGTGGTGAGTGACTGGGCAGCTGCCCTCAACACCAGCTGCTGTTTAATGCTGAGAGGCCCCAAGAAGGAGGCCTTGTCAAGGTAGTTGGGTTGGAGGATCATACTCATAAATCCTCTGGAACCCACAGCCTGCCTTGACACTGTATTTCAGTTCCTGCTGACACCCACGCTTACAATCTATTTCCCAGCACTAAAGCCAGGTGTCGCTCGCTACTAAATTTATACCTTAATCCCCTCATTCCATCTAGCGAACATGAACAATTCTCTGCTTTGCTGCAGCCCTGTACACTTTGGAAGAGCAGTGCCATGCCTCCTCCCACCCCTCCAGTGTCTGCTTAGCCATAATGGGTACCACGAACAGACACTGAAAATGTTCAACACTATCTTCCCTGTATATCCATCCTCTCACTCAACCTGTCTCGGGTTTGGGGTATTTTTGTTTCTGGTGGGCTGGGTTCTGTTTTGCAGCTTCATGGTGAACTCCTTTGCTGACCCACTGTGTCAGAAACAGGAAGCGCAGCCTCTCACCCTCCCTGTTGCACGTACACCCAGCATTTGGCCTGGATCCCTTCTGAGTACCATGCTGGATGTTTGTATCTGCCCATCCTCCAATTGCCACGGCTTTTTTGCATTCCAGTCAAATCATCTGAAATAGAGAGATTGGGCCAGTGTAAACATTTAGTGAGGAGCCATCTACGCGTGTATCTGCCTGGAGGGCAGCCGGGCTCACACAGCCCAGCACAGTGATGCTGCTGATAGGAGCGCAGAGAAAACACATCCCCCAGCAATGCACAAAAAACAC
Source organism: Aphelocoma coerulescens (assembly GCF_041296385.1). Lineage (NCBI taxonomy): Eukaryota > Metazoa > Chordata > Aves > Passeriformes > Corvidae > Aphelocoma > Aphelocoma coerulescens. The sequence goes on from NC_091017.1 coordinate 14,912,733, forward strand.
CTGAGGCTACAAAGAGAACAAGTGAAGGCAAACCTGCTCCTCTGTGGAAACAGCCTTCTGGTCTCAGCGGGCTTTCCCTGCCAGCCCAGGCAGCGGGTCCACCAGCAGCTTCCTGAGCGCTTCTTTCCCTCTCGCAGGTGCTCTGCCGGGTGCTGCCTGCTCCCTCCCGAGTAGCACCGAGTGACTGTGGGACCAGAGCCCCACATCCTCTGCTGCAAGTGGGGCCAAACGCTCTGCTGGCACTCAGCATCCCAGCCAGAGACCGATGGGAGCGGGCTGGAAGGAGGCGATGGGGGTGCAATGCGGTGCCGCCCTTCTTACGCCCTTAAATTCCCCGTGGACTCGGTGGTTACGGAGTGAGGACACGAGTGTGCCATTACCTTATTGATGTCCCACAGAACCAGCCTGCTCTGGCGCTTGGCGAACTCCAAGGCGGTCGCTCTCCCGACGCCATGGCCAGCGCCCGTGATAAGCACCAGCTCCCCGCTGAGAGACTTTCTCCTCACAGGCACGAACAGCTTCACAAAAGCCTCCAGGTAGGAGTAGAGGAGCGTGGCCAGGAACAGGAGAAGCTCCAGAAACAGATGCATTGTTTTCCCGGAGCTCCTTTGAGGACCGAACGGCGCCGGGACCCCCCCACTGCCACCCGCCCCACAGCCTGCTGAGGCCACGCCTCCTGGGGTCCAGCGCCCAATCAGAGCGCGTCTAAGCGAGGGGGCGTGCCCGTGGGCGGGGCCACGCCGGGGGCGTGCGGAAGTTTGGCCGCCACTGGGGACTGGGTGCGCACCGGGTCGCTCTGTGGCTCCCCCTTCCCGGCTCTACAGGGGAGGGAAAATTACATGGGGAATGGCGATTCCTACGTTGGGATAAGGTAGTTGATTAAGGTAAAAGATTAGAAAAAAGGAAAGTTTATTCTCTACTTCCCCGCGGGAAGCAGGGTTTCCGCACGCACATCGGTCGCTCCGGAAGGCAAACACTGTAAATAACGAATGCCCTCCCCTTCCTCCTCTTCATTTCCTTATGTTTTATAGCTGAGCTGACGTCATGTGGCATGGAGTAGCCCTTTGGTCGGTTTGGGTCAGCTGGCCTAGTTGTGTCCGCTCCCAGGGTTTTTCTCAGTGATGGGGCTAGGAATGCTGGGGACACAGCGCTGATGCTGTGGGAGCGCTGCCCAGCAATGGCCAAAACACGGGTGTGTTACTAAGCCCTTCCTAAGAGCCAGTGCACGTCCCGGCACTGCGGCGCTGCCGTGGGGACGGCGCTCCGCCCCAGGCAGACCCGGCACGGGCGCTGCCATTGGCGCCGCTGCCGCCAATTCGAGGCCAGGTTGTACGGCGCGGGGCGGGCGGCGCTGCCCGCGGCTCGGCAAGGAGCGGGATCCCGGAGCGGTGATAAGGAGCGGGGTCCTAGAGCGGGCTGCCTCGCATCGCCGGCCCAGCGCCTCACTCCCGCTCCCGGCCCCGGCCCAGCGCCCCGGCCCGACCCCGGGGCTGAGGCGGGGTTGCCCCCGCTGCGGTGCGGTCGCGGCGGGGCCGATGCCGCTGCCGGCCGGAGCCCTGCCTCGGGCGGTGGCCGTGCTCTCCTTCTCCGTCCTGCTGAGCGCCCGGGGCGCTGCCCAGCGCCGCCCGGCCCACAGGTACCGCGGGCGGTGGCGGAGCTGCGCGGAGCCCGGGTCCCGCCCCGCTGTCGCTGCCGGCGGTCGGCGGCCTGTTCCGCCGGGAGCAGCCGCCTCATCGCCCGGCCGAGATCCCGGCGCTGCCGTGCACCCCCTGCCCGCCGAGGGGGAGCTTGGCCGGGGTGTGCGGTGTCTCAGGGTGTCCCTTTGGGGCGGGGCAGAAGGGCAAGCCGGGCTGTCCCTTAAAGTGATGTCATTACTGAAAAGTAAAAAATCGGTGTTGCCCTTTTCCACGTCTCTGTTAAAGGGTTTTTTTTTTTGTGAATTTCAGGTGTTTCGCGAGTTCGATATTAGGAGGAATTTCTTCATATGAGGGGGATTAGACGTTAGAGTGGGCTGCCCAGGGAGGTGGTGGAGCCACCATCCCGGGAGATGTTTAAGGAAAGACTGGACGTGGCGCTCAGTGCCATGGTTGAGGTGACACGGTGGTATTTGGTCATAGGTTGGACGCGATGATCTCAAAGATCTTTTCCAACCTGATTGATTCTGTGATTCTGTGAAAGAGCCGAGTCTATTCCGCTTGCTGTAATGTGCTTTACAGATCCGGCATTAAATAGCCGGATTGACTAGGTTAAAGCCTAGTGAATGAGATGTGGTTTTTGATTTTGTTTTTTTTTTTTTCTTTTAGTAACTTATCTGCAAACTGTTGGTCCTGTCTTCATCCTGTAAACATGTTCAACAGTTACAATGTGAAGTTCCACCACAGCAAAGCTCTCACTTCCCCATATCCAGGATCACACATTGAGCGTAGCCACGTTCCTGAAGATAAAGTGGGCTGGCTGACTGAGTGGAAAGATTATAATCCTGTGGAGTACACTGCAAAGTCTGTTTTGGCTGGACCCAGTTGGGCAGATCCCCAAATTAAGTGAGTGGAAATGGTGACTTTTTTCCCCTGTGAACATGGAAGCAGGAAATAGTCATCATGAATTGAGTTAGCAAGATCATCTTAAGTGATGTGTGATTCTGCAGTGATGTGTGAAAGTCAAGATTAAGAAAAGTGATGGTTAGAGAACGGAATGGTTTGGGTTTGTTGTGAAGGTCTTTGACACATGATTTTACTGAGCTGATGGTTGAGATTGGAATAATGGGCAGCTGTTGATGCTGTGTGTTTCTCTGTGTTGTGAGCTGAATAAAAATCTCCTAATTCTCCTTAAGAGTTTGGAAGAACATTTTAGTGATACATTTGTTTGTTTGTTCGTGGTTGGAATGCAAAAAAGAAAGTGAATGAAAAAAAGAAAGTGTAATCATAGTTCTTGAAGTGAGCACTCTGACTCAGGAAATGTGACAGGCTGAATTAATTACAGTAATTTTTTTGTGAGTATGTAACAATGGGGGTGTCAGTTCTTCTGTCTTAAGTAACAAGGGGTAGGACAATAGGAAACAGCCTCACATTGTGCCAGGTGAGGTTTAAATGGGCTATTAGGAAAAATTTCTTCAGCAAACAGTTTGTCAGGCGCTGGTATGGGCTGCCCAGGGAAGTGGTGGAGTCACCATCCCTGGAGGTATTTAAAAGATGTCTGGTGGGCTTGGCAGTGCTTCATGGAATTCAGTGATTTTAAGGGTCTTTTCCAACCAAAATGATTCTGTGATTCTCCAGCTCTAACCTTAACAAGAATACCTTTGAAACACTTTCTAAAGTGTTTCTAAACACTGTCTAAATGAAACTTGAGAGAGATGCAATATTAAATACTTTAGTTCTGCACTTTTGCCTGCAGAACTAAATACAGAGGGACTGTCATCAGTAAAGGTTGAGACTTTATAGCCTCCTTTAGAAAAGGGAGGGCCTGCAATTCCAGTTCTGGTAGAAACTGCTCATTGGTCAAAGGGGTGTTGCTGGTCTGATGGGTGGCATGCAAGCTTTATAATTTATAATATGTTTTATAATTTATCTCTGTTAAATTTTTTTTTTCACGCAGTGATGAAGGTTTTTCTCCCAAATTCAATGAGAGAGATGGGGAAGTGGAAAGGAAGAGTCTGAATGGCTTGTATGTGGTCGAAAATGGGAGACCCCGGTGAGTGTGGGGTTTTTGTTTGCATATTCATTTCAGTGATGTGGTTTCAGTGCTGTTACAGGTCTGTCAGTTCTGATACGTGGTACCTGCTGGGAATAAGCCAAGAGAGAAAAATGGAACCTAGTTTGATGAATCTACATTGATGAAGGAGAAAAACATGCTGTGACTCTTGCCCTTTAAAGCACATGGTGACACCACATATGTGTTGCTGTCCTTCCATTTTTTGTTATTTAATCTTGATTTGTGGTTTTTTTGAGGGTTTTTTTGAGTTTTTTTTTATTTGTTTTGGTTGGGTTTTTTGTTTGTTTGGGGTTTTTTTTGTAGAATATTTTGAATGTGGGGAAGTAAATATGGTTAATGCACTGTTGTGTTAAGGGTATGGAAATTTAGCAGAAAATAAACTCCCTTGTGTTTCAGGTGATCCTCAGAGATCAGAGGAGCTGGGTGTGGCTGGGCTTAATTTCTAGTTGGAACCAGTTCAGGATTATGTAAGTCATGTAGTGTGGCATTTATTTCAGGAATCCAGCAGGAAGGACTGGCCTCACCGGCAGAGGGTTGTTGGGGCGCTGGGGACCAAACCATGCTGCTGATCCTATTGTAACCAGGTAAGGGACAGGTGACTGCAAGGTACCCTGCAGTAGAGAATAAACCCATGCCTTTTGCTTCTTTTCTGCCTCTCTGGACAGGTTATTATTTTTCATGGCCATTTTCTCTGTGTGTTCTCTATGTGTAAGCCCATTCTGCTTTTGTTATGTAAGAAACACTAACTTAGTCTGTCATAAGAGAAGGTGGGATTAGGATGCTCTTTTGGTCACTGCATGCTTTGTTTTGATGTGCTTTTCCCAGCAGGATGTGTGTATGGGTGCTAACCATTTTACACAAAGCATTCAGAAAAGATTGTGTGGTTAACAGAAGTGCAAGCTAGAAAGTGCCATGCTGAAGGCAGAACCATTGTGGAAAATCATCCTGATGCATTTTACTTCTTCCGCTTTCCAGAAGGATGCCGATGCTACCAAGTTTCTTCCTTGAAAGTAAATGCTGGCATTGTTTTTATTTTTTTTTAGACAGCTTTTTGCTTTTCCTATTGGTAGTTCTTAATTCTTTACTGAAGGCGATGGTGGCTGCTTGTGGCTTTGTGCTGGCGCTGCTGCAGCCTGTGCGACCGTTCTGTTCCAGCAGAGACATTCTCATCCGCTTAGTATGGATTGGCACAGGTGCAGCACAGGGAGCTTTCAGAGGAACTGCTGCTACCAGCCTGGCTGCAGAAATGTGCCTCATGGGCATTTTCTGCCCTTTTGGCTGAGGAAAACCCTCAGTGTTCTACCCTTGGTTGCAATTCTGCTGGATGGCATCCATCAGTCCACCCCGACTGTCCATTCTCAGCCTTGTTTGTCCCCTCACAGGTGGCAGTGCCCTCCTGTCCCTCTCTCAGGCCCTTGTGTCAAGAAGCAGCAAAACATGTTCTTTTTTGTTATTTGCTGCAGGTGGAAAAGGGACGGAAGTGGCAATAAAGTTGCTCATCCAGGTACTGGCAAGAACATCTTGCAGTTCGTAGCCATCAAGAGGAGAGACTGTGGGGAGTGGGCCATTCCAGGGGTAAGGGCAAAGTTCCAGAGGCAGTTGACATTTCCCTGCTGGTGAGGCCATGAGGCTGATATGGCCCATGTATGATGCAGGAGGATGTAACATACTATGAGCCAGGAGTTAAAATGTATAGAATCTGAGGGATAGTCTTTTTGTTTGTTTGTTTTCCCCCCTCTAAGGGGATGGTCGACCCAGGGGAGAAGATCTCTGCTACCCTGAAGCGAGAATTTGAGGAGGAGGCCTTGAACTCTCTGCAGAAATCGCCTGAAGAGAAAGCAAAATTGGAGAAGCAGCTCCAGAAGCTGTTCAGCCAGGAACACTTTGTGGTGAGCTCTGTGTCTCTTGTGGTAGCCTCTTGAGCTGTGCACGTAATTTACAGCTGTATGGAACCTGAGGAAGTGCAGCTGAAATGAAAATAAGTCATGATGTTCATGTTCTTGGGGTGTAGGAAATGGAAGGGACTGTTGAAAACTCTGTAAGGGCAAATGTGTCAGAGGGAAAGAAAAAAGTATGACTGATTCCACCTTGCTTGTTGTGACACTGAGCTTTTTCTGGTTTGTTTGGGGCCTTACAGGTATACAGAGGATATGTGGATGACCCTCGTAACACTGATAATGCCTGGATGGAGACAGAAGCAGTGAATTATCATGATGAAACAGGTAAATATCTCCAGGGGTGCTCTTAGCTGTCTTTTACTCCATATGTTGATTTGAAATTGGGACTGTTCTTGAACTGAGAATGGCAATGAAACTGGGGAAGCATGAAAGTCAGGTGTAAAATATGGGGCTAGATTGTTAAATTGATCTGTTATCTTGCTTTCCCATTTTTCACCTGTAAGATAAATCTGTTTAGGTGATTCTGAGTTGTTCAAGCTAGAGATTTCGTGTAGTGACATTTCCACTGAATTTTGGGTAGTAGATGCCAGTTGTAAAGTTTCACATGTGGCTGGTCCTAGATTTATCGGCCCCCAGAAGTAGTGGAGATAGTGTATCTTTGGCCCTTGTTTCCAATACAGAATGGAAAAGCATTTCCTTGGTTGTTGTCTATGAAGTCCTGAAATTCTTCTTTAAAAACGGAGTAAAAACTCAAAAAGTGGTATTTTTTATTTTGGGGCCTTTAGTAAAGTTTTAATTATTTTTGTTTTTTCATAAGCATATATAAGTTTCAGAATTCAGTTTGTCCTGTAGAATCATATGTGAGAAAAGCAGCAGTCAAATGTTAAGCAAACAAACTAAAATCCAGGCAGATGTATTGGCTAAACTTGGGGTAATGAGTACGTGTTCTCATGATGGTTTCCAGTAACTTTTCATGCTGCTGGTGATACCCTAGGAGTGGTGACAAGGAGTTAACTCAGATTTGCCTTAAAATAGTGCAGGTTTGCCTTAAAATAGTGCAAGTATGAAAAAGGTTTCTGGCACAGAATCAGGGAGAAACTTAGTTGTTTTTTCTCTGAGAAGCAGTAGAAGGTTGCTGCCTGTGAAGGAGCATTGTGGAAGGGCAGAACTGACAGGATGTGAGAGGGGAAAAAGCAGGAAGAAAAGAGGCAATAGCATGTCCTAACTCTCATTTTGTGAACAGGTGAGACGATGGATAACTTGCCTCTGGAAGCAGGTGATGATGCTGGAGTGGTGAAGTGGGTTGACATCAGTGAGAAGCTTGAGCTGTATGCAAGTCACAGCTACTTCATCAAGCTGGTGACTGAGAAACGGGGAGCCCACTGGAGTGAGGATCCTGGATCTGAGTGCCACGAGTGATGGAAACTTGGAACCGACGGACTCTGAGAGAATGTATTTTCCAGCCTTGAAACAGATGTCATTGTCATCCTCAGTGAAAATTCTGTGAAATTCAGCTGGGAAAAACACAGTGATTAACAGAGGGTTTTTCAGAGACTTCAGGTTGCTTCTTTTTCTTTCTTAGCTAGTGTGAAATGAGAAGAATGTGGAGCTCTTGCTTTGCTTTCTTGGCTTCATTATTTGTAGCTGTTTCATAATGTCTGCAGATCTGCATGGCAGCACTGGGATTCTGACTGGTGGTAGTTCACAGGCTGTTCACCTTAGCTCTGTGTTTTTGCACTGTTTCCTTGTCAGGGGTATGAACCCTAAGGAATGAGAGACTTGTAGGATAACCTGAATAATGACTTAATTTAAGTGCTGCATAATAAAGCGAAATTTCTTTTCTGAGTCATTTCACTTAACGTATCTTTGCAGTGATTTTCTATTTTGAGAGATTAGTTTTCACATTTAATTACTTTTTAGTTTACAGCACGGCTGGTATTCACATCTAAATGTATGACAATGCCTCTGTGTAAAAAGAAAACTGTTGGAGGATGAAACTTCTTGACTGATTTGAAGAGCTGAATTTTGAGGTTCCTCTCTTCCCATGGCTTACAGCAGTACAGCAGTTGTGGAAACTGCAGCATAAACAGAGTCACTGGAAAAGAGCAGCCTTAAAGTATAGTCTTGTAAATTGTTCTGGTTTCTTACCCTTCAGGCAATGTAAGTAGCTCGCAGTCAGGAGGCTGATGTGGGCCTTCTCTGGCATTTATGCTGCTAACAGGAGCTGCACAACAGTTGCTGACATTTCTCCCTGTGTTTTTAATCAATTGCTGTTAATTGTCTAGTAGTGTCAGGTGTTGGTGACAGTGACAGCTGAAAGTTGGTGTTGAAACCTGAGGACTTTAGGAATTTTGATCCATGTGTTGAAGTAAGGTGGTGAGAAATGTCATGGTCTGGAATTACCTTGCGTAACAATACTGTGACACACTCATGCACTGTTGAGACTTTATCCACATCCTGCTTAGCTAATGAATGGGTTTAGGGCTTGCTCCTTTTCAACCCTCCCTCTGCCTCCCAGTTAGCTAGTGAAACCTGAAGGAGTCATGTGTGTTCATGCAGGAAAACCTGGGAATCTTGCAGAGTTATTAGTATGTTCCTTTCAAAGAAAAAGTAATGCCAAGAGCTATTAATTTTTCTTTCAATCCTTGCTCACCTCTTCCTGCCTACTTGATTTCTTCTGTGATGTGATACATTATGCAGAGCAGGCCCCCAGCAGTGTAGTTTGAAAGCATGACCTACTAGAGCAGACCCTTCTTATGGGGTCAGGGGAGGTGGATCTGTAGTCTATAGATACAGTTTTTTATACTTCGGCTTTCTGTGCATCAGAAAACCACAAAATGTCATGAATCATGCCTTCTTCAGATGTTTTGGATGATTAGTTTACTTCTCAGCTGATAAAAATGACAGTTTTTTTTTATAACAATCCCTACTAATCCTTGGAGGATTGACAAGCTTGGCAGTGGAAATGTGTTATAAAAGGAATATTTGTTGTTTGTTTTTTCAGTATAGGTATTCTGACTGTAGCGATGCTGGAGGAGTACTCAGGTGATATTACTGAGAGTACTGAAGCTGCAAACTGAGAGGCAGCATAAATACTTTCTTTTTTCCTGAAGAAATGGGAACTTGTGAATTAAAGCTATTACCTTTTGAAGCCATCTGTGTACTGACCTTGTGCTTGCAGTTTGAGAGCTGTGCTTTCTGCCATCCAACTCTCTGTGGGTTAAACAAAAAGCTCTTGAAAGAGCTCTTGAAAATAGCTATTGAAAATAAGTTTTCAGTCATGGTGCTTGCCTGATCCTTCTGTTTTAATGATTATTTTACTAGTAAGTAAGTAAGTTTGAGTACATGTATCGGGAAAATCTTGTAGGATGCAGTTTGGAAGAAGTTGGCATCACATTGGATCTGTCTGAGGCCACTGACATCAAGAGCTCATCAGGTGGGATGTTCATCTGCTCCTTAAAACATTATATTCTTCATATATCCACAGCTGTAACCATCTTGGTGATGATCATTATTTGCCCTGCAGAACTTGGACTATTTAAAGGGCAAATATTTCCCCTTTGCCCTGATAAATCCAATTTTGTTGTATGTTTTCCTAGTAGTGGGTTTGAGCAGAGCAGTGATGAGCATTGTCTCAGTGGAGAGTGAGTCAATCTCTTGAGAGTTATCCTCGTGTGAGCTATATTTAATTGTTCTAAGGTGGCTGAGTCTTGGCTGCAGAAAGAGCAAATATGCAAAAGACTGCAGCTAGGCTGGAAAAGTGCTGTCAAAGTTACTTTCTCCCCTAAGACATTTGAAGTCCTAGAGAAAGGATTTTTTCCAAATGGAATTAGCATTGAAAATATGCTTTTGTACATGCCATCCAGGCTGAGTTGTTTACACACTGCTGTGTGATGTTGCAGAATGTGAAGTGAGCAACAAGTTGGGATGGTGGAAAAAACTGGCAGTGAAACTGGTTTTGCTGGGAAGTAATCTCTGCTTTGTGCAAGAAGTTCTTGTGTTGAAAATAATCTCAGCTTAATTCATTGTATGCCAGGGCATCAGGCTGGTGTTAAGCTATGATTATCAGCCCTTGCTGGTTCAAGAGCAGATTAGCAGGGGGTGAGGGGACTTCCACTGTTTAAGATACCAAAATAGCATTTCTGAATCCCATCTTCTTTTCATTGGAGAGGTGACATGGTTCAGGTGAAAGGTGTTTGCTGATCATCCTTTGTAGGAATAGCATTTGGGGTTTTTTCCTTAAAGCAGAACATGCCTGGAGTGTTTTCAGTGCTTACCTTAAAATCACAAATTTATAGGGATTTGGGAATAATCACATACTGTCCTGGCTTTTTTAATGCTTAAATTGTGCCTCTTTTGAGGTGAGCAAAAGATGGGCAATGGTGAAAGAAATAGAATTTTCTTTGACAAAGTTCTGACAAAACCCATATTCCAAGTAGACTTCTATTTTATTTGAGACTTCTCTGCAGAGTGTTAAGCTGACAATACAGTAAATAAAGGAAACAAGTCCCATTTCAGTGTGCAGTAAAATCTACATTCTGTAATTCTACTGAGGAGTTTTGTGAACAGCTTAGTCATTGGGTTAGTAGTATTTATTGGTTCAGAGAGATCATGGGTACATGTGGGGGAAAACACTAGTTGTTTAGCTATGAACCAATTGAAGTAGTTAAACTTTACTGCTGCTAATGAATGTAGAAATTTTCTGCACTTTTGTTATTTGATAAGAATTCAGTGAAACTTATTCCACCTTTTTCTTGAAAGCTGTGAAACTGTTAATTACAGAAGCAGGATTCACTGGTTTTAGTACAGTACTGGGAGTCTGTTCGGCTCGGTTCAGAACAGGAGATTTTCATTTATGTCCTCTGCAACAAAGAAGAAGAAAACATTATTGACATTTTATGCCAAAGAGACATTTTTATGCTGTATCACTGTCAATAAGGTGACTGATGCTATGGATGAGCAATCAACTGGCAGAAGTATACGTGTGTTATGACTGGTGAATTGTCATCAGAAGAGCTGAGAGAATTCTGTGAAGCTCCTTGTGTCTGACTTCTGACGAGAATCAGCCTCCACTTAAAATTAGGGACTTGCTAGTAAGATTTTGAACTCATTTCTTCAGTCTGCTTGTTTGGCCAAATGCCTTCTGTCATGTAACTCTTCTGGGATTAACCTGTGCTATGTTGTTAACCCTGCTGACCTTTTGCAGTCTTGTTGTTACTGTTCTGTTTTCCTCCCAGCACAGTAGCCATGAGCTTCTACTTACAACTTCTTCGCCTTACATTGAGGTCTGAGTAATTTTCTTGATGGGAACATTCTGTCAGGTGCATCTGCCTATTTTTTTAGGTTTACCTTCCTTAATCCCAAAGCAGTGGCACCATTCCTTCAAAGCGATGAGTTTGTCCTGATCTCCATCGCACTCTTGGAAGAAACGGGTTATGCAGTGTTCCATGGGAACAAGGGAGGCTCTCAAAGGTGCAAGCTCTGAGTGTGTTAATAATCTGAAAGAAAGAGCAGATATGGAGAGCTGCATTTCCTTAATAAATCAGCAGGATTGTCAAAGGTGATCTAAGGTAGAAGACAGTAAGGATGACTTTATCAGAGATGCCCCACTGGATTTTGTTATAGTGTTGCTGTAGTGAATGTGTCCCAGGTCACTATAAAGATATCTAATATCTGATGAACTAAAATGCTTCTGCTGCATGTTGTTTGCTAAGATCTTTTCTCCTAGAAAAGTATTACTTGTGCAGTAATTACAAGTATTGCAAGGAGCGACTTGCTCACTACTCATCACTTGTGGAGTTCTGCTCTTTATCCTCAGGAGATCAAGCTTGCTAAAGTGCTTAGCTGTGTTCTAAAGCAGTAGGTGTGATTGTCCCTCGGTATTGAAGGTCTGAACTTGGAAATAATGGATCCCATCACTGAGTGATATGATGAAAAGCTTGAAATCTGAGTCACGTTCTCAGAAGCTGGAGGCTTTCTCTGAACTGTGACTGTATCTACTCATTAAACTGAGAGGCCTCTGTGGTGTTAGTTGAAAACTATGGATACCTCACTAGTGGATTTTTGCGGCCAGGGCTCTGTCCTCTGTACTTAGCCTTTTGCTCTTAGCTTCAGTAATAACAGGATTTCTTCTTGGCTGAGAGCATTAGTAGCCATTCAGACCCTGTAGAGATACATTATCATGCAAGGCAAGAGGATAGCAGGCTCTGACCTAGGACATGACCAGGAAAACAATGAGGGAAAAAGTTCTGTGTTAAAAAGGGGGAGGATACTGGTTTCTATATGTAGAGAATCCTTTGAGGGGTTTAGAAAAGTAAAACAGCCTGAGTTTAATTGGCAAATCAGAACTGAACCACAAATATTTTTTTACCTGTCAACAGGGTGCTGATCAAGCTGGTGAAACTGCCAGTGCACAGGATACACATACATGTGGTAATTTTTCTCAAAGTCGTGCAGGAGCAGCTCAACTGGGTGGTCGCCAGCCAGAAGGCGCTTGTCATTCTGGTAGATCTTTTTGACCTGAACATAACACAGAAATTGTTATTTTTTGTTTAGGAATGAAGATCTGTCCTGAAGAGAACTATCTGGCAAGAAGGTGTTTGGGAGAAATGAAACTTGATAATAAAATACCACTGAGGAAATGGGTTTTAGTGTTTGTGACCATACACAGCACAAAAAGCTTGCCTCAGGTGGTCTAGGAGATTTTTGTTGCTGTCCGTGTTAACTTTGGCAGTAACTAGAAAGGAAGTGAAATTCTTGTGGCTTAATTGTCAGGCTCGGCTAAGGGGGGCAGTAGCCTTGGCTTGGTAGGAGATTAAACCAGTTTTATCACATCTTCTGTCCTGAGCAAAGCAACTCATGTTTTACTGTGAAATAAGCCATCTCAGAAGTCATCTAATTCGTACCATTTAGTATGAGATGTTCTGGGCTGGTCCATGTAACTGCATGGTTTTATCTGAAAAGGATTGCTGACCTTATTCCTTTGCTTTTCAGTTAGAATCCCAGAAGTGTTCAGGTCACGTTCATAATATTGGACAAGGATGTTCTTAAGCCAGTCTCGCATCCGGAGGGGAAACTGATCCACTTCATAATCAGTACAGGGCGGGATGTCTGTGCCAAAGAGGAAAGCTTTTGTTAACAAGTCATCTGTTTAGTCCCTATTCGAGCATTTCTGAGATTTGGGATCTCACTATCAAACTTCCAGTTAAAATTGACAGAACTGTTAATACATAAAATTGTGAATGCACCTAATGTGTTCAGTTATAAATCTACAGGTTTTTTGTGCACGTGCTTAACCAGTTGTGCAAGACCCAACTTTTATATATCCGGGCAGCTTCTGAGCATAGTTGTGCAGTGGAGCTTTTATCAGTCAGTTGCATGAAAGCAGAGTTTTTGACAGCAAAGGAGTATTCTGGCTGGGAAAGCACTTTCCTTCTACCATATGTAGCACGTGAAGAGGTTGGAAATCAGTTCTGGCTTTTAGATCCTGACTTCCGCGTGTGGCATCTAAGTTTGGTTGTTGTTTGTTGGGGTTTTGTTCTATGGGAGTTAGAGATGGACATTTTCATTTACTAACACTGCAAACACTGTTTTTCTGGTCAAGGATTTACAAAATCTTCAGAGGCTATAGCAACAGGAACATATAAGACAGTGTAGGGGGAAGATAAGGTCAGCAACAAATTGGTGTAAGCACAGGAGAGATATCTAGGTTTCAGATACTTTTTAAACATGCTTAGGTTCTGGAGGTCTTAATTAGCAGATAATTGATGCACAAGTGGCAAATTACAAGAATAAAGGTAGTTTAGGGCTGGCTGATGGGTTAAGGCTACTGCTTCTTTATACCTAGGTGAATTCTTCACAGAAAAACAAGCTTACATTTGCAGGAGCCCATATAGTCTAGGTGCAGCTGGCGGCCCATTTTTGTCCCTTCCAGTTGACATTTGGTGCCAAAGAGTTGACATATGCCATCGTAAGTCTTGTTATCCGTACCACAAACCTAGAGGAGGAGGGAAAAGCAAAACCACCACCCCCACTGCTGTGTTGAGAAAATAAAAGCATCATTAACGTGGTGAACGCCCACAGGGAGTACACGTGATCAGAAGTATTGGAAATATTAGTTGTTGTATGCCCACGTGAGAATTAGTTGTCTGTACTTGCATGCCCAGTTTTGCAACACCTGAGTTTATTTTTGTGGTTGTAATATAGCCTCTGAGATGCTGTGGGATTATTTCACTCAATACGTGGTAGTGCTCAGCACATGCTCTAAAACACAAAGTGGATACATGAAACTTTTAGTGACAGGGAAAAATTGCAATCCCTGAGACTGAGTGAAGCAAGTCAGTTGCTGTGCAGTTACATGGGTTCATACTGCTCTCAAGCCATAGTCAGTGTGTTTGGGTGCTTTATACTTAATTTTGCAACTACTGGAATCACTCAAACTCACTTGCATGCTCTTTAGGGTAGAATCATTCTAAATAACAGCAGGGGAATATGTTATCTTATGAACACTTTAGGTGGCTTTTCCCAGTCCTGTGCACTGGGTGAAATACTCACATGCTCATAGTCTTTGGTGGGAGGGCAAGCAGCGGGATCTTGGCAAATGCAGTGGGGTTTCCCTTGTTTGTCTGCATGGCAGACTTTGCCTCTTTTGCAGTGGAAGTTATGACATGGGTCTGGCAATCCTAGCAGGAAAGAGGGACTGTTAGAGGTGATGGGATGAAGCCAAGTGTTTGTCAGGTACTACTGACAGCCAAAGCAAAACACAGCCCAATATTCACCAAGAAATTCAAGTGCATTTTTAAGTTTGTTGAAATGAAGCTGGATCTTGTATTGAATAAAACAAGCCAAACTTTAAATGAGGATTTTTGTGAGGCTTCTAGCAGTCCCAGGTTGTAATTGGATGGGGAAATAATTTTCTCACAAAAAGCTGTTTCTTCTGTAAGGACTAACATTCACTTCCAGCTTCCTTTGGTGAAACATATCCCATCTGTCTTTGCTGAATCAAGCACTGGCATTTGTCCCGCTCCTACTTGAATCCAAGCTACTGTTCTGAAACTGAAAGCTCTCAGTGCAAGGTAATTCCCATTTCTGTGTAACTGACACAAAAATTTGTGCACTGCCTACAAATGTTTTTCACAAACAAATTACTAAATTCAAGGGAATATGGAAGGGATTCTCTGGGAACACAGGATTAGGCACAAGCACAGTTCAGTCACGTGAAATCCCATGCTGCAAAAGGCAGAAAAGAAATGCAGACCAGCAGATTTCCTAGCTGCAGAGAGCTGGGCGTTACATGACAGCTTTGCTTGGGGCTTATCTTACCAAGGAGAGCCTCCTCATTCCTGTTGCTGACACTTTCCATCTCTCCATGGGAACTGCCTGTAGTCTTAACCTGCACAGACACAGAGGCATAGGCAGAAAGTTGTGGTGAATCTTGGGAAGAAAAAAAAAATACTTGGACAAAATTTTCTCAGGTCCGAATATAGAGCTGACTGAGGCACAGTTTGCTCTGCTTGAAGCAGAGAGAGGTTGCTATGCAAAATGTGTGAGAAGAGCATAAAGCCTCTGGTAGTATTAACATGCTCTTGTTATTTGGGGAAAAAAATAAGAGTAGGAGGTGAAGAGAGAGAGAAATGGGAGCTTGGTAAGGCCTGAGTTTCCTATAATTATTCTGTGGACTGTAGTCCTGCCTTTCCAAGCTGTTCACTTTTGTGTAGTAGTGTTTAAAATCTTTGTGAGAGAGGAGTGAACAGGCGGTCTTAGTAAACTGGAGATTGGGTTTCAGGTTTTGTATCTGTGTATCTGCATTTATTTGTGTGTTTCATTACACACCCCATGGGGCTGGAGCTCTTACATGAATGGTGTTCACTTCCTTCCTAGTCCAACTCACCTAAATGCTCTGTGTGCAGTGACACAGCATGAACCAGAGAAATAGTGAATAAAAGGAGAGATGAGACTTCTGCATATTAATAACTTATTACATCTGTTTTTCTCCAACATGTCATTTCAATCATCAAGAATTTAAATTTTGAAATTTAAATTCTCTCTCCCTCTCCCTCTTTTTGTAGTATTCCAATTTTATTTTAAAGATAACTTACCTTATCTTCACTGCCCATTGAATTAACGCTCTGAACAGAGCTACTCATTTTCAGTTGTTGCTTGTTGTCAGAATTAGGTGGCTCATGACCATAATCATCTTGTTCAGAGTGAGCAAGGTCTTTAATCTTGGCAATTTGGTAATCCTCAGTCTCTCTATGAACTGCAGTGTTACCTTCAGTGGTTCCATCCCCTTCAGGCTCAGTACTGACTCTCTCCTGGTCATTACTCTGGATTCTCTCCTCTTCCTCATAGGCTGCTTCTTTCCAGGTGTTGCTGAGATACTCCTCACCATCAATGTCACCACTATCATGACCATCATCATCATTACTGTCTTCCTTATCTCGTATTTTCACCACTGTGTCATGGTCACTTGGATAGTTCACTTGAATATTGTCTTTTCTCTCTTGGCTTTGCTGTTTGCTATCCTGATCATCATTATGGTTTTTTTGAGAGAGGGGGATTTCTTCTTTATAGGACTTCTTCTGGCTGTTCTCCCTCTCTTCTTCCTCTAGGTCAAATTTCTCTCCGTGTCTCTTGGTTTTCCGGGTTGCTTGGCTGGAATCTCTCAGGAGTTCATCTGATTGCATGCTGTTCTCATGTTGCTGTCTTTTGTATCGGTCACCTTGATGTGTCTGGTGGCCTTTGTGCTTTTTGTCTCTGTAATCAGTGTCTTCACCCCATTCCTCGTCCTCTTCTTCCATACTTGCCTCTTCATCGCTTTCACTGTTTTTTTCAGACAGGACAACAGCATTTTTGTTATATTTCCACATGTTACGCTCATGATGAAGGCTGAAATCACCCACTAGGTGTTCTGCATGGCCTGGAAGGTGTTGGTTTGCTGTGTTCCCATGTTTCTCAGGCTTCCTGAGTTGGTCATGCTCAGAGCTGGACTGCTCTCTGCCACTGCTCCCAGAGTCACTGTCCTGGTTATCAGAAGCCAAACCTGGTTTATTGTGCAGTGCAAGGAAATCAATGCTTTTCAGGCTGTTTTTCACTTGATGCTCGCTCCCAGTTCTTCCTTGTTTCCTAATGGTCTGGGGCTCATCCCTGTATTCAGTGCCTGGTACTGATACCGCTGGTTTTAAGCTTCTGTGACTGGGCAGAAAATCACCTTTGTCTAAGTACCCTGTGTTCTCTTCCTTTGAGGCTTCAGGGTGAATATATTCGCTCTTTAAAAAAAAATTTAAAAATAAAAAGGAGATTAATAAATCTTAGGTTTTATTTGAAGTTGATGCAGTGTTATTTTTTGCCTTGTATTGCAAAGCATGGCATGCTTTATTTGTTTTCTTTGTATATGCTCTTCTTAAACTAGCCCAGAGCACGAAATTCAGTGCTGATGTCCCTTCTCTTTCTCAGCAAATCTGTTTATCTGTCCCTTCTTTTAGTGCTGGAGTTTCTGGAGAGGTCTATACAACTCTGTTTCAGAGACAGGTGCATATGGGTGTCTTGTGAAATCTCAAAATGCTTAATTAGTGGTTTAGTCATAATTCCAGGCGCTTGTAGGCTGCAGTAATTATCACTTACCTCAGAGAAGGGGGAGGTGAAACATAACTTCCTACACAGATAAGGGAAAAATAAGGGACCTGGGAAAAGAGGAGCAGGGGAAGAGAGGGCACCTTTCACAAGGTGTCATGATAGTAATTCCTGAGGAGTGCCCTGCATTGATTTCATAATCCATATATTCATCTATTTTGAGTCTGATACATCATTGCTTCCTGGCTGAACTCACCAGGAACTATTGTGTGTGGTGACAATCACTGTATCATAAGATCAACAATAGATGTTTGAGTGCCTTTTTTTTTTCTTATTCTGTCAAGCCAATAGCAAAACTATTACCTTCGGTGGAAATGGTTCAAATGCTTGAGAAGAAAGCAGGTACTAAAATGAATGTCAGGTCTTGCCTCAGCAATTACCTTTCTGCTGCTGTGTGTACTTCTGAGCAACACCTCTGCATGTTCGGTGTTGCTTATTGCTTACAGCAATATAGCACCTGATGCTGATTTTTCTTAAAGCTTTTGGGGGGTTTAATCTGGGGAGAATGGTTCTTCTCAGCACCCAAGTTGCTGGAATAGCTTTTCCTTTAGTTTAGGCAGTCTTATGACTGCTTGGAAACAAACACTCCACTCACAAATACTTAAACAATTTTTTTTTTTTTAAAGGTAGGATTGGAAATATTAATTAGGTTCTTGTAGATCAGCTATATCCTATTTCCTGTCAAAGGAATGTCAAAGTGGTATCTTAACGTTTTACAGTTTTGCGTTTTGCCTGGTGTCCTTGCTGATGTGGGAATAGTACTGGAAAATATATTCACTGTATCCATTCCAACTGATCAAACTCTAACTTTTTCAAGGGAAGATCCTATGTTTGCTCAAATCTAACAGAAATTCAGGGTGGAGCTTTTCCAAAGCTCTACAGAGTCAGAAGACACAAGGCCAAACAGTCTTTAAGATTGTCTGTTGTGGGTGTCTGTGTTTGAAGCAGCAGTTTGAGAAAGATTTGGCTCATGTCTTGACAGGAAGGCTTGTCCTGCACTTGTCCTGCAGAGATGTGCCTGCAGATGGCTTCCAGATGCTGCTTTCTGTTATACCGGGATAAAATCAGCTCTTAGGAACTTGGGTGCTCATGAAGGAACTTGGGCAAATTTCAGTCACTATCTGTGATTAGACGCTGTGGGGGAGAACTGGCCTTTGATAGATGATGCACACACTTGGAACTGATGATTCATGGGCTATTGCAAGGTCTTGTTTCGATGCAAGTGTCTTCTGTGTGTTATTTCTGGTAGACAGCTGTGGGCTACAAACTGATGTTTATACCATTTCTTCAGCTGCGTAGTTCATTAGGAAAAGTTAATTTTTTGTTTTTCATAGTGCAGAGCACCATCTGGATTGATGTGAAATGTATCTGGAAGGCTCTACAGAGTGGGATATTGTTTATAATTAAAAATAACAAAAAGGTTAGCATAACAGTTGGGATTTTGAATCTCTTACCGCAGAGCATGACCTGAGTTTAGTAGTTCTGACACATCCAATGGCTTGGAGCCAAGATCCATTGTGTCTGAGCCACAAAGGCTCACCAGAAGAGTGCAATAAAAAGGCATTTTAATTTGGGTCAGCCGTGAATGCAAAACTGTGGGCTCTGTCATTAGCACACATATGTGGCATAGGGAGGGCTGGTGAAATCCTCTGTCTCATTGCCATCAGGGCATCTGGCTCGTCAGCCACAGAGTGCTCTGCCAGCACAAGCTGTGTCTAATGCTCTGCACTGTGAATAATGAAACATACAGTGACTAAAATTCTTATATGTTTGAGACTGCATGTGATCAGCTGGTGTGATAAATTGAGGATTTCATCCTCCTCCTGTACTGGAGCTGTTTGTACCACAGTTTGACTGTAACTGGAGCTTATTGCTCATACAAATATAGGTAATGATGATATGTGGGGATTCATTTAAGGTAATTTTGTCAATAAGTGAAACTTCCATTTTGAGCTTTAGATTTTGTCCTGTTTGCAATCGTTTAATATGCAAGGCATGAGATACTTGGCATTAATTCTTGGGGTGAGAGGGCCTAAAGTTTTTTAACATAAATCAGTTTGCCAACCAGTGTGTATGTGCTAATGTGTTTTTATATTTGAGATGAATAATGTTACTTCCTATTTAAAGAACAAGAAGAGTACCTTTTCTGGAGTTTTCTGTCTGTGAGTTCTGAGCTTGTGGTTTACAGGATGGGTCTGAAAAAGACAAATATATGAATATCTGCATGTCCATAAAAATCTTGTACAGGTCAGTGGGATAACATAGAATATTCTCAGAATGGGAAATTAAGTGCCTGGTAATAGTAGCATGATGAGGACTTACTGAAATAGCAAAAATTGGTCCTACAAGAAAAATGAAGAGAGCTACAGCCTTCATGCTTTCCAGATCTTCTAGAGGACAACAGTTAATGGTACAGGGGTAAAGCTTAGAAGTTTCCTTTCTGCAAGAAACATGAAAACAAAAAAAGTTAGGATTTGGTATAATGACCTAGAAATGACTGATAGAAGCAATGCAGTGGCTGACATAACTTGTTTAGTCTGGAGACCCACAAAATTGCCATGCAGTGTCCTGTAAACTCAGATGTTACATCAGCTTAACTGGAGGACACTTTGGTCTCAGTTCTTTGACAGGGATTAAGCTGTAGGCTGTGCTCACAAACTCCAGTGGGTGTTACTGAAAGGCAGAGTTGTGACATCGGCTGAGTATTTAAATGCTTACAAATACTTGTATTTATCCACTCCTCTGAGATACCACCTTGTGAAAAATGGCTCTATTTTATTGAACTCTGAGGCAGTGTCTGCTTGTGGCATCTCTACGGCTGAGGTGTCTCCTGGCTGCTCCCCTCTGTGTCTGGTAGGAAGAATTAAGTGATGAAGTTCTGCTCAGCAGGTCTCCAAGCTCAGAAGTGCTGCCCAGGCTGCTTGAAGAATGGGTACAGTCCTGCTTTGGATGCAGTCCTGCTTCTGTGCTTTCTCAGCAATTGTCACCCAAAGTGACAATCTGGAAGATCCTTTGAGAAGGAAGATCTTTTGGAAGATCCCTCTGTTAAACATTGTTTAATGTCATCATCTTTCAGTTAATGAGGATCAAAATACTCATTAGTGGGGCATATCTAGTATGCAATCCATTTTTTCTTGCAGTTAGCTCATTCAGTCTCCAAACGACCTCTTGACTAATTATCTATTATCTCTTTGACATTCACAGTTAGTCGTCTAAGATGTTTTCAGAGGGAAAGGCAGAATACAACAAAAGCCATTAATGAGCATACACAAAATGCCTCACTGGGCTGGGTATGGGCAGTCAGTTCAGATCAAGGTAAGTGTTGTTAGACTGAGGGTTATGCAGGCAACTTCTCAGAAATGCAGGGAAACAATCACATTTCATGTAAAGCCCTAAAAACTGTGTACTTTGCTTTTTGAAGGCCTGGCAAGTGACTGAGGAAAGAAGGAGCTGAATGTCAGGTAGGCTTGATTTCTGTTTCTTTCTGTTCCTGGTGAGCAACACAGATCTGGGCATGTCACTTAACTGAGTTTCCTTTGTAAAAACTCCCATTTGTCATATTTGTTTTGGTGAACTAGTTTAAGAGTTATAAATGAAAAGTTCTGCGTGTTGTATTTTATTTATAATTGCAGTTTTCTAATTTGGCTTGTGTCTCTGTCTGTAAAAGTTGCCTCTCCTGCCTTTGTCCAAATAATGAAAAAACAGTTGGAACAAATCTGAGTTAAGGTGACAGGACAGGGCTTTTGTATTTTCTTTTCTTAGTAGTAGCAAGCCCACAGCAGCCCACAGGAAGCACAAGTCTTGAATAAGTATTGAATTATTAGGGAAGCCTGACCACACTGAATGGAGTGTTATATGATGCATTGTGAGATTTTTTTTTTCTTTATTTTACACTGAAATCTAAGTGGGAAGACACTTCATTCTTGCTTTAATTTCCAAATATGTCCTAAGGAAGAGAATTCTTAAAAGCAAGCTTTTGTAACATGTAAGTTTAATAGAACCATCAGAGAGGAACGATTACACAAGAAGCTATTTTCAAAAGCAGGGAGACATCTCCCTGGGAAAATGAAGTCATTATACTCTGCAGGAGAATCTGTAGGAAAACTTAGCCAAAATGTGAATAGGAAAATTTCTTGAGTATGGTGGGGTTTTTGACCAAGAAATGAGGAATTTAACAATACTTCAGCATGGGTTATTGAGCAAGCAATGCTAACTAGGAGTACTGGGTTTGCATGGCAAGGTTTTGTTGGCAGGAGGCTACAGGGCTACCATTCTAATAATGTCAACAGTCACTTGAAATACTCATCAATGACATGATTTTTAGTAAAAACATAAGTGTGATACTCTTAAATTACAACTGGTACAGCACATTCCTGTTTGTAGGTCTGTTTCAGAAGCCCCTGTGAGAGCATGAGTACATTATACACGTAGAAGCTGGTTTATGTGCATACACACATACAACTAAAAGGCAGAGTTTGAGGCAGGTATTTGATCTGAGTAAAAGAAGAGATCACAATAAGAAAATAAATATTAAAGCATAAAACTATTTCACTCATTCTCTACCAGCAAATAGCAGCTAATTAGACTTGATCCCTCTGATGCTGCCAGTTTTACAGCTGCAAAAGCCATCAGGCATAAGTCCTTGATGGCTGAGTGCAAACAAATCAAAACCAAACCAAAAGTATTTCAGGACATCTTAAAACAATTTTTAAACAAACTTTTAAAAACAATTTTTAAACAAAAATTCACATTAACTCAATGTTAATTGTTTAATCTCTTACGTTTCCCTTCTACCATTTCATTCTATTTTCTACTTGTTTAGATCTGAGTTTTTACAGTTTTGGGATTCTTTTTACCCAGAGCTCTCTGTAATTTAAGATCAGATCAAGTCAAAATGAGCTGCTTTGATTTAATTTGAGGAGAGGAAAATGAGACTTACTTATTAGGCAGAATTATTTTGATATTAGTTGGTGGGTTTTGTCCTCTCCCAGAATCTGCATTTCTTTCAGGGGCTCCCTGTTTGGTACATGTTTGCACTAGCTCTACTAACACATTTCTGAAATGTTCCTTCAAGACCAGCCAGAGTTTCTCTCTCTCTTCTCCAGTATGAGAAAAGAAGGATGAATCTGGTTTTTTGGCCTTGTCTATTGGACTAAGGTTCCTAAACTGGTATTTCAAGAGGTCGTTGAAGTGTTGGGAAATTAGGTTGCACTGTGGCTTTCAGCTGGAGCAAAGTTCCAAAGGAGGTGTGTACTTTTCTTGGCTCCTGTTGGCCATAATGCTTTATTGTTTCACAAGATCACTGGAAAAATAATTATCCCAGTAGTAAGATAAGAGTTGTCTTCCTCAACACAGTAACTACACAGTGTTTCCTCTTACAAAGGACACTTCTTTCTGTTCTAGACAGAAACATCTGAAATGTGTTATCCTTAAAATAGATTATACCGTATGAAAGCTTCAGCTATTTTGCAGTAAGTGGAAAAAAAAAAGCAGAGGGTTAGATACAAAGCATTCTAAATTTTTAATTAAGAATAAAGACGAAATAGTACCATATCAGTAGAAGAGGTGCTCCTTCTTGGCCTGCCACTGATGTACTGGAAATCCTTGAGCTTTGCAAAACGTTGCTGCTTTTCCTGAGATGTACTTGTCTGAAACAGACCCTCTCAGCAGATGCCTTCTGCTGCAAGCTTCAGTGAAGGAAGATGGTACTCTTTGGGTCTTGGTGGAACAAGGAATCCTAGGCTTCCATGGGATGAGGTGGGGGCAATGGGCTAGTGGAATTCTGCTGGATTAATTGAATCAGAAAGACAATTTGGTGCTCATGGGCTGCGGGCCAGTGGAGCTCAGCGGCTGTGTGGGAAGGACATATTTAGTGTTGTGCAGGGAGGGGAGCCAAAGGGAGGGGGTGCAAGACTTCCTGCTGCATCAGCTGCTCCCAGAAGAGCTGAACTAAGGGATCTGCTGGGGCAGCCACACTGTGGGCCCGGGGAAAGCGGAGCACAAGGGATGCAAGTCCCTGCTAAACTGCCCACTGTTGTTTCAGTATGCTGCATATGGTGTGTGTAAGTCTGCAAAAAGATAGAAACTCTGAATTAAATATGTAAAACCCAGTATTGGTTGGAGACTCTTGCATAACTCTGAGGAGTTTGCTATTTGGAAGCTGTTGCCATGGCTGTGCTGCCTGTCTGCCATAGCGACGGCACAGAGTGAGCTGGTGAGGAGTGTGGAAACCTCTGTGAGCCTCTGCAGCAGAGCCTTTGTGGCTTTTGGTTCTGCAAACGTTAATGAGTTTATTCTTTATTTTTTTCTCATCTCATTATTCCGTAAAATGTTCTACCTGAACTGGAATACTTTCTGGGAGGTTGTCCAGAAATAGTGGGGGGGGATGCACCAATGTAAGAGCAGAGGCACTTCCAGCCTCAAATTCCCCATTCTGCCAATATCCTCTCTTCCTAAGGAGGACACTTTACATATTGTGTTGACATGACTGAAAGAGAGGTTGAAGCAAAATGAAATGAAGTGTGTGAATGGTAAGAACTGTAATGCAAATGCTGAAAATTCAGTCACTTTAGATAATATTTTAATATGATTCTTTTTAAAGTTTCAGTTTTAGTGGCTTCTGCTCTTTTCACCCAAAAAGGTAATAGACGTTGGGTGTTGATTAGACAAGATGCAGTGAGAAATGTACAAAAATTGACCATGTTTTATGTGGCCAACTGTGAAGTTCATAGTTAATTTTAAAAAACAAGAAAAAAAGAGCCTGAAATCACAGCTGAGCCCTTGTTCTGTGGACCAAGCAGAAAAAAACCCCTTTGACAAAAGCCCATGAGAAATTCTTTAAATCCTTTCCCCTTTTATCTCTGCTTCTCTGCCTGGAAACTAATTCATGCCTATTGGAGTTGAAATTGTGCTGGTCTGTCAGCCAGTCAGTGTTGAAAGGAGTGGGGATATGTCAGAACTTCCCATTTGTTTTTTCTTTTGTTATGCATGCTGAAAAGATGATTGGTTTTATCTATTCAAAACTTTGTTGTGTGCTGTGCTGTACCATCAGATTAGTTTTACTGGGTTATCAAAGATTAAGTGGCTCTCCCGTGATTTTTCAATATTCCAGATAGGGATGGACTCTCAGCTGATAGAAGAAAACTGTTCAGGTGGCTCCCCAGAAATTAGGACAAGTACACCAATGTTAATTTTAAGGTAGCTAAATATTAACTCTTTTTGTCATAAGATTTTCTGGTAATGGCTATTAACGTTGCCTTGAAGTTCTTAGTTCACAAAAAATAGCCCCAGACTGTGAAGAACTGTGCAGAAACTTGAAGCTGAAATTTGTAGGTGTTTGAGGGTTATTACTGGAAAACTGTATGTGATTTGTAGGCTTTGCCTGTTTCTGTGTTTAAACAGCTTTCTTGGGACTTACAGGGCAGGGGGGAGGAAATGTTTGGGTTTTGAGGACACTGAGGGATTATACATTGTTTAGCAGAGCTGTTACATATTTATTAAATATTTAATTAAACAATATTTTCTAGCTTCATGTTTGATGACAAAATGCTTTGGTTGAGAAGATCTCTGGTTGTTTTCCTATGTCTCCAGGAGGCCTGAGCTTGACTTGGGGCCATCAGTCCTAGTGCTCCAGCCCTCAGCCAGCCCCAGTGTGCCAGGCTGTATGCTTTTTGGAAACATTCTCAGTGGTGGATTAGTAGTTCTGTTACCAGAAAGAGGTGCTGTGCCAACAAGGTAAAGGGAAGAGGGTAGCCAAGTAGTTGCTGAGCTAAGTGAAAGGGAGGATATGCAGCAAACAATAGAGAAAGATTAAACACAGAAGAAAGAAGACAGATGAGTACAGGGCGGTGAAAAAATTTGCTTTATCGGATTCACTGTGACAGCTGCTAAATAGACACTTTAAATGGGACACTTTAAACAAAGGAAGAAGAGCAAAACCTCAGAGAATTTTGCGTTACATTTATTCATATGCCTGTCTTGCATTGTGTTCTCTGGCAGCAAAGATCTGTGGGTCTGACAGACTGTGGGGGAGATGGAGTTGGGCTCAAAAGATATTTGTTTTTATTGGAGCTGTCGGCACCTCTGCGTGCTCAGTCCAGCCAGAGGGTTCAGGTCTCTGCCCACAAGAGAGTGGTGTTGAGCCATCCACTTCCAGACCATGTACCAGGGTTCAGCTTACAGGCTTTTAAACTGTAAGGTAAATTTTGACCTTGGTGCTCATTCTGATTTACAAATAAAGTTTGACTGGTCCATCAAATATGCTTTACCCCAAAATGAAAATGCCTAAGCAAGTTGGAACTCAAGTGTTTTAGTGTAGATAAAGAAACTGTGCACCTATACTGGGTATTATATAAATTATATAATACCTAGCTATGTATCTATGCTTTTTCTCCTTTTACTGCAGAGGGAAAAAAAGAGCAAAAAGAACCACAAAACAACAAGCAGACGTGAAACTGAGTCTGATTGCAGTCAGTGCTGATGTGTGTGTGCTGTGCAGTCCCAAGTGGTGAAGATCACAGTCTGCCAGGTGGTGTTGAGAGGGCTCTAGGCACATCCCTGCTTGCCTCTTAGCCATTAATTAACAGCTGATCAGGGAATTTAGGGAAGTCTTGGTGTAACTTCCTTAACAAAAGATGCATCTGAAGCCTTTGATGAGCCTGTGAAATGGTCTTCATTTAGATAACTGTATAAATTATTTAGATTCTCAAAAGATCACAGCCTGTAGCTACTCCCGCTGGAAATGTTGGCAAGTACTGCTTGTCCTTTCCTACTCAAAATGATTGATAGGGTTCCTGTGGACTACAGAGGCATTTCATGGGGAGTTCAGTTTTCTTGAGAAAGGTAGAAAAAGTGGTTGGAGACAGTGCTGGGGATAGGAGGGAACTGGTGCCTCTGACCAGCTCTGTTCAGTTGTGCCACACCAAAGGAATACTGGGGGTGGGGGGGCCTTCTGTGCCTAATTTGGGGGGAGGCAGGAGAATATCAGTTGTAGCTCTTTAGGTATCTTATGATAGAGATTCTGATCAGGAAGTTTTTCCAAGTATTTTTGCATGCATTTCTTTCTAAATTAACTTACATACTGAAAATAAACCACTGATAATTACAGTAAATACAATATATAGGTGTGTTCATATACAAATATGTCATAACCTCTGGACTAAGTAATATTAATGCATTACTGCTTTCTTCTTTCCTCAAAAGGAAGAAAACTTGACTGCCTTCTGGAGGCTCTTTGTGCTGAATTTGGAGTGAAGTTTCTATACTCTGAAAAACGAAATTTTGGCACAGCTTTTTTGACACTAAAGGCTGCCCTTCTCAATTAGATACCAGCAATGCCTGGAGTCCTTTCGAGACTGGCAAGCATTTCTGGAGCATAATAATAAATGCATATGAGCTGCGGCTGAGTATACTGAAACTGAGTTATCTCCCAAGAGGTTTTTGTTGAGATTTTTCACTAAAGTGTAGCTTATCATTAAATACATTTTAAAAATCACAGAGACACAAAGTTAAAACTCTTCCTATGTGATCTTTTTGGCCTGTTACTTGGTCAGTTCTGCATCTAAAAACAGGTTCCCTTGAATACAGACTATGTGGTTGCACAGTTTATCTTTTGCTCTAACCCAGGAGCCCTCCATCATCAGCGTTTTATTCCATACAGCACTAGTTCTGTCTAGTTGCACATCACAATTCCTTTGCTTTATTACACTTCAGCAATCTCAGCTAGTCAAAACTCTATTGTGGCTTTTTATTTCTTGTTCTACCTGCATTAAATGCTGTACTGGATGTAAATTTGCCTGTGATTTTCATGATGCCTGGGAAGACAAGAAGTGCCAGGCAGGACTCCTGTTGCCTGGATGTATGGAATGAGCCGCACTTATGGCGTGTGGGAAGTGACTCCAGATGGGACCAAGGCTCCGGCATGGCTGCCCCTGTGCTGCTGCTATATCAGGCTTTGTCTGTGATGCAGTCAGGGTGTTAGAGACTCTCATCCTGTCTCCTGAGAGCTGCTGCTCTCGGCTGTGTCATGCTTGACCACAGTGCCTGCATAGGTTGAAATTAAATGTTTAAAAAGGAGGGAGAGAAATAAACATCTTGCCCAGCCGGGGAACATTTGAGTCCCGTTGGGGAGGAGCTATTTTAAAGCTCAGACTGAGGGATGGCTATTTTTGCCCGTCAGCCAGACAGACTCAGCTAATGGTCTATATTATTCAAACCCTTTTCTTGAACAAATTCTTAAAAAGAGGAAGGAAGAAAGAGCAGGAAGAGTCCTTAAGCCAGCAAGAGGTAGACATGGCTCAAACATGAAAAGATCTGTACCCTTCTGTTCTGCAGAGATGTGCTTTATTTTTATTATTCAGATGTGCATTTGCTTTAACAATGAGGCAAAGAGATGAAGTTCAGCGTGAGGATTTTAAGAGCAATTCTACTGAAAACACTTGTGTTGTACAAGCTGTACAATCTCTATGTGTGTCTCAAGAGGAGGTGGTTATTGCACTTAATCATTTCAGACACACACTGCTGCCAGAGGCTTTCACGGACGTGTAACACAGCAGGGACTGCTCATTGGGACTCAGCTTCCTAATTTCTGATGTTCTTGCCTTAAAACTGCCTGTGTAGATGGAATTAAATCTTAGGGCAGGGGGAAAACCAGGTTTTATATTATGGATGGGTGCCATTTCATTGCATTTCCAACCTGACTGCCACGTGAAGTGACTCTGCAGATATTTGGGAGCACCATGAAGCAAATATAACTGGGGAAAAAAGCCAGGTTCACTTGTGATGGGGAATCTGATGTAAAAAGCACATTGAGAATCACAAAAGAGTTTGTCAAGGCTGTTTATTTAGTAAGTGCTGTGATCTTTGGTGATGTCAGAAGGGCAATGAAGCTGGTGAAGGGTCTGGAGCACAAGTCTGATGAGGAATGGCTGAGGGAGCTGGGGTCGTTTAGCCTGGAGAAGAGCAGGCTCAAGGGGAACCTTATCACTCTCTACAGCTGCCAGAAAGGAGGCTGTAGCCAGGTGGGGGTTGGTCTCTTCTCCCAGGCAACCAGCAACAGGACAAGAGGACACAGCCTCAAGCTGTGCCACGGGAAGTTTAGGTTGGAAATTAGGAAGAATTTCTTCACAAGAAAGGATGATTAGACATTGGAATGGACTGCCCAGGGAGGTGGTGGAGTCACCATCGCTGGGGCTGTTCATGGAAAGACTGGACGTGGCACTCAGTGCCAGGGTCTGGTTGACGTGGTGGTGTTTGGCCATGGGTTGGACACAATGATCTCTGAGGTCTTTTCCAACCTAAATGATTCTGTGATTCTGTGACAAGCAGCAAAGCCTTTGTCCATAAGGAGACATAAGGATTGTGCAACATTGCAATTAATGTTCCTTGTTGTTTCAGGAACAGCATGGTCTTAGCATGGAGGGTCACCCTCTCCTGTCATGGTCCTGGTTCTGCTGGTATTCCATATAGTGTGTCAGCGACTTATTTCAGCTCTAATGCTGGCTCTGTCTTGCTCAGGAATCAGCAAAACCCAAGTGTAATTTTGTAGAGCTAAACCAGCCCATCCTGCTCCTGGGCCTCTCTTACCCTGCCTCCAAGCCAGCATTTCAGGGAGCTTCCCTTGCTCCTGGGAGCTTGGGGACAACAGCTCTCAGGGCATTTTGCCTTGGCTAGGGGCAACGAGGCATTTCCCTGAAGCAGGTAGCTGCTCTTAGGATTTGCAGGGAACAGGAGGGTTTTGGTCCCCAGCTTCTGCCCTGGGTGACTGCTCCCCTCTTCCCTCAGGTTTTTCCACTTGCTGCATGCATCCTCAACTTTGTGCAACTGCCTGTTCCTCAAATAGAAATAAATACCGAGGAGGGTGTGTTATTGGTGCCAGCACGAAGGTCAGGTTCCTATCAAACCTGCCATCTGCGTGTGTGATGTCTTGCAGCCTCTCACAAGACAAAGACAGGGCTGGGGGTGGGTGGGTGTAATGTCTGCAGTGTCTGCTGTTCAGCCAGCCAGGAGTTTAAAAATACCACTTGTGAATGACCTGATGGGAGCAGTTTTAGAAGGCAATCCACGCCCAGCACATTTCAGTTTTCTGATGGGAAAGGAATTTGAAGAGATGTTTATTTCAAAACAAAATTTACTAAACAAGAAGGGAACAGGACACTGGGGGGAGATAAATATCACTGGTAGGGTGGCTGGTGGCTTTCACTGCAGTCCCAATGCCTGTTTGGGGTCGCTCAGGGCACTGGATTTCTACTGGGGAGAGGGGAGCAAAGGGGCAATGAGATGGGTGAGCTGGGAGGGCAATAAGCAGGACGCTGCCCTGCTTTCCAGGGGGTGGCAGGGACCTTCTGTCAGGAAGGGAGGACTGAGGAGAGAGAAACACTCTTTCCATAAGATACTCCTCTTGTTCCCCAGCACTAGAAACTCAGAAGGCATTTACACGAGCTCATTTCCTCTTTAGGCAAGGTTTGGGGTTAGAGAAAGCTTGATGTAGTTGAGCTGGTTTAAGATTTGTGTCTCATCCTCAGTGAACTCCTTGGATTTTTATAGAGATCCATCTTACATCTTTTGTGGGGGTGCCAAATTACTTTTTGAGTGAAGGCTTCCTGGATGATTCCAGATGGTCATGTCTGGTTATATACTCTGGGTATTCAAGATGTGCCTCACGTAGTAAAACTTCCATTTCTATTTGTTTAATTTTCTTGTTCTTTTATTTTAAGAACTTAGTTTATTTCTTTGCCTTTGCAGAAACTCTTGGTAAATTACACAGTACAGCTATAAAAGTGTTCCCATTGTCTTTTGCCTAAATTAAGTGACAGTAAAGGCGTAGAGCATTCTTTTGATAGGCCTTTTTTTATATGCCTGTTTTGGTATTTTTCATCAAAAGGGTTTTTGAGATCACTTTCTGATCAAAGACTGGTTTTCATTTCCAAGCATCCTTCTCCAGTGCTGTAGCAACAACTTCCTGTCTGTATGAGTTATGCTAATTTCAGTGCTGAAAAATCCAAAAATATCTGAAGAGAGAGGAATCAAATTATAGTTTTGCCATGGGATGAGATAGTGGGAAGGGGAAGGATGCTGTACCTTCTCCCTGTGTGGGCACGGGTGCCTTTCTCTCTGTGCTCAAAGGGAAGCAGGACCCAAACGGGGAGCAAGCAAAGCACTTGTGTGGAAGAACCATCTTTCAGAGATCTGTGTTGCCTGCTTTTCCCCAGAAATTCATCTCCTTAGGTCCACAGCCATTAAAGAACAGCCTGTCAACAGCACCCCACATTGTGTAGAGCAAGATCTCCATGGCCACCACTTCAGGACCTAACCGTTACAGAAAAGGAAAGAAAGGATAATAATTTGGAATATTTCTACACGTAGAATTCTCAATAATACTATATATTTTCTAGTTTCTTTGTTACCCCCTAAAGCCAGAAGTTTTGGCCCAAATGTTGGTGAGCTGTGTATCACTCAGGGATCTGCAGTGCCCAGCCCATGCCCATCTCTTGCTCCCACACATCAGCCCCTCTGTGCTGCATCCCACACCTGCATCATGGCAGCATTTCCCTGTGCTGCACCACTGTGTTGGGATCATGGCCATTAGCCCCTTGTTGGCTGTGAGGCTGTCCTGGTACAGCACAGCAAGGGCTGGGTTTGTTAATGGAAAATTATGGGCTTTTCTGGAAAAGATCCCAAAACTGAGTGGGGTTTAATGACGCCTGTTTGAGTGCACAGTTTGCATTAATGCTCAGCCAGCTCACACTGGCTTTATTTTTTTTGGTTTCATTGAAAGGAAAAAAAATGGGGAAGTGAATCAAACTGAGACCTCCCTTTATTCCATTCATTTTTCGGTTGGAGGGAATGGAAAGATTTGAGCTTACCTGCTGGAGCACATTAGTCACATGAAGAGATGATGGCTGTGGGCATGGGCAAGATTTGAACGTGGGCTGGGTAGTGAAGTTCTTAAACCCACAGTGATGATGGGATTATGGGTGAGACAGATCAGCTTTTGTGGCCTGATTTCTTCAGTAAGGAGTGCCAAGACTCTGCTGAAGGTAAAGGATGCCCTGGCACATAAGCTGGGGTGACTTTTCCAGGGATCCTCCAGCTCCCGTGTGGTTGGGCAGACGAAGGAAGTCCTTTCATGGCTTTGCATTCCCATTTGGGCTGCCTCTGGAGAAGAGCCTGGCAGAAGACAGAGGTGGTGATGCCACTTCCTCATAGAAAGCCACAGCATGTACCATGTAATTACATCTGGGCAGAGCAGGGCTGCTCCTGCAGCACAGTTACATACGTGACTGGAGCAGGCAGTGCCGGGCTTTGCAGACATGTCAGGAGTCACAAGTACTAGAAACCCTCAGGAAAGCTTTTGTCAATAACTGGAGCTCTGAAGTTCCTAAAAACAGTTGGAGGGGAGCTTTGCGTTCCTGGTCCTGCTGTGGGACCATGCAGGTAGGGAACAGGCAGCACCTGTTCTCCACCCTGCTTCCCCAGACAGCACCTTGCTCTCATCTGTTTGCATCAGTCTGCCCTGTTTGCCTATCAAACATATTTTCACATCTTTGTTTGTGTTATGCAAAATCGAATTCTGTGCACAAGGGTCAATGCTTATCCAATATTCATTTCTTATGAACATTTTTTGATTCCTGCTTCTTATCTCCTGTGCAATATTCTTGTATGCATTCTGCACTCAGAAAAAAAGCACTGAGTAACGAGGAATTTCCAGCAAGAATAGTGAAGAGGAACTAGACTGAGTCAAAAGGTAGTGATGGGCATGTGCAATCACACGTATGCAACTCCTTTGAGGTGTACCATTGAATTCTGCTGGAAGTTTAACAGAGTGTGAATACACTTGCCCAGCAGAATTAGGCTGTTGTGTAAGACTCCATCAGTCATTTACAGCTGCTCATTTGGTGATTGGTACAATATTATTAAGAACAACTAGGGGGAGAAGAAAAAGCTTCATTCATCAACATCAAAAAGCTTTATTCATCAAACAAGGAAGAGTGTTAAAGTCATCATGGTGTTAACAGTGAACACTTGATCCAGCCTTATAACTGGTATCTGAATTGGGTGAACTGATTACTGGGGGAATAAGTTGAAGGTCTTATAAATGTAGGTCTTAAAAGCAGTCAGCTTCAATTCCTACTGCAGTCCCTGTGAAAGTGGAGCAGGAATGCAGACCCCTGCCTCAGGATCAGAGGTGGGTGCTGTGGTGATGTTCCTGAGCTCTATCTTTGGGTGCTGGAAGTCAGCTGTGCACAGCTTCACATCAGCCCCAATGCCTCTGTGCTTTAAGAGCATGTCAGAAGGGAAAGACTCCCTGCCCTTACCCACCCACACCTACAGAGCACTTTGGCTGCTGGCTGAGTGCTCATACAGGCTTGTCACCAACAATCCCATGTATTATTTTCAGAAAAATAACTTTCAGTAAGCAACTGCAGATTTTTCTTTGTTGCTCTGATATTCAGAACACTACTATAATGCTTAAGCTTGGCCTACCCCTCCCCCCAGTATTTAACCACCTTTTTAAGAACTACAGAAAACCAAGAAACATCTCCTTGAATTTAATACTTGTTTCTTGCTGAAAAGTGGTTTATCATAAGCATTTAGATTCCTGTATAATGTAGAGTAGCTTCTGTGGGATTTTTATTTTTTCTATGACATAGACCCTTGTGCTATATGGAATATTGTGAAAGATGTGGGTACATCACTCACATAATAATAGTTAATAGAAAGTTAGATTGTGAACCAAATGAAAGTCACTGAATGTGTGATGTGGTGTGCTTTTATTTTCTGTGGTTGTATTGGGTTGAGACTTCTCTGCTTTTGTGAGTTGTTTGGCATTGCTTGGGTTTTGGTACTGGGGAGTTTGGGGGGTTTTTTTGGGGGGGTTGTTTTTTTTTGTTCCTTCTGGTATTTTTTTTAGTGTTATCAGGATTTTGAGGATTCAAATGTCCTTTGGAGGTATGAGACAAATTGCTGCCAGTCTCTTGCTGAGAGCTGCACTGATGGTGTCTGTCCGGTTTTTCCAGGCTCCCAGGGGACTGTGGTAATGCTTCCTGTCCAGCTACACTGAGCAGCAATAAATTTAGCCCAAGTGAGCCATAATGACAGTACAGGAATCAGAGGAGTGCTGACCACTCTCTAGGAGGATCTGGCACTCCATACAGACATCTTCATCCCTTGAGCTGCCAGCCCTGCCCTGACCTCACTGCCCACTCTGGGCAGCCTGTGCCTCCGCATTACCCGTTTGCACTCGTGCAGTGCCTGTTTCGTACAATCATTTCCATCAGCCATTTCCTCCTGACGTTTTTTTCCCCTCCAACAAAAAATCAGGGTGCTGTGACTCAGGACACAGACATGCACCTGACCCACACACACAGCACAGCTGCTCCTATGTCACCCTGAGGAGCTCACTGATGTGAGGGCAAGGCTGGCCCCTGATCACTGCTGTATTTTCCTTCTTGAGAGCACTGATGCTGCACGACTTTCCAGAGCTCTGCAATTCCAGCTGGAGTGGGAGCGAGCACAGGGTGAAAGGTGCAGAGAGCTTTTCATGTTAAGGCTGTGTTATTGTTCCACTTCCACCTTGTGATCTACAAATACTTATTTCTCTCACCTCCCAAGGGGCTGAATTGTGAGCAGGAAGTGATTGTGAAAGATCCTGTACTCTGAATGAGATGTTAGGAGCTGTAATTACTCACTGGTGTCTCTAAGATTACTGCTGTCAGTGCTGAGCTATTGACAGCCCCATGGCACTGGAGCTACCTGGTAGCTGTGCCAGCGTTGTCAAAACCAGTCTCTGCTCTGAGGCAGAGCTGAGCATCTTCCCCTGCCCTTATTTTGACCGAGGGCAGCAAGATGCAGTTGTGCCTGTGTGCAGGAAGACGTGTTGGATCTTACAGTGATCGGGCAGAAATGAGACATCCTTATCCACATCTGATGAAGTCACAGCCTCTAATGAGTGAATTCAGCCAAGCTGACTGATGAATATGGATTTATAGGACCTGACAATCCAGTCACACACATCTGGCAGGGATGACACAAGGTACCTGTCCAGCCATGAGCTCCAGCTGCAGCGGGCACGATGTGGATAGCAGTTATTGCTCCATGCATTTTGCTTTGGCAAAAGTGGCACAGAGCAGGTACAGCACTGTGAGCCTTCATCCCAACAGACCATAGGGGCGATGTGCTGGTGTTGCTGGAGCCCACTGCTCAGAGTGGGATGGTAGAAAAATGCTAGAAATAGAAGTGAGGGGAGTGTGGGGCTGGCATAGGAGGTGGGGAGTGAGGCATTTTGGGAGTTTGCCTTTCATGTGTTTTGGGAAAGGGCATGGTGCTTCTTGTTGGTAGGATAAGGTCGGCACCTCCCCTCAACAGTGTCACAGAGACTTCAAACAGCCTGTGATGCCTGAAATAGGGCAAATGATTGGTGCCTTAAAAGTGCCTGTTTTCTCTGACTGCAAAGGAAACTCCATGGTGAATATGGAAGGGTGGGTTAATGATCCTACCCCTGTGCTGTCAGGAGGCCAGGGGAGAGGGCTGTCAGTCCTGTGCAGAGGTCTAGCATTAGCAGGTGCCCTGTGTGTGTCTGTAATTCAGGGCCCCACGACTCAGGCTCCCATGAGATGTTTTTTACCAGCAAGATGTAACATATTTTAGAGGGTTAGCAGAAACCAAACTTGTGCACGCCTCCATGCTGTGACAAACGCACTGGTAATTTCTTATCACAGCATTTGTAGCTTTGAGGCTTGCTCCCAGAAGGAGTTGGAATATCAGTGCTGCTTTTCAAACACCTAAAATGTCATCATTATCTACTGGGTTCTGTGTCACGTTAATGCTGTGAAACACAGACAATGTTTATTCAGGTAGCAAAATGAAACTGCATTATAACACCTGTCACCAGAAAGTGTAGGGCAAAGGGATTTGGATTTGAATCTGACCGTAAGGTAGGAGCTGGTGTTGAGTGCTGAGGACGTGTCTTGGGTCCTGCCCTCATCCTAGTCTTCCTTGTTCCAGTTCATTCGTTGATCCTTTTCCTTTTGATGCTGCTGTCAAAACCCATAGGTCTGTTCAGGAGAGAAGTGCATCAGCAACATTAATATTATTAAAATACCCTGGACTGAAAAAAAAGAGAGGGAATGGTGATTTTTTGAACAATATCACTTTCTTGAGTTTTTGATGCTGAGCTGTCTTGATCAGTGGGGGAGGGCAGCTGTTACATTCCTCCTCCGCCAGCTGGTTCTCTGCAGTGCAAGCTTTACTCTTGGCTTTGGCATCTCTTATCCCTCCTGCTGTCTGCACTCATTTATTTCTTCTGTTCTCATGGACACCACGCAGTCCAGATTGTCAAACAGAGAAGTGATATTCCTGCATCTTCTTACCAGCCCTGCCAGTCTTCTCATTTCTCACTTGGCCACCTCCTCCCTGGTAGTCTGATGGTGCCAGGTTTCCCCCATCTTCCTTCCAGAGACTGAGCATCTTGGTAGGGTAGGACTTGGGGAAATGCCCAGTGGCATTTAAAGCACCCATCAGACAGCTGCTGCTCCCACCCTCAGTCCATTTCTCACCTCTGACGTAACAACAGAAATAATAATTAATAATTTTTTTCTTTATAAGGTTAATTGTAAGGTTACAATATGTGGGCTGGGGTTTCCTTTCCTTGCAAAACACAGGCAGATCTGCTTGGGCAGTGTGGCTAATGCTGTAGGATGATCTCTGGAAGGGATTTGGGGAACAGACCTTGTTGTTTGACCCAGGGCTATTGGAGATTACAGGAACGAGGGTCAGGCTGGGGTGCTGGCAGTGAGCATTTTTGGGTGTGCTGGTGCTGTGGGTATTTCAGGGCCAGTGGAAAGGAGGGAAGTGACCTTTGGATGGTGGCTGGTGGGGTAATGGGTGACCTGTGTTATAAAAGAGCTGGGCATGTAGAGCTTGGTGTTTATCTCCTTTTTGCACCACAGCACCTGGACATGAGGCAGCACCAGATCTTTGGGGGCTGAGTTAAATGCAGGTTTGACATTACAAAAAAAAAATACAACAAAACATGGTAATTGTTGGAGGTGCCTAAAAAAGGTTGGCAACATGAACTCATATCTGGCTGGGGACAGGGGTATAATTTTGTCGCAGGTCAAAGGGAAAATACATCCCACAATATCTGCAGCAGGGATCAGGTAGGGAAGAAGAGGGAAAACATCTGCTGAAGGTATGGGCATGAGAGTGAGTGGCTTGGTGGTGACCATCTCGAGGCCAAGGGGCTGTGGGGAAAATAGTGGGGCCGAGTTACACTGGGGCTTCCTTGCATGGGGGGCAGGAGGAAGGAGAAAAAAGGATGCTCATCACATTCGGCACCTTGCAGTCCTCACAGGGCAGACACACATGGACTGTGGGCTGGTAATGAAGGGGGGGAAACAGCAGGAGATTGTGAGAATGAAATTAAACCCAGCAGCAGACTGACGTGTCTGGTTTCACAAGATGCTCTGTCCAGCACGAGGCAAGCCATCTGGATGCTGTTTTCTATAGCCTGGGCAAATTCAGAGAACCTGCATTTTACAGAGCTCTGTCTCAATCCTGACCCTGCCCAAGTTTCCTTCAGTCATTTATTTCTCAGTGCCAGCATCTCCTGTAAATGCCTGCAAAGCTGCAGCCCTGTCCATGTCCCCATGGCACATATTGTGGCCTGAGTTTTCCAGAGCAGAGGTTTCATCCTCTCCCTGTCCAGCAGCTGGAAGGAGCACTGGAATGCTACACTCAGTGCAGAGTGTGGGATGCTCCCTATACACCTCCATTTAGTATTTCCCTGCTCCCTGGCACAAGTGCCTGTGTGGGCACAAAAATAAGACAAGCCCTCTCTTTCTAGCGTGGTTTTGTGCTCCTGCCTCAAGGTACAGGGCAAGGCTGAGACCTGGCAGGGAAATGGTCCCCTGTGGGTTTCAGCACCCTGGCCCATGGCACAGGGCAAACACTGCTCCCAAGTGCACGGGTTAGGCGGATGTCATCCCTGGGATGGGGTCCAGCGCTCAGCGTGGGTGACGCCGTAGTTGTTTGTGTGTGTCACAGCGGGAAGTGTGTGAATGGGATAGATTTAGCTGTCAAAACAGAGGGCCAGAGCAGTCCGTCATTAACCGCCAGCCCGTCTCGTCATCCTGCAACCACAAGGAGCTTTTTTAGGGCCAGCGTCCTGGCGGAGGCCAGAGGAAGCGTGGGAGGCCAGTTCCCGGTGACACCTCCAGGCGCAGCAGCGCTGCCCGGCGGTGCCATTGGCTGCCCCCGGCCCGGGGCTGGTAC
Source organism: Aphelocoma coerulescens (assembly GCF_041296385.1). NCBI lineage: Eukaryota > Metazoa > Chordata > Aves > Passeriformes > Corvidae > Aphelocoma > Aphelocoma coerulescens. The sequence continues at coordinate 14,950,241 of NC_091017.1, forward strand.
TGGCCAGCGGTTAAATGCCTGCCCGGCCACCCGGGGACACACAGCCTGGAGCATCCCAACACGGGCAGCCAGCTCATCCCATCCCCAGCAGAGGAGACACGGGCTTGCATTGCACCTTAAGGTAAAGGGTTTGGTTTCTTTGGATTGATCCGGCATTGCCTGGAGTGAAAATGGCAACGTTTGGGAACAGGGGTTGTAGATTTCCTCACAAGTTTTGGCTGAAAGCAGGATACTTGTCAGCTGCGATGTAGGCGTTGCTTTGTCAGGGAAGAAATCAGGAGCATGCTTGTTCCATCGTGTTTTGGGTGCAGGGTGATGTTCAGTGTGGTCAGTGTGTCCCATGGGGACAAAGTGCTGGGCTGGTTAAAGAAAATGCTTGGAAAATGAGAGCAGAGCTGGAGGAAAGCCCCCACTGCTTTATCCACCTACCAGGCAGCAGTGCTGCTGGAGTGCCGACCCAGCGGGCCCTGGCGATGCAGCTCTCCGTGGGGTTATCTCATTGGGATGCTCCACTTTGGAATGGTGGAAGATTTTTGTGGCTGTGGGGACGACTCCAGATGGGGTACAGCTCTGCAGCCCGTGTTCTCACAGTGCTGCCCATCTGAGGTGCAGGCTCCTGTCACAAGCACTGAGCTCAGCTGGGTGGTGACATTACTATGGGAACAGAAAATTCAAGAGAGCTTTCCTGCTCTTTAGTGATGCTTAGACAAAAAATCTGCCAGCGCATGGCTAGGTACTTCAAATCCCAAATTAAAGGGAGGTTTCTGCACAGGAGGTGACAGGAGGAGGCACAAGGACAAGTCCCTGGCTGTTTGATGACATGCCAGGCTGAGCGCTGTGCCAGCATGGCAAGGCTGTATCATTTGGGAGGGCTTTTTGGGGCCAAGTTCCAGCCAGAGGCACATGCAAATGCTTTGCTCTAGTGTGCAAATACTTCATTCCTTGTTGCAGCCACAGGGACCATGACTGACATGAGGGCTGCATTCCTGGTGCTGCTTCTCTGGGCCATGGCCTGTGCTCACCCCGTAAGTAACCCTGGACTGACACTCCCACCCCAAACCTGTTCGTTTTGCCCAGCCAAGGCACACTGATTACTGATCAAATGTCTCCTGGATGTGTTTAGGTGCCTGGCCATGAACCCACCCACTCCAGCGCCCTGCAGGAGGTAAGGCACAGGTGCCCCTGTCCCACAGGTAGCAGCCCCTCAGGGAGCAATTCTGGGAGGGGAAACCAGCCCTGGGCAGGCAACCTTGGACCAGGAGCCTGGGAGGGATCTGCTGCTCCCGTGGGTCTTTGAGCTTTGTCCCTCTGCTCAGTCTTTTCAAGCTAGGTTGGTTTCACCCTGTTTTGACTTGCCTCCCTGAGCACGTTCCCAGTTCACCTGACACCTTCTGCTGTATTGGCCCTGTGAAAGGAGTTTCTGTGCTCTGAACTATCCCAGTTTGGGCTTTTCTGGGCTGCCCTTTTGTTGGTGGCTACGATTTTCTTTTGTATCAGCAGAATTAACTGAAGGGCTGAGGTGCAAGAAATAAAAAGGCTTGAGCTCTTGCATGGCTTGGGAGTGAGGTCCTGCAGCAGCAGCAGTAAGTGTGCTGTGGTTGGTGTTTAATAAACCAAGGCACTGTGTCATGTTTTGCCTCCAGGATACCGCAAATGAAGATTACATCAGCAAGCTGGGCAACCACCTGGATGGAGGAGATGGCATTCATCCTCCTGCCAGTCCGGAGCCAGGCGAAAATGCTCTTGCCAGGGACCTGATGGGTGGGAATGCCGTGAATGGGGAGATGGGTGAGCTCGGTGGCCAAGACATGGGAGGCCGAGTTGGGCAGGCTCAGCATGTGAACCAGGTGGACCATGAGGACATGGGCGCCCACAATGGGAATGACCTTGGTTTCCTGGTGAGTGAGTGAGTGGAGTGTTTTGTTCTGCCAGGAAAGCTTCCCTGGCCCCAAACCTGGCATTGGTCAAGGTTGTGCTTGGCTTAGCATTCATCTCTGTTTGTCACCTCCATAGGAGGCGGATGCACGTGACACTGATGATGGTGACAATGAAGACCACTACGGCACCGGAGCCAATGGATTTCTGTCCCACGGCGGCGGGTTCCTGGACGAGGAGGATGACAGTGGGGACGACACCTTTGATGCCAACGGGGAAGAGGAGAGGGGCGAGGGCCCTACCTACGTGGCTGGTGCCGATGGGGCAGGGGAACACGAGCACGACGCTGGCCGTGGGGATGCCGGGGCTGGCAGGGGGCATGGCGACAGCAGCAGCAGCAGCAGCAGCAGCGAGAGCATCGGGGCAGACCACCGGCGCTACAGGAACTACGGCTTTAGGCACGGAGGGGCCAGCAGCAGCAGCCAGGAGGAGGAGAGCTATGACTTCCAGGATGAAGCCATGCAGGGGGATGACCCCTCTGTCTTTGACGGTCCAGGCAGCAGCTACAGGATGCGCCACGCTGGCCCCCGTGCCCTGGGGAACAGCTGGGAGAGTGCCCAGGGGGCTGGCTCCCACCGCTGGGAGGAGGGTGACAGCAGGTCCCCCGAGGTGGAGGATGGTGACTCTGGAGAAGACAGCCCCTCTGTGGAGGACAACAGTCAGTCAGAAGAGCCTGTTGACAGCCAGTCAGAGGAGAAAAGCTCCAGTCGCTCCAGGGAGGATGGGGATGTGGATGGAGAGGACAGCCCCTCCAGGGAGAATGAGGACAGTGATTCCAGGGAGGGCACTGATGAGCAGTCAGATGAAGAGCCAGGGGAGTCCCCGGAGGTGGTGAGAACCTTGAACGAGCACAGCAGCAGCCGGACCTGGGAAGGGCAGGAGGACTGGGATTCTGCTGAGGACAGGAGTGTGCTGTCCACACCTGACAGTGAGTCCAGGGAAGAAGAGGGTGAACCAAGCAGGTCCAGGGAAGATGATGATGACCAGAGCCAGTCCACAGAGGACACTGTGGAGGAATCAGAGGAGGATGAGAATGACTCTGTGCCGAGCACATCAGCTGAGAGCCCTGAGTCCCCAGAGGATGACAGCAGCCCAGAGGACAACACAGGTGAGGACAGCAGGTCCACAGAGAGTGACAATAGCGAGTCCCAGGAGGATGATGATGACGTGGAGAGCCGCTCCCAGGAGGATGCCACCCGCGAGTCCAGCAGCCACGGGGACGACAGCTCCCAGCAGAGCCTGGAGAGCAGGGGCCACAAGCGGCGGCTGGGCGCCCTCCGCCACAGACCTGCTGCTGACTACGATGACAATGACTGCCAGGACGGGTACTGACCTGTGCCCCATTGCCTCAGTGGCGTGGGGGATGTGGGGGGAGGAGGGATTAATTTATTTGTCATATAGCCTGGTTGACTTCTTCTCAAGAAGATGCTGTGGTTAAAATGGAATCGGGTTCGCCAGGGCTAGGCTACACAGGGAGTGAAGGGGTAGGTGTTGCCAGGCACGGGGAGAACGCCAAACCACAGCGAGAAAAGGCATTTTCTGTATCAAACTGGAGAGCAGCTGAGAGCTGTGAGTGCCAGCAGGGTGATGCTGCCCACTTGCCTCGGGGGCACAGTGGTGGCTTGGCACACCTGGGCATGCTGGGCAGAAAGGTCCCTGTGTTCACCCCTTGTATTTACCTACCACTGCCCCAAACACATCTGCCCAGACTCCAGCTGGAGCTTTCCATTAACTCCATGTCCCGCACATAACAAGGAAAAGCTACAGCTGGTGTGCACACGTGGTGCATGGGCGCAGCAGGGTGTGAAGTACCACTTCAGGATGGGATGTATGTAATATTTTTAATATTTTGTAAGAAATGTACAGAAAACATTATACTGTATCCTTTTTGCACTTGTATTTCAAAGATGAGATGTACCCTGTTGATTTCTTTAATCACCATTAAAGCGACCAAACTCCACTGAAGTGTGGTTTGAGGTATTGCTGTTTTTTCCTCCTGGGCGTGGCAGGGTCTGCAATTTGGGGCTGGACTACAGGGAGGGGGAAGTAGAAAGCAGGATATTTGTGTGGGGAACCACAGCATGCTAGGGGGAGGGGGAAAGCCAAAGCTGAGGGTATTCCCACCCACTCTATTTCCAGGCACCCCAAAGGCCATCCCTGCCCTTCGGTGAACCCGCAGTGGGGTGGAAAATGTGGCTGATGACCCCAGTGAGCTGGGCCTGGGGCTTTGCTCTACTATGGCCGTCACTTCCTGCAATGTGAGCAAGGGTTGTGCTGCTCTTCCTGGGGTGCTGGAAAGATGTCCCAGGGCATGAGGACTCTTCTGGGCCACTGTTTCTGTGTGCCAGTGGTGACCTCTGGTACCAGGTCCCCTGCAGCAGAGATGCAGGTGAGCAGGCAAAAGGTGTTATTGTGAGTAAAGCCTGTTTTACCCTATGTGCCATTTGGTTGGGTTTTTCCTCCTATCAGCAAGCACATAAACAACATATTATTTAAAATCACATTATTTTAAATCCCACCCAGGCGCTTCTTCCTTGTTCACGTGGCAGGACAAGCTGTACAATGTGGGTTTCGATGCTGACAGATGAAGCCTTGGGCTGTTGTGTCACTTTTACAGCATGAGGTTGTGGCTCTGCAGGGGACAGTACCCAAGGGGCCAGGGTGAGTGGGTACATGCCCTTCAGCTGTCGGGGCTCAGGGGTGTCACTGCTGAGCATTGCAGTACCAAATTCAAGAACCAGTAAAAAAACGAAATTATTTTTTGCTACTTTTAGCAGAACCACACTTAATTTGTAGCCTGTTTCCACCACTATGAAGGCTGGTAGCTGAACAGCTCCTGATTTTTGTGGAAATCATGGTTTTTTCACCCTGTGTAACCTTTTTTTGCTTCTCTCTGAGATCAGCTCTGAAAGTTGCAGCTTCCCCACGCTGCTGCCTTGGGAATGAGCCTCTTTCCTGACTCTCCATCCCACTAGTCCCCACTTCACGGTGAATACCTCAGCTGTGACCTGGCCCTTATTTTTTGGACCCCTCGGATCAATTGTGTAAGTAGCTGGGGACGCTGTGATAGCGGCGATGCCTGTCGGGGTCATGGGAACCAAAATTCTGGTGTGCAGCCCCACCAGTGGGGTGAAAGACATCAAGCGTGGGTTTGGCTGCAGCCAAAAGGGCTGGGTCTGCGCATCCCTGTGGCTGTGGTTTAAAGCTGCAGCAGCGGCGTGTGCGCCGCTGCGGGGCAGGGCAGGGCCGTGAGCTCTCCCGTGTCCAGCAAGCGGTGCTGCTGCTCAGGCAGCGGCCACGTTCTGGTGCCGCCTCTGCCGCGGGGCTGGGTCACATCACTGGGGCCGCCAGAGGTGATATTTGCCTAGCGACAGCTGGCGGGGGTGGGGATGGAGCAGCTTTTTTCGGATCCCTCCAGGAAGAGGAGTGCAGCTCTGCAGTGAGCCCAGCCTGCGAGCAGGACGGTCGAGACGTAGCAGGGGTGGGGGGAAATCGCTTCTTGCAAGTTGGCGCATGACCCTGTGTCCATCCTCATCCTTGTGGGAGCGGTGCTGGGGTGCAGAGCAGCCTGGCACAGCTGGGCAGGGGACCGCGTGTCCCCGTCCTCCTCAGTTCGTGCATGGAGAGAAAAACTGGAGAGATCTGGGTTTATTCTGAGCGGGAGGCACGAGTGCCCTGCCAACAGGGCTGAGGGTGTCCGGCTGTGCTGCCCCGCACGTGGGTGCCCTTCACGTGCCTTCCCGGGGACGTGCTGCCGCTGCCCTCGTGTCCTGGCCAGCAGTGCCCAAAGCTTGCCTCCCGCTGGCTGGCTGCTCCCCAAAAGCCACGGAGCCGGTGCCAGAGCTGGCTGCTGCCTGCCGGTCCTGCCAGGACAGCTTCCCACGGCACCATCCCTCCTGGGCATTGCCCTTCTCTGGGAAAACCTCCTGCCTGGCCGCAGGGAGGGAGCCGCTCGTGTTGGCCCCATGCAGGGATGTGCCCAGAACCTGGCAAGGACATCTGCAAGGTTTTGGGGGACACTGGTGGCACTGGACTATCCCTATTAAATGCTGTTAATCTGTGTGTGAGCAGGGCCACCCTGCTTGACATCTGGAAGGGCTTGATGGTGGGCAGCACTTCACAGGGTGAGGTTTTGGATGGACAGAGAGAGAGTGACTAAAAGATGCTCTCTTGGAGGACTTGAAGGCATTTTTAGGAGTTTATGTATTTGGTTTTCGTGCCATGTGTCTGTGCACTGTGAGCAGTGGAGGGGAGAGCTCTTGCTCTCTGCTGTTGAGCTGGCAGGAAAAGCAGCTGGGAGGTCAGCCACAGGCTTTGCCATCACTGGAGATGTTCCTGCCTCCAGTTTCGAGATGATTATGCCATGAAGTTGTCAGGGTCAGTTTTCCTGATGGGTTAGGCAGGGATAAAAAATGCCCACGTCAATGTATGCTTTTAGTATCCACCCACATGACACTCTTTGTGCATTGGGGGTGGCTCCAGAGCTGAATGTAGTGATTTACCCAGAAATCAGCATTGGGGTTTAAAGCAGGTATTTTTGGATCCATTTGGGTTTGTGAAAACATGAGTTTGCATCATCTTAAAAGAAAGGTTTCTTGTGTTGTTTTTTTTTTGTTTGGTTTTTTTTTTTTTTTTTTTTTTTTTTTTTGTCCTTTCCAAGAAGAAAAAAATCTATTTTTAATAAGGAGCTGGTGTGGCTGAAGTGGTGGGAGGCAGCAGTGCTGAGCCTGGCTGTGGCAGCTGAACTTGGGGCAGCCACGGCACACAAGGTGCACTTATTCAACCCCCTTATTTTCCTGGCTTTGGTGGGAGCAACAGAGAGACCTCTGCACCTCCAGACCACCTCTCCATCCAGCAGTGACTTTTTTGACAGTGCAGGCACATGTCCTGGGCTTCCTGTGGTGATCTGAGTTCCACAGCTGGCTGCAGGGCTTTTCCTTGGCCTGTGTTTGTCTTTAGAGAAATGGGAATATCCGTGGAAGAAACAATGATAGAATCACAGAATGGTCTTGGTTGGGAAGGACCTTAAACCCCATCTCAATCCAACCTCCCTGCCATGGGCAGGGACACATTTCACTAGACCAGGTTGCTCAGAGCCCCATCCAGCCTGGTCTTGAACACTTCCAGGGATGGGGCACCTATGACTTCTCTGGACAACCTGTGCCAGTGCCTCACCACCTTCATAGCAACGAATTTCCTCCTAAGACCAAATCTAAACCTTTTCTCTCTCAGTTTGAAGCCATCCCCCCTTATCTTGTCACTACATGCCCTTGTAAGAAATTTCTCTTCCTCTTTCTTGTAGGCTCCCTTCAGGTCTGATGGGCTCGTCTCTTCTGTGCCCCCTGTGATGGAATTCTGTGGTGGGAACCACTCCTCTCCAAGCACAAAGTGCGGCCACGAGAATTTGATTGCGTTTCTCTGCCCTTTTCAATGGGGAGAAAAAACCTCTGACGGAATCACCGAGGCCATCAATCTGAACAAAAGAATATCCCAGATGTGGGAAAACAGCCTTTGACCTCAGTGAAACCCCAAAATGTTACAAACCTTTCAAATGCTCGCAGGAAATTTTTCTTCCAGCTCCCTTTACTGCCATGCACTTTGATGGCAAATAACTTTCCCAGCCTTGGCTCAGCCATGTCAGGAGTTTTGTGGTCCCCTCAGCACTGCCCCAAGGAGCCAGGCACCACAGGATGGTACAAATAAAGTGCAAGTGTTAACATCCACCTGTACCGCACCCTCCAACTCATGATGGAAACCTTAAATCCACCTGTACTGCACTCCCCAAACTCATGACAGAAACCTTAAAGCTGCAGAGTGAGCAAGTGGTTTGCAGTTCAGTTTTTTCCTATTTTTATACCCTGAAATGCAAAGCTGCAAAGAGCTGTTGTGTTTTAGCAGAAGGCATCAGGTTACTGAACACAGGGGCTGAACCTGCACGTGGGGGGCAGAGGCAACACCTGCCCTTTCTGCCCTAGACCGGATGTTGTTTCACCTGCAGAGCAAAAAGGAGTTTCATGACAGTGTGAAAACTTCCAAAGCCACCTTTTTATAATATTAAATGAGTGCCTGAGTACTTTTTGTGGAAGACACATACTTCTCTATGTATTTAGGCCGGGTCAGATGGGGCTTTGAGTAACCTGGTCTAATGGGAGGTGTCCCTGCTCACGGCAGGGGCTTGGGACTAGATGAGCTTTAAGGTCCCTTCCAATCCAAAGCATTCTGTGATTCTATGATATGTGGATACATATATCACTCTTCTGCAACTCCTGGGTGTACACAATAACAAATGACATGTACAAGAGCAGCAGTTCCTCCTGACACACGTAGCACACTCTGCCTCTGCTGCATGTGGCACCTTTTTAATCCCAGATTCAGGGTTTTTCCCAGGTTAGAGCAGTGTGTGCAGCCTGGGAGGCAGGCAGCCATCACTAGTGCAGCACTGAAGCAGTGTGCCTCCGCTCCATCCAGATGCCTGATGGTCCAGGGACACTGACTTAACTTTGCTAGAGAGCTCAGTTCCTGAGCTGCGTGTGCAGGCTGTTGGTTGTTACTTCTGCAATGAACACAGGCTGTCTTCCTGCTCTGCTCCTGAACATAGGGCATTTTGGGGGGTTTATTTGGCTTTTTCTCCCGAGGATATGTTTGAGAGCTCTCACATGTGGATGGAGGCAGAGAAAGGTGGGGGGACCAGACCTGGTAACTTACTCTGGCTGATGAGGTGTTTCTTGCTCCTGAAAAAAAAAAAAAACAAACAAAAAACCTGAGGAGATCCAATATACAGATATTGCTCAAACATGTGAGGGCCTGGGTGGTGGCGAGTCTGGGATTTGTGATAACGCTGCCACCTTGCCTTGGTGATTTGCTGCGGTTTTTTCCCAGAGTTCAGGGTGCTTCAAAGTGCTCGCATTACAGAGCTACTCCTGACCTGCATTTTGCCAGGAATGTAAATAGAATTAATTTCCTTTTCCTGATTTCTGCTCAAAGAAAAAGGAAAATCATACTAAACATTTAGTTGCAGAGGGCCAATATATAAAGGTTGTGTACTGGTAACGGAGACTGACACATGGTGCATTTCAGATATTCTCCCCTCACACTTTTATCCTAAAATTGGATGTTGCCAAAAGAATAACGAGCTGTGTGTGCAGCTGATGCTGGTTTGCATTTGTGTTTGTGTTCTGAGAGGTAAGGAGAAAGAAAGGCATTCCTTATTCTCATACTGTTGCTCCCTCTTCTTGCTCATCACTTCTCTCCCCAGCTGGTGACCATGGCACACACACTCCTGTCCCTGACAGCATGTGGAGAGAGGTGGAGGCCAGGGCAAACTCAGCCTCAGGTGCCCCCTGTACATATTTTGGGGGTGCCCTGGGCACAGAGCTGCATAGCAGGGGTGCCCCTTTCCCTGGCTGCAACAGCACCTTGGTCCCTTCCCGCCGTGCTCAAAGTGTCCTTCTGGTTTTGTTTTCTTTACTTATTTTTGGCCCTGAGGTTTCCTTTCAGAATAGCTCCAGGGCGTGGAAATAGGATGGTGCAGCCTCAGCCCTGCAGTGCACCCGGGCAGGACAGGAGCACTCTGCTCTGCTCATTTACTACCCTGCAAAAATAATAATTAAATTTGGACCTAGGAGCCATGTCAGCCTGTGCCAGACAGGGACACTCTGACCCTGAGGTCCCCAGGGGCTGAGGCAAGTATACCCAAACTGTACGAGGTGCCCTTGCTGGGTGCAAGCCCACCCAGCTGCAGAACTGAGCTGTGGCCGGAGGCCGGTGCAAACCCCTCCTTCCACTAGACCACGCTGGTCAAAGCCCCATCCCTTGGAGGCAGATAAGCTGTTCTGTGTTTTATTTCCAGCAAGGTGAAATCATTTTCATAAAGCTTTCAGAGTCTGCAATCACTTTTAATACCAGATACCTTTCAGACAAAGGGGTGATCCCTCCAAGCCCTGCTGCCTTGGAGAGACAGAGTTCTTGCAAAAGCATTAAGAGACCAATGCTCCAAGCCTGTGATGTGATGCTTTTTAAAGTAATAATAGAAAATAAAATTAAAATGGAAATGTTTTGGATGTGCTTGCTGAGTTCCCTGCTGGTCTCCCGGCATGGAGCCGGTGAGGTTGCTGCTGCTGGTGGCCTGCCCGGGCAGCACCCGCTCCAGGAGCTAAACATAGGTGCTGGCTGCACAAGGCACTTGGGCACACATTAATTATCCTGGTGCTTTTTAGGGATCTTGGGTGAAATATGTATTTTTATAGTCAGTTTTCCATATATTTTTTTTAAGCAGCCTGGAGCAGAAGCCCTTTAATTACATTAAAAATTGCCTCCCACCAGGACTCTCTGTTCCCAAGCCCTGGTGAAATTTTAAGCTCAAAGCTGGGCACATGCTCACTGCTTTCCTGGGCCAGGCAGCTTAGGACAGCAGGGGACAATGGGAAGCAGGGCTGTCTCTGTCCTGAACCCCCTGTATCACCCCCAGCAGGGCAGGCCCTCCAGCTGCTCCAGCCCCATGGAGCTGGGGGGACACAGGAATCTTCTCAATGCTCATCTCTCTCTTTATCAGAGGCTGCTGTGTTGGCACCAAAAAACTGCATGGCTGGTTTTTTTTTTTCTTTTTTCTTTTTTTTTTTTTTGGTGTGGGTTTTCCTGGCATGAGGCATCAGCTGAAAGCCATGGCCAGCTCCAGACCTCCCTTATAATTAGGACTCCTCACAGTGACACAATGGGCTTTGAAGCCCATGGGGCAGGGGCAGCTGTGCCCTGCAGCCCCAGGGTTGCACGGTGGGCATGTGGCATAGCCTGCTGCTAGGGCTGCTGGACCCTCGGGGGGCTATGGAGGGGACCCCTCCCTCCCCAGAAACAAATTATGTGTATAGTGTTCCATCAGCAATTATCAACTCCCCGTCATGTACCTGTCAATGCTGGGCTCCCCTGCTTGAGGGTGAGGCTGTTTGTACGCCTAGTTTTGAGAAGCAACATTCAGGTCTTTCATGGCAAAGTGGATTTTTTTGTCCTAAATAACCTCAATTTTACCACTGGCTAGGCTGACCATTACAGACCTGCCTGAAGGCATTTATTTTTCAGCATCACTGTTCCCTTTCCTAGGGCTGTAGGTGCATCAGGTGGGATTTGCAGTTCTCCTCACCACTGTGGGAAGCAAAGCTGCATTCGGCAAGGAGTCATTCCCTGAACTGCTGCAGCCCAGATGTGCAAGAGCTCAGGGGCCTTTGCTGAGTGCAAGAAAAATCTGGGAAAGAGACAGCAGAGGTGCACTGGAGAGCTGGGTGGCTGAAATCCAAGCAGGAAATGATAAATATAGGTAAAGGAGAAAAGACATCCCTGCAGAGGTGGGTGTCGGGGCAGCATCCGCTTGCTGTATCCTGCCACCAAAGTCCCCAGTGAGATTTGAGCAGACATGTGGGTGGGGTTTTTTTCACTTTTCCCCCCATCCCAGGCAGTTATTCTGCTTTGCTGGGGACAAACACAGATTTCAACTGGGCAACGCCTGATTTTGGAGAGCAGGGGACTGGGCTGGCCCCTGTGTGGGTCTGCATAGTTAGACGGGCATTAGAAAAAAAGCAGACTTGCAGTTTGTAGCAACACTGTGGAAGAAATGGCTCTCAAAGGTGTCGCCTGTATCTGAGTCCCCTTTTCTTTCCCTGCCTTTACCAAGGCCTCTGCAGGCATCCTGGAGAGGGATTTGTTTGGATTTAGCTTTCTTTTCAGTCTAATGGCTCTGTCCAACTGGCTATGGAGCCGGGCCTTTGAGGTTGGTCATTTTGTCTACTTGAAAAAACAGTGACAGAATTTCCCAAAAATGGAGGTGGACACCCCCCAGGAACAGATTTCCCAATATTTATTTTAATTAAAACCCAGAGTGTTATTGTACCCTCAGCCTCCCGGCCGCTCATCTGAGGCCAGACCCTCAATTAAGCGGCGCGGTGCAAACCTTGCTGGGTTTGGCAGCGACACGGGGCGCTATGTTTGTGCACCAAATCTGCCAGCGTTTAAGTTTTGGAGGGTTTTTGGTGCACTCTGGAGGGCTGGCGTCACTCTGGGCAGGGCGGTGACTGGCTTGGGGGGGGCAAAGCCAGACCTTATATCCCAGCAGGGCAGCAGCAGGAGGAAATCTGTGCCAGCTGACTCCGTGGGTAGCTCTCGGTGCTGGGGCAGGGTAAGCTTGCTGCTGCTTTTCCCAGCTGGGTTGTGCATTGCTGTCTGCTTTTTGCAGGGAGATGGAGGGGCTCAGCTTGCTGGCAGGACAGGGTGCTGCTTTTATTCCTTGCCCGGGTCTGTGGCTTCATGAAGCGCTTGGGTGGAGGGGATGAGCATCCAGAGCCTTGCTGTGAGGTCAGGGAAGCTTGTGGCCACTTGTTTTCTAGCCTGAGTTAAGCAAAAATAGGGAAACTTCAAGCACAGACATATGTAACAACAACTCCTCACAAGTTCAACTGATGCTGAGTTTAGGCAGAGGAAGGGTAGGAAAAAGGAAGGTCAGTGGGCCTGGCTGAGCTTGGGGGGATGCTGGGAGCATCCCTCCCTGGGGGAAGGCTGGGGTGCTGCTGGAAGGTTTGGGTGTGCTCCTTGCTCCTTGATGGGGGAGAGCAGGCTGTGTTTTGGTGCTTCGGGTGTGCAGCTCAGACTTGCCCAGAGGCAAGTCCCCTCCAGGTGTGCCTGTGGGGGCTCTTTGCATTGGTGCCTTGCCACTGCTATTTTTGCCAATGGCAGGCTGTAGAAGCCAATTATTTCCATTATTTGTTTGCTCGTTTGTTTTTCCTCAGTGAGGCTAAACTGTTTGTGGTGTGATTCCCAGGAGCACTGCTCCCTGGGCAGAGCCTGAGCAGATCTTGGAGCTGTGGGAGGGAGGCCTCCGTGAGCAGTGCTCCCAGCTGCTCCTGTTACATCTCCAGTGGGGCTTGGCTTTCTCCCCTCCCTCAAAGGCAATGGGGAAGCAGGAGTGAGTAGTCCTGCTCCAGGAAAGGATGAGTCCACTACATGGTGAAACTTGCTTTTCTGGTATTTTGTGGCTTCTAGAAAAAACAATGTGTATTCATGGAAATTGAGGCTGATCTTTAAAAAAAAAAAAAGAGAAAAAGAAAAGAAAAGAAAAGAAGGAATTGGGTCTATGGAGGGGTTGGGTGACTGCACCAAGAAGTGGCTGGAGGTCAGCCTTTCTTCTCCTCGCTCACCCACGTGGACACAGACATGTGGATGGTTTGGAGTAGTGTCGGTGCTTTCTAGCTGAAAAGCAAGCCCTCGACGTGTTTCGCTGTTCCCAGAGAAAGCAGCCATGAGGAGTGTCCTGGTCTTCGTCTGCCTGGTGGGGATGGCCTGCGCCTTCTCGGTGAGTGCCAGGTGAGGGGGGATCCCCCAGCCTCGCTGGGGCTGGTGTGGGGCTTGTACCAACTCACCTTTTCCCCAGGTCAAGAGCTGGCTGCGGCGACCCAAGCTGGACGACTCGGAAGAGAACGCGGTAGGGTCTCCCCCACCCTGCGTGCCCTGTCCCACACGGGCTGGTCTTGAGGGAGGGCCCATTTTGGTGGCTCCTGTACCCAGGTCCCCAGACTGATGGGATTTTCCCCCTCCTTCTCCTGGTAGGTTTTCAAGAGCCGGCACCGGCATTACCTGTACAGATATATCTACGTGTATCCCCCGCAGCGGCGGTACCAGGTGGGTGCTTCTGAGGAGTTGCTGCTGCTTCGCCGCCCTCCAAATGCAGAGATTTTGGCCCAAATGAGATGGGGGCACAGTCTGTGCCCTGTTTGCACTGGCCCATGGGCCTGAGCACAGAACATTGCACTCATGACACCATTGAAAACCCACCCACCTGCCTCCAACTTGGTTTTCCCTCTTCTTAGGGCAGTGACTCATCCGAGGAAGAGGGGGATGGCTCAGAGGAGGAGGAAGGGGGGGTGAGTATGGCAAACCAGCAGCCTGCAAAACAAATACGGGAATTTGGGAACTTTCTTTGGTTTTGTAGTCTCTGCTCATCAGCATTTGTGGTCACTGACCGCCCACAGCCTTGCACTCTGGATACAACTGGATTTTCTACTCTGGGGCTTGTTTTATTATTTTTTTTGTCGATTTTTTCCTTTTTCTTTCCTTTTTCTTTCCTTTTTCTTCCTGGGCGGGGGTTGCACCAAACAACTCTGAGACAAACTCTCTGGGTTTCCATTTTCAGTGGCTCAGAAAGGAGCAGGACGGGTCAAAGAACAGAAGCAAGGAGGTTCATACAAGGAAGAAGGTGCTGTTAGGGACTCCTCTTACCTCCCTCTTTCAGGGTCTGTTGCCCTTACAGCCCTGAGAAAATTCCTATGGAAAGTCCTGTTAAGCTCTGCATGTGTGTCTGTGGAGTGACACAAACTGATGCTATATTGGGAAAGACACATTTTTTACCAGTCAGATGATAAAGCTGCTCCTGTCTGCTGGATCAGTATAAGCTTGGGCACCTCTGTAGTTGTGAGAGTCACCCAGGTCCAAAATTAAATGCAAGGGGTTGCAAAAATCTTTTGTGTCTCCTCGGGCTACAAATGCTCAAAAATTATCCAGTGGTCTCAGGCACACAGACATTTTGAAATAGGGTTCAGGTATGCTTGGAAACCTGTGTATCAGACCTAATCAAGTCTTTTATTTTTTTCTTTTTCAAAAGTTATTTAATGAAAACCTGGGATTCTAGTTTTAAATTCCCCTTTGGAGACCAGTCCAGGGTTGGGATACAGTATGGGGTGGCCCCTGTGCCAACCCTGGCACCTCCCTGCAATTTGCCCCATTTTGCCTGTTCCTCTCCCCTACCACTACAATCTCTAGGGATAAATTTGAGTAGTGGGATGGGCAGCAGAAGGTGGAACTTCATGTCTCAGGAAGAAATTAAGTGATATGCAGGAATGTAGCTACTGTTTGGGTCTGCCCTTTTCGTTTGGAGAGCACCAGAGCAGTGGCTGTTCCTAGGCAGGGATGTACCTTCACTGTCAGGGTGGTCAGCAAGAGGAATCATGCTGAAAGGCCCCAAGGTCAGTTATAGGTATGTAAAGAGCACTGCTATAGTGGCTGCTGGATGGGGAACATCGCTCCCACTGGCACAGCTGGCTGCACCGTGCAATTTGATGGCTCTCCTTTTGGAGAGGAGAGCAGCCTGGGTTTTCTCTGCCATCAGGTGCACCTGTCAGTGTTCCAAGGTCTGAGGTGGCCCAAAATGCCAGGGTAGGTGTCCTTGGTCTTGGCATGTGAGCAGTGAGGATTGCCCAAGGTGGTGATGACACTGACCTTACATCTCCCTGCCATGGCTGGGCTCATTTGCTGGTAGCAACATGCTCCTCCTCCCAGGCTGGGCACTGGGTGAACTGCCCCACCAGTTCCTCAGTGGCTGCTCCAGGCTCTGTTTGCATTTGGTTCATTCCTCACCTTTTTTTAGCCAGGCATCCCACTGAGAGCCCTGCTGTGCTGCTGATCTCTGGGGCCAAGCATTGCTGATGGCTGATTGCTGGTGGGGTTTGGGCTCACGCCTGCCTTTGAGCCATCACACTCTCACTGACCATCCACACATGATGTGCAGCGTGTCCACATGTAGTGTGCCTGTGGCTTTCTTTGTTTACTGGAAACTGGGAGAGGTAACTTCAGAAGAAAACCTTTAGATGCTTTGCAAAGCAAAACACAAAGCCAGAATGGGAACACCCAGCTCCAGCCACCACCACTTAATTGCACGGCTCCAGCTGCCCTGCTGCAGCTTCTCCATTTCAGCCTGGAACAAGACCTGTGGGAAAGCAGGGAACTCGGAGCAATGCCCAAATGCTGGGTGTGGATGCTGCGTACCCCTCTCGCTGCTGGGAGGCCTGCGCTCCACTCCAGCTTCTGACCCTCTGCCCTGTTCTGTCCCTGCAGGAGCCATTTCATGCTGGCACTGAGGCAGCTGGACACCCCGCCAGAGCAGCCCCTGGGGACTGCCAGGGTGCACTGGGAGGAGACGTCACATCCCCCCAGCAGGTGTGGCTTGGGGAGCTCCTGTGGGGAGGGATCTGTTCACTGCATGTTTGCTTGCACCCGTGGGATGCCCTGCACCCTGTTTCTGCTTGGGGGGCTGCTGTGGAAATACCCACAGCTGGACCAGGCTCTGGTCATTAACTTGGGGTTGGAAGGGGTACCCCAAAAAGAGAGTACTGCCATGCAAGGTGTGGGGGGATGCTCAGCTGTGCCCATACCTGCCCCTTGCCACATGGAGGTGCAGCCTCCTGACACCCCAGTAATGCTGTGCTGTCTTCCCTCTGCCAGGGCAAGGGCTGCCAAGAGACCCTGAAAGGGATCAGGCAGAGGACTGCCAGCAAGGGGGAAGACTCTGAAAATGAAGACAGTGATGAGAATGAGGAGGAAGAGGAGGAAGAGGAGGAAGAAGAAGTAGATGAGAGCGAGAATGGTGTCAATGGCACAAGCACCAATACCACAGAGGGTATTGGACCTCATGGCAATGGCACAGCAGTGGCTGAGGAGGGCACTGGTGAAGCTGAGGAAGAGGAGGAAGAGGAGGAGGAGGAGGAAGAAGAAGAGGAAGAGGAGGAGGAGGAAGAGGAAACCGAAGCCACCACCATTGCCAGCACTACCAGTGAAGATGGTCTGACCCAGGGGACAACTATGGTTGATGGGGGACCCACAGATGCCACCACAGATGCCACCACAGATGCTACCACAGCTGGGGAGCTGTGGGAGTACGATGTGACGGCCAGGGACTACGGCCGGGGGGACGAGGGCACCACGGAGGGCGGGTATGAGGAACAGGATGAGTATGCACGCGGGGACAGCTACCGGGCCTACGAGGATGAGTACGGCTACTACAAAGGGCACGGATACGATGTGTATGGCCAGGATTACTACTACAACCAGTGAGCAGGGGGGCAGCCCTGGTGCTGTTCCTGCCTGCCCCAGCCCACTCAGGAAGGTGCATCCGAAGGCTCCCTGCAGCCACTGCATGCCAGAGGAGATGCCAGGCAGCTTGCCATGTGCACTGGCTCCGTTCCAGGCTTTTTTATTTTGTATCTTGCAAAGTGAAATGAAATGAAATAAAGCAACTGAACTGAGCCTGCTGGTGACAAAAGGTTTGCTGCCAAATTTGCTGGGGTCAGTTGGGCAGCACAGCACTTGGTGAGGGGCTGAGGGGCTACAGTTGTCCATGATGCTTAGGGCTGAATCTCATTATTCCAGCTCAGATGCACAGGAAAGGAGGGAGGAACACCAAGGCTAACTTGGAAAGCCTCTGTAGAGTCCCCTCTGAAAAATGAAAGGGTGCTCTTAGGGACACTGCTGTGGGATTACAAACATGTTTTATGTAGAGTTGATGTGAATTTCCAATACTTGAGCAATGATAATTTTACCACATCTTGCATTCCTTGGTAACATGCCTCCCATGGCCTGACCACATGCCAGGCAATATCAATAAGGGTAAAAACACTAATTTCTTTTTCTGGACATCACTAGCTATAGATGCACACTCCTGTAAACTTGGATGTGTGTTTGAACACCAGAACTTCAGCCCAAAATGTCCCTGTCACACAGCCTCATTCCCAAAACAAGGTAGGGCTGTCACAGTGACAGTGGTGCAGCTACTTCCCTCCTACATCACTGATGGGGATGCCTGGCTGGGAGTCCTCAAGATCCCTGGTCAGGGTCACTCCTCAACAGGAGTGTGTTCCTGGCCAACTGGAGATCTGCATTACAGATAGGGATGGAATAAATCCCACTGGGTTCCAGAGAGATGCCACCATTTGGGAATAGTGATGGCCATTATGCACAGTTTATGGCAGGTACTGTGCTGCTCTTGCAGTCCTAGGAAGGGAACCTGAGTTCAGCTCCTGCTGCAGGTCCAACTGCAGAACTAGTCCATTCTCACAACAGCAAGTTGCTGGCCATTGTACAAAACTGCTTCTGTGTGCCAAAGCCAGGCTGCGGTTGCTGGAGAGGCAGGATGTGCTGCCTGCAGCATAGGCACCCATGGGGACAAATCCCTATGGTGGCACTGGGGAGCCCTGCATGCGCTCATGGCTGGTGGGGGGACTCAAGTCTCCCATCATCCACATCCCCAGGGGGTGCCCAGAGACGTCAGGGAACCAGCATGGACAAAGGGCTCTGGAACTGCCAGGAGCTGGGTCCTGCTCCCACAGGGCGTGTAGCCCAGTCCCATGTGCGTCAGCCCCCCAGGCACCTGGCAAACGCTCTCCTCCAGGAGCCAAGGCACATGGGCTGGCTGCCCTGTGCGGTGGCATCCGACTGCTGCTCCCTGGCCGGTGGGCAAGCGTCAGTTTCCTGCTGGCTCTGGGAATTGCTCCTGCTCAAGGCTGGATGCTGATGGTTTAAGCGTTTCTGGTGATAATGCAGCAGTCATGCCATCTCCTGGGGTTTGGGTTAGAACAGAGTGGGGAGTGGGATGGCAGCTGCTGTCACCACCACCACAGTGAGTGCCTGAGCCAGACTGGCTGCAGCAGTGGGAACCCTTCTTGGCAAGGGCGTCGGTAATCAGCAATGACACCAAAACTAGAGGTGGGGGGGAGGAGGGTTTGTACATCATGCACACCCCTGTAGCACTTCTTCATCATGAAGTTGGGCTCAAAAGGACCTGTGCAAGCAGTGCATGGAAAAACAGATTTTTTTTTTTCCTTTTTTTGCCACTCTTCTACTTTGCACTTGCACAGGTTTAGCTCGGAGGGGTTGAGGTTGAAACCCAAAAAGCAACTGTCAGAAGACACAGCATGATGGTGGCTCTCAGCTTGGCCAATACTGCCCTTCTGTGCCAAAGGGCCAGAACCAGGCCTGGCTCTGGATATTGCCCTTCCCTTTCTGCAGCCCTGCCGGCTTTCCCATGTTGGTCACAGTGAGCAAGCCAAGACCTACTGCACACTCTCTTATCAATAACCAAGCTGGACATGTGCCACACTAAGATCTGCACTAATCATCGAGCAATTTTGCCTTCAGAACAGATATTTATAAACTGTGCTTTCTGTTTATCCAGCCAGGTGGAACATTTGATAGCTGTCTTTCACCACAAACACATTTTTAGCTGGAAATTACTCCCCCTGGTTATCTGCGGGTGCTGCCAGAGCTGACAAATGTCCTTGGGCAGGAGCTGATTGGTTCTGCGCACCCGGGGCCAACTTTAAATTTCAGCAAAGTGGGCACAGGCTCCACTGTCTTCCACTGGGACCTGCCTCCAACGGGGAAAGGTAATCTTCTTACCTAGCTTCCTGCCCTGTATCTCTCTAACCCTTCAGCTCTGCTACCCCTGAGCAGGGATTCTCCTGCTTTCACTCTAGGCAAGCCACAGTGGGGATGGAGACATCCCGATCTTTGGCTGTGCACATCTCTTGAGCTTACATTGCTTTGTAGTGCTGATCCTTGTGCATGAATGTCCTTCTGGTGCTTCCTGTAGAAATGCTGGTATGGCTGAAAATAGTCTCTGGGATGCACCTGCAAGCCCAAGCCAGGGAGGTCCGATGAAATGAGAATTATTGCCCAATGGAGCTATTGCCTCCTGCCATTTATCAATGCTGTAAAAGCCTGCCACTTCCTTAATTTGGATTTATGAATGGCTTAGCTTGCAGCAACTTTGGGGGATCATTTATTGCAAATATCCACCCAAGCTGCTTTGACAGAAAGAGTTAGGTATCTTTAATGGCTGGTGTCAGAGTGCCCACTCGGAGCTGCTGGCCATGCCCTAAGCACATGGCAAGAGCATTGGCCTTGCTGCAAGACATGCAGAGAGGCAGGACCCTGCCAAGGGCCACCGCAAAGCCTGGGAAAAGCTGGGGTCACTGGACCATACTGCCATGGGAGCTTTGGGATAGTGGGAGCTTTGAGGTTGCTGCTAACCAGGACTATTGAGGACCACAAGTCCCAGGAAGACAAACTCCAGCGATGCTTCACTTTGTGCCTCCAGGAGCAGCCCAAGATGCAAATATCCCTCGTCTGCCTGTGCCTGTGCCTGTGCCTGCTCAGCACAGCCCTCGCCACACCTGTAAGTATGGCTTTTCCTGGATTCCCAACATGCTGCTGGAAGTGTGAGGCGTACTACCTGGTGCATCCCTGCATGCTTTCAGCAACTACGGGTTGTAGCTGTGTACACCACCACTGGTGCTTGGGAAGGGGATTAAGGTCAACAGCAGAGATGAGCCCAGCAGGAAAAATATATATTAGCCCCGAGGTGGCTGAGCATGTCCCTTCAGTTTAGCAATCAGGACATTGCACAAGAGCCTGTCTGGGTGGCTGTACCTCTTTCCCTGGATTTCTGTGGATCTGGGCTCTGCCCAGTGCTTTTGGCCTAGAAACAGGCTGAGCCAAGCCACAGGAAAAGAGGTGCGGGAAGGATGCTCATCTTACCCGTGTGGGTAACAGCGGTCAGAGAGGCACCCTCAATTATTTTCCATCTCTCCTAATGTGAAATTTTGAGAGATTTAACTAAAAAATGGTCAAACTAAGATGAATATATTAGCAACCATTTTTGTCCTGCATAACTGTTGCTCAGCATACTAAATACACAGGTAGACTGAAAGTCTGCTCCTAGAAAAGGCTTGCTTTTTTGTCAGGGTATGGAAGAGGGAAATCCCATTTCCCTGAGGGATGGGCCTCTCCCAAATCCCATTTCCCTGAGGGATAGGCCCCTCCTGTGTGTCTTCTACCCCCCAGAGCAAGCTCTCACAACCTGGTCTGTAGCGGGGCAGCCCAGGGGAAGGCAATAAATCAGCACAGATTTGCTTTTCAGATAGGGGCACAGAAGAGAGTTAATACTATGCTGTGTAACCAGAGCTGTAATTCGACCTTTGGTACTGTTCACAAACAATGGAACAACCTAGGAATATTCCATACTTTGGGGTGTGTTTCTGACCCTTCAGCTGGGCTTGGGATGTTTCAGTGATTAATTTTGCTGAAATCAAAGAGGACTCCCCTCCATGGGGTCATCTCTCTCTATGGCACATAGGGAATGCCTGAAATGGCTTTGTGGGACTCACAGGATGCTCCCAACAGCAGGTCCCCCAATCCTGAGGGATGCATTGGCCAATACCCTTCAAAAGATGCCAGGATAATCAGGGAGAGCTGGAAGCCTGCAAGCATGTACAGAAACCTGGCTGTGCGGGCACAGAGGTTGCTGCTCAGTTGCCCACTAAATACTGGGAAACACCACCAGTTAACCAGCTCTGGATTCCCATCACAGGCAGATCCAAGCAGTAAGTTGGAGCATTCTGGTGTGAGCAATGGTGCTGTGTATTAAAAATGCTCTGCAGTAAAATACTCTGCAGCAGACTCCAGGAAAAGGTTATTTGCAGACCAAAAATACCCTATGAGAACTAGCATGCAATACAATCATGCTGCAGAAAAATTCACAATACTTTTTGGACCCTGGAAATGGGGTTTTGACCTTTCCTACTATGGCTGTCTTTAAGTCAGTACCCCAGGTAGTGCCTGCAAATGTATTGGCTTATCAGTGCAGTTTTCCCACCCTTCCCTGAACACTGGGTGGCCAGCAGTGGACACTGGCAGCTGCCTGGATTCTGGGGCAGTGTTTGATGCCTCAGCTCTTGCCTGTGTTTTGCTGCCCACAGGTGCCACGGCCGCTGCCTGGGAGAGCTGCTGGGAACTGTGTGGGACAGCACCGGGTAGGTATCCCTCTGCCACATCCTGCCACAACCTCAGTGGTTACCAGTGGGACCCTACTGCAGTCCCAGGCACAGACAGAGGAACTCTTGCCAATGCATTTCATAAGAAAATTGTGGCTTTCGTTTTTTTCTTCCCCACCAGATACTTCTGAAAGGATGCAACGCCAAGCATGGCTTCTACATTTTCAAATACGTCTACTTATTCTCAACACGGAGGAACCAGACACAGATAAAGGTGAGGAGGTGGCCAGGGGACACTGTGGGACCCTGGCCCAGCTGCAGTGCCCCCAGCAGCCATCCATCACCACGCTGGCCCTGACCTCTCAATTGTGTGTACTGCACAGAAAGAAGAGGCTGACCACCAGAGTATCATCCCCAGCCACCGGTTGGATGAGGACAATGCCCGGCGGGAGCCACCAGAGGCCAGGACAGCCCCAGAACACAGTGACAACAGCAGCACTGAAGTAATTGAGTATGGGATTGTCCTCAAGGCTGAAAACCACAGCACCCCGGGCATTGGCAGGGACGGTCCCAGTCCTCATCCTGGCACTGGCACGCGAGCACGTGGCAGTGGCGGTGGCACAGGTCCCACCCTGTCCAGCTCAGAGGGCAGTGGCGATCTGGATTTGGTGGTGGAAGTTGATGGCGGTGTTCCCATTCTTCCTCAGGGTGAACGGCCCAGTCAGGTTGTGGTGGGGAATAGGTCCAGTGTCAAGAGTGAGGACAAGGATGACGGTGCCCCCCGAGTGGTTCCAGCGGAGGGCGCCATGACTGCCGGGAGGGGGAGGGCCCCTACCACCAGAGTGGCAGGGGATGAGGGCAGCGGGGAGGCCACTGTTTCTGGCCAAGGGCAGGAGGGTGTCAGGCGAGGTACAGGGACAGGAGGCATCGCTTTGTCCTCTGTCACTGAGAAGACTGAGGATATCGAAGTGGATACCGCAGGTGTGAATGAATATGCTTACATCCCTGACTCGGGCAGTGTCACCATCACCCGTGGGAGCCTGGGCAGCACAGACGGGGCAACCAGCTTCACCCAGGTCTCTCCGGACAAAGATGACGAAGTCAACATCTTCATTGGGAGGGCCAAAATCCACGTGGGGGAGCAGGAAACCACCCAGGCCGGTGCCACAGTGGGTAACGAGGATGACGGCAGCCCCCTGCCCAGGCTGGGCGTCACTGCGACACCCAGTGGTGGTGACGATGACAGCATCCCTGCTCACAGCCAGCCTGAACGACCGGCCACCACAGCCACCCCAACCCGTGGGGACAGTGTCACCAGCAGCCCCAGAGATGGCCGTCCTACTGGAGAGGATGAGAAAGGTGCCACCACCATGGGTGTTGATGGAGGACTGGTAACCCCTGTCCCCTGGAGAGTCACTAGTGGTGACATTACCAGCCCCGCAGTGTCCAGCATCCGTAGGAAAGACGATGATGAGGTGGGAGGAGAGGGGCAGAGGCTCAAGGGGAAGCCAGGACATGTGGCTACCACGACCCCCCGCCAGTGGGGTAACACGGAGGCCGCTGTCACTGTCCCAGCCGGAGGGGCCAGCATCCTCCTGGCCACTACCGAGGCGGACCGCACCACCCTGTCGGTGACAGCCAGCAGCCGCAAGGCAGGCGTGAGCACTGTGCTGGGCAGGGGAGGGAGCGGGGAAGTGGGGACAGCCACCTCCCAACCCCCCCGTGTGAAGGGACGGCCCGGGGCAGGGGTGAGGGTCCGTCCGGGGGGAGCAGGGCTGGACAAGACACCCAGGACGGACAAAGCACCATCCCCAGGTGGGAAACCCAGCAGCTGGGCGTCGAGCGGAGCCCAGACCAGTGTTGGCGGCTATGATGGCAATGCTGGGGGCAGGTCGCAGGCCATCAAAGCAGGGGCTAGCCCCACTCCACAGGCAGGGCAAGACATGGGCAGCACGGCAGCAGGCAGGGGCCGGGAGCGGGGCCGAGGCGGCGAGAGCGGGGCAGCAGTGCCAGGGGCCGGGGGCGGCCGCATTCCCGGGCACCACGGCAGGAGGCTGGGGGCTGGGGCGCCGGGCACGCTCGCGACGCTGGGGCGCAGCAGGCAGCTGGACCAGGTGAAACGCGCTGACGAGCTCCACGTCCGCGAGCGGGCCTTTTACAGCCTCGGCGGGGCGGGCGGCCCCCACGGCCCCTACCCCGGCCCCGGGAGCGCCGACAGCAGCCAGTCCTCCGAGGGGGACCGGGGCAGTCAGAGTGAGAGCGGACAGATGGGACTGCAGCCCTCAGGGTGGGAATCCCCAGGGTACCCCCAAGGCCGCTGGATCCAGGGGCCCCTCTGAGGCGCGGCCGGTATCCACCCCGGCAGGCTCCAGCGGTGGAGTTGGGGGGTCCCACATGCCGCGTTTTCCCCCTTGGCATCCCCGCCACGGGCTCTGCTCTCACCTGGGTGAGGGGCAGGTTGCTGGGGGGCACACGGTGCTTCACAGCCCAGGAGCCAAAAATCGCTGGTTCATGCGATCTGCTGTTAATTTGGGGGAGGCTGCACATGGCGCAGCAGCAGGGATGCGTGGGTGTGCTGTGCTAGACAGCCAGGGAACAGCAGCCATGCTACACGGCATAGGGTAGCGGTGTTTGTGCATTGATGCGAAACAAGTAAAGAAGCAGTGAGAAAAAGCCTCTGTCCTCACGGTTTCACTTCCAGCTACTGGAGAAATAAAGGCATTTCTGTATCTGAGGATCTGCTGACTCTGGTGTTTGTAACGGGACTTCAGGCAGTCTCTGCCACAAGCAGTGTGCTGGGGGTGGGCTGGCCCCTGGGTATAAGGGGATTTCTGGCCCCAGCACTTCCCTGGCCCAGCCATCTGTGGGGCTGCAATTTGGCCAACAACCCCCACACATCCCTCCCTTGGGGTATCAAACCCTAATAGCTCCTGCTCAGGCCCACCAGCCTCCCTGGGCTTGCTGGGGAGGCCCACAGAGCATTCTCCCCCTTGGCTCATCCACTTCATCCAGTGAGAGGTCCCCATCGTGCCCTCCTGATGGTACATTTCCTGGCCACACCATCTTTCCAGGAGCACCGTAAGACCCTGTCTATGCCACTGCCATTCCTGCTGCTGGCCCCTGCACGTGGGCCAGACTGGGCTTCGACATGCTGGAGCCATGGTGTCGGTGATGCCCCAAGTTAATCACTGTTTATGCAATTGCAGGTTGCTTTTTCTGTCTGAGAAGCTGCTAAAACAGGCATGTTCAGCAGTGTGCTAGAGAGAACGGCACAGTGGGAGAGGTGTCAAGCCTCAAGGGGAGGGGTGCTGCCTCAGCACATGCTGTGGGGGCTTACCACCAGGGCTGTGTCCATGCAGGGAGCAGGTGGGAGCAGCCAGGAGCAGCCACGATGTCAGTGAAGTATCCCCAGAGTGCCTTCTTCACTGCCCTCTGCACACCTGCACACAGGGAGGTGGCAGATCCCGTTACAGGCCATAGAATCACAGGATGGTTTGGGTTGGAAGGGACCATAAAGATCATCTAATTCTGACTCCCCTGACATGGGCAGAGATGCCACCCACTAGACCAGGTTGCTCAAAGTCCCATCCAACCTGGCCTTGAACACTTCCAGGGATGGGACACCCACAGCTTCTCATGGCAGCTTGGTACTTAGGGATCATACATGGTTGATTCATGCTGGAGCACCAGGATCAGAATAACACTGTGTGTCTCACTGGTGCTATCAGTTAGCACCAGCTCTCGGGACTCTGCTTTGCTACTGCTCATGCTCTCCAGCAGAAAAGGTCAACAACTACATGAGCCCACTATGCCCCCGCCAGGGCATCAGGCCCTAGTGTCTCCCAGGAAGCTGCTCTGTGTAGCTTGGTCCCAGTGCTGCAGGGACACAGAGATTTAGGCAGCCTGTGGCAAGGATTTGCCTGCAGTTTCCCAGGCTCGGGGCAGCATGCAGAAGGCTCACGGACCTCCTGTGCTGGTCCATCTGGCTCAGACTGAAAGGTGCTGCAGGGCTGCTGCCCATCTGGGCTGGGTGTCTCACCCCTAGAATTGCCACGGCATATCACACCCCAAGACTGATGGACTCTGGCGGTGCTCTGGGGATCTAGGGCTCGGCATGATTGCCTGGCAAATGAAGAGGGTGGTTTTGGGGTCTCGCCACTAGCAGGGTTGGAGCTAAGGAGTTTGCAGCCTCGGCATAGTGCCCAGGTACCTCCATCCTCAATCCTGACCACGCCCTTGTCCAAACGATTAAGCAACATCCTTAAGCAAGGGCTGGGCACCATCTAGTGGAGTAAAAAGCCTGTTGCTGGGAATCTTTTGTGCCTGTTGAATGATGCCCAGCTTTGCCTAATGCTGGCGTGGGCACTGCTGCCCTCTTGTCCCACTGCTTCCCCGAGGTCCTAGGGAGCCCTGCCTGAACGGCAAGGTCAGGTGTAAAACTGGCTAGTTCAGGTGTAAATGGCATACATTTGTAAACCAGCATTACTTCCTTGCACAGTTGCTGCTAAAGCACCTGGAATTTTTGTGCTGTGATTCTGGCTCTACATCTGGGATGATATGGTATTTTGGGATGCTCATCCCAAGCCCCCTGCTCAGCACCACAATGGTGCCTGGCTCTGCTCTTGCAAAACTCACCTGCCAAATCGCACAAGTGGCCACTGAACAAAAAACTGCAAGTTTCTCTAGGAAAGGGTTTTCCCAGAGTATTGGAGCGAAGCGGGGAGCTGGTCTCTCCTTGCAGTGAAGGGTGAGCAGATGAGGGCTGTCAGGGTGGGAGTTGGCAGGGTGACACTGCCCACCCCTCATGCTTAAACACCCACAGCAAGCTTACAGCTGGGTTAGAGGTAGTCACCAGGTCTGGGAGGTGTTCCTCTGTGGCCCTTTGCTCTTTGGCTCTGCTGAGCTGTGTGTTTTTGAAGATTTAATTTAGACTTTTAATAAGTATACA
This sequence comes from Aphelocoma coerulescens, assembly GCF_041296385.1. Lineage (NCBI taxonomy): Eukaryota > Metazoa > Chordata > Aves > Passeriformes > Corvidae > Aphelocoma > Aphelocoma coerulescens. The sequence goes on from NC_091017.1 coordinate 14,976,701, forward strand.
TTTATTTTCTGTTCTGTTTCTGTTGGTCTTTGTTTTTTAATCAAGGGCAACAGTGATTTATCTACAGGTGTTTCTTCACACTGAGACAGCAGAGGCTGCTGCTGAAGGGATTTAGGGTCTTTCATCCCACCCTGTAAGTTAGTGAACCCAAGTGAAGAGTGATATGTACCTTCTGAGGGTACAGAACAAAAAATAAATTGCCCCTAACAATCCCAGCTACTCTTATGAATGCTAATTGTGGGCATGTGGCCAGGCAAGTATGGGTACACACTGCTTCTTCAGGCCAGCGAGGTTGCAAAGAAGTGCTGAAATGCTTTTTGAAAGAAGTCTAAAAACCAATGAGGAGCTTTGAGGACCCATTCAAATGACGTTTTGAATGGTATGTTTTCAGGTACAGAGCTCGATGCTGGCTGTATGGAGGGGGCAGGCGTTGCCCATCACAAATAACTCTTCTCAGATTCTTTCACAGTGTGGCAGCAGCGGGCACAGCCCAGAGAGACAAGGGTGTCTTCCCTGTTGTAGCATCATGGTTTTTCAGAAGGGGGCAAAAGCAGACAGAGGGAGCAGCTGAAAGCAGCATCTCTCGAAAGAGAAGGAGCACAGCTACAGGGCAGTAATGATTTTCCTCCTCACCTGCTGTAGTTACTCAGTGAGACCCATCTTCATCCCACACCAAAGACCAGGGATTGAGAGGGACTGAAATACTGTGCACACCCCCAGAAAACCCCTCCTCCCAGTGCTCAGCCTTCCTGCTCCTAAGCTGGCAGCCAAGGCTGGGCAACTGGAGAGGGCCTGAGCACATCCAGGTTTTTGGAGGATGGAAGATACCCGGAAGCCTCAATCCATTGCCTAGAGAAGCACTTATTGACATTGAGGAGGGTGCGAAGCAGCCCCGGCAATAAGAAACTTACCTGGGTTTTTCTTCTGCAGAAGAAGCCACACAGTACTGCCGACCATCAGGGGGCTTCAAAAATGTTTTCACTTACTCTGAACAGTCTCTAATAGACCATCCACCAGCACTTCTCTCTAAACATTTTGGGAAACATGCTCTGAAGTCACAACCATTACTATAACCAAGCAAAGGCACATTTTGACACATGGAGTGAAATGCAAATCTCAGTGAGATTAGTAAAAAATATTATTAGCTGCTCTTATAATCTGTTTGGGACCTCTTTTGGTAATCCTTGCCTATTTCCCTGCATCCTCATAGTGGATTTAGAGGGACTGGTCTGCAGGGTTGTTTGGGGAGCAATTGCCCTGCAGTTGGATACTTGGGTGTATGGCATCCTACCTACATTCACTCTCCTTGAATTACTTTATGGGCCTTGCTCTGATCATCAGGGTGCCCTTGACTTGGGAGAGTACAGAGCTGACAATCCCTGGCCAGTGAAATGTGGGTTTCTCACTTCCTGAGGTTCTCTGGAAAAAAACTCTCCTGCCAAAAAATCCTGGCAAACTGTAGCCATCGTGTGAAAATCCTGATGCCATTCTTCCAGGTGATTAATATACCAAGCCAGTCAGTCTGGGTTCATCTTAGGCTGCTAGCTATAATTAATCTTTTAAGTTTGGGAAGTTGATAGATACGAACTTCTGTCATGAAATGGAATGGCAAGGGGTGTTTCAGAGATCTTACACCTTGCTTCAAAGCTGGCCTGCATGGGAGGAGATAAAATAGGTATGTGGCCTTTTCAGCTTCCCTGCAATGGGCAGAGAAGGGGCAGGAGCTGTATCTCCCTCCCACCACTAAGTGATGAATATTTTCAATAGTGCCTTTAATTAAAAAGTGTTGGGCCTTACAATAAAGTCTTCCAGCCCCCTGTTGCCATTGTCCAGCAGTGATGAGGAAGATCAAGCCTGACAGACTTCAAATGTTTGGCTTACTAAAAACTGACCCTCCTTTTCCTCACTGCTCCCTCCTCCCTTATCCCCATTGACACATTCCTGTTAAAAGCCATACAATTTCTCCCCAAAATACAAGTGGGGCTGAGTCCACTCAGCCAACCTCAGCTGTACATGTAGAGTGAGTGAACAAGCTCCCTGCCTTAACACATGGGATATTTCATATGCCAGTAAATCCACTTGTGCTTCATCTCAGCTTAAACACTCCTGCTTTCCAAAATTGTTGGGTCCAAAGGGCAGAGTTTTAGATAATAAAAATCCTAAAGGAGATTTAATGCTTGAAATAAAAGTGCTAAGGTGCTAGAGCAACTCCAAATATGTATTTAATATATGAATAAGTACCTTGTGCCAGGCACTGAATATGACAAATGAAGGGTGTGAGTACGATGACCCAAACCAGCCTTTGCTTCAATTTCCAGACACAGGACTGAGAAAAATGGGAAAGTCATCCCCATCCATCTTTAAACACTCAACACTTTGCCAATTACCTAAAAGCAACAGTTGTATCAATGAGAAATTATTTTAAGAAATGATCCTACTCATGTAGAGTATGAGCTGAAAATATCCGTATGCTATCCATAGCACTGATGAATTTGCACCATCCTCCCCACACCCAAAAGCACCCACAGGACCAGGGGATGAAGAGCATCCCTGTATCCAGCAGAGCTGGCAGGGGTTTGCTGCTGCTCTCAGGAGCGCCAGCCAAACCCTTTGAATGCAGATCCAGTGGCAGACTGGCTAGAAGAAAAACTGAATTTTGATTTCACTCTTCTTGCTGTGTTGCCTTTCATAGTAGAGCAGGCCTCAAGAGGAAGGTGCTATCCCCAGGAGCAGAGCAAATCTCTTCCCAATCCTCTTGCGAAATGCTCAGCAGAGGAATAGTTGAACACCTGAAAACTTCAAGACTTCAGAGGCTTTAAATAAGAATATAAATTGCTAGACTTTCACCAGTTTAGAAATAAACCCAACCCAGCACCAAAATCTTTTGTTTTAATTTTAATTTCTATTTACTGGGGATTAAAGTTAAAACAGCTTCATGAGAGTTTTCAGCCACAGACTAAAAACATGGAGGAGAAGAGAAGCTGTGGATGCCTGTCCCTGGAAGGCCAGGCTGGCCAGGGTCCTGTGCACCCTGATGTGGTGGATGGTGCCCCTGCCCATGGCAGGAGATTGGAACCAGCTGATATTTAAGGCCCCTTCCAAGCCAAAGCATTCTGGGAAACCATGCGGGTGCTTCTGCTACAGTTAATAGAATGTTGCCACCACCAAACTGTTGCCACGAGGATTCCATCCCAGGGCACCCAGGTAACCGGGGGTCCGTTGAGTCAGTTGATGGATCCTCTGCCGGGAAGCAGACACACAGTGTCCGTCTCCTCTGCATTGTGTCCATCTTCTCCATCCCCAGTGGGAACAGAAGGTGATTTGCTGACATTTGTGAGAAAAACTCTTGACTGGCTGCACACGTAAGTGTAGATTATTTTTTAAGAGGTTTCTGATGCTGAGGGGCTGTTCTGGGCTGCTGGCCCAGCTGCAGGTGTCTGAGGCTCCAGTACTGAACTGGTACAGAAACTGGTGACTCGGGGATGGGAATCCTGGAGCAGGGGTAGTATTTAAGAGAACAGGTATTCCAGATAGGTAATCTCCTCTCTTCTCTACTGGTAGGTTTGGAAGAACATCGTTCTCTGACCTCTGGAAATCAGGGCTTTGTAGCAGTGTGCTCCCTAAAGGAATCTAAGGGATCAATCGCTGTAGCTTCTCTGACATTCCTCCTCTGGTGCCTGTCCCGCTTACTCTTGCAGTGGTTTTAGGTCACAAAACACCATGAGCACAGTGAGTACTTTACTTTTCAATGCAGATCTGATTCCTAAAACACGTTGTCTGGGGTGCTTCCAGAAAGGATTTAAAGAGTTTGTAGCAAATTCACCGGAACAGAAGCCCATTAAGACTTTATGTAACTTCACATTTTGGGAGACTGAAGATTTTGAATCTCCCTGGGTGCTAACAATATTTCAGAAATGCTTACAGTGCGAACAATGACCTGATAAAATTGTAAACTGGTCTCCTCATTTTCAAGCCTTTGAGCTGGGCTTTTTCTTGGTGAGACAGCTCGTAAGAGATCAGGGGATGCCTTTTCCTTGATGTGATACAATGCACTCAGGGAGGAATGACCTGTAGCACAATTTGATGCTTATTCTAGCCTTTGCATGAGTGTTTTCTGTACCCTCATGCTTTCATTGCTGTTGCAAAAATGAGGGCCATGTTACCCTTACTCCCACAGAAAATGCTAAGGCTTTGCTTCCTCTTAGAATCAGCGAAAGCGCCGTCGAGGAGTAGATGATTCCGGTCAAGCTCAGAAATGGAGGAGGCTGATGGCTTCTAGCATGGGTGAAGCTTCAGAGCCAGAGCCAGCAGACCTTGAAGAAAGTGGTACACTTTCTTTTGAGCTTGGTAAGAAAAAAACTGCTTCTGGAGGGTTGGGGTCCAACCAAATGTGTGTGTTTGCCAGTTTCTAGGCCCTTTAGTGGGGAGGAAGGGAAACCTGGGATTTTAGGAAGCACCTAGTATGGCACCTCTAAACAGCAAGGCTCCTGACAAGCACATGGGTTTGTTACTGAGCTGCGATACATTTGCACTAGTGGGATACAGCTACAATAGCTGTGTTGCAAAGGTCCAAGTGCTGCTCAAACACCTGAATGTCTACTCTGAGCAGCTGGCACTTTGCCCAGCTGCCACTACGCAGGGTGGCAAACTAAGGTTGGGATCTCCCAAGCTGGAAGCAGATAAGCAACAGATTAGCTGTGCCCCATCCCTCAAGGGAACATGTACAGTATGATACTGTAAAATTAGGATACCTGCTATGATTCCAGCTTTGGTTTGGGTTTTTTCCAGTGTGATAAACATTCCTTGATGTTAGATGACTCTTATGTTGGTGTGTACCTCCTGCAAGCTGCTGTCATCCAGCAGAACTGTGTGAGGAGTGCAGCCACTGTTCCTTGGGCTGGTAATGCTCTCCTGTGGACTGTTGAGAGTAAAGTTTGAGTGAAATGTTGGACACATTCCTGAAGAGAAGAGACTCAGGGCATAGTTGAATCCTACCTCAGCCTGTTTTGCTAGGGCTGCCCATTTCATTCCTCTGCAATTTCTGATCTTGATTCTAACATTCTGGTTTTCAGCTGGTGAAGAATTCATAGGTGTCACAGCTGACTCTCCTGAGTCTGAAGACATCAACCTAACTGGAAATGATTTTGGCAATGTTGTGGTAAGTAGTGAATGACACACTTCTCTCCATCTCACAGTCAAATTAGTTTTCTCTTGTGCTGTTAGGCCTGTCTTCTGGCATCCAAATTGTCTGCCATTCAGGGCTGAAACACAGCTCTGACTTACCTACTTTAGAGAGAGCTCCCAGTCAACCCCAAATACACCTGTGGATGCATCAGCATCTCTGAGTATCACTTGCAGACTGTGGAAGAGTAATTTAAAAGACCTTGTTGCTCAAAAACTTGGGGAGAATGTTTAGCAATCATGGGAAATGGAACAGAAGGAGCCAATTTAAAGCTGAAGCTGTTATAGAGATACACATGTTATAGGTCAGTGATTTAAAGAAAACAAAAATATGAGAGGACAGGAAGCCTTTGATTTCCCAAATATGAAGTGTTTAGCTGCAACATTGGTTTGAGGTACTCCTGTCACTGAGGTACCAAGCACAACTCTAGCTGGCTGGGGTACAAACTGTTTATTACTCCCAATAAGTATTTAAAGTTTATTAATCCAGTTCTATTTATTACTTCAAGAAGTATTTTAAAAAGATGCAGCCTACAGGGTAGTTTATCCCTTGAGTTTGGGATGCCACCGCTGCCGTGCATAGCAGAAACATGCAGCAGGAATAGGAAAAGGCCTTGAACTTTATGGAAGAATCTGCATAACCCAGCTCCAATTCTGCAAAAATAAGAGTGGGTTTGGGGTTGGGTCTTTTCTTCAGCAGCTGTTCATCTCATACTAAGGCTTTATGACTATCACAGCTGAATTTGCCCATTTGTGGGAGAAAGAGGGAAAGAAACACTTCCACCTAAATCCAGTCAGGGAACTGAAACAGATGAGCAGGGTTGAAGGTGTTCAGGAGATTCCTAAGTTACCTCTGTTTCCAACCCGTTCTAGCAGGGGGAGCAGAACGAGCAGCACCCACTTGTTTCCAGAGCAGTAGATGAGTTGATCATGCTACCGGCAAGTGTTGATGATGTGGAACCATCATCATCACTTGCCAGTGATGATGGGTCACCACCAAGAGACATGGGATCATCACCAAGAGACAGTGATGATTGGTCACCACCAGGAGACGTGGGATTATCACCAAGAGACAGTGATGATTGGTCACCACCAGGAGACGTGGGATCATCACCAAGAGACAGTGATGATTGGTTACCACCAGGAGACGTGGGATTATCACCAAGAGACAGTGATGATTGGTTACCACCAGGAGACATGGGATCATCACCAAGAGACAGTGATGATTGGTCACCACCAAGAGACATGGGATCATCACCAAGAGACAGTGATGATTGGTTACCACCAGGAGACGTGGGATCATCACCAAGAGACAGTGATGATTGGTTACCACCAGGAGACGTGGGATCATCACCAAGAGACAGTGATGATTGGTTACCACCAGGAGACGTGGGATTATCACCAAGAGACAGTGATGATTGGTCACCACCAGGAGACATGGGATCATCACCAAGAGACAGTGATGATTGGTCACCACCAAGAGACATGGGATCATCACCAAGAGACAGTGATGATTGGTCACCACCAGGAGACGTGGGATTATCACCAAGAGACAGTGATGATTGGTTACCACCAGGAGACGTGGGATTATCACCAAGAGACAGTGATGATTGGTTACCACCAGGAGACGTGGGATTATCACCAAGAGACAGTGATGATTGGTCACCACCAGGAGACATGGGATCATCACCAAGAGACAGTGATGATTGGTTACCACCAGGAGACGTGGGATTATCACCAAGAGACAGTGATGATTGGTCACCACCAGGAGACATGGGATCATCACCAAGAGACAGTGATGATTGGTCACCACCAAGAGACATGGGATCATCACCAAGAGACAGTGATGATTGGTCACCACCAGGAGACGTGGGATCATCACCAAGAGACAGTGATGATTGGTCACCACCAGGAGACGTGGGATCATCACCAAGAGACAGTGATGGGTATGTGAGAGATAAAGTGTATCTCTAAAGTCTAATTTCTGGCATAGGGTAGAAAGAGTTTTTTGTCAAGTTTTTGGGTTCTGCTTAATTCTGTGCAAAAACTTCAGACATAGAATATAATATCCTTTCTGGAAGAAAACTAAATAAAGACAAAAATCCTAGCAAAATCCAGCAGAAACCTTTATTCTCTGTTCATGAAGCCATTAACGAGTGTATTTATATCATGGCTTGAGATATGCTGAAATGCTTGCAGTACATAAAAGTTTTCTGAATGATTGTGTTGCTGGGCTGGGATGTGTCTAAATCGGAGATGGGGATGTTTTAATTCCTGACATTTGATATATCAGTAACCCTTGATGTGTGGTGAAATTAATGGCTGCATGTTCTTTCTGGTTGTGTTCTCTCTAGTACATGGTCATCAAGTACTGCTAGTTTCTCAAGCTGGACGGATGAGTTCTCAGAGGTAAGGATCCATGAGTTGTCATAATTTCTGTTTTGTGGGAGGGGCATGAGGCAGAGAGGGAACTGCACAGCTCAGCTGGCCAGCATGGGATGCTGAGGGCAGCTGGCTTGAAGCACAGCCCTTGCTTTGAAGTTCCAAGTAGCTCATCCCTCCAAGTCACTTCTTGCTGGTGTGCACTGAGGGAGAAACCCCTGCCAAGGTGGCACTGGCAGATCTGTGGGTTCCTCACTATTCTAGCAGCTACTGACAGATTGCAGATACTCAAATCCTATTTGCCTGGTGCCCACAGAGCAGCAAACTGGAATTCTTTCCTCCCGATCCCTATCTGGTTTTCTTTCTTCATCAGCTCTTCACCCAATATGAATTTTTTGTGGTTAACATAACTGAATTTGCCTGTTTCGGGGAGAAAGAGGGAAAGATTTGCCTGCAGCCTAAATTCGGTTAGGGAACTGAAACGGGGGAGCAAGGAGGAGAGTTTTCAGATGTTTTTTAAGCTGCTACTCTTTCTGCTTTGTTGCAGCAGTGGGAGCAGTACCAGGAGCTTCCACTTCTCTCCACAGTAGTGGATGATTCAGTTGTACTACTGGCCGATGATGATGTTGAAGAACTGAGAGATAATGATGGGTATGTGACAGATAAATTGTCTCTCCAAAGTCTGATTTCTGACAGAGTAGCAACAGGTTTTTGCCAAGATTTTAGGTCCTGTTTGGTCCTGTACAAAACCTCATAGCTGGAATATAGTGGCCTGTATGGAGGAGAACTAAGTAAAAAACAAAACAAAACCGTAAAATCCATCAGAAACTTTTCTGTTCATGAAGACATTATTGATTGTATCTTACACTGTGGCTTGGGATATGCTGAAATATTTGCAGTACCTACAATTTCTTGGAATGCTAGTGTTGCTGGGCTGGGATGTTGCTAGATCAGAATAGGAGATACTTAATTTCTCATGTTTTATTTATCAGTAACCCTTGTTATGTGGTGAAAATAATGGCTGTATATTTTTCTTGTTCTGTCCACTCTACCCACAAGGCTCTTTGGTCCCCTTACAAGTGTGGTTCACGTGGATTGCTTCTTATGGGTAAGAATCCACATGTCATCATCCTTTCATTTTCTGTGGGAGGAGAATAGGGCAGAGGGGGAGCTATGGAACTCATCTGGCTAATGGGCAGCTGGCTTGAAGCACAGCCCTTGCTTTGAAGTTCCAGTTTACACATCCCTCCAAGTCACTTCTTGGTGGTGTGTGTTGAGGGAGAAACCCTCATCAAGATGGCACTGCCAGATCTGTGGATTCCTCATTATTTAGCAGCAACTGACAGATTGCAGATATTCCAAGTCTTATTTGCCTGCTGCCCATAGAGAAGCAAACTGGAATTCCTTACTCCCAATCCCTGATGTGGTTTCCTTTCTTCAGCAGCTGTTCATCTAACACCAACTGTCTGTGGCTATCACAGATGAATTTGCCCATTTGGGGAAGAAAGAGGGGAAGAAACATGTACAGCCCAAATCCAGTCATGGAACTGGGGGAGCAGGGTGGAGAGTGTGTAGGTGGTTGGTGGTTCCTAAACTGCCTCTGTTTCTACCCTGTTGCAGAGGCTGGAGCAAAACCAGCAGCACCCACTTGCTTCCAGAGCAGCATATAATTCAGTCCTGCTACTGGCAAGTGATGATGAAGATGAAGGAAGAAACAGCAATAGGTATGTGAGGGATAAAGTGTCTCTCTAAAGTCTAATTTCTGACATAGGGTGGAAAGAGTCTTTTGCTAAAGTTTGAGTTTGCTTAATATTATGCAAAAACTTCAGACCTAAAATATAGTGGCCTGTCTGGGAGAGGACTACTTAAAAAAAAAAGAAATCCCAGCAAAATCCAGCAGAAACCTTTCTTCTCTGTTCATTGTTGGAAAAGGTCCGTGAACTGCGGCAGGGGGAGAAATTGCAGACCAGCCAATATGATTGATAAAAGCAAGCTCCCCTTATTAGCAATCCAGAGGCACTTATATAATATACCAGCTTGTTAACTCTTAAGTGGCTTAAAACCTATCAAAGCACATTTCTGCTTCTACATAATTAGAGTACATTGGCAAGCTTCTACTGGTTATGTTATGATTAAAAGAATTCAGAGTTCACCCTCCCTTCTCCTGGTCAGCACATCTTATCTGCACAGCTGCATCTCTTCAAAACTCCCTTTTTGTTTCTCAGGCCTGTTTCCCACACAGGCACTTCTCATGGAGGGTTTTTCTCATGCAGGCCTTTTGCTTGCAGGCTTTGCTTGTACAGTTATTGATTTGTTCCCTTTATCAATAATCCATGTCCCTGATCCTCTAATCATTTTGCAACAGTTCATGAGGTCATTAATGAATGCATCTTACATAATGGCTTGAGATATGCTGAAATGCTTGCAGTATGTAGGAGCTTTTGGAATGATTGTGCCACTGGGCTGGGATGTCGCTAAATCGGAGACGGGGATGTTTTAATTTCTGTATCAGTAACCCTTGATGTATGGTGAAGTTAACAGCTGCTGTTCTTTCTGGTTGTGTTCTCTCTAGTACATGGTCATCAAGTACTGCTAGTTTCTCAAGCTGGACGGATGAGTTCTCAGAGGTAAGGATCCATGAGTTGTCATAATTTCTGTTTTGTGGGAGGGGCATGAGGCAGAGAGGGAACTGCACAGCTCAGCTGGCCAGCATGGGATGCTGAGGGCAGCTGGCTTGAAGCACAGCCTTTGCTTTGAAGTTCCAAGTAGCTCATCCCTCCAAGTCACTTCTTGCTGGTGTGCACTGAGGGAGAAACCCCTGCCAAGGTGGCACTGGCAGATCTGTGGGTTCCTCATTATTCTAGCAGCTACTGACAGATTGCAGATACTCAAATCCTATTTGCCTGGTGCCCACAGAGCAGCAAACTGGAATTCTTTCCACCCAAGCCACTTTGGTTTCTCCTCTTCTTCTTTTTCTTTTCTTCAGTTCATCTAATATGAATTTTCCTGTTTGGGGAAAATTGAGGGAAAGAAACACCTCCACCTAAATCCACTTTGAGAACTGAAAAGGGAGGAGGGAGGAGAGTGTTCAGGTGGTTCCTAAGCTGCCTCTGATTCTACCTTGTTCCAGCAGTGGGGAGAGAACCAACAGCAACCTCTTATTTGTTTTCAGGGCAGCAGCTGTTTGGCTACTACTTTTAATATTCTTAACCAAAATTAGATGGCTATAGCCTAAAATTCTTCATCTGTTTTGCTGCAATTGTTTTGCTGACCTGCTGTTGGGTGTGTAGCACCAGGGCTGCACAACAAAGTCTAATTGTATTTTCTTTTTTCTCTTTTCCCATATGCGCTGATGCAAGCTTCTTGAAGGTGAGTTTACATTTTATAGCTGATAATGGAATTGTTATAAATATAATCATTAGTTTTTCTATGTCATTTCCAACCATCTTGAGCGGCAGGGATTGAAACTGCATTTAGCAAAAGGCAAAGGACAGTGTTAAAGCCTCTGGCCAGTGTGTTAGAGAATGGATCCCATCTGTGTCTGATAGCTGCTATCAAACACAGTGAAAAATCCCCACAACAGAAGTTGTAGCTAAATACTTATGTAGAAAGAAACTTTAATTTGGTGGCATTTTCTGTTATTTTAATTGATTAGTGCTTGATTATTTTTACATGTATACAGGAGCTGCAGAGATCACTGTTGCATGTGTATTCTGAGAATTAAAAAGCAAACAGCAGTTCTCACCCTTTGGGTGTTACAGACCAGGCCATTAAAAATTGCTCTCCTTTGAATTGTATGTGTTATAATTTTCAAATTATAGACCCTGTTAGTAAGAATTGTGTGAGGGAGCTTCCCTTTATAAGGCAGATTTGTTCACAGGTAGTGTAACTTGTGAAACATATGACACTGAGCATCTCTCAGGTAACATTTTTAGATGTTTGTAAGGTGAATAGAGCAAATGTTTTGTGTTGGTCTGTAGCAGAATAGTCACAATGTGTGGAAGGTTCAGCCTCAGTATTTAGGGAAGTAGCTTGTTTAAGATTGCTTTGAACCCAGTTGAATAGGGTCCGTTTCAAATAGGAACCATTACAGGCCACTTATAATAGCACATTCCGAAAACAGTTCTGGGGGAAAGAGTAAATAATAGATCTAAGTTATCAAAATTAAATTGCAGAGTGTGAACAACAAAGAAGCCTGTCAGACAGCTCTGTATGGAGTAATGATGATGGAGATGAAGCAACAGATAGTGATGTGTCTGTGACTGATTCTGCATCTGAAGAAGAGGATTTATCAGAAGAGGACATGGAAAGTTCAGAGTATGTATGCCCCATGACTACCAAACATTGAATTTTGACTTTTGTTTTTCATACAGACAAGATTAAGTTTTACTGCTGTGGCCTGGCTTATCTTTGAAACCTTCACTTACTCTACTTATTTCCCTCTCTCAATGACAACCACATCCCGTGCTGCATGATGATCAAATGATACCATTTTTACTTTGGGAGAGTAAGGCAGCCCAAGGCAGATGGACAACCTTGCATGCAACCTTAAAGACAAGTTTGGGGGTATAGCAAGAAAGGGTGATTAGTCACAGGCCATAGCTCACAATGCATTGCATTTTATTTTCATGCCAGGCTCTAGTAGAGCTGTTAGATAAGGAACTATTTTCATTGGTATTGATGGCTTAGCAGCGGACGGACAAATTCTGTGCAGGTTTTAATAAAGCTGGTGTGCTTTGAGCCTTTTGGATTACTAAAAGGCAACATAGGAGAGAAGTTAATACAAAAAAGGCATGATTTTTTCCTTTGATCTCAAGCTTCTCTGTTACAGCATGTGCCTTCCTGCTCTGTGTAGGTGAGGCTGAAGAGCAGCACTTAACACTGAGCAAAGGGTCCTTCTTGTCAGAGCTGTCTGCAGTCTCACTGTAGTGTCAGACCTTGTTCCATTCTAGAAGTGATGCTTTCCAGAGGACGGCTCGATGCTTTAGCTACAAAGCTGTTATTGATGTCCCGTTGGACATAAATGCTGCCATACATAGTCTGCCTGGTGCTGGAGGCTGCTGATACTTCAAATCCTAGAGCAGGGTGCCTGACTGCATCCTCCTCCCAATGAAAACCAAGATGCTGTTTCCTTTGGGACAGGGAGACCCACACTCATTATTACATGCAGCAAACTGTTAAGAGAGAGTTAAGGTTGGGCAGGGTTCTCCAAAGGAAATGTGTCATGGCTGCTCAGTGCAGTTGGATGATTACGTGACTTTTTATGTGCCAGTGACCCTCGATGTGTGGTGACATAAACAGCAGCATGTTCTTTCTGGTTCTGTTCTCTCTAGAGCTTGGCCAGCAGCTACTATTAGGTGCCCGATCTGCATGGATTTTTATCCAGAGGTAAGGACCCACATGTTGTCATCCTTCCAGCTTTGTGGGAGGGGAATGAGGCAGAGGGGGAGCTGTGCAACCCAGTTGGCTGATGTGGGGTGCTGTGGGCAGCTGGTGTGAAGCATAGACCTTGCTTTGGAGCTGTCAAAGTTACTTCTTGTTGGGGTATGTAGAGGGAGAAACCCTTGCCAAGGAGGCACTGCCAGATCTACGTGTTCCTCATTATTCAGCAGTAACTGACAGACTGCAGATACTCCAAATCCTGTTTGCCTGCTGCCAGAAAAGCAGCAGACTGCAATTCTTTCCTGCTGTGATTTCCTGTCTTCCAGATTATGCGAAGTGGACGAATGGTTTTGTCAACGCTGTGTGGCCATATCTTCTGCAGTCAGTGCCTTCCTGTTGCCCTTCAGACTGCCAGCTTTTGCCCAGCCTGCAGGGCAGACCTCACTCCAGAACAATACCATCCCATTTATATATAAGTAGTTCTATTTTTCAAGACAGACTTAGATGGATTTTGGGGGGATAGGTGGTATAAAGAGGTTTTTTTCCTTGTCTACATAGTTTTTGTTGTATAAGGTTCCGTTTTCTCTGAATTTAATAATAAATAAAATTTTAATTGATTTAAATATAATCAACTCTGCTCATCTATGTTGGATTCTGCTGGTAGACAGATTTCTTTTAACAGGTGGGTGTAAAACCCTTGGTTTGATCAGTCAGAAGTGCTTGTTCTCTTTGTCACAATGTAGTCATTGTTTTTTAGGGGGAAATGCTGAAGGCATAAGCTTTGTAGTTCTTGTGTTCTTTGTAGCATGTGTTGTATAGGGAAAAGGAAACAGGCACTCTTTGGGGTGCAAGAACTTCTGTTGCTCAGGACAGATTCAGCTGGATGTTTTGCTAAAAATGTCATTATTTCAGTGCTTTGAAGGTTGAAAGAGCAGCAGGTTGTGCACACATCCAAAGACAACTATTTTCTTTGAGAATAATTTGTATGTATCTAGACAGCTTGTTGATGGTCCAAGCTGCTGCTTGCTATGTCCCTGGTTACAATGTTCCATTGATGACTGTCAGCTGATGACAGGAGCACTGCCAGCTTCTATGAAGGTCTTCCCCTTCTAAAAAGCCTGTAAGCTCAAGGACTTAAACATAATTGCTTCAATATAATTGCTTTATTATAAATGCTTCAATATTGCTTCAAAACCAGTGCACTATACTAGTAATTTTAGCTACCTATACTGTGCTGTAAATAATTCTGATTAAGCCTTTTTTTTTTTTAATGATTATCATTATTGCAACCAATTTAAATGAATAATTCGTTTTATTTTTAAAAATATATTTGGTTTTCCACCCTTAATCCTGCTGGACAAAGTTGTATAAAGGCTCAATTACACCTGTATAATCCCTTAGACATAAACCATTGGCAAAGTGTGTGGCCCAAGATTGGATCCAGCTGCACTAGGCTCCTCTTTGAGGAGTTCAAAAAGCAAGGGGGTTATTTCCACACCTTGTGACTTAATGGGAAGGCTTCTGTAATAAACTTTGTCTGAAGCTCCCACTCTGCCTGCGACACAGGTGCCAAACCCCCACTGTTGTCTCGGGTATCTCAGAGCCCACAGCAGCTGTGGACAAGCCCTTCATACCTGTGTTTCACCTCTGGGAAGATGTGCTGGAGAAGCCTGCTGGCCACAGATCCTGCAGGCACGGCTGCTTTACACACTCCTCCCACCAGGAACTTGATCCAAGGACAATTTCTGGGCATGAAAAGTACACGTTTAAGGGGGGATGGCAGCCCAACTTGACTTGCTTTGTAAATAAACACCAGGGGTGTGTAATGCAATAGCACGTATGCTTGGCCCCAGCTGGGCTGTTTCTCTATACTGTGTTGTTTTGGTGTTCTGGATCAGAAATCTGTAGGTTTGTTTTTGTACCAGCCACTCAACCACTAAACTGCTTAACCTTCTCCACAGTCAGCGGCTCAGAAAAGCCAAACACAAGCGGCTCGGGCTGCATGAAAACATGAGCAAGTGAGCAGCAGACTGGCCTGAACGCCAAAGGAAAACTGTAATTTATGGGAAGGGAAGGTCCTTGTTAAATTTACAGAAAAGAGCATATATAGAAATCTAACAAAAGCATGTAATGATTGTCTGGCAGGGACCAGAGGATGCTGCTGCGAGAAGTGGTGATGTGGATCAGCTATCGGATGTTAAAACACATTTTGTCTTGGTCAGGTCATAATCCCACATCCTTGATGAGGAGCATCTCTTCCTACTACTAAAACTGCGGGGATGCTGTTAGAAAAGCAAAAGCTCAGCTTGAATTTAAGTTGGCCAGAGATGTTGAAAACTGCCAGAAAAGTTCTTTAGATACATAAACAACAGGCAAAAACAGAAGGGAAATGTTGGCCCACTGTTAAAAAGGAGAGGTGAGTTAATCACCAGCAGCAATGAAAAGGCAGAGGTTCTCAACACTTCTTTACCTCTGTCTTTGCTGGCACTGCTGCTCTCCACCTTGGGAGAAATTGGATAAAATAGTTGCAGTTGGCATGTATTTAGATGGAGTCCTGATGACAGTGTGGGCTGCACATGCCAGCCATAACAAGGACACCCTTGGGAACCTCCAGAAGTTCAGAGCGCTGCATGAACACCAGGATTTGTGCCACAAGCAGCAGTTCAGTTTACACTCTAAGTTTTTTATGCACATCACACCAAGCTTTAAGGCAGGGCTTGCAAAGTTGATTTCTTGGGGATAATATATTAATTAAATGTGAAAAACGAGGTTCACTCTCTTGTGAGAATTTAAAGGGTTTAATACAAAGACAGTAAGAGACACATAAAATAAAGCAAAGAGGTAACAGCCGGGTGCCTTGGTGCTCTGCCAAGAGCACACCTGATGCTCGATGTCATACATGAAATCCCTATTTGTGCTTGGTCTTTGCATATTAAGTGCTTTAATTAATTTGAGCTTAATATTTTTAAATTGAATGTTAAAATCAATCCATCAGTCCAGGTACACTAATCAAGTTTTTAATGGTCTTCCTGTGTTTACTGTATACCTTTACAAGTGTTTTAAGATGTGTTGGATGTATTTTTATGTTTTACTTGTATCTTGGTTTCAAGGCAGATTTTAAAAAAACCCCAGTTGCAACAACCAGCCCAGCCCCCCATAAGCACATGACCCTTATCTCAACTGATATCACCCCTCTGACCAGGAGGAGCCATTGGTGGACAGAGGTGGTCTGTCAAGGGGAAAACACCAACCGCCTTGAACCAGGGGGGTGGACTGTGGGTGGGCTGTGGGCGGACTGTGGGCGGAGCAAAAGCTATAAAAGGAAGAAAAAGACACGTGGTCATTCTCATTCTCCCTTCCTCTCCAGCTTGCTAAGGCAGTGCTGGAGAAGCCTACCCCTTTCTAGGGGCTTTTTAGAAATAGATTTCTTTTTGACCAGCCTAAACTGCAAGTTTATTTTTTTTCTCTACCTGAGGTTCAGAGCTGTCTTAAGCCTAAAGTTCCTGAATCCCTGCGCTCCTGGGGCATATCTCTCGAGCCATCTGGATCCCAAATTTTTATATTTTGTTAGTTTTTTTTTGCAATTTTTCAATTTTTTTTTGTTTTAATAAATTGTTTTAATTTCTACAAAGAGTTGTCTCGTTCCTCACAACTCTTTTGGGAGCTCTCCGGGATCCTATTTTTGCCCTAAAATCCAGGTATTTTGGTTAATTTTACTATTTTTGAATTTTTGCGATTTTTTTGTTTTTTTTCTCCTTGGATTTTCTGGGCTCCCACAAGGATTACTGCAGCAGAGAAAGGACACCTCCGGTGGAGAAAGACTTGTGGTAAGGCTTGAACCCTTCTTAAAGGGAACTTAGTTAGGGACTTACCCTTTTTAAGGGCTATTAGTTTTTGGGGAACTTCCGAGTGGAATTCCTTTTGTGAGAGAGTGTGTGGGGGGGTTGGCCGCCCCCAGTGTGTGTGTGAGTGTGCTTGAAAGGGTTCATTTTTAAGGGCACCACGAGGGATCACCCCTTTAGAGACACAGAGGGGAAGATCGAGTGTGGTGATCAGCCTTTCTGGGGGGAGGTTTCCACGTTTTAGGGGTGTGCGCAGCCCCAAATTCATTTTTATTAGTGTCTCAGTCTTCTCGGGTCTAGAACTGAGGAGAAACCTAATTTTAAACCCCTCTCTTTTCCTTTTCGCCGCGTGGTCGGCGGCCATTTTGAAATTTCGCGCCGCCGCGTGGTCGGCGGCCATTTTGAAATTTCGGGTTTCCACGTGGTCGGCCGCCATTTTGAAATTTCGGGCCGCCACGTGGTCGGCCGCCATTTTGTGTCCTTTTAATTTGAACTGCACCCCTTTGCTGTTCTAAGTGCATGTGGGAACTTGTTTTAGCTGCACTCTTGTGGTCAGTGCTATCTAGCACCTTTATACTTCCTGTTAGTTTGGAGTGTTTGGGTTATTGGATTGTAGTTGTAATTTGCTTTATCTGCTTTAATCATAAGACACTACTTTGATATTTTGAATTACTGTTTGTGTTATTCATTATAATCTTTTTCCTTTAATTTGGTTATAAATATTTTAAATTTATCTCTCCTTTGCTAATAAAGACAACTCCTGTTTCTTAAGTATTATATGTATAAAGCTATCTAAATTTCAGTTATACTTTAAACAATTTAAATATTCACTAATTATTCTTTTTATAATTAAAACTAATATTTTCTTGCAACATATTTGTTTCTCACCAGCCTACCATATTTAATTTTTCCACAGATTCGCCATCATTCATTCCCTTATATATCTACTAACCTTGCTTGCTTTTCTCTACATTAGTTGTATTGTATTTTATGCTTATAACTTTATTATCATTTTTTTATTGTGATAGTGTATTGAATTTAGGTTATTTTGTAACATTATTTCCTTATGCAATATTTTAAATGTTTTATATAATACAATACTTTGGTTTATTTAATTAGAAAAAAAAAAAAAAAAAAAAAAAAAAAATTTTTCTTCTGCACTAGCTACTTGTTTGCTTCCCAGTAACAAAATGGGACAAGCGAATAGCAAAAAGAAAGACCTAATGAAGAAATACAAAATTTTCCCAGAAAGCCCGTTAGGACAAATGCTCCTAAAGTGGGAAGAAAATCTTTTAACTAAAGAAAAAGACCAGTGTCAAATGATCAGGTACTGTGTTTTTAAGTGGCCAAAACATAAAATTAACAAAGATGGTCTCAAATGGCCCAAGTATGGGTCTTCTGAAAAATGGCTTTGTGAGGCTTTGCATTCTTATGTACATTACAAAGCTCCAAAACATTCTGATGAATTAGACTATGCTAAAATTTGGTTAAATTATTGGCAAAAACAAAATGAAGACCAAAGCAAAAAAATAGAATTGGAAGAGGAAACTAAATCTAATTCAATTGGACTTAATAAAAATTCAAACCAAATTTTTTCCATTGCAGAAGAACACAAACAGAAAGAAAAACAAAAACCTAAATTAAATAAACCAAAGTGGGACCCCCTAGACTACCTTCCTCCAGTAACTCCTCCAGAAAGGAGGGTCCAAATTGAACAAGAAAGGGTCCTTCCTTCATCAAGCCACCCAATCGAAAGGGACTCAGAAAATGAGAATGAAAGTGAAAAAGAAAATTCTGTTCCTTCCTGCTCTCACAAAAAGACAACCAAACAAAGGATTTCTTCTAGCCAGGATGGCCCAGCATCTTGCACTAGAAAGAAATCATTTAAAACACCTGACTGTCCCACCTGCCTTAGCACTCCCCATGAGTCTAAAATTTTACCTCTTAGGGAGGTACCCATGGGAAATGCTCAAGGAGGAATTGGTTATGTAGTTGTACCTCTAGCTTCATCTGAGGTACGGGAATTTAAAAAAGAAATGAAAAGTCTGATGGCTGACCCCATTGGTCTAGCTGACCAATTTGATCAATTCCTCGGCCCTAATATTTATAATTGGGGAGAGATACAATCCATCCTTCACTCCTTATTCACCATTGAGGAAAGAAAATTGATTAGAGCTGCAGGAGTGACAGTCTGGGACAGAGAAAATAATTCTAATCAAGGCCCAATTGGAGAACAAAAATTACCACTGACAGACCCTGAATGGAACCCAAATTCAGAAGAGGGCAGGAGGAACATGAAGGACTACAGAAATTTAATTATAAAAGGGATTAGAGAAGCTGTTCCTCGAGTTAATAATATGAAAAAAGCATTTTGTGGGGAACAGGAAAAGGATGAGTCCCCAACAGCTTGGATGGCTCGGTTAAGGAATAACATTCAACTTTATTCTGTCATTGACTTAGACAGTGAGGGAGGCAAAACTATGCTAAAGGTACATTTTGTGCTTCACTCCTGGCCTGACATCAGGAAAAAAATTAGAAAAATTGGAAAAATGGCCAGAGAGGGAACTAGATGAATTACTGGAGGAAGCCCAAAAAGTCTTTGTTAGGAGGGATGAAGAGAGGATGAAGGCTAAAAGCCGAATAATGAATAACAGTACTAATGCTCCAATCCACAACCCTCCTACACAAAGAACTTCCCAAAGGGGCATCCCACAACAGCAAACCCAAATCTGCTCTCAGCAACAGCCACAAGTTTGTGCTTGTAATATAAAATCTACCTCAATTGTTCAAAGACCTGAGAGGTTAATTTGCACATACTGTAATAAACCAGGCCACGGGCAGTGGTACTGTTTTAAAAAGCAGAGAGATCAAGGAGTCCTTCAAATGGAGGGACAAATTTTGAACAACTGAAGGGGTCAGGGGCTTTATTCTCTGGGGCAAAAACATCTTAAAGAGCCCTTGATAAAATTAGAAGCTGGACCCCAGAGACAACAAGTGGAGTTTTTAGTGGACACAGGTGCTGAAAGAACCTGTGTCACTGAAACACCTCCAGGATGTTTTATTTCTCAAGATACATTAGATATATATGGTGCTAATGGTGAAAGCTTTGCTGTTCCTGTAATTAAAAATGTAACCCTTTCCATACAAGGACGTACCCATACAGGGGATGTGCTATACCTACCTCAAGCTGGGATCAATCTTTTAGGACGTGACTTCCAAATACCTCTGAGGGTTGGGGTGGTACCGCAGGGTGGAAAAATGACCACTAAATTGTTTGTTTTATCTTTAGTAGATGAGCAACACATTGACCCGGTAGTGTGGGCCAAACCTGGCAACCGGGGAAAAATGGACATCACACCTCTAACAATTGAGTTGCTCCCAAATAGCCAGCCAGTACGTGTACCACAATATCCCCTCTCCAAGGACAAAAGAAAGGGCCTGAAGCCTGTTATCATGGACTTATTACAAGATGGAATTCTTGAGACCTGCAAATCCAGTTACAACACTCCAATTTTGGCTGTCCAGAAACCAGATAAGTCATTCCGGCTTGTACAAGATCTGCGTGAGGTCAATAAGAGAGTCCAAACCAGGTACCCACTGGTGCAGGACCCCTACACACTCCTGAGTCGGGTACCCCCAGCACATGCCTGGTTCTCTGTTATTGACCTTAAAGATGCTTTCTGGTCATGTCCTCTAGATTCTCATTGCAGAGACATCTTTGCATTTACCTGGGAGGATCCAGACACTGGACGGAGGCAGCAGCTGCGCTGGACTCGCCTGCCTCAAGGGTACACCGAGGCACCCACACTCTTTGGCCAAGCGCTAGAAGATTTGCTAAGTTCCTTTTCTCCACCCGAAGGGATTCAGGTAACTCAGTACGTAGACGACCTGCTCCTCTCTGGGGAACAGGAGTCTACGGTAAGAACTGCTACAATTCAGTTACTGAATTTTCTAGGGAGGAACGGGCTGAGGGTGTCAAAACCTAAATTACAATTTGTGCTACAGGAGGTGAAGTATTTGGGACATCTAATTGGCCATGGCACAAAAAAACTCAGTGCTGAAAGAGTAGAAGGAATCCTAAATCTACCACCTCCAACTTCAAAACGAGAAATCCGGCAATTATTAGGCCTATTTGGATACTGCAGACTGTGGATTGATCAGTATTCACAATCTGCCAAATTTTTATATGAAAAACTAATAGAAGAAGAACCTTTTAATTGGACTAATTCAGATACACAAAAATTACAAAATCTGAAAGAGAAATTAACAAAAGCACCTGTTTTAAGCCTTCCTTCACTAGAAAAACCCTTCGATCTATTTGTTAATGTGGAGAAGGGAGTTGCCTATGGCGTCTTGACCCAGGAGTGGGGAGGAGTCAGGAAGCCGGTTGCTTTTCTTTCCAAATTACTGGATCCAGTGTCCAGAGGATGGCCCGTCTGCATCCAGTCCATCGCCGCAGCAGCCGTTCTGGTCTCGGAGAGTCAAAAACTCATTTTTGGTGGAGACTTGACAGTGCATACACCACACTCAATCAAAACCATTTTAGCTCACAGGGCTGCAGAGTGGTTAACTGACCCAAGAATAGTCAAATATGAAGCCATTCTCATGCACTCAGACCACCTGAGGTTAGTTGTGTGTACACACCAAAATCCAGCTCAATTTCTTTATGGGACCCCTTCAGAAAAAGAAATTGAACACAATTGCATTGAGATAATTGACATCCAAACAAAAGTCAGAGAGGACCTGGTGGACTGTCCCCTCAATGAAGGGGAAATCCTCTTCATTGACGGGTCATCTCGAGTGGTGGATGGAAAGCGATGCTCTGGCTATTCAGTGGTCGATGGACACCAAATGTGTGTGCTAGAAAAGGGCAGATTGCCACCAACCTGGTCAGCTCAGGTCTGTGAGCTCTATGCCCTAGAAAAAGCACTCCACCGACTAGCAGGAAGCATCGGGACCATTTACACTGACTCCAGATACGCTTATGGCGTAGTCCACACCTTTGGAAAAATCTGGTCCGAAAGGGGGTTCCTAAACACCAAAGGGAAAGATATCCTACATAAGGAATTGATCCTAAAAATTCTAAAAGCACTGCAACTGCCTCAGGTGATCTCAGTGGTGCATATTCCAGGTCATCAATCGGGAACCACAAAAGAAGCTCGGGGGAACAACCTAGCAGACTTGGCAGCAAAAGAAGCAGCAGTGGAAGAAGAGGTAAAAGTGATGGAAGTAAACCAACTTCCAACTAACACCACCACATCTGACACTATTCCACAAACTAACATTTTACCCACGCCCATTTTTACTGATCAGGAAAAACAGAAATTAGTTTTAATTGGTGCCAATGAGGATTCTCAAGGCCGCTGGTATTTACCAGATAAACGCCAAATTTTAAACAAAAATTTAACCCGAGAAATTCTACAAAATATCCACCAAAGCAATCATTGGGGTTCAAAGGCTCTGGCGGATCACTATCTCAGAACCTTTGGATGCACTGGTGTTTATGAAATAGCCAACCAAATAACCCGGGACTGTGTAATCTGTCAAAAGGTTAACAAAAAGGTAATGAAAAAGAACACTGGCGGAGGAATTGAATTAGCAATCAGGCCTTTCCAAAACATTCAAATTGACTTTACAGAAATGCCTCCTGTCCAGAGGTGGAAATACCTATTGGTAATCGTTGATCACCTTACCCACTGGGTGGAAGCTATTCCAACTGTCAATGCAACAGCCCAGACAGTGAGTAAGGTGATCCTCGAGCAAATTATCCCCCGTTATGGGATAGTCCACCGCATAGATTCAGATCGAGGTACTCATTTTACCTCCCAAATTGTACAACAATTGGCTCAGCAATTAGGAACAAATTGGAGATTACACACCCCGTGGCATCCACAGAGCTCTGGGAGAGTGGAACGGATGAACCAGACAATCAAGAACACCCTCACAAAATTAATGCTGGAAACAAAATGGACCTGGGTAAAATGCCTTCCACTTGCTCTTCTTAGAATTAGGACACAGCCAAGATCTGATTTGGGTTGTTCACCATATGAGATGTTGTATGGATTACCCTACCTTGCTACACCACAAGAGTTGAATGTGAAAGAGTGTGGAAACACCAATGTACAACAATATGTACAGATAATTGCCAAAAATCTAGAGTTGCTAAGGGAAAGAGGTTTTCTACCACAAACTCCCCCACTTGATTTTAATCTACATCACATCAATCCAGGTGACTGGGTGTTAATAAAATCCTGGAAAGAAAAGTCATTAACCCCATCCTGGGAAGGTCCATTTCAGGTCCAGCTAACCACTGAAACAGCTGTCCGGACATTTGAAAAGGGCTGGACGCATGTCAAGAGGGTGAAGGGCCCGGTGGCACCACCAATTGAAGAGAAGAAACCTCCAGACAAACCATCAAACTAAACACCCTGTTTGAAAGCTCCACTCAGCATCCCTCACTCCAAGTTAATAAAATCCTGTACTCCCAGTTCTTCCCCAGTTATACCTCAGTAATAAGTGCTAGCTACAAGTTGTTAAACTAAGTTGAAAATATTTTGCTGTTAATTCTGTTCTTTGTTATTCCCTTTTACAGATTCTGCCTTCACACAACCATATTGTCACATCAACTGTATAGTAAGGCTCCATTTGAAGCCAGCATTCTCTTCCAATAACAGTCCAATCAGACTCCAAAATTATGGGCACGATAACTCTAATCTTTGACAAGGCCAACCCTAAAATAACCATGAGTTTCCAGAAGCCTGAGGTCACTGAAGAACCATCTGAAGGTGAGATGCCTAAAGAAAGGACAAAAGAAGCAAAGATGACAACCCCCACCAGCAGAGGCAACCCAAATGCTGACAGCTCCTCTCGGGTATGCCTAAAGGGGAAAGTGAGCAACATCCTGCTACTGAGTGTCATCTGTCTCTGGGTCCTCTGGCCTCCCTTTACACAAGCAGCCGACAGCCGCTGTAACAGATGTTACAAGACTGTGTACCAGGCAGAAGGAGGCTCATTTCAAATTCGACACTTTTTCCGAGCACATACTTATGTTAATCCATCTTGTTACAACATAACAAGGTTGAGTATCTGCTCAGAAAAAGGTCACAAGTACTGGATTGGCAAAAACATTGGCACCCAAATACATAAGCAGAAGGGAGAGTGTCCCTCCCAAGACGATTGGCTCTGTTTCAATTTTAGATACATAACCAAGACAGAAGATTTGTTAAAAAGAAAGACCTATGACACTGATCTGATCCAAGAGGTGGTCATAGAAGAAAAGGAAAAACAAAAAGAAAACAATCCTTTGATGTCAAGGAAAAACTTGTTTATTGACCTGGCAGAAAGGATTGGACAGCAGCTAAATTTAACAAATTGCTGGGTGTGCGGAGGAACTTTAGAATCGGAGAGTTGGCCTTGGCGGGGAGTCAGTCTTGGACCCCCCGATTTACTCCGACTGAGTAATCTCTCCCCCACAACCAGACATGACAATGAAACCTGGCTGCTAAGCAATACTGTTATTGGAGAAGAATGCATCTGGAGGAAAGGAAGAAAATCTTTAAAAGAAGTTGGTGAGACAATATGCAAAAGGTACCTGGTAACTGATGGGCAAAAACATTGGTGGATACCTCAAGAACCAGATGTATTCTGGTCTGCAGAAAAGGTTAAAAACAAAAATTGCATTTTGAATCCTGTTAAAAAACTCTGGCAGTGCTGGGATCAAGGAAATCCATATTCTGTCCTGCCACAAATTTCCAAGTACTGGATTACAGCAGCAAGTATACAACCCCACTTCTGGGAAGCACCACAAGACCTCTACTGGATCTGTGGTAACCGAGCTTATTCCAACTTACCACCTCGCTGGAAAGGGAGCTGCACTCTTGGAGCCATTCAACCAAACTTCTTCCTACTTGCTGAAAACGCTGGAGCCCACCTTGGAATCTCCCTTTATGATGAACTTTTCCGTACTAAGAGACATGTAATAGGAGGGACCCAGAGATGGGGAGAAGAAGAGTGGCCACCTGAGAGGATCCTAGAGACTTATGGACCTGCAACATGGGCACAGGATGGGAGCTGGGGGTACCGAACTCCCATCTACATGCTAAACCGGATCATCAGACTGCAAGCACTAATTGAGGTAATCACTAATGAGACCTCTCTTGCTCTTGAACTACTTAACACACAGCAAGGGCAAACTCGAGCAGCCGTGTACCAAAATAGGCTGGCATTGGACTATTTACTAGCTGAAGAAGGTGGAGTATGCGGCAAGTTTAACACCTCAGACTGCTGCATCCATATTGATGATCACGGCGAAGCCATCACCAAGATTACCCAAAACATCAGGAAACTAGCCCATGTTCCAGTGCAGAAATGGCAGCCCTTGATCACTTCTGAATGGTGGGAAAATATTTTCCAAGGACAATGGTGGAAGAAAGCTTTAATTATTGTTGGACTTTCCCTTACAGGACTTATTTTTCTCCCTTGTTTAATCCCTTGCTTCATCCGTCTAATCACCACTGTCGTCCAAGGCATGCCACTGATCCAGGATCTTCAAGGACAACAGCAGCGTCCACCATTCGCTCAAAAGATTATGCATGTCAATAATAGTAACAATAAGAAAACTAGAAAGGAGAGAAAAATTGCCCAGCAAGTGTGGGACAGTTTTAAAGAGCTTGAATCTATCCCTGAAGAGTTATCCACCTCCACTTAAATGCAAAGACCAAAGATGTGAACATAAGAGAAAAAGGGGGGACTTGTCATACATGAAATCCCTATTTGTGCTTGGTCTTTGCATATTAAGTGCTTTAATTAATTTGAGCTTAATATTTTTAAATTGAATGTTAAAATCAATCCATCAGTCCAGGTACACTAATCAAGTTTTTAATGGTCTTCCTGTGTTTACTGTATACCTTTACAAGTGTTTTAAGATGTGTTGGATGTATTTTTATGTTTTACTTGTATCTTGGTTTCAAGGCAGATTTTAAAAAAACCCCAGTTGCAACAACCAGCCCAGCCCCCCATAAGCACATGACCCTTATCTCAACTGATATCACCCCTCTGACCAGGAGGAGCCATTGGTGGACAGAGGTGGTCTGTCAAGGGGAAAACACCAACCGCCTTGAACCAGGGGGGTGGACTGTGGGTGGGCTGTGGGCGGACTGTGGGCGGAGCAAAAGCTATAAAAGGAAGAAAAAGACACGTGGTCATTCTCATTCTCCCTTCCTCTCCAGCTTGCTAAGGCAGTGCTGGAGAAGCCTACCCCTTTCTAGGGGCTTTTTAGAAATAGATTTCTTTTTGACCAGCCTAAACTGCAAGTTTATTTTTTTTCTCTACCTGAGGTTCAGAGCTGTCTTAAGCCTAAAGCTCCTGAATCCCTGCGCTCCTGGGGCATATCTCTCGAGCCATCTGGATCCCAAATTTTTATATTTTGTTAGTTTTTTTTTGCAATTTTTCAATTTTTTTTTGTTTTAATAAATTGTTTTAATTTCTACAAAGAGTTGTCTCGTTCCTCACACTCGATGTTAGTCCTTTTTATACCATTTTTACTGTCTGTTCTCTATGCATATTCAAACTTTTCCCAGAGCTGTTCTGCATGGCCACTGCTTGGTTCCGCCTTTTTAGAGCATGTGCATTTTTCTTCCTTGCGGTTTTATTTCTTTTGATTCTTGGGGTTGGGCTCGCTAGGTGAGAGCTGATAGCAGGATGGATCTCTTAATTCTCCAGACAGTCAGGGCTGATTGTAGCTTTGGGCCTCTTTGCCCCCCGGGCAGAGCGGTGATAGCGGCTCTGGGCCCTCCTGGCCCCGCCGTTCTCCGGGCAGAGTAGCCTTTGGGCCCTTTTGTTCCCTGGACAAAGTGTTGATTAGCAGCTCCTTGGGCCTCATCCTCTGTTCACTTGGAGGTTATCTTACTTGCTCACACTTGCTAATAATCCTTGCTAAAAAGAGAGAAAACTACATCCACACAGCAAAAAGCATTTCTAACATTATATAATATCTACCTTTATATTTGTGAGAAGCTGATGCCTTTTCCTGGTGTTAAAATCAAGAGTCATACACAGTTAGAAGGGGAAAAGGGATTTTACCTTGGTATTTATTTTAAGGATCCTTAGGTGCACACGTCCAGGTCATATGCATCGAGATGCACCCCACTGAGTGTGTGTGTCCCCCCAACATCGGGTATAACATTATAGGTTTTACTAATTAGCATATTTATCCAAGATTCCCCAATGAGAGGCTCGAGTGAGCCCCCCTCCCCAAGGAACCTTCCCCTGGATGGTTCTATCTTGGTTTACAGAATGTGTTCTGGAGAGGACCTTGGAGTCTCTGGCACACTGATCCCTGGCTACGAAGCTTCTAAAATGTTTAGTCTCTTAGCTTGACAAACGAGGCCAAGAATGGAGGCAAAAAGCACTAGGAATACAGAAGTTGTAAAAAGGTATAACAGGGGTATAAAGGAAAAGGCAAAAATCTTCATGGCATCAAAGCCAGCATTATAATATATGTTTATAACATTAAACAATCAAGCTCATGAGAGCAGAGTTAATGCAGGAGTACAGACACTGGCAGACCTGCCCCAGCAGGGACCATTGCTACAGACTTGTGCAGAAAGCTGTGTGGTGCTGGTGGGGAGGGAGACTTGGGGCCACACTCTTTCCCTCTGCTTGAGCTCTGCCTCTGCTAAGGCTCTGCCTTATGGAGTGGATTCCACTTCATTATTTTGCTTTCTCTCCCCCTTTTCCAGCCCAGTTTCCTCAGCTAGCTGTGCTCCAAGCCTTCTGCCCTGCCAGCCTTCTGGATTTCTGCCCTATTGGCATTTTCCCCCTCAACCCTTTTTTCCACTGCTGTTTCTCCAGCCTTGCCTTTTCCACTATGCGTTTCCACCCTGGTGTTTCATCTCTTCCTGCTCTGCCCTCTGTCAGTGCTCACCTTCTCTTCTCCAACCTGAGAAAACTGCTGCTAGCTTCTTGCTCTGCCTGTCCAAAATTCTCAGCCGAATGAGGTCAAGGGACTCCTTAATGAAATTCCTTCAGTTTTGTGCAATAGACTCTTACTCATTGTATCTGGTTCTTTTATGCTTCCAAGCTCCATTTTATGCTTTTTGAAATGAGCCAAAACAGAAGTGAAGGGAAGATGATGTAGGGAAGGCTGTGGGGGAAACATCAAGAGATGCAGGGCTGCCGTGGCCTGGCATATCTTGAAGTCTCATTTGCTGCCTGGAAAATTTTTGCCTTTATTCCTGTTTATCATTAATCCATCTGAATAATGATCATTAATGCAAAGGAATGGTTCTTGCTGTGAAGTAGTCCCCTCTAAAAAATTAATTAACTGCTACACCGGTGATGAGAAAATTGATGTTGAAGACCTGTAGATTAGGCCTGGCTCTGGATATTGCCCTTCCCTTTCTGCAGCCCTGCCGGCTTTCCCATGTTGGTCACAGTGAGCAAGCCAAGACCTACTGCACACTCTCTTATCAATAACCAAGCTGGACATGTGCCACACTAAGATCTGCGCTAATCATCGAGCAATTTTGCCTTCAGAACAGATATTTATAAACTGTGCTTTCTGTTTATCCAGCCAGGTGGAACATTTGATAGCTGTCTTTCACCACAAACACATTTTTAGCTGGAAATTACTCCCCCTGGTTATCTGCGGGTGCTGCCAGAGCTGACAAATGTCCTTGGGCAGGAGCTGATTGGTTCTGCGCACCCGGGGCCAACTTTAAATTTCAGCAAAGTGGGCACAGGCTCCACTGTCTTCCACTGGGACCTGCCTCCAACGGGGAAAGGTAATCTTCTTACCTAGCTTCCTGCCCTGTATCTCTCTAACCCTTCAGCTCTGCTACCCCTGAGCAGGGATTCTCCTGCTTTCACTCTAGGCAAGCCACAGTGGGGATGGAGACATCCCGATCTTTGGCTGTGCACATCTCTTGAGCTTACATTGCTTTGTAGTGCTGATCCTTGTGCATGAATGTCCTTCTGGTGCTTCCTGTAGAAATGCTGGTATGGCTGAAAATAGTCTCTGGGATGCACCTGCAAGCCCAAGCCAGGGAGGTCCGATGAAATGAGAATTATTGCCCAATGGAGCTATTGCCTCCTGCCATTTATCAATGCTGTAAAAGCCTGCCACTTCCTTAATTTGGATTTATGAATGGCTTAGCTTGCAGCAACTTTGGGGGATCATTTATTGCAAATATCCACCCAAGCTGCTTTGACAGAAAGAGTTAGGTATCTTTAATGGCTGGTGTCAGAGTGCCCACTGAGAGCTGCTGGCCATGCCCTAAGCACATGGCAAGAGCATTGGCCTTGCTGCAAGACATGCAGAGAGGCAGGACCCTGCCAAGGGCCACCGCAAAGCCTGGGAAAAGCTGGGGTCACTGGACCATACTGCCATGGGAGCTTTGGGATAGTGGGAGCTTTGAGGTTGCTGCTAACCAGGACTATTGAGGACCACAAGTCCCAGGAAGACAAACTCCAGCGATGCTTCACTTTGTGCCTCCAGGAGCAGCCCAAGATGCAAATATCCCTCGTCTGCCTGTGCCTGTGCCTGTGCCTGCTCAGCACAGCCCTCGCCACA
Source organism: Aphelocoma coerulescens (assembly GCF_041296385.1). Lineage (NCBI taxonomy): Eukaryota > Metazoa > Chordata > Aves > Passeriformes > Corvidae > Aphelocoma > Aphelocoma coerulescens. The sequence goes on from NC_091017.1 coordinate 15,006,059, forward strand.
CCTGTAAGTATGGCTTTTCCTGGATTCCCAACATGCTGCTGGAAGTGTGAGGCGTACTACCTGGTGCATCCCTGCATGCTTTCAGCAACTACGGGTTGTAGCTGTGTACACCACCACTGGTGCTTGGGAAGGGGATTAAGGTCAACAGCAGAGATGAGCCCAGCAAGAAAAATATATATTAGCCCCGAGGTGGCTGAGCATGTCCCTTCAGTTTAGCAATCAGGACATTGCACAAGAGCCTGTCTGGGTGGCTGTACCTCTTTCCCTGGATTTCTGTGGATCTGGGCTCTGCCCAGTGCTTTTGGCCTAGAAACAGGCTGAGCCAAGCCACAGGAAAAGAGGTGCGGGAAGGATGCTCATCTTACCCGTGTGGGTAACAGCAGTCAGAGAGGCACCCTCAATTATTTTCCATCTCTCCTAATGTGAAATTTTGAGAGATTTAACTAAAAAATGGTCAAACTAAGATGAATATATTAGCAACCATTTTTGTCCTGCATAACTGTTGCTCAGCATACTAAATACACAGGTAGACTGAAAGTCTGCTCCTAGAAAAGGCTTGCTTTTTTGTCAGGGTATGGAGGAGGGAAATCCCATTTCCCTGAAGGATGGGCCTCTCCCAAATCCCATTTCCCTGAGGGATAGGCCCCTCCTGTGTGTCTTCTACCCCCCAGAGCAAGCTCTCACAACCCAGTCTGTAGCGGGGCAGCCCAGGGGAAGGCAATAAATCAGCACAGATTTGCTTTTCAGATAGGGGCACAGAAGAGAGTTAATACTATGCTGTGTAACCAGAGCTGTAATTCGACCTTTGGTACTGTTCACAAACAATGGAACAACCTAGGAATATTCCATACTTTGGGGTGTGTTTCTGACCCTTCAGCTGGGCTTGGGATGTTTCAGTGATTAATTTTGCTGAAATCAAAGAGGACTCCCCTCCATGGGGTCATCTCTCTCTATGGCACATAGGGAATGCCTGAAATGGCTTTGTGGGGCTCACAGGATGCTCCCAACAGCAGGTCCCCCAATCCTGAGGGATGCATTGGCCAATACCCTCCAAAAGATGCCAGGATAATCAGGGAGAGCTGGAAGCCTGCAAGCATGTACAGAAACCTGGCTGTGCGGGCACAGAGGTTGCTGCTCAGTTGCCCACTAAATACTGGGAAACACCACCAGTTAACCAGCTCTGGATTCCCATCACAGGCAGATCCAAGCAGTAAGTTGGAGCATTCTGGTGTGAGCAATGGTGCTGTGTATTAAAAATGCTCTGCAGTAAAATACTCTGCAGCAGACTCCAGGAAAAGGTTATTTGCAGACCAAAAATACCCTATGAGAACTAGCATGCAATACAATCATGCTGCAGCAAAATTCACAATACTTTTCGGACCCTGGAAATGGGGTTTTGACCTTTCCTACTATGGCTGTCTTTAAGTCAGTACCCCAGGTAGTGCCTGCAAATGTATTGGCTTATCAGTGCAGTTTTCCCACCCTTCCCTGAACACTGGGTGGCTAGCAGTGGACACTGGCAGCTGCCTGGATTCTGGGGCAGTGTTTGATGCCTCAGCTCTTGCCTGTGTTTTGCTGCCCACAGGTGCCACGGCCGCTGCCTGGGAGAGCTGCTGGGAACTGTGTGGGACAGCACCGGGTAGGTATCCCTCTGCCACATCCTGGGGCCTCAGTGGTTACCAGTGGGACCCTACTGCAGTCCCAGGCACAGACAGAGGAACTCTTGCCAATACATTTCATAAGAAAATTGTGGCTTTCGTTTTTTTCTTCCCCACCAGATACTTCTGAAAGGATGCAACGCCAAGCATGGCTTCTACATTTTCAAATACGTCTACTTATTCTCAACACGGAGGAACCAGACACAGATAAAGGTGAGGAGGTGGCCAGGGGATACTGTGGGACCCTGGCCCAGCTGCAGTGCCCCCAGCAGCCATCCATCACCACGCTGGCCCTGACCTCTCAATTGTGTGTACTGCACAGAAAGAAGAGGCTGACCACCAGAGTATCATCCCCAGCCACCGGTTGGATGAGGACAATGCCAGGCGGGAGCCACCAGAGGCCAGGACAGCCCCAGAACACAGTGACAACAGCAGCACTGAAGTAATTGAGTATGGGATTGTCCTCAAGGCTGAAAACCACAGCACCCCGGGCATTGGCAGGGACGGTCCCAGTCCTCATCCTGGCACTGGCACGCGAGCACGTGGCAGTGGTGGTGGCACAGGTCCCACCCTGTCCAGCTCAGAGGGCAGTGGCGATCTGGATTTGGTGGTGGAAGTTGATGGCGGTGTTCCCATTCTTCCTCAGGGTGAACGGCCCAGTCAGGTTGTGGTGGGGAATAGGTCCAGTGTCAAGAGTGAGGACAAGGATGACGGTGCCCCCCGAGTGGTTCCAGCGGAGGGCGCCATGACTGCCGGGAGGGGGAGGGCCCCTACCACCAGAGTGGCAGGGGATGAGGGCAGCGGGGAGGCCGCTGTTTCTGGCCAAGGGCAGGAGGGTGTCAGGCGAGGTACAGGGACAGGAGGCATCGCTTTGTCCTCTGTCACTGAGAAGACTGAGGATATCGAAGTGGATACCGCAGGTGTGAATGAATATGCTTACATCCCTGACTCGGGCAGTGTCACCATCACCCGTGGGAGCCTGGGCAGCACAGACGGGGCAACCAGCTTCACCCAGGTCTCTCCGGACAAAGATGACGAAGTCAACATCTTCATTGGGAGGGCCAAAATCCACGTGGGGGAGCAGGAAACCACCCAGGCCGGTGCCACAGTGGGTAACGAGGATGACGGCAGCCCCCTGCCCAGGCTGGGCGTCACTGCGACACCCAGTGGTGGTGACGATGACAGCATCCCTGCTCACAGCCAGCCTGAACGACCGGCCACCACAGCCACCCCAACCCGTGGGGACAGTGTCACCAGCAGCCCCAGAGATGGCCGTCCTACTGGAGAGGATGAGAAAGGTGCCACCACCATGGGTGTTGATGGAGGACTGGTAACCCCTGTCCCCTGGAGAGTCACTAGTGGTGACATTACCAGCCCCGCAGTGTCCAGCATCCGTAGGAAAGACGATGATGAGGTGGGAGGAGAGGGGCAGAGGCTCAAGGGGAAGCCAGGACATGTGGCTACCACGACCCCCCGCCAGTGGGGTAACACGGAGGCCGCTGTCACTGTCCCAGCCGGAGGGGCCAGCATCCTCCTGGCCACTACCGAGGCGGACCGCACCACCCTGTCGGTGACAGCCAGCAGCCGCAAGGCAGGCGTGAGCACTGTGCTGGGCAGGGGAGGGAGCGGGGAAGTGGGGACAGCCACCTCCCAACCCCCCCGTGTGAAGGGACGGCCCGGGGCAGGGGTGAGGGTCCGTCCGGGGGGAGCAGGGCTGGACAAGACACCCAGGACGGACAAAGCACCATCCCCAGGTGGGAAACCCAGCAGCTGGGCGTCGAGCGGAGCCCAGACCAGTGTTGGCGGCTATGATGGCAATGCTGGGGGCAGGTCGCAGGCCATCAAAGCAGGGGCTAGCCCCACTCCACAGGCAGGGCAAGACATGGGCAGCACGGCAGCAGGCAGGGGCCGGGAGCGGGGCCGAGGCGGCGAGAGCGGGGCAGCAGTGCCAGGGGCCGGGGGCGGCCGCATTCCCGGGCACCACGGCAGGAGGCTGGGGGCTGGGGCGCCGGGCACGCTCGCGACGCTGGGGCGCAGCAGGCAGCTGGACCAGGTGAAACGCGCTGACGAGCTCCACGTCCGCGAGCGGGCCTTTTACAGCCTCGGCGGGGCGGGCGGCCCCCACGGCCCCTACCCCGGCCCCGGGAGCGCCGACAGCAGCCAGTCCTCCGAGGGGGACCGGGGCAGTCAGAGTGAGAGCGGACAGATGGGACTGCAGCCCTCAGGGTGGGAATCCCCAGGGTACCCCCAAGGCCGCTGGATCCAGGGGCCCCTCTGAGGCGCGGCCGGTATCCACCCCAGCAGGCTCCAGCGGTGGAGATGGGGGGTCCCACATGCCGCGTTTTCCCCCTTGGCGTCCCCGCCACGGGCTCTGCTCTCACCTGGGTGAGGGGCAGGTTGCTGGGGGGCACACGGTGCTTCACAGCCCAGGAGCCAAAAATCGCTGGTTCATGCGATCTGCTGTTAATTTGGGGGAGGCTGCACATGGCGCAGCAGCAGGGATGCGTGGGTGTGCTGTGCTAGACAGCCAGGGAACAGCAGCCATGCTACACGGCATAGGGTAGCGGTGTTTGTGCATTGATGCGAAACAAGTAAAGAAGCAGTGAGAAAAAGCCTCTGTCCTCACCGTTTCACTTCCAGCTACTGGAGAAATAAAGGCATTTCTGTATCTGAGGATCTGCTGACTCTGGTGTTTGTAACGGGACTTCAGGCAGTCTCTGCCACAAGCAGTGTGCTGGGGGTGGGCTGGCCCCTGGGTATAAGGGGATTTCTGGCCCCAGCACTTCCCTGGCCCAGCCATCTGTGGGGCTGCAATTTGGCCAACAACCCCCACACATCCCTCCCTTGGGGTATCAAACCCTAATAGCTCCTGCTCAGGCCCACCAGCCTCCCTGGGCTTGCTGGGGAGGCCCACAGAGCATTCTCCCCCTTGGCTCATCCACTTCATCCAGTGAGAGGTCCCCATCGTGCCCTCCTGATGGTACATTTCCTGGCCACACCATCTTTCCAGGAGCACCGTAAGACCCTGGCTATGCCACCGCCATTCCTGCTGCTGGCCCCTGCACGTGGGCCAGACTGGGCTTCGACATGCTGGAGCCATGGTGTCGGTGATGCCCCAAGTTAATCACTGTTTATGCAATTGCAGGTTGCTTTTTCTGTCTGAGAAGCTGCTAAAACAGGCATGTTCAGCAGTGTGCTAGAGAGAACAGCACAGTGGGAGAGGTGTCAAACCTCAAGGGGAGGGGTGCTGCCTCAGCACATGCTGTGGGGGCTTACCACCAGGGCTGTGTCCATGCAGGGAGCAGGTGGGAGCAGCCAGGAGCAGCCACGATGTCAGTGAAGTATCCCCAGAGTGCCTTCTTCACTGCCCTCTGCACACCTGCACACAGGGAGGTGGCAGATCCTGTTACAGACCGTAGAATCACAGGATGGTTTGGGTTGGAAGGGACCATAAAGATCATCTAATTCTGACTGGGCAGGGATGCCACCCACTAGACCAGGTTGCTCAAAGTCCCATCCAACCTGGCCTTGAACACTTCCAGGGATGGGACACCCACAGCTTCTCATGGCAGTTTGGTACTTAGGGATCATACATGGTTGATTCATGCTGGAGCACCAGGATCAGAATAACACTGTGTGTCTCACTGGTGCTATCAGTTAGCACCAGCTCTCGGGACTCTGCTTTGCTACTGCTCATGCTCTCCAGCAGAAAAGGTCAACAACTACATGAGCCCACTATGCCCCCGCCAGGGCATCAGGCCCTAGTGTCTCCCAGGAAGCTGCTCTGTGTAGCTTGGTCCCAGTGCTGCAGGGACACGGAGATTTAGGCAGCCTGTGGCAGGGATTTGCCTGCAGTTTCCCAGGCTCGGGGCAGCCTTCCCCAAAGGCTCACGGACCTCCTGTGCTGGTCCATCTGGCTCAGACTGAAAGGTGCTGCAGGGCTGCTGCCCATCTGGGCTGGGTGTCTCACCCCTAGAATTGCCACTGCATATCACACCCCAAGACTGATGGACTCTGGCGGTGCTCTGGGGATCTAGGGCTCAGCATGATTGCCTGGCAAATGAAGAGGGTGGTTTTGGGGTCTCGCCACTAGCAGGGTTGGAACTAAGGAGTTTGCAGCCTCGGCATAGTGCCCAGGTACCTCCATCCTCAATCCTGACCACGCCCTTGTCCAAACGATTAAGCAACATCCTTAAGCAAGGGCTGGGCACCATCTAGTGGAGTAAAAAGCCTGTTGCTGGGAATCTTTTGTGCCTGTTGAATGATGCCCAGCTTTGCCTAATGCTGGCGTGGGCACTGCTGCCCTCTTGTCCCACTGCTTCCCCGAGGTCCTAGGGAGCCCTGCCTGAACGGCAAGGTCAGGTGTAAAACTGGCTAGTTCAGGTGTAAATGGCATACATTTGTAAACCAGCATTACTTCCTTGCACAGTTGCTGCTAAAGCACCTGGAATTTTTGTGCTGTGATTCTGGCTCTACATCTGGGATGATATGGTATTTTGGGATGCTCATCCCAAGCCCCCTGCTCAGCACCACAATGGTGCCTGGCTCTGCTCTTGCAAAACTCACCTGCCAAATCGCACAAGTGGCCACTGAACAAAAAACTGCAAGTTTCTCTAGGAAAGGGTTTTCCCAGAGTATTGGAGCGAAGCGGGGAGCTGGTCTCTCCTTGCAGTGAAGGGTGAGCAGATGAGGGCTGTCAGGGTGGGAGTTGGCAGGGTGACACTGCCCACCCCTCATGCTTAAACACCCACAGCAAGCTTACAGCTGGGTTAGAGGTAGTCACCAGGTCTGGGAGGTGTTCCTCTGTGGCCCTTTGCTCTTTGGCTCTGCTGAGCTGTGTGTTTTTGAAGATTTAATTTAGACTTTTAATAAGTATACATTTATTTTCTGTTCTGTTTCTGTTGGTCTTTGTTTTTTAATCAAGGGCAACAGTGATTTATCTACAGGTGTTTCTTCACACTGAGACAGCAGAGGCTGCTGCTGAAGGGATTTAGGGTCTTTCATCCCACCCTGTAAGTTAGTGAACCCAAGTGAAGAGTGATATGTACCTTCTGAGGGTACAGAACAAAAAATAAATTGCCCCTAACAATCCCAGCTACTCTTATGAATGCTAATTGTGGGCATGTGGCCAGGCAAGTATGGGTACACACTGCTTCTTCAGGCCAGCGAGGTTGCAAAGAAGTGCTGAAATGCTTTTTGAAAGAAGTCTAAAAACCAATGAGGAGCTTTGAGGAACCATTCAAATGATGTTTTGAATGGTATGTTTTCAGGTACAGAGCTCGATGCTGGCTGTATGGAGGGGGCAGGCGTTGCCCATCACAAATAACTCTTCTCAGATTCTTTCACAGTGTGGCAGCAGCGGGCACAGCCCAGAGAGACAAGGGTGTCTTCCCTGTTGTAGCATCATGGTTTTTCAGAAGGGGGCAAAAGCAGACAGAGGGAGCAGCTGAAAGCAGCATCTCTCGAAAGAGAAGGAGCACAGCTACAGGGCAGTAATGATTTTCCTCCTCACCTGCTGTAGTTACTCAGTGAGACCCATCTTCATCCCACACCAAAGACCAGGGATTGAGAGGGACTGAAATACTGTGCACACCCCCAGAAAACCCCTCCTCCCAGTGCTCAGCCTTCCTGCTCTTAAGCTGGCAGCCAAGGCTGGGCAACTGGAGAGGGCCTGAGCACATCCAGGTTTTTGGAGGATGGAAGATACCCGGAAGCCTCAATCCATTGCCTAGAGAAGCACTTATTGCCATTGAGGAGGGTGCGAAGCAGCCCCGGCAATAAGAAACTTACCTGGGTTTTTCTTCTGCAGAAGAAGCCACACAGTACTGCCGACCATCAGGGGGCTTCAAAAATGTTTTCACTTACTCTGAACAGTCTCTAATAGACCATCCACCAGCACTTCTCTCTAAACATTTTGGGAAACATGCTCTGAAGTCACAACCATTACTATAACCAAGCAAAGGCACATTTTGACACATGGAGTGAAATGCAAATCTCAGTGAGATTAGTAAAAAATATTATTAGCTGCTCTTATAATCTGTTTGGGACCTCTTTTGGTAATCCTTGCCTATTTCCCTGCATCCTCATAGTGGATTTAGAGGGACTGGTCTGCAGGGTTGTTTGGGGAGCAATTGCCCTGCAGTTGGATACTTGGGTGTATGGCATCCTACCTACATTCACTCTTCTTGAATTACTTTATGGGCCTTGCTCTGATCATCAGGGTGCCCTTGACTTGGGAGAGTACAGAGCTGACAATCCCTGGCCAGTGAAATGTGGGTTTCTCACTTCCTGAGGTTCTCTGGAAAAAAACTCTCCTGCCAAAAAATCCTGGCAAACTGTAGCCATCGTGTGAAAATCCTGATGCCATTCTTCCAGGTGATTAATATACCAAGCCAGTCAGTCTGGGTTCATCTTAGGCTGCTAGCTATAATTAATCTTTTAAGTTTGGGAAGTTGATAGATACGAACTTCTGTCATGAAATGGAATGGCAAGGGGTGTTTCAGAGATCTTACACCTTGCTTCAAAGCTGGCCTGCATGGGAGGAGATAAAATAGGTATGTGGCCTTTTCAGCTTCCCTGCAATGGGCAGAGAAGGGGCAGGAGCTGTATCTCCCTCCCACCACTAAGTGATGAATATTTTCAATAGTGCCTTTAATTAAAAAGTGTTGGGCCTTACAATAAAGTCTTCCAGCCCCCTGTTGCCATTGTCCAGCAGTGATGAGGAAGATCAAGCCTGACAGACTTCAAATGTTTGGCTTACTAAAAACTGACCCTCCTTTTCCTCACTGCTCCCTCCTCCCTTATCCCCATTGACACATTCCTGTTAAAAGCCATACAATTTCTCCCCAAAATACAAGTGGGGCTGAGTCCACTCAGCCAACCTCAGCTGTACATGTAGAGTGAGTGAACAAGCTCCCTGCCTTAACACATGGGATATTTCATATGCCAGTAAATCCACTTGTGCTTCATCTCAGCTTAAACACTCCTGCTTTCCAAAATTGTTGGGTCCAAAGGGCAGAGTTTTAGATAATAAAAATCCTAAAGGAGATTTAATGCTTGAAATAAAAGTGCTAAGGTGCTAGAGCAACTCCAAATATGTATTTAATATATGAATAAGTACCTTGTGCCAGGCACTGAATATGACAAATGAAGGGTGTGAGTACGATGACCCAAACCAGCCTTTGCTTCAATTTCCAGACACAGGACTGAGAAAAATGGGAAAGTCATCCCCATCCATCTTTAAACACTCAACACTTTGCCAATTACCTAAAAGCAACAGTTGTATCAATGAGAAATTATTTTAAGAAATGATCCTACTCATGTAGAGTATGAGCTGAAAATATCCGTATGCTATCCATAGCACTGATGAATTTGCACCATCCTCCCCACACCCAAAAGCACCCACAGGACCAGGGGATGAAGAGCATCCCTGTATCCAGCAGAGCTGGCAGGGGTTTGCTGCTGCTCTCAGGAGCGCCAGCCAAACCCTTTGAATGCAGATCCAGTGGCAGACTGGCTAGAAGAAAAACTGAATTTTAATTTCACTCTTCTTGCTGTGTTGCCTTTCATAGTAGAGCAGGCCTCAAGAGGAAGGTGCTATCCCCAGGAGCAGAGCAAATCTCTTCCCAATCCTCTTGCGAAATGCTCAGCAGAGGAATAGTTGAACACCTGAAAACTTCAAGACTTCAGAGGCTTTAAATAAGAATATAAATTGCTAGACTTTCACCAGTTTAGAAATAAACCCAACCCAGCACCAAAATCTTTTGTTTTAATTTTAATTTCTATTTACTGGGGATTAAAGTTAAAACAGCTTCATGAGAGTTTTCAGCCACAGACTAAAAACATGGAGGAGAAGAGAAACTGTGGATGCCTGTCCCTGGAAGGCCAGGCTGGCCAGGGTCCTGTGCACCCTGATGTGGTGGATGGTGCCCCTGCCCATGGCAGGAGGTTGGAACCAGCTGATATTTAAGGCCCCTTCCAAGCCAAAGCATTCTGGGAAACCATGCGGGTGCTTCTGCTACAGTTAATAGAATGTTGCCACCACCAAACTGTTGCCACGAGGATTCCATCCCAGGGCACCCAGGTAACCTGGGGTCCGTTGAGTCAGTTGATGGATCCTCTGCCGGGAAGCAGACACACAGTGTCCGTCTCCTCTGCATTGTGTCCATCTTCTCCATCCCCAGTGGGAACAGAAGGTGATTTGCTGACATTTGTGAGAAAAACTCTTGACTGGCTGCACACGTAAGTGTAGATTATTTTTTAAGAGGTTTCTGATGCTGAGGGGCTGTTCTGGGCTGCTGGCCCAGCTGCAGGTGTCTGAGGCTCCAGTACTGAACTGGTACAGAAACTGGTGACTCAGGGATGGGAATCCTGGAGCAGGGGTAGTATTTAAGAGAACAGGTATTCCAGATAGGTAATCTCCTCTCTTCTCTACTGGTAGGTTTGGAAGAACATCGTTCTCTGACCTCTGGAAATCAGGGCTTTGTAGCAGTGTGCTCCCTAAAGGAATCTAAGGGATCAATCGCTGTAGCTTCTCTGACATTCCTCCTCTGGTGCCTGTCCCGCTTACTCTTGCAGTGGTTTTAGGTCACAAAACACCATGAGCACAGTGAGTACTTTACTTTTCAATGCAGATCTGATTCCTAAAACACGTTGTCTGGGGTGCTTCCAGAAAGGATTTAAAGAGTTTGTAGCAAATTCACCGGAACAGAAGCCCATTAAGACTTTATGTAACTTCATATTTTGGGAGACTGAAGATTTTGAATCTCCCTGGGTGCTAACAATATTTCAGAAATGCTTACAGTGCGAACAATGACCTGATAAAATTGTAAACTGGTCTCCTCATTTTCAAGCCTTTGAGCTGGGCTTTTTCTTGGTGAGACAGCTCGTAAGAGATCAGGGGATGCCTTTTCCTTGATGTGATACAATGCACTCAGGGAGGAATGACCTGTAGCACAATTTGATGCTTATTCTAGCCTTTGCATGAGTGTTTTCTGTACCCTCATGCTTTCATTGCTGTTGCAAAAATGAGGGCCATGTTACCCTTACTCCCACAGAAAATGCTAAGGCTTTGCTTCCTCTTAGAATCAGCGAAAGCGCCGTCGAGGAGTAGATGATTCCGGTCAAGCTCAGAAATGGAGGAGGCTGATGGCTTCTAGCATGGGTGAAGCTTCAGAGCCAGAGCCAGCAGACCTTGAAGAAAGTGGTACACTTTCTTTTGAGCTTGGTAAGAAAAGAAACTGCTTCTGGAGGGTTGGGGTCCAACCAAATGTGTGTGTTTGCCAGTTTCTAGGCCCTTTAGTGGGGAGGAAGGGAAACCTGGGATTTTAGGAAGCACCTAGTATGGCACCTCTAAACAGCAAGGCTCCTGACAAGCACATGGGTTTGTTACTGAGCTGCGATACATTTGCACTAGTGGGATACAGCTACAATAGCTGTGTTGCAAAGGTCCAAGTGCTGCTCAAACACCTGAATGTCTACTCTGAGCAGCTGGCACTTTGCCCAGCTGCCACTACACAGGGTGGCAAACTAAGGTTGGGATCTCCCAAGCTGGAAGCAGATAAGCAACAGATTAGCTGTGCCCCATCCCTCAAGGGAACATGTACAGTATGATACTGTAAAATTAGGATACCTGCTATGATTCCAGCTTTGGTTTGGGTTTTTTCCAGTGTGATAAACATTCCTTGATGTTAGATGAATCTTATGTTGGTGTGTACCTCCTGCAAGCTGCTGTCATCCAGCAGAACTGTGTGAGGAGTGCAGCCACTGTTCCTTGGGCTGGTAATGCTCTCCTGGGGACTGTTGAGAGTAAAGTTTGAGTGAAATGTTGGACACATTCCTGAAGAGAAGAGACTCAGGGCATAGTTGAATCCTACCTCAGCCTGTTTTGCTAGGGCTGCCCATTTCATTCCTCTGCAATTTCTGATCTTGATTCTAACATTCTGGTTTTCAGCTGGTGAAGAATTCATAGGTGTCACAGCTGACTCTCCTGAGTCTGAAGACATCAACCTAACTGGAAATGATTTTGGCAATGTTGTGGTAAGTAGTGAATGACACACTTCTCTCCATCTCACAGTCAAATTAGTTTTCTCTTGTGCTCTTAGGCCTGTCTTCTGGCATCCAAATTGTCTGCCATTCAGGGCTGAAACACAGCTCTGACTTACCTACTTTAGAGAGAGCTCCCAGTCAACCCCAAATGCACCTGTGGATGCATCAGCATCTCTGAGTATCACTTGCAGACTGTGGAAGAGTAATTTAAAAGACCTTGTTGCTCAAAAACTTGGGGAGAATGTTTAGCAATCATGGGAAATGGAACAGAAGGAGCCAATTTAAAGCTGAAGCTGTTATAGAGATACACATGTTATAGGTCAGTGATTTAAAGAAAACAAAAATATGAGAGGACAGGAAGCCTTTGATTTCCCAAATATGAAGTGTTTAGCTGCAACATTGGTTTGAGGTACTCCTGTCACTGAGGTACCAAGCACAACTCTAGCTGGCTGGGGTACAAACTGTTTATTACTCCCAATAAGTATTTAAAGTTTATTAATCCAGTTCTATTTATTACTTCAAGAAGTATTTTAAAAAGATGCAGCCTACAGGGTAGTTTATCCCTTGAGTTTGGGATGCCACCGCTGCCATGCATAGCAGAAACATGCAGCAGGAATAGGAAAAGGCCTTGAACTTTATGGAAGAATCTGCATAACCCAGCTCCAATTCTGCAAAAATAAGAGTGGGTTTGGGGTTGGGTCTTTTCTTCAGCAGCTGTTCATCTCATACTAAGGCTTTATGACTATCACAGCTGAATTTGCCCGTTTGTGGGAGAAAGAGGGAAAGAAACACTTCCACCTAAATCCAGTCAGGGAACTGAAACAGATGAGCAGGGTTGAAGGTGTTCAGGAGATTCCTAAGTTACCTCTGTTTCCAACCCGTTCTAGCAGGGGGAGCAGAACGAGCAGCACCCACTTGTTTCCAGAGCAGTAGATGAGTTGATCATGCTACCGGCAAGTGTTGATGATGTGGAACCATCATCATCACTTGCCAGTGATGATGGGTCACCACCAAGAGACATGGGATCATCACCAAGAGACAGTGATGATTGGTCACCACCAGGAGACGTGGGATTATCACCAAGAGACAGTGATGATTGGTCACCACCAGGAGACGTGGGATCATCACCAAGAGACAGTGATGATTGGTTACCACCAGGAGACGTGGGATTATCACCAAGAGACAGTGATGATTGGTTACCACCAGGAGACGTGGGATCATCACCAAGAGACAGTGATGATTGGTTACCACCAGGAGACGTGGGATCATCACCAAGAGACAGTGATGATTGGTTACCACCAGGAGACGTGGGATTATCACCAAGAGACAGTGATGATTGGTCACCACCAAGAGACATGGGATCATCACCAAGAGACAGTGATGATTGGTCACCACCAGGAGACGTGGGATTATCACCAAGAGACAGTGATGATTGGTTACCACCAGGAGACGTGGGATTATCACCAAGAGACAGTGATGATTGGTCACCACCAGGAGACATGGGATCATCACCAAGAGACAGTGATGATTGGTTACCACCAGGAGACGTGGGATTATCACCAAGAGACAGTGATGATTGGTCACCACCAGGAGACATGGGATCATCACCAAGAGACAGTGATGATTGGTCACCACCAAGAGACATGGGATCATCACCAAGAGACAGTGATGATTGGTCACCACCAGGAGACGTGGGATCATCACCAAGAGACAGTGATGATTGGTCACCGCCAGGAGACGTGGGATCATCACCAAGAGACAGTGATGGGTATGTGAGAGATAAAGTGTATCTCTAAAGTCTAATTTCTGGCATAGGGTAGAAAGAGTTTTTTGTCAAGTTTTTGGGTTCTGCTTAATTCTGTGCAAAAACTTCAGACATAGAATATAATATCCTTTCTGGAAGAAAACTAAATAAAGACAAAAATCCTAGCAAAATCCAGCAGAAACCTTTATTCTCTGTTCATGAAGCCATTAACGAGTGTATTTATATCATGGCTTGAGATATGCTGAAATGCTTGCAGTACATAAAAGTTTTCTGAATGATTGTGTTGCTGGGCTGGGATGTGTCTAAATCGGAGATGGGGATGTTTTAATTCCTGACATTTGATATATCAGTAACCCTTGATGTGTGGTGAAATTAATGGCTGCATGTTCTTTCTGGTTGTGTTCTCTCTAGTACATGGTCATCAAGTACTGCTAGTTTCTCAAGCTGGACGGATGAGTTCTCAGAGGTAAGGATCCATGAGTTGTCATAATTTCTGTTTTGTGGGAGGGGCATGAGGCAGAGAGGGAACTGCACAGCTCAGCTGGCCAGCATGGGATGCTGAGGGCAGCTGGCTTGAAGCACAGCCCTTGCTTTGAAGTTCCAAGTAGCTCATCCCTCCAAGTCACTTCTTGCTGGTGTGCACTGAGGGAGAAACCCCTGCCAAGGTGGCACTGGCAGATCTGTGGGTTCCTCATTATTCTAGCAGCTACTGACAGATTGCAGATACTCAAATCCTATTTGCCTGGTGCCCACAGAGCAGCAAACTGGAATTCTTTCCTCCCGATCCCTATCTGGTTTTCTTTCTTCATCAGCTCTTCACCCAATATGAATTTTTTGTGGTTAACGTAACTGAATTTGCCTGTTTCGGGGAGAAAGAGGGAAAGATTTGCCTGCAGCCTAAATTCGGTTAGGGAACTGAAACGGGGGAGCAAGGAGGAGAGTTTTCAGATGTTTTTTAAGCTGCTACTCTTTCTGCTTTGTTGCAGCAGTGGGAGCAGTACCAGGAGCTTCCACTTCTCTCCACAGTAGTGGATGATTCAGTTGTACTACTGGCCAATGATGATGATGAAGAACTGAGAGATAATGATGGGTATGTGACAGATAAATTGTCTCTCCAAAGTCTGATTTCTGACAGAGTAGCAACAGGTTTTTGCCAAGATTTTAGGTCCTGTTTGGTCCTGTACAAAACCTCATAGCTGGAATATAGTGGCCTGTATGGAGGAGAACTAAGTAAAAAACAAAACAAAACCGTAAAATCCATCAGAAACTTTTCTGTTCATGAAGACATTATTGATTGTATCTTACACTGTGGCTTGGGATATGCTGAAATATTTGCAGTACCTACAATTTCTTGGAATGCTAGTGTTGCTGGGCTGGGATGTTGCTAGATCAGAATAGGAGATACTTAATTTCTCATGTTTTATTTATCAGTAACCCTTGTTATGTGGTGAAAATAATGGCTGTATATTTTTCTTGTTCTGTCCACTCTACCCACAAGGCTCTTTGGTCCCCTTACAAGTGTGGTTCACGTGGATTGCTTCTTATGGGTAAGAATCCACATGTCATCATCCTTTCATTTTCTGTGGGAGGAGAATAGGGCAGAGGGGGAGCTATGGAACTCATCTGGCTAATGGGCAGCTGGCTTGAAGCACAGCCCTTGCTTTGAAGTTCCAGTTTACACATCCCTCCAAGTCACTTCTTGGTGGTGTGTGTTGAGGGAGAAACCCTCATCAAGATGGCACTGCCAGATCTGTGGATTCCTCATTATTTAGCAGCAACTGACAGATTGCAGATATTCCAAGTCTTATTTGCCTGCTGCCCATAGAGAAGCAAACTGGAATTCCTTACTCCCAATCCCTGATGTGGTTTCCTTTCTTCAGCAGCTGTTCATCTAACACCAACTGTCTGTGGCTATCACAGATGAATTTGCCCATTTGGGGAAGAAAGAGGGGAAGAAACATGTACAGCCCAAATCCAGTCATGGAACTGGGGGAGCAGGGTGGAGAGTGTGTAGGTGGTTGGTGGTTCCTAAACTGCCTCTGTTTCTACCCTGTTGCAGAGGCTGGAGCAAAACCAGCAGCACCCACTTGCTTCCAGAGCAGCATATAATTCAGTCCTGCTACTGGCAAGTGATGATGAAGATGAAGGAAGAAACAGCAATAGGTATGTGAGGGATAAAGTGTCTCTCTAAAGTCTAATTTCTGACATAGGGTGGAAAGAGTCTTTTGCTAAAGTTTGAGTTTGCTTAATATTATGCAAAAACTTCAGACCTAAAATATAGTGGCCTGTCTGGGAGAGGACTACTTAAAAAAAAAAGAAATCCCAGCAAAATCCAGCAGAAACCTTTCTTCTCTGTTCATTGTTGGAAAAGGTCCGTGAACTGCGGCAGGGGGAGAAATTGCAGACCAGCCAATATGATTGATAAAAGCAAGCTCCCCTTATTAGCAATCCAGAGGCACTTATATAATATACCAGCTTGTTAACTCTTAAGTGGCTTAAAACCTATCAAAGCACATTTCTGCTTCTACATAATTAGAGTACATTGGCAAGCTTCTACTGGTTATGTTATGATTAAAAGAATTCAGAGTTCACCCTCCCTTCTCCTGGTCAGCACATCTTATCTGCACAGCTGCATCTCTTCAAAACTCCCTTTTTGTTTCTCAGGCCTGTTTCCCACACAGGCACTTCTCATGGAGGGTTTTTCTCATGCAGGCCTTTTGCTTGCAGGCTTTGCTTGTACAGTTATTGATTTGTTCCCTTTATCAATAATCCATGTCCCTGATCCTCTAATCATTTTGCAACAGTTCATGAGGTCATTAATGAATGCATCTTACATAATGGCTTGAGATATGCTGAAATGCTTGCAGTATGTAGGAGCTCTTGGAATGATTGTGCCACTGGGCTGGGATGTTGCTAAATCGGAGACGGGGATGTTTTAATTTCTGTATCAGTAACCCTTGATGTGTGGTGAAGTTAACAGCTGCTGTTCTTTCTGGTTGTGTTCTCTCTAGTACATGGTCATCAAGTACTGCTAGTTTCTCAAGCTGGACGGATGAGTTCTCAGAGGTAAGGATCCATGAGTTGTCATAATTTCTGTTTTGTGGGAGGGGCATGAGGCAGAGAGGGAACTGCACAGCTCAGCTGGCCAGCATGGGATGCTGAGGGCAGCTGGCTTGAAGCACAGCCCTTGCTTTGAAGTTCCAAGTAGCTCATCCCTCCAAGTCACTTCTTGCTGGTGTGCACTGAGGGAGAAACCCCTGCCAAGGTGGCACTGGCAGATCTGTGGGTTCCTCATTATTCTAGCAGCTACTGACAGGTTGCAGATACTCAAATCCTATTTGCCTGGTGCCCACAGAGCAGCAAACTGGAATTCTTTCCACCCAAGCCACTTTAGTTTCTCCTCTTCTTCTTTTTCTTTTCTTCAGTTCATCTAATATGAATTTTCCTGTTTGGGGAAAATTGAGGGAAAGAAACACCTCCACCTAAATCCACTTTGAGAACTGAAAAGGGAGGAGGGAGGAGAGTGTTCAGGTGGTTCCTAAGATGCCTCTGATTCTACCCTGTTCCAGCAGTGGGGAGAGAACCAACAGCAACCTCTTATTTGTTTTCAGGGCAGCAGCTGTTTGGCTACTACTTTTAATATTCTTAACCAAAATTAGATGGCTATAGCCTAAAATTCTTCATCTGTTTTGCTGCAATTGTTTTGCTGACCTGCTGTTGCGTGTGTAACACCAGGGCTGCACAACAAAGTCTAATTGTATTTTCTTTTTTCTCTTTTCCCATATGCGCTGATGCAAGCTTCTTGAAGGTGAGTTTACATTTTATAGCTGATAATGGAATTGTTATAAATATAATCATTAGTTTTTCTATGTCATTTCCAACCATCTTGAGCGGCAGGGATTGAAACTGCATTTAGCAAAAGGCAAAGGACAGTGTTAAAGCCTCTGGCCAGTGTGTTAGAGAATGGATCCCATCTGTGTCTGATAGCTGCTATCAAACACAGTGAAAAATCCCCACAACAGAAGTTGTAGCTAAATACTTATGTAGAAAGAAACTTTAATTTGGTGGCATTTTCTGTTATTTTAATTGATTAGTGCTTGATTATTTTTACATGTATACAGGAGCTGCAGAGATCACTGTTGCATGTGTATTCTGAGAATTAAAAAGCAAACAGCAGTTCTCACCCTTTGGGTGTTACAGACCAGGCCATTAAAAATTGCTCTCCTTTGAATTGTATGTGTTATAATTTTCAAATTATAGACCCTGTTAGTAAGAATTGTGTGAGGGAGCTTCCCTTTATAAGGCAGATTTGTTCACAGGTAGTGTAACTTGTGAAACATATGACACTGAGCATCTCTCAGGTAACATTTTTAGATGTTTGTAAGGTGAATAGAGCAAATGTTTTGTGTTGGTCTGTAGCAGAATAGTCACAATGTGTGGAAGGTTCAGCCTCAGTATTTAGGGAAGTAGCTTGTTTAAGATTGCTTTGAACCCAGTTGAATAGGGTCCGTTTCAAATAGGAACCATTACAGGCCATTTATAATAGCACATTCCGAAAACAGTTCTGGGGGAAAGAGTAAATAATAGATCTAAGTTATCAAAATTAAATTGCAGAGTGTGAACAACAAAGAAGCCTGTCAGACAGCTCTGTATGGAGTAATGATGATGGAGATGAAGCAACAGATAGTGATGTGTCTGTGACTGATTCTGCATCTGAAGAAGAGGATTTATCAGAAGAGGACATGGAAAGTTCAGAGTATGTATGCCCCATGACTACCAAACATTGAATTTTGACTTTTGTTTTTCATACAGACAAGATTAAGTTTTACTGCTGTGGCCTGGCTTATCTTTGAAACCTTCACTTACTCTACTTATTTCCCTCTCTCAATGACAACCACATCCCGTGCTGCATGATGATCAAATGATACCATTTTTACTTTGGGAGAGTAAGGCAGCCCAAGGCAGATGGACAACCTTGCATGCAACCTTAAAGACAAGTTTGGGGGTATAGCAAGAAAGGGTGATTAGTCACAGGCCATAGCTCACAATGCATTGCATTTTATTTTCATGCCAGGCTCTAGTAGAGCTGTTAGATAAGGAACTATTTTCATTGGTATTGATGGCTTAGCAGCAGACGGACAAATTCTGTGCAGGTTTTAATAAAGCTGGTGTGCTTTGAGCCTTTTGGATTACTAAAAGGCAACATAGGAGAGAAGTTAATACAAAAAAGGCATGATTTTTTCCTTTGATCTCAAGCTTCTCTGTTACAGCATGTGCCTTCCTGCTCTGTGTAGGTGAGGCTGAAGAGCAGCACTTAACACTGAGCAAAGGGTCCTTCTTGTCAGAGCTGTCTGCAGTCTCACTGTAGTGTCAGACCTTGTTCCATTCTAGAAGTGATGCTTTCCAGAGGACGGCTCGATGCTTTAGCTACAAAGCTGTTATTGATGTCCCGTTGGACATAAATGCTGCCATACATAGTCTGCCTGGTGCTGGAGGCTGCTGATACTTCAAATCCTAGAGCAGGGTGCCTGACTGCATCCTCCTCCCAATGAAAACCAAGATGCTGTTTCCTTTGGGACAGGGAGACCCACACTCACTCATTATTACATGCAGCAAACTGTTAAGAGAGAGTTAAGGTTGGGCAGGGTTCTCCAAAGGAAATGTGTCATGGCTGCTCAGTGCAGTTGGATGATTACGTGACTTTTTATGTGCCAGTGACCCTCGATGTGTGGTGACATAAACAGCAGCATGTTCTTTCTGGTTCTGTTCTCTCTAGAGCTTGGCCAGCAGCTACTATTAGGTGCCCGATCTGCATGGATTTTTATCCAGAGGTAAGGACCCACATGTTGTCATCCTTCCAGCTTTGTGGGAGGGGAATGAGGCAGAGGGGGAGCTGTGCAACCCAGTTGGCTGATGTGGGGTGCTGTGGGCAGCTGGTGTGAAGCATAGACCTTGCTTTGGAGCTGTCAAAGTTACTTCTTGTTGGGGTATGTAGAGGGAGAAACCCTTGCCAAGGAGGCACTGCCAGATCTACGTGTTCCTCATTATTCAGCAGTAACTGACAGACTGCAGATACTCCAAATCCTGTTTGCCTGCTGCCAGAAAAGCAGCAGACTGCAATTCTTTCCTGCTGTGATTTCCTGTCTTCCAGATTATGCGAAGTGGACGAATGGTTTTGTCAACGCTGTGTGGCCATATCTTCTGCAGTCAGTGCCTTCCTGTTGCCCTTCAGACTGCCAGCTTTTGCCCAGCCTGCAGGGCAGACCTCACTCCAGAACAATACCATCCCATTTATATATAAGTAGTTCTATTTTTCAAGACAGACTTAGATGGATTTTGGGGGGATAGGTGGTATAAAGAGGTTTTTTTCCTTGTCTACATAGTTTTTGTTGTATAAGGTTCCGTTTTCTCTGAATTTAATAATAAATAAAATTTTAATTGATTTAAATATAATCAACTCTGCTCATCTATGTTGGATTCTGCTGGTAGACAGATTTCTTTTAACAGGTGGGTGTAAAACCCTTGGTTTGATCAGTCAGAAGTGCTTGTTCTCTTTGTCACAATGTAGTCATTGTTTTTTAGGGGGAAATGCTGAAGGCATAAGCTTTGTAGTTCTTGTGTTCTTTGTAGCATGTGTTGTAATAGGGAAAAGGAAACAGGCACTCTTTGGGGTGCAAGAACTTCTGTTGCTCAGGACAGATTCAGCTGGATGTTTTGCTAAAAATGTCATTATTTCAGTGCTTTGAAGGTTGAAAGAGCAGCAGGTTGTGCACACATCCAAAGACAACTATTTTCTTTGAGAATAATTTGTATGTATCTAGACAGCTTGTTGATGGTCCAAGCTGCTGCTTGCTATGTCCCTGGTTACAATGTTCCATTGATGACTGTCAGCTGATGACAGGAGCACTGCCAGCTTCTATGAAGGTCTTCCCCTTCTAAAAAGCCTGTAAATTCAAGGACTTAAACATAATTGCTTCAATATAATTGCTTTATTATAAATGCTTCAATATTGCTTCAAAACCAGTGCACTATACTAGTAATTTTAGCTACCTATACTGTGCTGTAAATAATTCTGATTAAGCCTTTTTTTTTTTAATGATTATCATTATTGCAACCAATTTAAATGAATAATTCGTTTTATTTTTAAAAATATATTTAGTTTTCCACCCTTAATCCTGCTGGACAAAGTTGTATAAAGGCTCAATTACACCTGTATAATCCCTTAGACATAAACCATTGGCAAAGTGTGTGGCCCAAGATTGGATCCAGCTGCACTAGGCTCCTCTTTGAGGAGTTCAAAAAGCAAGGGGGTTATTTCCACACCTTGTGACTTAATGGGAAGGCTTCTGTAATAAACTTTGTCTGAAGCTCCCACTCTGCCTGCGACACAGGTGCCAAACCCCCACTGTTGTCTCGGGTATCTCAGAGCCCACAGCAGCTGTGGACAAGCCCTTCATACCTGTGTTTCACCTCTGGGAAGATGTGCTGGAGAAGCCTGCTGGCCACAGATCCTGCAGGCACGGCTGCTTTACACACTCCTCCCACCAGGAACTTGATCCAAGGACAATTTCTGGGCATGAAAAGTACACGTTTAAGGGGGGATGGCAGCCCAACTTGACTTGCTTTGTAAATAAACACCAGGGGTGTGTAATGCAATAGCACGTATGCTTGGCCCCAGCTGGGCTGTTTCTCTATACTGTGTTGTTTTGGTGTTCTGGATCAGAAATCTGTAGGTTTGTTTTTGTACCAGCCACTCAACCACTAAACTGCTTAACCTTCTCCACAGTCAGCGTCTCAGAAAAGCCAAACACAAGCAGCTCGGGCTGCATGAAAACATGAGCAAGTGAGCAGCAGACTGGCCTGAACGCCAAAGGAAAACTGTAATTTATGGGAAGGGAAGGTCCTTGTTAAATTTACAGAAAAGAGCATATATAGAAATCTAACAAAAGCATGTAATGATTGTCTGGCAGGGACCAGAGGATGCTGCTGCGAGAAGTGGTGATGTGGATCAGCTATCGGATGTTAAAACACATTTTGTCTTGGTCAGGTCATAATCCCACATCCTTGATGAGGAGCATCTCTTCCTACTACTAAAACTGCGGGGATGCTGTTAGAAAAGCAAAAGCTCAGCTTGAATTTAAGTTGGCCAGAGATGTTGAAAACTGCCAGAAAAGTTCTTTAGATACATAAACAACAGGCAAAAACAGAAGGGAAATGTTGGCCCACTGTTAAAAAGGAGAGGTGAGTTAATCACCAGCAGCAATGAAAAGGCAGAGGTTCTCAACACTTCTTTACCTCTGTCTTTGCTGGCACTGCTGCTCTCCACCTTGGGAGAAATTGGATAAAATAGTTGCAGTTGGCATGTATTTAGATGGAGTCCTGATGACAGTGTGGGCTGCACATGCCGGCCATAACAAGGACACCCTTGGGAACCTCCAGAAGTTCAGAGCGCTGCATGAACACCAGGATTTGTGCCACAAGCAGCAGTTCAGTTTACACTCTAAGTTTTTTATGCACATCACACCAAGCTTTAAGGCAGGGCTTGCAAAGTTGATTTCTTGGGGATAATATATTAATTAAATGTGAAAAACGAGGTTCACTCTCTTGTGAGAATTTAAAGGGTTTAATACAAAGACAGTAAGAGACACATAAAATAAAGCAAAGAGGTAACAGCCGGGTGCCTTGGTGCTCTGCCAAGAGCACACCTGATGCTCGATGTTAGTCCTTTTTATACCATTTTTACTGTCTGTTCTCTATGCATATTCAAACTTTTCCCAGAGCTGTTCTGCATGGCCACTCCTTGGTTCCGCCTTTTTAGAGCATGCGTATTCTTCTGCCTTGTGGTTTTATTTCTTTTGATTCTTGGGGTTGGGCTCGCTAGGTGAGAGTTGATAGCAGGATGGATCTCTTAATTCTCCAGACAGTCAGGGCTGATTGCAGCTTTGGGCCTCTTTGCCCCCCGGGCAGAGCGGTGATAGCGGCTCTGGGCCCTCCTGGCCCCGCCGTTCTCCGGGCAGAGTAGCCTTTGGGCCCTTTTGTTCCCTGGACAAAGTGTTGATTAGCAGCTCCTTGGGCCTCATCCTCTGTTCACTTGGAGGTTATCTTACTTGCTCACACTTGCTAATAATCCTTGCTAAAAAGAGAGAAAACTACATCCACACAGCAAAAAGCATTTCTAACATTATATAATATCTACCTTTATATTTGTGAGAAGCTGATGCCTTTTCCTGGTGTTAAAATCAAGAGTCATACACAGTTAGAAGGGGAAAAGGGATTTTACCTTGGTATTTATTTTAAGGATCCTTAGGTGCACACGTCCAGGTCATATGCATCGAGATGCACTCCACTGAGTGTGTGTGTCCCCCCAACATCGGGTATAACATTATAGGTTTTACTAATTAGCATATTTATCCAAGATTCCCCAATGAGAGGCTCGAGTGAGCCCCCCTCCCCAAGGAACCTTCCCCTGGATGGTTCTATCTTGGTTTACAGAATGTGTTCTGGAGAGGACCTTGGGGTCTCTGGCACACTGATCCCTGGCTACGAAGCTTCTAAAATGTTTAGTCTCTTAGCTTGACAAACGAGGCCAAGAATGGAGGCAAAAAGCACTAGGAATACAGAAGTTGTAAAAAGGTATAACAGGGGTATAAAGGAAAAGGCAAAAATCTTCATGGCATCAAAGCCAGCATTATAATATATGTTTATAACATTAAACAATCAAGCTCATGAGAGCAGAGTTAATGCAGGAGTACAGACACTGGCAGACCTGCCCCAGCAGGGACCATTGCTACAGACTTGTGCAGAAAGCTGTGTGGTGCTGGTGGGGAGGGAGACTTGGGGCCACACTCTTTCCCTCTGCTTGAGCTCTGCCTCTGCTAAGGCTCTGCCTTATGGAGTGGATTCCACTTCATTATTTTGCTTTCTCTCCCCCTTTTCCAGCCCAGTTTCCTCAGCTAGCTGTGCTCCAAGCCTTCTGCCCTGCCAGCCTTCTGGATTTCTGCCCTATTGGCATTTTCCCCCTCAACCCTTTTTTCCACTGCTGTTTCTCCAGCCTTGCCTTTTCCACTATGCGTTTCCACCCTGGTGTTTCATCTCTTCCTGCTCTGCCCTCTGTCAGTGCTCACCTTCTCTTCTCCAACCTGAGAAAACTGCTGCTAGCTTCTTGCTCTGCCTGTCCAAAATTCTCAGCCGAATGAGGTCAAGGGACTCCTTAATGAAATTCCTTCAGTTTTGTGCAATAGACTCTTACTCATTGTATCTGGTTCTTTTATGCTTCCAAGCTCCATTTTATGCTTTTTGAAATGAGCCAAAACAGAAGTGAAGGGAAGATGATGTAGGGAAGGCTGTGGGGGAAACATCAAGAGATGCAGGGCTGCCGTGGCCTGGCATATCTTGAAGTCTCATTTGCTGCCTGGAAAATTTTTGCCTTTATTCCTGTTTATCATTAATCCATCTGAATAATGATCATTAATGCAAAGGAATGGTTCTTGCTGTGAAGTAGTCCCCTCTAAAAAATTAATTAACTGCTACACTGGTGATGAGAAAATTGATGTTGAAGACCTGTAGATTAGTTTGTACAGGTCCCGTCTTAGCAGGGGAAGGTTCATGCTGCAGCTAAGGAGGGACCCCTCAGGATGAGTTTCCCTGGACAAACTCCCTAGGTTTTGCAGGCAGCTCCCATGCCCAAAGGTTAAGGTATTCTGGATGTAAATCACTAACAGGCAGGGAGGGATGTTGGTCTCCAAGCTAATTGCCCGAAGCTAAATTGCTTGAGGTGACTCACAATCAGATGATGATGATTTTGTCATCTCGTTTGGACCCAGTGTCTGCTGTGGCCTCCCAGCTCTCACAGGTCACTGGAAACAGGCTCTGACACATGCCTGGGGGCAAGATGGGATTTTCTGTGCAAGAACCAGGGAACAGTTGCTGCTCTCGGCACTTCCCAGCAATGAGTAAGTGCTCCTGGAAATGAACGGGTGTCAGGAAGCTCTGCCCTTCTCTGACCTCCCTGTGTGCCTTCTCCCTTAGCCACCAGCTAGGGCTGTGGGGGGTACTAAGTGTGTTTAAGGTGAGATGCTGCCATACACGAGGTCTAACACGTTCTTGCCCTCTCCCAGCAGAGGAGGATGTCTCCACTCCCTGTTTCCACCCTGCACAGCCTCCCCCTGTAAGCCCTGTATGCTTTCCCCCTGCCTCCGTGTTGTCCTGCCTCTCCTAACCAGTGCGTCCTACAAAAGGGGCTTTGTGGAGGTGTGCTGGAGGAAGGTAGGGAAGTTTTAGCTTCCTGTTTGCTGAGCCAGGGGTAGGTTTTAACAGGAATTATGCTATACCTTTGCTATTGCTTACTTAGTGTGGCCTGGCTCTGGGCCACTTGAAACAGAAAGCCAGACCCCAGAAAAGAGCAAAGCATCGCTATGGTTGCTGGAAAAACTAATCTGTGTCCTTTCTCCATACAGCTCAAAAACTGCCCAGACCTGGGTTTTCAGAGCTAGAGAAACCTCCCCTGAGTTGGGAGGTGGAGGTGTTTGTTGGGGTGTGGGCTTGTTTCTCCACATGGGGATGTGGAGGGAAACAGGAGGCGTCTGTGTCATCTGGAGGAGTTTTGTGGTGGGGAAGAAAATTTCACTCTCTCTGCACTGGCTGCTGCATCCTCTTCCGGGGGGAAAATCAAAGGGCTGATGCCCCAGGGACTGAGGTTTGTGGCCCGGCACTGTCCTGGGTCAGGCTGACTGGGCAGCCTGCTCTCGCACACCTGACAGGAGGGGAAGGTGTTAGTGGGTTTGGCACAGCAAGCTCTGCACCACACTTAATCCCTGAAAGTCCTGCTTGTTTAAAGGCATGAATAGTCTGATAGTTCATGGCTAACTAGAAAATAAGATCTAGTTAACAAGGTATGCATTAGGACACCAGTGAGATTAAATCACTTGATTTTTAATGCCAGCAATAAAATACTTCAGCCCCATGGTACAAAAGCCTTCAGCAACAGCTGGTGTTAGTCTTGGTTTCTCTCCATGGCTTCGAAGACCATGCTGTCAGGGACAAAGTGACTGGTACCTGACTTCATGTCAGAGCCTTATTCAGGGCACTGTAGAGGGGAGAGGAAGGGAACCCCTTCCTAGGGATGCTGGGCTCAGGAGGCAGAGCTGTGCAGGGCTCTGACACAGACTTGCTGTATCAGACTGTTTTCAAAACAGCTATTCTGCTTCTCAGGGTTTGCAGAAAAATTCCAATAGTCATGAGGACCACAGAAAAGGTTTTTAAGGGCTCAGAGATATAAGAAATGTAAGGGCACATGTCAAAAGCTAACATTTTCAAGGGCAGATAAACCCCTGAGGCTGTAAACAACTCAGTGTGGGACAGCTGACTCTGTGTACAGGTGAGAACAGCCTAGAACAGCTACTGTGATGTTCTCTCCAGGAGATGAGAAACAGCTGGCAAAAAAAAGGTCTTTAGCTTGTTTTCTTTCTCTTTGATCCTCCACTTCTGCTAACCAATCCCTTGCGTCAGAAGGGCAATGGTGACGTTGTTTCTTACTTTTCCTGCACTTAGGATCTGTATTTTCAGAGCCTGCTGCAGGCTCTGACCCTTTGCAAGTGCCAGTGACCTGTTAGCATGCCAGGCACAGTGGGGAGGTCACACACTTTGTCAAAGTGTGTGGCATGGCTCGCTCCATTTGTCTACCCTTCAGAAGCCATACAGGAATTAGTTTCCAGTGTAGTTTGCAACAAAGTGCTGATATGATTCAATTCAGTTCATATACAAGTACTTACTGATAGCCACCTGTGTTCTTCTGACGCTGTTGGATATTCCACGTGTGTGTGCCTGAGAAATACTTTTACTTGGGGTTGCTCTGTCTGGTGATGGCAAGCTGTCACTGAAGACCCTCAGGAAGGCAAAGCTTGTACTGAAGAGATGTTCTCCAGTGACTGGTAAGAGCATCTCCCACTTCTTTTTTTATGAGTAGAGCACTGCTCAGGCTGGAGCCTGTTCTCATTTCAGTGAGCAACAGAGAGCCTTAATACTCTCTGCTGTGGGGATTGATGCACCTTGCTGGTGTGACAGAACATGATTCATAAATCACCAGTCTGGCACTGGAATGCTGCTGGAAAATCCCAGTTTAAAAGTTTTACATGGTACTGAAACAAAGCAGTCTGTCACACCTCTCAAGCTGCTCAGAATTCATGTGCATTTCCTTGTGTTTGAAACAAGGAGCAGCAATTTGGACCTCAGCTCCTTCTGAGAGTCAGGCTGATTCTCCAAAGCCTTCAGGTGTTTGGTCTGAGAGATGTGCACCTGCAACAGGCTACAAGCCAACAGAGCCTGCAGATGGGGGTGCACAAGGCAGAACCCTTGCACACAATGCTTGGCTTAAGCCACCTCCTCACAGCAATTGGCCTGACAAATTTTCTGTGCCCTTTCCTGCTTGTTTTTCCTTAAGAAACCCTTAAGTCTTTCCATACCCCCTGACAGGCCATGGGGAGAAGTTCTTGTGGTTGTGAGCCTGTGGCAATCCTGGTGACCACTGTCAGTATCAGATGAATGCTAGTTCCAAGCTGTGCCTGGCACTGTCACCCTCCTTGCACCTGCTTGCCTGTGTTATCCACTTGCCCAGACAAGGACCACCCAGGCCATCGTGGCCCTGGGTTTTAATGGATGAATCCTCTCACAGGCTTCACAAACAGAGCCAGAAGAGTAATCTGGTACTAAAAGCTTTCTGGAAGGGTCAGGAAACCCTTGATGAGCTGCAGCTGTGAATGTTGTACTGTGACAGAATAAGTCACCTGACTGAAAGGGCTAAAACATTGTGAAACACCTGTGAGGGGCCACCTTTTGAATTTCTGGCTTTTAGCAGGAATTTGATTCAAGAAGATCCTTAGGTTTTGTGCAGTTGCCTTTGTGCAATTACCTGGAAATCAAAATATTTAGTCATATTTCCAGCTTCCCTTCGTAGCAAACACCTTGCCGGCAGGATGGCTGTACATTCTGATATATAACCAGCTATCTTCTCATATCTAGAAAATTAATTTTAAAAATATATGCTGTGTGTATA
This sequence comes from Aphelocoma coerulescens, assembly GCF_041296385.1. Lineage (NCBI taxonomy): Eukaryota > Metazoa > Chordata > Aves > Passeriformes > Corvidae > Aphelocoma > Aphelocoma coerulescens. The sequence goes on from NC_091017.1 coordinate 15,033,579, forward strand.
TACCACTTGTGCTTAGTCTTGTGTGCTCCTAAGCCTTCTAACTTGGAATCACAGAATGGTTTGGGTGGAAAGGGACCTTAAAGACCATGTTGTTCCACCCCCCTGCCATGGGCAGGGACACATTCCACTAGACCAGGTTGCTCAGAGCCCCATACAGCCTGGCCTTGAACAATTACATGGATGAGGATTCCAAAGTTTCTCTGGTCAACCTGCTCCAGTGTCTCACTACCCTTACTGTAGAGAATATTTTCCTAATATCTAATCTAAACCTGCCCTCTGTCAGTTTAAAGCCATTTCCCTCTTGTCCTTTATGTACTCTTGTAAAATGTCCCTCTCCAGCTCTCTTGCAGCCCCCTTTAGGTACTGGAAGGTGCTGTAAGATTTCCCTGGTGTATTCTCCAGGCTGAACAACCCCGTTTCTCTGAGCCTGTCTTCATAGGAGAGGTTCTCCAGCACTCTGATCATCTTTGTTACCTCCTGTGGACTTCCTCCAGCAATTCCATGTCCTTCTCATGTTGAGGGTCACAGGGCTGGATACAACACTCCAGATGGGGTCTCAGCAGAGTGGAGCGGAGGGGCAGAATCCCCTTCCTTGACCTGCTGGCCACTCTGCTTTTGATGCAAACTTTGCACTTGGCCTTGTGGAGCTCCATAAGGTTCACACAGGCCTACGTTTCAAGTCTGTCCAGATCCCTCTGGATGGCATCCCCTCCCTGCAGCGTGTCTGCTGCACCACACAGCTTGGTGGTGTCAGCAGTCTTGCTGACTCTGCACTCAATCCTATTATCTAGGAGTGCCACAAAGGTGTTAAACAGTGCTTGTCCAAACTGACTTCTGAGGAACACCATTCATCACTTTTATCTAGGTGGACAAAGAGCTATTGATTTTAATTTTGCATGCTGCCATCCAGTCACTTTATCCACTGAGTAGTATATGCACCTGTCATAGGTTAGCAAGCATAGTCCTGGAAGGGATGTCCTTGCTAAGGGGTGCTTACAGCTTCCTCTGTGACCTGATAGAACCTATCAGCTGGCCAGTTTGAATATGGACAATTCTTTAAGCCACTTAAAGTTGTGACCGCCTCTGTGATCCACATTTAAGAATAGACAAACTCCCCCCCAAGCTCTCTCTCGTTTGCGGTGCTGGCACAGGTGGCTGCGGGGCCCAGCGGGCCCGGCCAGGCTCCTGCTCGGGCCAGGCCAGGCCGGGCCAAGCTCCAGGATGATCCTCCCAGAGGGCTGTGGGCAGCCAGAGAGGCTCAGAACCCCCCTCCCCTCTCCACTTCGGCCGAGATTTCAGCAAAGCGGCACCTCTGTCCGGCAGAGGTCAGGTGACCAACAGCGATAAGCCACATTCCAGCTGCAAGGCCGAGGTGAGATTAACCCTTTTATTGCTGTGAAGAGCTGAAAACCTGAGGGAAGAGAAAGAGGAGATGCTTAAAGCTGAAATTCTGTTGTGAAGCTATGATATATCAGAGTATCCCGTTGTAATTTCATGAAGATATGGGGGGTGGAGTGTTCAACTCATAAGCAATAGGCAGATGCTGCCGCAGCTGTAATTTCATGAGAAGTTTGGACAGGGAGAGATGGAAGCGATGAGGACTTCGGCTCCAAATGGGAAAGGAGAAACCTCAGTTCCTAGAGATGCTCCCAGAGATAGTCCTAAAGATGAAGATGAGGAAGACCCTTTGCTCCCGGGGAAGGAGAAGGGCCACTGTTTTTGTTTCTGAACGGCACTACCTTAAAATTGTACCCCAAAAACTTCAAGAGTGGACCCTCAAAAGCAGTTGTGGGAAAAGCTGCAAGTCGGGGGAAGGGACTCACATGCAAGCAGAGAGACTCCTCTTCCTAAATGGACTGAACAATATTTGGAAGTGGGCTGCTGTCTCATTGTGATAATGTTTTCATAGCACGAGCAAGAAGAGACTTCTCTTTCTAAATGGACTGAACAAGGTTATTATGGAAGTGGTAAACAGACTGAACATCTCAAGGGTTGTCTTTTTACATTGTCAGTGGGAGAAGGGAGGAAGGTAGGGGAGGAGGAGAGTTCTGAAGGTGTGGTATAATTTTTTTTTTCCCTCTTTTGGGTCTGTTAATAAACTTCTTTATATTCTTTCAAGTTGGTGCCTGCTTTGCGTTTCTCCTAATTCTTATCTCACAGAAGATAAACAGTAATGAGTATTTTGGACCAAACCACTACACGAAATTGGTGTTTCTGCCCGGTTACAAACCGAACCCGTGACAGCACCAAAACCATACCTCTCCAGTTTACAAACAAGGGTGTTGTGCAGGACAGTGTCAAATGCTTTGAACAAGTGCAGGTAATTGTTGTCAGTCCCCCTTCCTTTCTCCATCAACACTGTAATCCTGTTGTGGAACACCACCAAATCTGTCAGGCATAATTTCCCCTTAGTGAAGCCACGTTTACTGTCACAAATCACCTCCTTATTTTCCATGTGCTTTAGCATAGTTTCCAGGAGGATATGCTCCAGGATCTTTCCAGGCACCGAGGGGAGACTGACTGGTCTGCAGTCCCTCAGGGTGCAATATTGCTTCCTGCTTTTCCCCAGCAATTTATTCAGCCAGGCCACTTGTGCCGCAGTGTCTTGTCTTATGGATGGAGGACAGAGTATTCACTTGTACGTTCCTGCAGTGAATAAAGAAGATAAGATAGAAAGCAGCTGATGTTTTTTTAAGGCTCAAAAAGATTTATAGTAATGACTGTAGAGCTCAGATCCCAACACACTCAGTAAGCAAATGCCTACTTCTACTAGTGAGGGTTTGTGCTGATGGAATGTAATTTTTCATTTATGTTTAATGATTGACCTGGCCTGGAGAGCAGGGGAAAGTAAAGCATTTGTTATTTCAGTCCCCTGTTTCCGTCTTGGATTATATGCTTTGCATGTGGGGACACGTTGCAGGGAATTGCCCATCTGGGTAAAGTGACCTCCAACCAGGAGGTGACTCACCGCTGCTTTCCTAGGCTGCAGCCATCCAGTCCCACTGTGCCACACTCCATTGCTCTCAACAGCTGCTGGGGCTCAGCCGTGTACAGGTTTAAGTGCTTTGCCACCTGAAGAGCATTTGCAGATACACAGTGAAATGTGAGGATGATCCCATGTTTGATCAAGTCCTTAGGAAATGCTTTTGCAGAGGAAAGTTTGGCTTACTTCTTTGACTTTGAAAGAATATTCTGCACCCTTGTGTGAGCTGTGTGTGAGAAGGTATATAGAAACACAGAACACTTTGGGTTGGAAGGCACCTTGAAGGTAATCTAATTTCAATCTGCTTCCTACGGGCAGGGACACCTTCCACTAGACCAGGTTGCTCAGAGCCCCATACAGCCTGGCCTTGAACAATTACATGGATGAGGATTCCAAAGTTTCTTTGGTCAACCTGTGCCAGTGCCTCACCAGCCTCACAGTAAAGAATTTCTTCCTAAAAGCCAATCTAAACCTGCCCTCTGCCAGTTTAAAGCCATTCCCCCTTGTCCTATGCCCTTGTAAACAATTCCTCTCCAGATTTCTTGTAGGCTCCCCTCAGGTATTGAAAGGCAGCAGATTTGTCAGAACTGATGCATTTTTATGTGAGTTTTAACACAACTTGAAATCGGACCGGGGTTTGACATGTCTCACAGGATCACAAAGCATGTGCATGTTCTGGCATATGTTCATCCTTCAGAAAACTGCATTTATAGATTGGAGGAAACAAGTTTCCTTGGGTGAGCTGACCGTCATTATAGGTTACGACAGCCCTTCCCAGACCACTGGCTTAAACAGGAAGGGAGAGAGACGTCTGCCCTGTCTTCAGTCTGACAAACCAAACTCGTCCACAGTATTTTGCTGCACAAAACCATCACCCAAAATAACCCCATTCTTGTGTGTTGGTTTATATTTGCAATTGTACTTTGCAGCAGGAAGAAAACTATGTTAATTACATTTCGCAGAATAAACATTCCTCTTGTGCTTTCCTAGAACGCCTGTAGGGAGATTACTATGTTGAAATAAAAACCCAAACAAATAAACCAATAACTGTTTTCATTGGAGAGCCTAATTTCCACCTTGCTGCTTATTAGAGTAGGGCCTGGGCCGATGACGAGATTTTCTGGGGAGTAAGAGCTGGAAAACCTGCACAAGAATTGCTTTTGCCAGGCACAGGCCCTGCATCTTGATGAGAAGGTGTTCTTAGGAAATTAGGAAAAGCTTTTGCAGAGGAAAGAGCAATGAGAGTGCCTTGTATTGCATTGAGAAAAGAGTGGAGAAATATTGTCACTTTAAAAAATTTTTTAATGTCCATGGATTTCTAATCCATTTTGCATCAGTAGTTCAGCTACTTTGACCATCTTGCTGTCTTTCAGAGTTGATCACTGGGAGGAGAAATACCATTTCCAGAAAGCCAGGAGATGTGTATGCAGCCTAATGGAACTGGGGAAGCTCCTGTTTCCCTAGAAGTTACATATAGGTTTGCCATACAGTAAAGCAGACTTCTCGGGCAGCAAAATCTGAAACTGGAGCAGGGTGAGAAGCCAGTGCTCTGGGGAGGCTTTCCCAGCTGAGCATAAGGGTGCTGGAAAAACCTCACCAGCATTGCCATCAGGCTTATCTCTGTTAAAATCAGAATATAACTTGTAAATACCAGGGGCTGGAACAGAACTGATAATTGTGAGCCAGGCTGCTGTGTTTATACATGGCTGAATGGTGTAAATGGCCAGAATAATCTCTTCTCTGGCTGTTAAAAACAAGGGGGAATCCAAAGGCCTGTGCATAATTTAATTCTTAGAGTTACAAGTGGGTGGTGTAACTAGTGCTCATCAATGTGACTTTATGGAAAGTAGCTTTAACACAGAAAAACCGCAGTGCAGGAGGAATAACTGCATTTAGCCAAATGCAAGCTGATAAACCCAGTAGTATGTGAAGTTTTTCTTCAGTCTGATGTGTGCAGGGGGGTCAGAATAAAAGATGGCCTGTTTCAGCTATAAAAATTCACAGATTCTCATCCTCTGGCTTGTATCATCTGTACACCGTGGTAATTGACTCTTCTAGTTTGTCTGTATCACCAGTTCAGGCCTGGGGGAGTTGTCAGCTTTCCAGGCAAGATCTTCTGGGTATTGACCTGGACCCCTAGATAGCCCCTGCAGCTGTTCCAACATGTAACAAGGGAGACCACAGGCTCGCCTTTGCCCCCTTTAATTGCTAAGCAGGGATGGGGTAGGGAAGAAGCAGACAGGCTAATTGTCAGCAGGCCTTATCGTGGTGAAAGGGGAGCAGCCCTGCTGTCTCAAGCTTCAATTTGAAGCATCTGTGTAGCCCACGTAATCAAAAGAGCCTCTCTCTTTGCCTGCCTCCAGTGTGCAATCTGTGTATGTGCAAACAGAGCTGTTCTTCACTGAAGTCTGCGGGGACGCCTCCCTGCTAAAGAAAGATACTTAAAACCTACAGCCAAGGAACACAATTACTTGGCCAGGTTAGTTTTTTCTTCTTTTCTATTTTGCCTCTGTATTTTTCCTTCATTTCCATGGTGATAATGATGGGAAATCAATGTGTGAAATGCTAGTACAATTGGAGTTCAGAGCGAGCTTTTAGTATCATCTATGCCTTGTCTCATTTGTTGGCATTATCAAGCCAGGAGATGATAAACAAAATGTGCAAATTATTCTTACCTCAAGATTTAGAGTGGCCTGCTTTTTAAAAAAATACATTTAATAACCTACTCAATAACTGGATCTGATAACTATTTGATCTCTAAGAGAAAGCTTGTGCCCATACAGTAGCTTTGCAAGACCAGAGCCATAATTAATGGGATTTTTGCTGAAAATTGCTGAAGTCACATGCTATAACATCAGTGTGGGAAGGGCAAGTATGGTAGACATGAAGCTAAATGAAAGGCAAATTTTAAAAAATCTTGCTATGGTAGTTTGCATTTCTTATTATTTTGATGCTACTGTTTTTTAATCATCATTGAAAAATCTACATTATTCCTATCATCTTAAGACCCCAGACAAGCCAGTGAGGGTGCCTTGTAACTTGCCTGTGAAGCAGCAGTGTTACACCCCAGCAATGACACTCCTAGCACTGCCCAAAAGAGAGTCATGGATAATATTCCCTGGACAGCCCACCTTCCATCGCCCTTTCTCTGAGACTTGATCCTGCCTTTCCTCTTGTAAAAATCTGTGTCCAGTGTGACTGCAGTGTGTTACACTGCTCTCTCTCTCTCTCTCAGGAGAGCAGCTACCTAGAAACTGGGTAGGATGAGTGAATCTGCTGACCTGGGAGATTGAAGGTACACATACAAATGTCCAGTGTGTCAACCTGGCTTCTTTCCCTGGAGGAGAGGAACAGAGACATCCATGACCATGAATATTTGCTGAAATTAAGCCTTCCTCTTTCCGTCTTTACTTAAGCCTGAAACAGAAGACTAGGAATAATCTCACTGGAATTTGCTGTGATCCAGCACTCTCCTTTGCTGTTGATTTTTTAAGGAGGGGTTTTTAGGGAGCCCGGGTAATGTAGCTGTGTAATATGCCCCTGCCTGCACTTTTAGGATAGAGCAGAAGTAGGATGTGTCAGGGATGTGGCAAACTCCTGTGGGATGCAACTGCATCAGTGCTAATGAAGGTACAGGTGCCAGAGTTCCTATAGCACTTCCTTCAGGGACTGGGTGCCATGAAAATTGCTTTTCAGCCCTGCAGAGAGCACAGAGTTATCTGCTGACAACCTGCCTCCTGAGATCTGCCTTCCCCAGCCTGGCTCAGCCCACGTGTCTCTGCCCTGTCGCTGCCCTGCTGCCTGAGGTGAGACCAGTTCAGCACCAACCAGCAGTCAAGCTTCTTACTTTTGCCTGATCAATTGCTGAGATGAGATCTAGTCTGTGTTTCAACATCAGTTATTTTGGGTATAGCTGATCAAGTTTCTCCATACAGAACAGATGTTGCTTCCCAAAATTGCCTGTCATCCTTTGTGTTCACATTTTCCATGGGTGAGGAGAAGTCATTTGACTTCTTTGTGATAAACAAGACTCAGTGAGCAAAATAGCAGTGCTGGCTTGTTATTTATTGACTGGTAATGTTCCTCCTAATGCAAAGAGCTCTGATGCTGCATATGCTCCTCAAGAGTTAGTTGCCCTGTCAGCTGCCCCTTCTTATTGTTCGCTTCAGATCCTGCTGATTAACTCACTTTCTTAGGCTTTCCTCCAGTTAATGTATAGCTGCAGTTTGCATCCTGCTTTGTGTCCATATGCCAACCACAGTTTGCCATTTATTCTGCCAAATTTATAGCTACACACTCAACCAATAATCTGTCTAGGTAGCCAGTATGAATTATGTGCAAAATGTTATTGCCTAAATCTGGATGTGATTATCTCTCAACTGTGTATTTCCGAAAGAGCAGCTCCCTTCCAAAGAGAGCTGGTAAGCAAGGAGGGAGAGAAGGAACTCACTGAAAGTGTTTGTGTTTGTGCTTCTGTGCTTAATGAAAAGAAACTGTTTTACTTTTTCCCAGACACTTGTATCTGAACTGTTCAGTCTATCAATTTATCATATTTTCTTGAAACATTATACTTTTAAGAAAACATCTCCTTTGACTTGCTGATGGTAAAACCTGTCGGGTGCAAGTTATTGCTTCACATTTCATTAAAAAACCCTTTCAAGTTTAAAAAATTTTAATATACAAAACACAAGAAGAAATTGCTGGGTCTGAGTGATGTTCTCTATTGGCACATTTATTGCTTGTTGTACAAGGGGTGATGACCCCAATATTAATTAAAAGAAGTGTACTGACATGCAGAAGGTGTTCTGGCTTTCCAAGCTAGAGCCAGAATGATTCACTGCTCCAGTGGAGAAGCATGGTTCCTGTAGAGCTCCTGCCTGGATCGGCTTTGCGAGAAAACAGCCGCATCACCTCCAAGCTTGAGCAAGCTCTGGGGAATCTCTCCATGATTCAGTCGAGACGGGACAGGCCTTGACCCTGGCCTGCTGATTTTTGATTCCGCCACAAAATCGTATCAGCTTCTTGGCCAAACAACTTCCTCCCCAAGCCCAGTCCCCAACTCTTTAATTTCCCTTCAGCAGGCCCACAGATGGGTTTTTCCTCCCACTCCACCAGCAGGGCCCCCACACCCTGGGGCGAAGTGCCTGGGACATGTTTGCTTTCACACTGACTCAGTTCTGCGCCCGTCCCGCCTCAGACCACAGTGGCCCTGGGCTGAGAGTTGAGAAAACTGCTCACAACAGAAGCTGAAGCCACGTGAAATCTGATGGGTTTCTAATATCTAGCCAAGCCTGTGTCTGAAGTCAGGTTTATTGACAGGGTCACAACATGCAAACAGCACACACTTCCCCTGCTCCAGACCCAGAAAAGATGCCTTGTGTACGGATAACCACAGATATGCAGGGTGGAATCCTGTGTTGCGTAATGCCTGGCACCTCTCCAAATTATCTGTTTTGCACTAGCCTCTTCCAGGAGGAACTCAGAAAGTGTGTCTTGTGAAAGGTTTGTCTCTGGGATTGGGAGCAAACTTTTTTGGACTCTCTGCTCCTCATGCTGCAATCCTTGTGTAGCTGTGTGTGGAGACATGACATGAGCTCAACATGGTAAATATGGAATGCAAAATCAAGGCTGCTGTGTGATAAGGATTCCTGGGACCCAGTTAGGACTCTGTCATGCTCATCTCAGTTATGCACAGAAGCAGCGCACAGAGCAGTTGGCCTATCATCTCCCTGTCTACCTCTTCGCTGTCCTGCTGTGCTGTGATCTGCTCTGTTTCTTGCAGCAATGGGGTGGCTCTCTGTGCTTTGCCAGCAGAGCTTCGTGAAGGTGCAACCGGAGGCGTGCAGAGTGTGTGGAATCATTCCTGCCGTGCCCTGCCAAAACTCCCCGCACCAGGAAGAACAGGCATCTTGTGACTTTCCAAGTTTCACAATGCAGAGTGAGAAGATGCCATTTTTTCCATCCCCATTCTGCATATTCAGATTTTTCCATTAGTGTCCTTTCTCAGTAGGAGGAGAAAATTTTGCAGACGATAGGAAACAGGGAACTGAGCAGAGGGGAGAGAGGGAAACAACTTGTCACAAAGTTTTTGCAACGCTTGTCTGAGAAGCAATCTTCTGTAAAGCTGTTTCCTACCATCAAATTCCCCTCAGCACTCAAGCTGTGAGCCCTGAGCTAGCAAACTGATAGTGAGCAGGCATGGGATTTAAGCACACACACCTTGCATGCTTTCCTTCATCTTGGAGCATTATCTCTGCAGCAGTGTTCAGGCTTCAGATTGAGCTCAGCTCCCACTTAGATGAGAAAGTCTCATCCCCCTGTTCTCAAAAAATTGCTTTTTTAGGATTACATACATTACAAAATGGCACAGTTATGGAAATATGGTGTACACCATATATCCTTTCACTGGTCGTTCTTGTTTCTAAGAGTACTTCATGCTATTATTGTGTTTCTTATTTTCCAGTTGAAACAAATGCAGTTCTTCTCCTGTCAATTCAGAGCCAAAGCACAGCCACAAACCCAGCACTGAAAAGCTGGTGTTTTGCTCTTCACACTGGTAACTCCGCTGACCTGAAAATAACCTAATGTTTCTGTGCTGGTTTAATTCCTGCTGCTACATGGACTTCAGTATTAAAATACATGAATTTCAACAGGAAGAAAAAAGAAGATCTGGAAATTTTTTTCTAATTGGCTGTGAAAGTCAAGGGAGGAAACATCAGTGGGGTTCCATTTTAGCAAGTTATAGACAGCTGGACTGTATTTATGCTGTAGCAGGAGCAGCCTCTTGCCTCTCTGAAACCTGGGATCTGACTGAGGCTGTCCAGCCTCCAGGATTTGTGAGCCACAGCTGTATGGCAGTTTCTCAAATATTAATTTTTTTCCTCACTTTCCAAAGCTGTTCCTAAAAAGCCATTTGAAAATGGGAACAGGTAGTGACTAGTCCCAGAAGTCAGAGGCAAATGAAAGGGCTCTCTATGAGTGGAGGGAGATAAGGACAGACCAAAAGACTGTGCAATGTGTCAGACACTGGCACTTTCTAATATGCTGTCAGCCTGTGGTAGGGTTGTTTCACAGAAAATCACTGTTCTGTCCCAATTTCTCACCTACTGCAGGTCTGGATCAGTACTGTGCCTAGTTCTGCAACTCCTCCAGGAACTGCTGGGGCTGACTCTGGGAAAGTGAGAGACTGTAACTCCTTTTGTTGCTCCAAGTGGTGCAAAGGAAAAGATACAGAGCTATGCTGCAAAGCATGTATAATCAGGGTGCCCTGCTCACACATGTAAGGAGCAAATCTCTGTTGTAATTTCTTTATCAAACAGATCTGACACCCATACCTCTTCTGCATACCAAATATTCTCCCGGGCCCAGACATGAACACTGTGGTGGTCTGTGCAGTCTATTTAGAGGCAGAAAGCTTTGTTTGAAGTCTACCCACTGTTGTATGTAAGATTTTCCTCACTTTTGAAGCTTTAATCAGGAAAATGTAATGGCTTTGGGAGATATATTGGTTGACATACTGAGTTTCCGAAGAGCATTTTATTGTAGCAATGTAAAAAACTTTGCTTTTCATCTGTCTTTCACAGAAACCTGTCTTTACTGAGTGTGCTTTTCTTTGGGATATCCTAGTTGCAAAACAGTACCTGATAAAATTCTTAATGCTGCTGAAGAAATTAACCTCTCTCTTCCAGCCTTAGTCTTTGCCATCTAGTTTTTGCTCATGTTCACCTCCAAGCTTGTTTTTTGTTGAACAAAACTCAACAAAAGCCAGCTGTCCTGAAAGCTGACTGAGCACTACAGGCCACTGCAGGCAGGCTGGGACTTCCCAAGCCTGCCCGAGGTATCACTGGGCATCACACTGATGTCCCAGCTCAGGATCTTAGGTAGGTGCTGGAGGTCACACAGGCAGGCACTGATACAGCTTCTTGACAACATGAAACAGCAGCCTAACCACAGGTTTCCAACACAGCCCAGGATGGAAGGAATTGTGGTCAAAAGCTTTGTTCTGTTACAGGACAGACAAGTAGAAAATGTCACCTACATGCAGCAAATTACAGCCTGTCACAGCCATGCTCTGCACAGACCCTGACAGCTCTTGAAAGCCGGAATCATGTACCCTCCCACCTGTACAAACTCAAGCAAGTCGCTTCTGCTGTGCCACCAGCAGACAAGTGTTCTGTCCAGAATTAGGGATTTTAATGTGGGAAGTGAAAATGGTGAAAGTTCCCTGCTTTCTGCCCTGCTTGTTCCTTATCTGTGAGACAACAAGAAGCACAAATCCTACCAAGGCAAAGGATCTTTCAGCTAGACAAAATGATTTATAGGAGCAATAACCACATAATGATAGGCATGAGACAAGTGCTAAATTTACTACAGCTCTGTACAGGCTAATCTTGCATGAAATGAAGACATTTAGTAATAGCTGTGTCTTCATGTCCTGCTTCTGGATTCCTACAAAATATCCCTGTTGTTCCTTAGTTCTTACAAAATCAACCATATAGCTTTGGCAACAGACTCAAAAACACTGTCATCTCCCAGCACACTGGAAATATCAGTTGTTTGCCAGAAAAACTCCCAGGGGGTCACACAGAGACTCTGCTGGGAGATGAGTTCCAGGCTCTTGCAAAACATTTGCCTTGAGGTGCCACAGTAATAATTGACCTGCACAAGAATGTCTGTAACAAACTGCAGGAAGCCTCTGTTTCTAATGGCTCCATCAGCACGACTGATAACTGCTGCTGAACTTGGTGAAACAGGCTGTTTACATAATATGTGTTTTCCTGACAGCCTGATACACAGTAATACACCATTATGCAGATTGCAAGTGTTGGTTTTGGCCAGACAGCAGCTCTAGAGGATCTTTGAGCATACAGTTGTTTTTCAGTTCTGTGTCTCTTGATGAATGGTTTGTAGGGAAAGTAGGTTTTTCAGGCTTAAAATTTAATCCAGGGTGTGGACAGGAGAGCAGGACGCAGCACACCCAGTCCCACATCCAGTGGTGTGAGCCACTGGCTTCACTCTGTTTTTGCTCTGTCGGATGGAAGTAGTTTTTCACTGATGGTCAGGACTGGTGTTTGGGATCAAATGTACTTGGCTACCTAAGGGCCTGCTTGGGGTTCCCTGGAGTCAACAGCAGTGGCCTTTTGGAGCCACCCTAGTAAATAAGTAAGTATCAGCTACTGCGTGGTGCTCAAACCAACATTTCAAAGAGCACCCACTTCCAGCTGGAGTCCTGTGTCTGCATTCAAGGGCTTCAGCAAACTGGTTTCCAGCAGCACCGAGCTGCAGATACAGTGGGAGATGGTAAATCTGTCTAAATCTGCAGAAGACCATGCTGCTGGAATCCTAGTTACTGAAGGCTTTTTTTGGTTGAAAAGTCTTTCCTGAGTTACCATATAACAATGGTCACATAGCTCCAAAAATAAAAGCTAGGACAGTCCTCATTAAGGTAGATCTTTAGGTGCAGAACTACTAAGGATATGCTATATACTATGTTTTCATCTGATTCTTCTTCTGGGATATTAGAACAGTCTCTTAAGAAGACTAAATTGAACTTCTGGCTCTTGACAATGGCAGCTCAAAAACATAATTAGCTAAGTGTGTGTGATGATGTGATGGGCAGGTGCTGAGCTAACGTGGGTATGTTACTCCTGATATCTCTAAACATGCCCTAGAAGTGTCAGTGAGCACAGGATAACCGGTAACAGGAGCTGGTACCAACAGGTCTCTCTTGTCTGCTTGACTAAGGACACAGCAATCATCAGCTGGGTATCACAAACGAGAAGAAAGATAACCACCTTGAAACAGTAAATATTCTGCCTTCTGAGAGGGCTGTTTGGAATGTTTTCCTGTGTTTGAATGTTGTCCTCGTTGTCCTTTTAAAGAAACATCAAATGGAAGAGTGCTTGAGACTCCTCCAGCACATCCCAGCTGATGCAGAATCAGTCCAGAGCTATGGACATCCAAGCTGCCACAATTGCCCATCAGAAGGGCTGATGTACTGCTCCACAGCAGACATAGAATTTCACCCCATGGTGTGCCTTTTTTCCCAATCCCAGAATAGCAAAGGAGAGAGAATTCCTCATAAAGATGTACCAGTCTTCTTTAATTAGACCACCACTGGCTCTTGGGCACCTTTACAAGCAAGTTTCTGGATGCAGAATTCCTACTGAGACAACTAGTACTACTGATTTATTTTTTTTACCCAGGTCAGACCAAAAAATACAAAAGGCCATATTCTGCACCATCTTTGCAATTCTTGTTGCACCATGCATGCCCTGGAGAGCAACTCTACAACTTTGTGAAAACATTAACACCTCTTTGGTGAATTTTATGTTCAGATTTATTTCTTCCAGTAAACATTAGATATTCCTACCCCCTGCAGAACAGGGCACAAAAGTTTTCTGGGAAACTGAGCTCTGACTTTTCACAAAAGGAGGACAGACTTGCCCTGAAGCCCTCCTACACGATACCAAATACTGTGCATTCAATAGACCTGCTGGTTAATGATCTCGCCCATAAGTAATGTTTTAACCTTAGAGTGGTTTTTGTTTGCTTCAAAAGCCACAAAGCCAAAGAGGAAGTGTAGGAGAACGTGGGCAGGACAGTGGCCAGGAGCCTCATGACCTCATCTTTTTCCGCCACATGGGGATTGGTGGCTGTGCTTGGGACAGGGTTTAAATTCCCAGAGCTCAGAGATGTCAGGCAGTCGGGGGACAAGGGGAGAAAGCCAGAGCTGCTGGGAGCCAGCTGGAGCTGCTGCTGGGATCCCTAAGAGTGCTCTTGTTGTGGCTCACTCTTCCAGCACCAGAAAAGGTAATTTTCTTTTGCTTTGTTACCTGGCATGTGCCAATCTATCTGCAGCTTTGGTCTAGTGAACACTGAGCAGATCTTTGAAAACTGCCTCACTGGGCCGGGATGTTTGATATTTCCCTGTGGAAAAAGGTGTGCTTTTATAGGAGTAAGGTTGCTTTAGCAATGCCAGGTATTACACATAATCACAGTTTTAAATTTGTGTGCTGATAGGTGTTGGGAGAAGGTTACTGAAAACCCTGCTGCTGAATCATGCACTGGAAACTGAAAGCTGGTGCTTGAACACAGAAAGCTTTCTCCCTCATGTAACCACTGCCTGGCAGTGTCCTTGTTTCTCCTGGCAGGCTTACAGTCTGTGCTGCACAATCCTGAGTGGATGGGACAGCCACACTTCTCTGTGAAACTTGAAATTGCAATACCTCTACTGGAGTGTCCTGTCTCAGGTCCAGCCTTACTAATGCCTTCTAAACGTCCTAAGCAGCTTTCTTTCCTGCTGTAACTTACCAAGCCTTTGAATGACTCTTTTTCATCAGTAAATTGGTTTAAATTCTCAGGGATGTTCCTTATTTTGGGAACTGGTCAGTAAGCACTGAAATTTACTGTAGCTCTCCTAATTTCAGCAGGCATCAGTTATTTATTAAATTGCTAAAGCTGCAATGTGAGCAGCTATTTCACTTCATCTCGTTCGGAAACCCAGGTTATTTTGTTCAAACTTCTGGAGGGGGAAATACAGGTCTATGAATAAGAGCAGTTTAGTTCATATAAACTGACTTTACTCAGCAACTCGACTTAATAACCCTAAAAACTAGTTTTAAAATAACTGGCAAGAGAATACAAACTGAGTTTGCCTTAGCCTGCCTCTTCTTAAAAAAAAACTATGTTAAATGAATGAAGATAAACCAAAGCTGATATTTGTAACACTTAGTTTTTCGCAAAGCTTTTCCTTTGTCTGTGCATCCGTAAATGACAGGAGTCAGTTCACTTTTTCAGTGTAGCTATTCTCACCACTGCTCAGCTCTTCACTTAGTTTTAAAATTCTTGTAGCTTTTGAGTAGCTAATTCATTACAAACCAGCTGGGTGGGGGGTAGTGATGGAGGACAGAGGAAATAAAATCAGCATGGGCAGGTTGAATCCATAGCAGGGACCTAGTCATGGCACAGTGAAGCACAGCAGGAAAAAGGAATCCTATAGAATTTTTGTGGTATTTTACCTTATTGACTTACTGTTCCAATATATTTTCTAGGTAAAACATCACAATGAAGGTGGCAGTTCTGTGTTTATGCCTTATCAGCATCACTGCTGCATGGCCAGTGAGTAAATCACAAACACACATCCCCAGCACTTGTATTGTTTTCTTTGCACATGAACGCAAATACTCAAATGCTTTTTCTCTTTTTTCCCTTCAAGGTGATTCAATCCAAGCACCATGCCATTTCTGCCAGCTCTGAAGAAAAATATGTAAGTTCCTTTTGTCTTTCTGTTAATTTTCTTTAATAAATACTTTTTGATTTTTTTTTATGTTTCCTCCAAAACACATTTTCAGGTACTTGTTCTGTGATTGTAGATGCTTGCAGAACATGCCCTCACCTGGCTGTTATGAGCCAGTTTCAAAGCAGAGAGCCACTGATGTCCATAGACTTTTTCCTGTGTCTTATGTCCTGGTTGTGGACTTTCATTAGTTCTATCTCTAGACTAGCACTGGAAATCTTTTTTCTTAAAGAAAAATATGTTAGCTGTTACTTGTTAAAAAAGAGAGACTGCAGTATGGCAAAATTACTATAACCCAGATTCGTTAGTGTGGATCAGATGACAATATTTGGTGTTGGAGGAGCACTTTAATCCAATTCCCTATAATTTTCTTTTGAGTGGTGTCAGTGAACTGCATTAGTCTTGTATATAGCTATTTGATTTATTCCCAATTGCCAGCTGTTACCCTTTTAAAATCTATTCTTGGCTTTGAGAACCAGCTACTGCATTTGGTTTAGAGTCTTCATGATGTGGGAGATAAATCACCCTCCAGAAAGGGCCTAAGAATTAGCTGAAACAAGGATCGTTAGACCTAAGTCCAAATTCCACTCAATAAAAACAAGCTGGAGAAGCTGATCTGAATTTCCCCGGGCTCTGCCAGTGGGAGAGGCACAACTATACATCTTTCAGGTACAATGTTCATCTGGGATCATGGCTTGTTCTCTTCTTACTGCAGTGAATAGCTGAGGACACATCCCATACAGAAGCACTATGTACTCCACATCTGCCTGAAAATAGAGGTTAGGGTGCAGGCAGCTTTGCCTGCTCCTTTGAGGATTAACCTCTGCCTTTTATTTTCTCTCGTAGGACTCCAGGAGCCATCACTTGCGCAGATATCACAACGACCACGTGAATTCTCAGTCTCAGGAGAGTCAGCAGTACCCCCAGAGTGATCTGGCATCATCGCAGCAGGTACAGGCACCTAACTGGAAGAGAAAGCAGAGTGTCTTTCCATGCCAAGATTTGCAAGCTTTGATTAAGTGCTTAAAGAACAGTCAACATGCTGATCAGCTCTACTGTACGTGCCTTTGTGTACTAATATGAGTTTTGTGTTGCTTTCAGACCCTTCACTCTTCAGAAGAAAGCGTGGATGTCCCAGTACAGCTGGTAAGTGTTTTGAAGGACAACATGTTAGTTGAGCACTGCAGGGCAGCCAGTGTGTAGCAGCCCTCATTTTCCTCAGTCAAGTGTGGTTCTCGCAGTAACATCTCTCCCAAAATAAAACAAAGCTCCGGGAAGGGTGAAGTGAACCCAGTGCAGTGCCTGCACATAGTTTCTCAGCAGTGCCTAAGCCCTGGGTGAATGGGACAGATACCAGCCTGCACCTCCCAAATCCGTGTTCATTTGCCTGATGCATAATGAATGTTTTCCAGCACTTTCCTGATGTGTCAAGCAAGAGCCATGAAGATGTGGATGATGATGATGATGACGACGACAACGATTCCAATGACACAGATGAATCCGAAGAGGTTGTCACGAGTTTTCCCACAGACATTCCAGTAACTGAACCATTTCCCACCTTCCCTTTCACCCGAGGAGACAATGCTGGCAGAGGTGATAGTGTGGCCTACAGGATGAGGGCAAAAGCCGCACTGCTGAAGTCTATCAAACTCTACAAAGCTGCCAAAAAAGTAAGTAGCACTGAGCAGTGGTACCCATGGTTTTGGAAATGGGGAGTGAACTTGAAAATGGACATGGCATTTTATGGGAGTTGGTTTTGAAAAGAATTGGTATGGGGAAAGTAGGCATAAGTGAAGGAATGTATTTCCGTTCTCTGGGTGCCACGGGTCAGGGGGTGTGGACGGATGCCAATGCGCTGGGGTGGGAGTGTAGCCCGCTGCTGCAAGATGTGCAAAACTGCAGTTCGCACTATCATTATATACTTGCACACGTGAAATCTGAGGCCAGGATCAAATGCGAGTTTCTCATAATGTGAAAGGTTCATGTAACTCCATAAAACACCAGAGTATCTCCGGGCAGAGGTGCATCACGCAGGCTTTGAGCGTCCCCGCAGCCCGCGCAGCCTGCGTTAGTGCAGCACTTGATGGAGCGGTTCCCCAGGAGTGACAATGGCTCTTGTTCTGCTCTCTAACACAGCTTATCTATGGTGCCACTGAGGAAGATGAGAGCGACATGGATGCAGACAGCCAGCACTCTGTCTCTCGGGAGGATTCTGCTTCCCGCAGCTCCCTGAGGAAGCACGCCAGCAGCGTGGTATGGTCTGACCAGAGCCACGGGCGGGACAGCAGCGAGCAGGACAGCAATCCGCATGATCGGAGCTTGGAAAACGACAGCCGGCACAAATCCGACAGCCACGAGGCAGAAGACGACAGTAGCAAGTCTGGTGTCAGAGGGGACAGCCTCTCGAGTGTAGAAAGCAAAGAGAGAGGGGACAGCCACCCGAGTGCAGAAAGCAGGGAGAGCCGCGACAGCCACCCGAGTGCGGAAAGCAGGGAGAGCCGGGACCGCGTGTCAGCTGAGCTCTCTGACGATATCAGCAACCAAACCCTGGAAAGTGCCGAGGATTCTCAAGATCGTCGCAGCATCGAAAGTAACGAAGTCACCCTTTAAAGGGAAACAAAAATAATATTTCCCTCCCTTTTCAATCCCTACCTAAGGGAAGAGGGGAGTAGCTTCATTTCGGGGAACTTTGTTAATGTAGTTCGCGTGGTGACTTTTGGGGTTCGGGGCGGTCCATGGTCCCTGGGGCTGTGCCGGCGGAGGCTGTGGGACACACGGGGCGAGGGTCGCCCCTCGGGCACGCTGCTCTCTGCGCTGCCGGGCGGTGTTGTGCTGTAACGGGACTTAAATAAAACCTCAAAACCCTGTACCTGCGTTACTGTTCACTCGGGCTGGGGCCGGACGGGGGGGAGCTTTAATACTGCCTCTTAAAATGATGTGAAGTCACTGTTCCCCACAAATTTAACCAGTATAACCCCTTCGTGAGGCCTCCCTCTGCTTTCACCGAGGATGAGCGGAACTCCAATCACCCAGCGCCGGCCCCCGCGCCGCTACCGCAGGGGCGGTCCGGGGCTGCCTGAGAGAGGGGAGGGAGGGGTGGGAGGAGGACAAGGAGGGCGGGGAGGAGGTCCCGGCCGTCGCTCCCGCCGGCAGCCAGGGCGACTACATCTCCCTCCGTACCCCGGGCTTTCCGCCGGAGGGCGGGGAAGGGGCGGCAGCGGCGGCGGGTCCGATGGCGGGCGGCGGCGGCTGCCGGCGCGGGCGGGAGCAGCTGGAGCTGGAGCGGCTGGGCCAGGCGGTGCGGGCTGGCTCCTGCCCGCCGTCGCCGCCGCTCTCCGCCTGCTCGCGGCAGGCCTGGAGCCGGGACAACCCGGGCTTCGAGCCCGAGGAGGACGCGGCGGCGGCGGCGGCGGCCGGGCCGGTGCTGGAGATGGACGTGGAGTGGGGCAGCCGAGCTGCGTCGTCGCTGAGCAGCGGCGCGGGCGGCCCGGCGGGCGGCGGGCGGCGGGCGCGGCGGGGCCCCGCGGGGCGCGGCGGGGCCGAGGGGCCGGGCCGCCTCCCGGGGCCGCCCGACGGAGCCGCGCCCCGCAGAGCGGCCTGGGCCAAGCGCCTGGCGCGGAGACTGCGAGGTGAGAGAGCCGCGGCCACGCACCCCACACCCTGACAGGGCTCCCGAGCCGCGGGTGCCGCTTCTGCGCGCTGTCGAGTTGGTTGTAGTCTCTCCTCTTTAGTTGTCTGTAGTCCTTTTCCGTCCATCCTTGCCTGTGTCTCTGTGTCTCCATCTCTTCGTGCACATCCAGCTTCTCATCCCCGTCCCGGTTATGCCCCCCAGCACACGTAGATGCACCCACACCTCGCTCCTTCCTTTCCCCACCTCTCTGCCTCCTAGGTCTTACTCCTGGCTGCTTTCCGTGTAAGACTCTCCTCCAAAGGGGAGGTTTAGGTTGGGTATTAGGAGGAATTTCTTCATAGAAAGGGTGACATTGGAATGGACTGCCAAGGGAGGCGGTGGAGTTACCGTCTCTGGAAGTGTTAAGGGAAAGACTGGATGTGGTACTCGGTGCCGTGGTCTGGTTGATGGGGTGATGCGATGATCTCAGAGGTCTTTTCCAACCTCGGCTTTCTGCTCCAGCACCAGGTCTTTGGAGAGCTGGAGCAGAATGCTTGTCCTTCTGTCTGTCTCAGCCCCCCCATTCTTTAGAAGAGGTGGTTAGGATGGCGTAGGATACTTAAGAGTGGGTTTGCTGGGAGGGTGTTTGAATCACTTCTTCTTTGCTGCAGTATTGTGCAGTGCCTTGCTGCTGCCCTTGATAGTCAAGAGCTGTCTGTTGTCACACAACTGGTGAGCAGGGACAGAGTTTGAAGCAAAACCAGGCACGCATCAAGTGAACATTTGGGGTGTTGTTCAAAGCTTATTGCATTAACTCTCTACTGAGCAGGCCTTGTACAGGGTTGATTTGACACAGCAGAGAAAATGCTGGATGGGGAGTTCTTTGGATTTAAGGTTGTGGCAGCACATTGGAAAGCCCTCCTTTTCAGAGAAGCTCAAAATGTCAGCTTCAGACTGTGAGGATTTTAAACAGAGGATTGGTTTAAGTGTCGGGCAAAATCTTTATGGTTAAAAAGCTACAGGAAAAGTAAACCATATTTAGAAAATAAAGATGATTCTTCTGAAATGTGGATTTTCTGAAGTGGTAGATAGTACTGTTACTGGCTGCCACGGCATCGGTGGAACTGTCAAAACAAACTTGACTTTGAGCAAGGATTTGTACCTTCTCTGATTTTCATGTGCATTCAAAGATCATTTGCTGTAATGATTTCTCTGGCTTCGGCTGTATTGAACCAAAATAAATCCCTCTTGAACATTGCAGCGTCTTAGTTGTAGGAAAGTCAGATTTGCAGAGATTATGGAATAGAGCATGTTTTCTTTTTAGCAGATTTTATTGAGACCATGTTCAATGACCCCAGTCACTTCATAACAAGAAACCAGAATGACCAGGAAAAAAATACCAGTAATAATTGTGTTGTGCACAAATTGGCACTGCTCTCTTCAGAGTCTTCAGTGGTGTGTCTGCTTGCAGTGGGTTGTTGCTGAGATATGTAGTTGTCTAGGAAAAGAGCTGCTTCACTTGGAGAAAGTAATGTTCCTTTTATAAAAACTTTTGTGTAAGTTCAGATACCCCCCCTTCATCTTAGTTGTTGCCAAGAAGGGACCTCCTGTGTATGTTTTTAACTGTGGTGAAAAACAGCAGTGTTTGTACATGAGGTGAGTGTGAGAGTGACTTAGTGGTGACCTGGCACGTGTTGCTCCTGTTTGATCTGTGTTGTGATTTGTGCAGTAATGCTCAAAACGGTTTCTGTCAATTCCTGACCTGCATCTGTAGGCAAGTGTAGCTAAAGTTCTTGTAGTCGACAGAGCCTTTTCTGGCTCTTTGATGAGAATGTTGCCATAAATTCCTGGGCACAGTAAATGTCTGGGTGAGACTTTGGTGCTGTGGAGGTGCTGCAGGGCGCTGTACTTGGCTGTGGAATAGGTAACACCTTCTCTGAAGAATGTGATCCCTGTGCTGCACAGTTAAAGGGCTGATTGCAAGCCTGACATTATTATAGGGCACTTGAAGGATAACTGAGTGTTTAGTATTGGAAACACTCCATAGTTCTTTTGACATTCCATGGGTATCCATGAGAATCTTTGAAGACTGGAAAATGGTGCACTCAGCTTTATTTCAAGATGACTACAGGAAGCTTGGCATAGATTTATTTGATGAAATTCCATCTTGCTAGACAGAATTCAACAAGAGGGATAAATCCTTTGGATATCACCAGTGGTAGTGTTACCATGGCAAAAAAGGGGCCACTGAGTACTGAAGGATGTTCAGTGACAGTTTGCACTTTACTTGCTGTCAGTTATGAAAGAAAAATGCAGAGAGGATTTAAGGTGTCGGGATTTTGGTAATTGCAGCTGTGGGGGAAACTGTAACAGGAGTTGCTAAGTGAACAGAAAGTCAGCTACTTCAGACTGCCAGTATTGTAGGTTCTTGTTTCTGTGGATTCTGCTCAGATTCTAACACGAGTGTCTGTGAAGTGGCTTTAGTTATCTAGTTTCACAGATCTCTTCAGCAGCCGTCCCAGATGCTGAGAGGAGAAGAGGGGATGACTATTCTTCTCTGTTAAGGAAGAAGTTACTAGAAGTCTTGATGGGTAGAAACAAGGTCTGTTTCCAGAGCCAGGCTGGAAAGGTAATCCTGACCTGTAGAGCTGTACTTGGTCATCCAGTGCTGCCATGTCCTCATGGGTGTCATCACTGATGTGTGTTGGGCATTTCTTGAAAGGTTTTCTTAGTTATTGTCAGATGAAGGTACCAAATACCCTTCCCAGTCACTCATTAATTGTTACTTTCATGAAGAATGCTACATACAGAATGAGTACGAGCAATTGTTAGTTGCAGATTTATTTGATAAAAGTACACAGATTCTGTCAAAGAAAGTTGATGAATAGCAAATATATATACGGAAACAAAACAGTTTGGGTCCTTGCAGCAGATGTCAAATCCAGCGCTGCTTACCTCTACTATGCTTGATGCATCTAAATCAATATTCTAATAAGGCAAAAAGGGGAATAATATATGTATATTGCAAAAAAGCTAGCTGATAGGCAAATTCAGAGTTCATTTAGCACAAAGATCATTGTATGATCTCTGGTGCTGTTTGGTTGGGTTTTTCCTTTGCTGTAACTTTCTGTTCTTTGCTGACTTGACTCCTTACAATAGTCTGATATGACAGAGTTTGAGTTTGGAAGCTTTCTGCTTCTGCTCACCACATTTCTTATTGGTGAGTAATGTGCTGACAGCCGGGACTTGGCTTTCTCACCAGCTTAGCTCACTGGCTTTTCCAGCCTTTTCTTCCTCTCTTCCATAATGTTTTCCTGCCTTTATTATGAGGGTTGCTAGTGCAACGTAGTGCTGTGCTAGAGGCTGAATTTGTTGAATTCTTTATTATTAGTGACTCTGTAAATGTTTTTGGATTTGTAGTTTGTCTTCAAGAATGACCTAATGGGGAGGAGGATTTGGCACTCGGAGTAGTAAAGTTGCAGTCTTTATCTGCACATTTTTAACTTGGCCTTAAAGAACAGCTTTGAAAAAGCTCTCTTATTTGAGGGCTGACACTAGGGAAGGTTGTAAGTTACTAATTAAGCCATGTGAACAGAGATTAATGCTAAGACAATTAGAACTTGGTGTACCTATGCAAGAGAAGTTTCCAGATTTATGTCACAACTTAAAAATGTGGTAGCTGAAAGGCTTCAAGAAACATCTAATACATTATTTTTTTTCTCATTTATGCAGATAGAGGGAAGAGCTTCCTTATTCCCATCTGTGTTAGCAAACAAAGGTCTGCAGCAGGCACCCTAGCCCTTTGTCTTAGTCTTACAGCAGTGGTTGCAGACTGACTGAATTCATGCTTCATTTTCAGCTTTATAATGTGCTTTGGCTATCCCTTGTTATTGTTCCATTTCAAATTACTGTGGTATGTTTGACAGATCCAAGATTTTTCCTAGGGAGTTTGAGGTTACTTCATTTCCATCTACTGAGAATGTAAAGGATGTTTTGAAAGGTTGGCTGTTTAATACACCTGAAAAGGATGAAATTTTAGTGCAGTTCTGTAGGAGTGAGTTTTTAGTTTCAAATGCTTTTCTTCTTATCCGAAACTAAGGTCAAATTGCCTTGCTTTAGGTAAATGAAGAGTAAACATGAAGGGTAAACAGTCTGAGCATCAGCAGCTGTTCCCAGCATTTTTTCTGTTCTGTACTAGGCATAGGAAATAAGTATGGTGGTTGCTAACTGCAGTTTGTTTCAAGGTGGTTGTTCCTTGTAGAGACTCCACTTAAAAGTTCCTTTTGCTTTTCTGTTACCCATGTGGAAGGGATCACCAAAGTTCAGTAGCTTTTCTTCCTGTCTTTTTGGGTATGTCAAACATAATATGAAGTGGGTAACAGGCAGAAACAGTTCAGGTGACGCAGTTGCTCAAGTTGACAGCTAGACTGGACAGCAGTTGCTCATTTAGGCTGCTACTGATGTTTAATTGATAACTCTTTGCTGTGCAGAGAAAGAAACCATGTAGAAATGCTCACCAACATCCTTACTGTGTCTCTGTTGGACGTGCCTTGCCTATTTGGGAGGGGAAGGTTATGATTTGGGCGTTCTAAAAATAGGTTTGACTCAAGTATCCTCCTGCCACACTGCTCCTAAAGGCTCAATAATGGATGTTCATTTTCATGCATTGAACAATGATTTTCATGTTTAAAAGAAAAGAATACCAAAGCACTGCACTTCCATTTCTTGAGGGATGGCTGTCTGTGCATGTCTCCTTGTATCTGTTTTTGTGTCATGTGGTTCGAAGTGACAGCACTTCCACAGATTCTGTTAGAGTTCTGCTGAGCTGTTCCTAAATTATTATGGTATCTCATTGATAGCTGATACTGCCTCAGGTCCCGTTCAGTCTGCTAACGAAGCTCCTCTTGCTTAAACTTAGATCAGTTTACAATCCATAGAAGAACCTGCAGCAGACATGACATAGGTTAAGCTTTCAACACCACTTCTTACGTCACTTGTGTATCTGTAACAGACATCTGTGCACATCATTATATTTTTTTTTCCTTTTAAGGTCTGTGGGGGACAAGACTCATGGAAGAGAGCAACACCAGCAGAGAGCGGTACCTGAAAAGTGTTTTACGGGAGCTGATCACATACATGATTTTCCTTGTGGTCCTGTGTGTCTGTAAGTACTGCTCAGCACCAGTGCACCCAGTTCTGTACTACCTGCTTGCCTTCTGTACTACCTTGAAGGAAGGTTGTTTGATGTGGGAGAAGAATTAATGGGCAGGTGTCTAGGCAAATACTTGGAATCAAATATTTCTGTTTATTCTGCACATGGATTGTGCTTGAGACTGCAAATACTACAACTTCCTGCACCTTAACAAGTTTTGAATCTTTAGGCAGGATGATAATATTCTTTGTTTTTAGAGGGCATTTTTTAATTGTAGTACCACATTGCAGTGTAATGCTTCTGCTGCACTTCTGAAATCACTGAGCAGAACTGGTAAATATGAAGAGGAGTTAATCATCTGGGACAAATAATTGAACTAAATCACCACGTTTGAAGTTCATCACCAAGGTTACGTACAGATCACAGCTGGAGACTCGTGTCATTTGTTTGTTGTCTTGATACCATATGAAGTATCATAGCACTAAAGAATACAGAACAGAGGAACATTCAACTTAAAATGCAAGAAAGAACTTTTTGTGGAGTTACAAAATTTCTATTTTATTTATTTGCTAGGGAGAAAACCAACAAAACGTGTGTACACTGAGTTAGTGTATCTTTAGAAAGCCAGTATGTTTCAAGTCTCCAGTTTTTAGTGTGGACAGTTCTGCCCCAAATGGCTGAAGTGTTGGAGACACTTAAGTTGCCATTTATGATCAGTTGTAATACAACAAGGTGTTGTTTTTAATTTTTGCAAGAGGGAATCTCGGAGTGGAAAAGCCAATGCAAAACCACATTGGTATACTATCTCTGAGAGCAAGTCTGCTCTGCTTCAATACAGCAGGATTACTAAAAAGCCCAAATTTTATACCATTGACACAACTGTTTTGATGTTGTACTGCAGGTGTGTTTATATATTAAATATAGTGGTTTTTTTCCTTCTTGAGTCATTTAAGAACGCTTAGAGCAGGTTTATGAACAAAGCAATGCAAGGCTGCTTGTGGCTGGCACGCTGTACCACCAAGAGAGATGTAGCAGTGAGGGCACTGCATTAAAGTAAAATTTATTTCAGTAGGAGAAGTTTGACTTTTAACATGCTGTTAACTATTTGTTTTGCTACAGAAAAAGATTTTCGCTAACAGAATAAAGGAGAAGTGTAAATATCTGTTAAATATCTAGAGATATTGCTAACTCGTTAGTATTTTTTAAGTATCCTTTTTATTTTTCACATAAGCAATAACTGTAGGTCAGTCTGGTCTGTGGCTTGGCATGCTCTAGGAGAGAGCTTCCAAGTGCAGGCTAAATGCTGTGGCCATTTCTTGTTCTCTTGTGGTTTGGAGAGGACATATTTAGAGATTATCCAGGTACTGCACAGTCATGTGATACATTCCATGTGCACAGCAGAAATCTATTAAAAATAGTTCTTGTTCTCTTGTTGTTTAGGGAAACACAAAATTTACAAATTTTATGAAATTGTCACAACTGACAGTGATTGTTCAGTGTAGGCCTAATCTTTCAGACTCCGCTGAGTTTTAGCCATGGAGTGGTTTAAATATTTATAGGTGGCAACAATATCCATGCCAGAGACTTTTTCCTCAAATCATCTTAGTTTTGTACATAATTTTATAATTTATGCTCTGTGGCCCTCAGCCAAATGTTTGGCCCGGTGTGGGGAAAAGAAGTAACACAGTCATTTATTTTCTGTGGGGAGTTTCTCTTAAAGGCACTGCACATCTGAGGTGGAGGTCCATTGCCTAATCCATGTCATTCCCAGTGCCCGGCAGTATCCTGGTTGACTGTCATTATCTGCTCAAGCAGAGCATAGTTCTCCTGAGGACTTAGTGCTGTCTGTGCCAGTTCTCCATGCATGCCTTGGATAGCACAAGCCACCTAAAAAGGCACTACCTGCCTCTCTTCAGGCTGCTGAATGGTGCCTTTGTTTTCCTTGAGGTTAGCTTTGGTAGAAGCATTAATAATAGAAGGAGGTGTGGGAAGGAGAAGAGAGTATTTTAAACTGATTGATCAGTCTACCTTCACTGCTTTTTGTATTTTAATCACAGTTGACAGATAAATGCTGCTTAGTGTAGATTTTGTTTTGAAGCTTAATAGTTCCACTACAAAATCTGTACAAATACAACCTGATGTATTCAAAACAAATAAAATACTTTTTCTTCCTCTTTTTTTTTTCCTCTTTCCCTCATTCCTTTATCTCTCATTCCTTACCAAATCTTCTGCAGTGACTTACGGGACAGTGAGTTCCAGTATGTACTATTACACAAGGGTAATGTCGCAGCTCTTCCTGGAAGCACCTGTGTCAAAAACGGAGAGAACTGATTTCAAAACTTTGTCCACAATGGATGACTTCTGGAAGGTAATCTAAAACCAAGTTTTCATATCTCCATTGCTGTGGTTTGCTGGTCCTGTCATGAGCTGTAAATTTAACCTGCAGGATCTTACTTCATAACACGTTCGGGCTTGTGCATGAAGATCCATGTGCACAATGTCAAAGCAATGGAACAAAGTAGGCCTTTAAAATGTGAAAATTTAGAACTCAGATAATGTTGGTGAGGCAGGGTAGGGCAAGTTTGTGGGGTGTCCTTGGAGGACAGGTAACAGTAAAGCCTTATGTCAGAAAAATTTAACTGCAATTCTAACACTTCCATGGGATGAAGATCTACAAAATCAGTGCTGGCAACATGCAAACTAAAGTTCTGTCTCCCCAGTTCGCAGAAGGCCCTTTGCTGGATGGTCTTTACTGGGAGATGTGGTACAACAACAAAACCATGGCAGAAAACAAAAGCTTCATTTATTATGAGAACCTGCTCCTAGGGGTGCCTCGCATTCGGCAGCTGAAAGTCAGAAATGGTTCGTGCTCCATACCTGAAGATTTAAAGGATGAAATCAAAGACTGCTATGATGTCTATTCTGTAGCTAATGAGGATACTGCTCCTTTTGGACTCCGGAATGGAACTGCGTATGTAGCATTACTGTAGACATGCTCTCCTTTTTAATAAACTTGTGACCCATCTTCCCATCCTAATTTTATGGTGTTAGTCAAAGGAACTTTGTGACTTCCTTCTCTGAGGGGGTATATCAAAACTGTGTAGCAAGCACCTCTTAAATGAAATCTTTATCATAACTAATACATGGTTTTTGGCCAGGTTTTGTTGGTGTCTGTTTTTGTTAATTGTAAGTTGAAGGTGGAAAGACCAGCGTGCTCTGTTTCACTTCTGAACTAGCTGGACATATACCAATGAGAAGGATTTGAATGGGAGCAGCCACTGGGGTTTGATTGCCACATACAGCGGGGCCGGTTATTACCAAGACCTCTCGAGGACCAGAGAAGTGACAGCTCTGCAGATTGCGAGCCTGAAGAAGAACCTGTGGCTGGACAGAGGGACCAGAGCAGCTTTCATTGATTTTTCTGTGTACAATGCAAACATCAACTTATTCTGCGTGGTCAGGTATGAACAGAACCATGGCAGTGTTCAGTTGCACAGTGTGGGTTGTGGGCTTGGGGTTTTCTTGTGATTGCTTTGTTTTGGGGACATGGGTAAGTGTATGTTTTGTGTAAAGGGGACAGACTGAAGTGCCATGCCTCGCTGTCAAAGAAGTGAGACTCCTCATGGAGTCTCTCCTGGCTTTCCTGGTGCTACAATGACTTGGGTGCAGTTTGCAGGAGACTTCTCTAGGGAATAGGCTTATTCAGGTAAATACGTGGATATACAGCATCAGCCTTTAGTTTAGACAGCATGAAACAGGCATAGATGAAAATAAATCTGTCTCTGTTTCCTCACTGTTCCTGAAAGCCTTTGGGTTTTAGTCAAAATTGAGTGCGGTCATGTTTACAACTTTTGTGTGGTGTCTTCTCTGAATCATATGCGGGTTTGTTTCTATTATTTAGATAATTATACAAATAAACCCAAGTGTCTTTTAGTAGTGCTTTTCATCAGTTCTGGTTAAATTAAATTCTTTTTTTCTTTGCCTTTTTTAAAATGCAGGTTGCTAGTGGAGTTTCCAGCCACTGGAGGCCTCGTTACATCTTGGCAGTTTCAGCCAGTGAGGCTGATTCATTACATCTCCACTTTTGATTTTTTCCTGGCAGCCTGTGAAATGTCCTTCTGTCTTTTTGTTCTCTATTATATGGTGGAAGAGATCTTAGAAATTCGCATTCATAGACTGCAGTATTTCAGAAGTCTTTGGAATTGCCTTGATATCCTTATCATTGTGGTAAGTAGCCTTTGTAATAAGGCTAAAATTGCTTTCTAAAATGTGCTTTGTGGGAGACATTAATTACTCGGTGTTCCTATTGTGGGTTTAAGGGATAGGACCATCATTAGGAAGGATGCTTACAGACCTATTAGGCTATTCAGTCTTAGTAAGAAAATTTTAGTCTGTGTTGCAATGTTGGTGTGTTTTGCAAAGTTGATTGTTTTGTCTTCAGTGGTTTCAACCTGGTGCAAAGTTAGAGTATTTGTCCATTGTGCTTTTTCACAGTTTTTGTTTATACAGACATAGCTTTTATTGGAGGGGACAAACTTGCCCTCTCTTCTACATATCTGGTACAGACTATTGCACTGGCTTTCAAGTAAGAAAATCATCTGCTTTAAAGAAGTGATTTGCATTTTGAGGAATGGGACTGGGATTTGAGTATGTGTGCAAAGAACCACAAAGAGCTTTATTGTGGTATTGAATACTCACCAGCTAATACCGAGTTTGAAGAAGTGTCTCAAAAATGTAGAGTGCTAGCAGCTGTCTTGGTTAATTGGACAGTGTTGCACATCAGTAATCTTAGTGTCCCAGAAATATGAGCTTTGGATTTAAAGCTGCATAGTATAATTCTCTCTGGACTCATATCAAGCTGTGCTTACCAAAAGTATACAAAGCCAGAAGTGCTGAAACAGTTCCAGTCCCACACTCGTTTTCTATCTTCAGGCTTGGATGAATCAAAGGTTTCAAGTCTTGAAGTTAGTGTTTGTAATCCAAAGAAATCATATTTGCTTCACAGTTCTTTGTAAATGAAGGGCTGTTTAGGAGGATGTTTACATGAACTGTGTGCTGTTTTTTACACTTAATGGTAGAGGCAGGGATAAGATGCTTTGCTGTTACAGTCAGTGAAGAGTATTCAAGTGTGGGTGTAAAATTCGGTTCACACAAAGGTCAAAATTCTGTGTTTACGCCTTGCCTGAGGGGCATTGTTTAAATGTAGGATTATGTACTTATGATTCTCTCTGTATGGTGAAGTGTTCACTTACAGTAACAAACAGCTCATTTGCTGAAGTCAAAGCAAGAAACCTCTGTGGTAAAACTGCAACTTCTCTGTTGTTGCTTGTTCTGAGCAATACTGGTCAGTCTGTGCTCTGGAGAAACTGTGGGGCTTTTTTGGCTCTTGCTGTCTTTCTGCTCTTTGTTTTCACCCTTGTCTTTTGGAGTTGTCGTATTCCCTTCCTTATATTTTTCTTCTCTGTGACAGCATCACTTTTCTAAGCCTGCTAGGTGTCACTGTCGTCTTGTTCTTCACCTGTGGCAAGGAAATGACTTCTAGATCTTCTTACTCCCAGACTATTTGTAGTCCAGGACTATAATGGTTTTCTTGTGAAATGCACAAAGTTCCTTATATCTTGACTTTATCTGATGTACATGGCTCAAACAAGTTGTTGTAAAACCCTAATAATCTTTTGTAAATTTGTGTGTTTCTTTTGTCCTCAGCTGTCTGTGGTAGCTATAGGAATTAGCATCTATAGGACATCAACTGTTGATGTGCTCCTGAAGAAGCTGCTAGAAGATCAGAACTCATTCCCCAATTTTGAACCTTTGGCATACTGGCAAATGCAATTCAACAACATTGCTGCAGTCACTGTGTTTTTTGTCTGGATCAAGGTAACTCCAAGACACACATCCTTATTCCAACATTAGAATGTAAGCAGAATCCTGAGTTTCATGAAACACATTATTTGAGGTTTACTCATGTTTCTCCCAAAGTCAGTCATGTGTTAAAGTCAGAACGCAGGGATAACTTCTTGCAGATAAAAAAGCAAGGTTGTAATTTGCCACAGGATTAGTCAGCTCTTGTTTAGGTCTAGAAGATATAGTCAGTGCTTGTGTTTTGTCAGCAGACATGTTAAGGAATGTTTGTATTATTCCTCAATTGATAAGTTAGTAGTTCTTACTGGATACTGCTTTGTCTCCAGTCATGTTCAGTAAGACACCTCATGTAAAAGACTGGAGAGCAATTAGGTTCAGAAATTGTCTTCCTTGTCTTTACAGCATTTTCTTTTCTTTTTTCCTTTAACAGCTTTTCAAATTTGTTAACTTCAACAGAACAATGAGCCAGTTATCCACCACGATGTCTCGCTGTGTCAAAGATGTCATTGGCTTTGCCATTATGTTTTTTATTATTTTCTTAGCATATGCTCAGTTGGCCTATCTTGTCTTCGGCACTCAAATTGATGACTTCAGCACTTTCCAGGACTGCATGTAAGTACAGGTATAAAAAAAGCAAAGATTTCGGTGCACTGGTAAATTGGTTGCTTTATCAGAGGCAAATCCAGTGACATCCATCTAAACAGATAAGCTACAGGCACAGCACTGTTGATATAGCCTGGTAGCAAACACATTTTTGTGACATTTTTATCTCAGTGTTAATGCTGTGAGATTAAAAATATGCTATAGTCAGAGCAGTGAGCTAAAAGTGACATGGTTTGGTTGGTGTGACATGATTTTTACAGCAGTTGGTTGCATTCCTAGACAAAGCAATGACTCCATGTTCAGTGGTTAAATGCTTACTGAAATGCATTATATGGATGCATTATAAGGCTGTGTTCCTGATGGTGTTCAAAGCTGCTTGACTCAAACAGAGTTCATCTTAGCCAACCACAGAAGTTATAAGTATCTGGAATCCAGGAGAGAGAGAAGACTTAGTATAAGGTTGCTAATCAATTTTTTCTTGGTCGATTTAGTACAATATAACCTGATTGTAACTAAGGCAATTAACAGGTTGTTCAGTCACTGATTTCCCCTGCCCCCTTACACTGGGGCAGTGTTGCAAAGAATTTCTTGCAGAAAAGTGAAGGAACTTGAAATATGCTGATGGTGCTGTAAAGTGCCAAGCTTTTTCCAGCTTAGAGGGAGAGGTTTGCGGTTGTATGTGTGTGACAGAGATGGGAGTGGGTCTCAAAGCTTCACAGTAGTAATTATTAGTTTGCTCTGCTTCCTGTTGTGACCAAAAGGGAGAAGTAACCACCATGGTTTTGTTCTCTGTGTGGCACCTGACTGTGAGTTTGGTTATGCCTGTACATGTGCTTGGTGAATTGTTTTTGCAGTGCCTGATCAAGTGTTACAGCAGTGCAGACCTCTCTCCAGCCCATCAGTCACACTGCTAGAATAAAATAGTTTGAGAATCCTCACACAACTCCAATGATGTTTTCTTCAACTCCTGGATGTGTTTTGTTTTTTAAGATTTACTCAGTTCCGCATCATTTTGGGAGACTTCAACTTCACAGAGGTTGAAGAAGCGAATCGAATTTTGGGACCCATTTATTTCACTACATTTGTGTTCTTTATGTTCTTCATTCTTTTGGTATGTACACTTTGTTTATGGGGGTGGGTTAGTGGATGTTTTTGCATCACTTGTCCTTTGATTCCTCCTGCTACTTTTGGGGCTTTTTCTGATAATTGTGAGTGTGTGGCCTATGAAGGGGCCTGACTGCTACATGACTGGCCACTACACTCTTTCCTTTTTTCTTAATTTAAAATTGATTTGCATTATATGTTTGTTGTCATTCTCATGTAGTGCTCCACATTAAATTTTTATTATTACGAAGAATTTTATTTCTAAAATCTGAATAGTGCCTGGTTGGCATACACAGCAAGGCTGTATCTCTTGGTGAAAAGTGGCTGTACTGTTCCATGCAGTCTCTTGATTCATAAAGGCCTCTGATGTGTGGAGGACTGTGTTTACAGCAGCCTTGTTCTTGCATGCCACACACAGCTTTGCCTGCTGCAAGAGCCTGGTTCTTCAGCAGTGCAGCAGCTTTCAGATACGCAGGTTTGCCTCTCTTCTATCTTGTTCTGCTTCTCCAGGGCAGAGTCAGGCCCTGCCTTCCTCCCTTCCCCTGTGCAGGTTACCTGTACACTTTTCAAATAGGATTTAGGAAGCTCAGCTTACCTGAGAGGCAGTATGTGGACTTTATTGACTAATAAATCAGGGAGTGTGTTGTAATCGAGTACTCATCTTTTGTATACTCTGTTATCTGGCAAGGATAAATGCAGGATTTTACTAACCTTAAAACTGTACAGCAGTCCTGTATTATCATAATTTTTTATATTATTTAGTGACCCTTATACTTTGTGCCACTTTTTATTACTATTTGAGATGAGGAGGAATGGCATTCAGATCTTTTTTTGTGGGAAAGACTTCATCTTGGATGTTCACTAGTAAGGAAGCAGAGAATTTTAAGTGTTCAGTGAGGTGGACCAGGAGTCAGTGGGAAGATAACATGTGGGTCACTCTGGCCAAAGGTGCACATAAAGCAGGTTTCCTGTTTGCTTTGTAGCACCTCATACATTCCAGAGGAACAGAGTCTAGTGTCCAGCAAGGGAAAGAAATATTTCTTTTTTTAAAGGGCAACAGAAAAGCACTGGAAGGTGAAGTCAGAGCAGGTTATCCAAAATACTCAGTATTATTTGTGTGTTTATTAATATCTGTAAAGCCTCTCATTGTGCCTGAATTAAATGTTGATGTAAGCTCCTTGAGACCGGTCTGAGACCTGGAAATTAAGTTAGGTAAGATGAGCAGAAAGCACCAACTCTTAAAGTTGGGCAAAATAGCAGTAAAAAGTAGCACAGCAGTGAGTTGTCAAGTTACCTCTTACCTCTCTGGTGTTGGGCATGAATGCATAAAGATACAGCACTGAAAGATTGTTCCAAAGCACGTTTTTGAAGTCCATGAGGAAACAGAGGAGAGAACACCGCCTTTCTGCACTGAACATGCCAGTAAATTTAGTTACTCTTTTTGAACATGAATATCCAATTTGCAATTCAGTCATGTTTACTCCATGTCCAGCAGGAGCCTTTCAGTAATGACAGCATGGTTTGATTAAGTTACATGCTTGGCACAGGGTTAGTGAGACCAATATTTTCTCCTTTCTCTGAACAAGAAAGATCTCTTTTTAGAGTTGATGCCATGAATGCCAAGTGCCTGATTTTAAGCTTTTTGCTTTTATCTTTAGTCTGAAATGCAAGCAGAGTTGTAACTAGATAAGAACCTTTTGTTTGTGCTGGTTATTATGGGATGAATAATTAACTTGATTCCTCAGGCATTTTTGTTGCCAGCTGTGTTGCCTGGATTAATTTCCATTTGTTACCTGTGTAAGTTTGGCCTTGCAGGGTTTACTGCCACTGCTGAGTGTAGCTGTGAACCCTCTGTGGAAAGTAATCCTCCAGTTATGTTAATAACCAGTAATGTTGATTAAAAGTTGTTATACTGCAACATGTCATATTTCAATATGAAGCTGTGGATGTTAGTTTCTTTTTAAACAGACTACAATTTTCTTCTGGCCTTTTAAAACAAAATACATATAAATACCTGCACAAGAAGGTCATAGGAATAGTTGGGCTCAGTCTTGTTGAAATTTCAAATTTCAAAATTTTTGTTTTCTCTCATGAACAGAACATGTTTTTGGCCATTATCAATGATACCTACTCTGAAGTCAAATCAGATATGGCACAACAGAAGGCAGAAATTGAACTGTCTGACCTTATCAGGAAGGTAAATGTAATGTTTTATTTGTTTGACATCTTATTCCTCACATCTGAACTTATTTCATAAAACACAATATAAACTGTACAAAGTAAAGCTGGCAGCAGCTAGTGAGAGTACACAGTTAAAACAAATTGATCTGAGTGTAAATTAAATGCCCATCACAATGTATTTCAGTCATATGAGACTTTGCCTGGAATGATCACACTGAAAACACTGAATGAGAGTGTACAGTGGCTGATTTTTGTAATCAAAATGTTATTAGAAATCTCATTTCATGAGAAACAACAAAATTTCACATTCTCTTTTAGGGCTACAACAAAGCCATGATCAAACTTAAATTGAAGAAAACTACTGTTGATGACATTTCAGAAAGTCTGAGACAAGGTGGAGGAAAACTCAATTTTGATGAGCTCCGGCAGGATCTAAAAGGGTAGGGGAGTTGTTACTTCTTACCTTGAATAGTATCCCCAGGGACATGTGAGGTTAAGTTTTTGATGTGATTTTCCTCTAGCAAAAGTACACTAATGTAGATAAAGAAACACAGCAGAGTACTTTTCTTTGCACTCTGGCTGGTGTTGGCATCCCACACCAGAGAAAGGATTTGGAGCTCTGGGGCCCAACCTCTGTGTTTTGGGGAGAAAACCACAGAAATCTTTGAGGAAGCAGAGACCTAAGGCCTTGGAGGAAATGGTAATGTTTCTGTCAGACCACTGCAGGAGTTTGTGGACAGTCAGGAGTCCAAGGCAAGGGTACAAATCAAGGAGATGTAGAAGGGAGTTGTGAAGGAGAAAGGTTCAGTGCAGGGAAGATTGGTGCTTTAACTAATGAAAGGTGAGGACTGAGGGGTTTTTATCAGTGTTGTGAATTTATAGGCAATGATGGGATGTCTTTATCTTCAGGATGAAAGTCCTTCTGAAGTGAGGTGTTTTCTAATACACAGAGTTCTTTCAGCATCTGAAAAATGGAAAGTAAAGGAACTGCTTTTACTGCCTTTTCAGGAAGGGGCACACAGATGCAGAGATCGAAGCAATATTTACCAAATATGACCAGGATGGGGACCAGGAATTGACGGAGCACGAACATCAGCAGATGAGAGATGACCTGGAAAAGGAGAGGGTGAGCTCAGCACTAGGAGAGGTGTTCCACCAGCACTGTCTGCCAGTCTGCGCCCTGTGCTGGTTTCCTGCCTCAGAAGAATCCTCTTGTCTCCCTTCACTTTTGCTCTTGTTCCTGGCTGTGTGAGCAGAACTGTAAAAAGGCACAGGGGAGCTGATAGAGGGCAGGAGGTCTTTGACCTTGGCACCACTATGCCCCATGTACAGGTGAAAGTTTTTGCATCTTCTCTCTCTCTTGCGTTTTCACAAAGGAGGATCTGGATCTGGACAGGAGCTCTCTGCCACGTCCTCTGAGCAGCCGCAGCTTCCCCCGGAGCTTGGATGACTCTGAGGAGGATGAGGATGAAGACAGCGGGCACAGCTCCAGGAGGAGGGGCAGCAGCTCTAGTGGTGTTTCCTATGAAGAGTTCCAAGTGTAAGTTTATCCTTCTGAGGGGGACAAATCTGCATGGTGGGCTTTGGTTGGGGTTTATTTTTCATTGTGGTTTTTCTTCTTTGGGTTATATAGTATTCTCTCCTTGATATTAATCAAATTATTAATAAAAGCAAGTGTTATGATTTTGTTGTGCGTAAGTCACTCCTTTTAGTAGCTTTCAAATAGTAACTGAATTGGAAGTGCCTTTGAGAGCCCCATGGGAGTTGGTTAGAAAATAGAAAATCAGAAAAACAAAACAATAAACCAGCAACAAAACCCCTGTCCGTAAGACCTTGTCATTGAAAAGTCAAAGAAAAGGGTCATGTTACAATAATGCCAGAAAAGACTTTTTTTAAGTAGTAAAACCTTGAGTTTATTTTAGGTTCAGTGAGTTGTTTTTAATAAGATTTCAATGGTTGTTTTTAATAAGATTAAGTTACTTATGAGTGTGTATTTTGTCCAAAATGATAGAGCTCCATATTAATTAATTATTCATTAATTATTAATTATTAATATTCAGCAACACTAGCTGAATAAAGAATTGTGTAACTGGAACCAACAAATTTTCATGATGATGCCCTAAGAGCAGTGAAAGCAGAGCGCAAGATGTACTTTTTTTTCCCCATGTGCTTTGCCCCCGTTTTACTTTCTTGCTGCGGTGTACCTTGTCCCTCCTGGACAGTAGGACTGGTTTGTGGGAAGTCAGAAGCGTGCTTGGATAACAGCAGTGTCTCATCCTTGTATGCGCTGTGTGTTGACATGCTAGAACAGTGCTGACCGGGCAATTTGTGAGTCACTGAAGCTCCCACTTGTTGTCCTCAGACTCATGAGGCGGGTGGATCGCATGGAGCATTCCATCGGCAGTATCGTCTCCAAGATCGATGCCGTTATTGTGAAGCTGGAGGCCATGGAGAGGGCCAAGCTAAAAAGGAGAGATGTGTTGGGAAGGCTGTTAGATGGAGTGACAGAGGTAAGAAACCCACTCTCTGTGGTCTGGTCACAACCTGCATGTTTTCCTTGCTGTTGGCACTGTTTCCTACTGCTTGGCTTGGCAGGATTGGAGGAGTGGTGGGAAAGAGGAGGTGAGTGCTTTGTCAATGGGTGATTGATTTAAGTGTTAGAAAAATATGAAATTTAAAACATGAAATTTTGGGAATATGATCCAAACTTCAGATATGACAACATGTCTTACAGCAGGCCTATGTCACCATTTAAACCCGTTATCTGGACAGCAATGGTGCTCAGTGGTTGCTGAAGCAGCTCCTCTATCCCTTGGTGTCTGTTGGGATTAATACAATATTTTTTGTGGACTAGTCTGTTAGAGTTTAGGGGATCCAGCCCAGCAGGCCCAGCCTGCTCTTACTCTCCTTTGTTGCTCCTGGGACTGTGTGTGGCAGGTGGAAGTAGTTCACTTCTGTCACCAGGCTAACCTGACTTGTGCTGCCTCCCCTTTCACCCCCTCTGTCCTGGGGGCCCTTTGGAAGTGGCCAGTGGGAGAAACGTGTTATTTCTGTGGGCTCTAAAATCTGTCAGCTGGAATACAGGCTGTGCTTTCCTAGGTGACAACCTGGTCATTTCATCACTGGAAATAAAGCAATTTGCTGTGGGAGCTGTGTTTCCCCATTAGCCTGTGGAAGTACTCGAGTGGCATAAGAATTTCCTATGGTTGTATTGGGTTTTGCCTAGACTGCAGTTTGGAAGCTGCACTTCCAGCTTGGGTCTTTTAATGTGTTTAGGATGAAAGACTGGGCCGGGATAACGAAATCCACAGGGAGCAAATGGAGCGGCTGGTGCGAGAGGAGCTGGAGCGCTGGGAGTCGGATGACACGGCCTCCCAAATGAGCCATCGGCTGGGAACGCCCCTGGGACTGAATGGCCAACCTCGCTCCAGGAACTCCCGGCCATCTTCTTCCCAGTCAGATGGCATTGATGCGGGAGCAGGCAATGGGGGGAGCAACATCCATGTGTAGGTTGAGCTTTGCAGGTGATTCCAAATGTTTCCGGTCCGTATTCAGCCCGCAAATACCCCAGCGCTGTTCCCCGGCATGAGGGGATCGCTCTGATCAGACCACTGAGGACAACTTTCACTGGTGGGAAAAAGTAAATATTCACTCCATCAATCATTTTCAGGCCTCTGTGATGCCAGCAGTGAGAGTGGCAGCCTTGGAAGCAAAAATGCAGGAATCTTGAATGGATATCAGGTGGGACAAAATCTACCAGGACAGAAATCTGATTCCATAAAAGTATTATTGGGAACACTTGCATGAGGGCAGCAAGCTTCAGACAAAATAATGTGCGGTGGCTGGCACACTAAAATAAAAGGCTATTAATTTTCTGCTTCCTCTTGGAAAATACAGTTTTTAAAGGCTTTTAAAAGCAAATTTTAAAATAAGATGTTTGTCTTATTCATTTTAACAGCTGACAGATAAAACAGCACTTCTTTGAAATTTGAGTTTCTACTTGTCTTTCTGAGTTATTCTTGGTATACTAATCTTTTACTTAAAATATTCCTTTTTTTCTGTTTTGAGAGGTACTACGTTTCTTTAAGCAGAAGAAAGTGCATTTAGTTTGTACAGCTGTAAATTACATAATTCTGTGGTAGAAACTGAATGCATTATAATTAGGATTTCAGAAGAAACTTTTGAGAACTGCCTCTTCACACCCAACTAACATAATAATTTTCAGCTATGTTGCAAAGTGCCCATTTTTTAATGCTATGTTTTCATGATTTAAGTGTTCCTGGGATAAACATTCCAGAGGTTCTTAGATAAATACAGCTACTTTGCAGAAAATACATGATT
The DNA here is from genome assembly GCF_041296385.1 of Aphelocoma coerulescens. Lineage (NCBI taxonomy): Eukaryota > Metazoa > Chordata > Aves > Passeriformes > Corvidae > Aphelocoma > Aphelocoma coerulescens. The sequence goes on from NC_091017.1 coordinate 15,071,713, forward strand.
TAAAAGCACAAAGGATTGAAAAACACCAAGTTTTCCTTGGGTGTGACAGGGAAGGGGGCAGAGAAGTTTCTGAGAGTTGGGAAAATCTGATCTTGTGCCATGTGAAGCTCTAATCACATCTCAACTATGTGGTCTGTCTTTATATTTAACTGAACTGCTTGTGAAATTATCAGGTACATTTCTACATAGACTCTTCTGCTGAGGTGCAGCACAGGATTCCTTTAGGAAGGTATTCGTAGTATAATCACTGATTTTTAGTATTTAATGCCCTCTCCTATCTTTGTCACAGAAGCTTTATTTTTGAGAGGAGATGGAACATTGAAATTCTGTTGGTTTCCTATAGAGAGCATTGAGGCAGTGTTTGGAGTTTTGCCTAGGAATATGTTTCCATATGTGGAATGCTGGTTTAGGAGGGAGGCTGTCAATTGTGCTTTTTTCCTGAAGATGGCAGTTATCTTTTGTTTAAAGACTCAGAGTTGGTGAAAAGGATAATGGAAAGCTACATAATCAATCACATCTCAGCTATTGGTAGGGTATATAGAGGAAAAATGCCAGTTTAACAAAGTATGAGTAGCATGTGTTATGCTGGTGCCTTCTGTTTCAACAAGCAGTTGTTAGCTCTTTGTTCTTGTGGGAGTGCCGCTTAGGCAAAGCTTCCTTCCCTGTTCCATATATTCTTGCAGTGGCATTGCCTGCATGAGCAGTGGCTCTGAATGCCTTTCCTCTAACCAGAGAACTTGCTAAAACCAAATAGACTTCGTGCCTTTCCATTTTTAAGTTTACAAGAAACCATACGCACAGAAACCTAATTAATGTAAGGTGGAAAAGGAAATTCAGTGTTGGAATTTGATAGTAGCTGTGCCTTGGGAACAGAATTATGTGGGAGAACAGGTTATGATTCTTGTGGGGGTTCTTCTGTGGATTATTTTGTCCTGTATTGGGAAGAAATTCATACCCTTTCCCAAGAGTTCTCATGAAGTTGCCAAAACAGTGCACAGCACAGTAGGTACGTCATTTGTGTGGGATGAGGACATCCAGATTAAGCTCTCTTTTGCCTTGATTGAAAGGTTTTGCACCTCAGAAACCTTTCTGAGGAAAGCTTTTCAGTGTTGAACTGCATTTCTGACTGTAAACAAACAGACCAAAAAGAAACACCAGCTGTACACATGGCCAGCTGGAATGCAAGGAAAACAGAAAATACAATACCAAAGCAATTTAAATATACAGAGCCTTGTCTTTATCTTCATATCCAAAATGTGTCTTTCAAAATGTAAATTCAGTCACGCGGTTCATCTTTTGTTTGTACTATGTGTTTATGATGAAAATGTTTGCTTTAATAGCTGTATTTGTTGGGGTGTATTTCTGTAACGTGTCGTTACTTGATAACAAACTTCATCTTGAAGTGCAATAAGTTTCCCTGGGGCACCCGTGTGTGTTGACAGTGGGCCTTGCAATAAGTGCATTGCCACTTGAAAAATGTTACAGACATTTTATTGATGCATTTTTCAATTTTAGATTATAGTATCATTTGTCAAAGGTACGGTTTTTGCATAGTAATGCACAGTGTTTGGTCTTATTAGGAAGCTGTTAATTATGCAAGTCTTCTACAATGATCAAGAATGTATTGATCTGTAAAACTGAGCACTTTACTTCCTAATAAACATTTTATATAATCTACAAAGCAAACTTTGTGCCCTGCACTTGGTTTATTTATGATGAAACATGAAGAATCCTACATTTTATTTGTGTTGCTTTTATCTCCTATCTTATTCTCAGATTATTCTCCCTAATAAAGGGAGTAGAGGGTGTAAATGAGCGCAGAGGACTGGGCTGATCCTAGTGTTTTATTGCCCAAGCAGTCCTTGTTTTTAAGACTTTATTTCAGATTTGTGTTTCTGCAAATGCACAGCTCTGCTTTCTGCTATTTCAGGTAGCAGCTCCCACTGCCAGTAACTCTTCATTACTTCACATTTGCTGTGTAATTTAACTCTTTTTTTTCTCTATTCCCTTTTATTTTTACCCTTGTTTCAGGGAATACTACAGCATCTGGAGGGTTTAAGTAGTGCTTGGAAAGCCTGGGCTCACATGTAACACCTATAGTTCTCTCTGGACAGGTGTCTCACCAGCTTGAAAGTGTACTCTATTAATGAAAACTGAATGATTGATAGAAATCCATCTCAATCCTTAGTGAAAAATACACATACTGAGTTTATTAAGTATATTAAGCCTTTAGCTAGTGCACTATAAAAGTCATAGTGTGTGAGAAGTGGGAACCTTTATATTTTTTTATACTGTGTGTATGCTGTAACATTGCTGGTTTTGGAAGGTTTCTTTAGGAAGTGCAGTTTGAGATGCATGTTTGGAATAAGAGCTTTCTGGAGTAATTCTTCCATGTCCACAGGCATCACTTGAATGCCTTGTATATTCAAATATTCTTCTCCAGTAAATCTAAACAAGAAAAACTTGGTCAAAAACTGAGGAAAAGGGGTAAAAAGGTTATGATAAAAGGTCTGCAAGCAACTGTCACTTGTATAACAAGGACTTCCAGGTTTTAAGCACTGATCATGCAAAATAGGTACAGAAAGGTGAAGTGGCTGCTTAATGGTTCAGGTGGCACACTGACATTCAAAAGAGTTGTCTTTTATTTGTGTCACCTCACACTGATGCCTTAGTACACATTCAGCTGCTTCCAGCTTGGTTCAAAGGGCTGCTACAAACATGCTCCTTAATCACCAGTAATGCTAAAACTGCAGTGGCATCACAAGTTTTCCTTGGATTGGGGATTCTGGCAGCTCTTCTGCTTTATTTCTACTCCAAGGAATATGCAAGGAGACTGAAACTGCTTCCCAGGAGGCAAAGAGCAGGAAACTTACGCCTTCTGTAATAGGCCTGAATTTGGATGTAGTGTGACAGCAGATTTCCTGCAGGCAGTTGTTCCGGTATTTTGGGGCAGGCCTGCCAGCAGTGGAGTGCTAGGAAGAGAGCAAGAAGGGTTTTGAGATTTGGGGAGTGTACTGGATTTGTGTGGCTCTCAAAAAGTTGTTAGTAATAAATGCAGTAAGATTTCCAAAGGACTGATCATGACAATTTCCATCAGCCACAGTTTTGCCACTGACAGTTTGACAAAAGTTTAGACCAGTAAATTCATACATTTTCGAAGTCTTCAAAAGAGTTGAAGATTAGCAGATATTCACAGGGGACAAAATCTTCAGTAAAAAACTATTCATATGAAACAAATTAACAATATAAAACTCCTACAGAGTCAGAATTTGGTTCAGAAGTCCTGTTCAAGATTTTGAGACCTACTTTTAAAAAAATAATAATTTCCAGTGAGAAGAGTTAGGCTTTGTTCTCAGGGCACTCACATTTAAGGTATTTTTGAAATAAAAACTGCTAGAAATGCCTGTGTGTTGTGCACAGGCTGCTGCTTTTCGCTGTTTCGTGGAGAGTGGTGTGATGTAAACTCTGAGAAACACTCTAAGGAAAGGAATGCTCCTTTCAGGCTAAACTTGCAATTACCAGTTCATTCCAAAGTCTGAGATAAGCACACTTCTGTACTGCCATCAGCTCTCCCTGGAGCCGAGGTGGATGCTGTCAGATTGAGTTCCCCAGCTCCCCAGTTTCAGATGTCTGTGTGCAGAAAGATGCAGCCATGAGAGACCTTGTGGTCCAGAAAGGCAGAGCTGGCAGGCACTGGAAAGAAATTTCCATTTCTGTCAGTGTTCCTGTGATGCCACAGCTGTGTAATAAAGGCCAGCTGTGTTTCCTGGCTTAGTCATTTGAAACAGTTAAGTGAAGAAACAGGTTTGACAAGGGCTTTAGCTGTCTTAACTGGTTGTTATTTCATGCCCAGCAAGAAGAGGAGGGAGATGTGGACTGGGAGAGGAAAAGCATTTATGTTCAGGAGACTTTTCCCTTTTTTTTATGGCACAGGAAAATGAAAATAAGCTATGACTGGAGAACTCATTTTAAAAAAGGAGGGAAATACTTCGATTGAAAGAAGCTGTTCTTGTCTGCAAGAACATAATTATTTAGCAAATAGAAGTGTGTCACATGGAAGACCCAGGGGAGCAACTCCAGGAGTCTTTGTTGGCATTGCTGTTATTTACACTATCAGATTATACTCCCTCCTCCTGCTATTTACATTTTGTATAAAAAGACACAGCTAAACACAAAGTGAGCTCTTGCACTTCACTGAATGTTCAGGAGGTAGCAAGTTGATGCTTATAAAAATGGCATTTACCAGTTAATATTAGAAAACTATTCACCTTTGACACTTTATTGTGCCATAAATCGAGTCTCTCCTGATGGGAGAGAATTTGCTGAAAGTCCTTGCAAGGAGTTTAAAAGATAAAGTGAGATGTCCTCTGTAGTTTCAATGCTTCCAGGTAGTTGTTTATTAAGTCTTATCAGAGGAACTGAGCCACTAGCGTGACCCAGGTACAGCATAGAAGGAGGAAAAGTAGGAGTGAGAGCAAGAGAGAGCAATTATCAAGATTTACACAGCCTTTTAAAGATATTTTAACCAATAGTTACTAAAAGTGTACATTATTTTTACTTTCTTACCAATTATTCAGTAACACGACTAGGAACTGCGGAATTCTCTATCCAGTCATTCCAAACTACTTTTACTGAAGAACATGGAGTAGTAGAAGAAGGAGAAGAAGGTCTAGAGAACAACAACAATCCTCCATTTTGATATTTTTTACTCTTATCTATTTACTATAAAGAGAAGCCTAAAACCTCTAATTCTTTCACCCTGTGACAATCTTAATAGTAGTATATCACCTAATTCACACCACACATTTTCTAGTTGTTGTCTGACTGTTGGTAATTATTTCCAAGGTTTAAAGCTATACCAGTGGTGTCCAGGGGGGTAAAAACCCTTAAAAACAGGCAGAGAAATATTCTCGGCACTCTGGGTTCCTACAACCTTTTTTTTCCCCCAAATGATGGTGTTCTCTTTTGGAAGATCATTTGTATAAAGTGTGCAAAAAACCTGGCACTGTAGCAAGAAGTACTGAATTTTTTCATCCAGGAAAGAAAAGTTTGAATACTTGTAATATTTATCAGCATCCCAGGGAAAATTTGCAAACTGAAAATACGTAACTACAAATCCATAACAGAGATCATTCGAGGAGGTTTTGTTCACCTTGAACTGATGCTGGTGTGTGTCCAGAAACAATCTCCATCACGTTACCTGTGGTGCCTGTCTGCAGTCATACAGAGCCAGGTATTGCATCCTAACCACTTGACTCTGTTCCCACTGGGTCAGTGGAAAAGTAATCAGAAGGCAGGTGGCTATTTCATAATCCTGGAGAGTGAGGGAGTGTTGTGCTCTTGAAGAAGCAGGGTGACTAAGATATTGGCAAGGCATCTTTCTTGAGAATGAACCAGACATGACTCAAAACCCTATGGAGGCAAACATTATTTCTCTTGAAATATGAAGGAGATACATGAAACTTGAGAAGTAGAGCTTACTTCTTTTAGCAGGCTAGGTTAGGCTGCCCTTGAGCCTATCCATCTGTTTCCACATGTAAAGAAACTGGTTTTTAGAGGTCTTAATCTATAATTATTTAGTCTCTGAAGACCAGATAAAAACATCCATTACTTAAATTTTTTTGTGATGTTGCTATCTCAATTGTTTTCTTTTTTCCTTCTCTAGTGGATATATTCGTCATCATTATTGGCTGTTAACTTCAAATGTCCACCTGACATAAATTCTTTGTGGCTTTTATGGTATTTTTTTTTTTAATCCTTCCTCTGTGCTGGAACAACACAGAACTGCAAATCTTTTTACTTATTTATTCTCTGCCTTAGTGGAATGCTTCTCTACAAGCACATATCTCAAAGCCTCCTGGAAACCCCAAATTAAATGTCTTTCCTCACAGGTGGTGAGTATATGGCCCACAAGGCTCTTACTGTATCTACCAGCACTGAAGTCAAGAAAGATAACATTTCTTGTGCAGGCCAAAGCATCCAGACAGTGGTAGTGGCTTCATCAGCAAAACATGTAAGCCCAGAGCGAGAACTAGAGGGTCAGCAAGCACTCAGGCACTTGTTAAAACTTTGCTTGAACAAATACAATTGATAAACCCTTGGTACACTGTAAAAATAAGTCACAAACCCCGAGTCAGTGTCATGGGCCTTTTAGATGTGTCATTTGAAAAGCCAGCAGTCCAAATCATGCAATTGTCCAACTGCATGTAAATATGTTACAGACTCAATTCAGTAACTCACTAACATCAGTTTTGAAAATAAGGCAGCAATTGTGAAGATGAAATTTGATTTCCATACTGTCTAGCCTTCTGCCTCCTCATCAAAAGCCATTCATATTGCTCTGCTACCTGGATTACTGACCTGCTTCAAATTCCACTGAAATAACTCTTCATTAGAGAAGAACTGCTCCAACAATTTATGTAAAAGAAAAATCTTCATCCAGACTGAATACTCTAAAACCTAACTGTAAGTAAGTCTTTCAAAGCTTCCAAGAGTCCAAAGTAAATCACTTCCTGTCAAAGTGTAAGCAAACTAAAAAGGAATTTTCATACATGAAAACATCTTTTCAGTCGAGCTAGTGATATAATCATAGTCATTAAATTCTGTACATCACACGTTTTAAATGCTAAATGCAAATGACAAAAAGCTCAGGAAAACTGATGGTATCAGGCAGTTCTGTCATTTTTAAACCCGAGCAATGCATGAGTCTTAACACCATAAACAACTTGATCCATGGTACCCTCTCGCTAAGATCCTGCCGAAAGGAGCAAATGTCAGGGATAATTCAGCTCCTAAGCCAGTTGCAGTGGAAAGCAGAGATCATTTCAAGACCAATTTGGAGCAGATTAATGAAAAAAAAGCTTAATGAGCCCTGTACCCCTGAAAGAATGCTGGACAAATCCATCCCTAATTAGAGTGGGGAGATAAAAAAGATTGTGAGAAACAAGTCAGGACCATTAACCTCGGGCTATTAAGGAGGTTCTTGAGAGCCTAATTCTTGTCACAAGGTCAAGCTTTTACAAAGCAATTATTAAGGATCTCCATAGTATCAACATACAGGCACACACACGTACTCAAAGCCTTTTAACCTCAGGGATTCTGGACTCGTTTCCCTTCTCTTAATTTTTCCCCCCTGCTTACAGTGCTTGTAAAAGTACATGTTAGAGTTATTATATTACGCATTATTGAGGTGTCTCCTGGCTTTTGCAAACAATGTAGTTGTACTAATCAGTCCCAAACTAAAGGAGAGAACCAGATATATCACAGAATAATAGAATGTTTGGGATTAGAAGGGACTTCAAAGATCGCCTAGTGCCAATCTCCCTGCCATGGGCAGGGACACCTTTCACTAGAACATGTAAAGTACAGTGCTGGATAAAAAGAGAAAAATAAAAGCTTCATTTAAAGGCTATAGTGTGACAGAGAAGTCTGATGACTACTACTGTAATTTCTGTACATGCAACTGGGGTATAGAATTTTACAAGTTTACAGAGTTAAATATTGGACAATGCTAGAAGAAATATTTGTTTTACATAAATATGTTCTTATAGATGACCAGCTGCTGAAATGAGTAGTAGAAAGCAAGAAGAGTTTAGGAGTTACGTGGTAAATATTATCTGTGCAATAGGGTGTCAAAGCCAGTTCAAAATATGAGTAGTTCAACTTAGTTTGATTATTTCCTTTCTCAGAAACCACTGCTGTATACTGAAATTATTTTCTTTTCTGATTGGAACACTGTCTGATCACATTTATAACTTTTTAAATGTTGAAATTACGAGGACCAGCTGCAATTAGCTGGGCTGTACATTGCTACATTTTAAAATCTGTGATGATTTTATTTTTCTTTTATTTTCCAAAGGCAAAAATTCCACTTTCATTTCTTTGTAGTAACAGGTAAAGGAGTAAAGGAGTACCTTTCCTGTCAGTTTTTTTTTTGAATAACCACATAGCTGTTATCTCCTCACTGTTTCCTTCTGCTTAAAAAGGACAGATGTGTAAGTAAAATAATGGTACAGAACACTCTCTGCCAATTTTTTGTGCTCTGAAGCTTTCATTTTCCCCAGCAGCACGACATCTTATCAAAAAAGCAGTACAGTAATGAGTGATTAGATCAACATGAATCCTAATGTCATATGTATGAAGATGTTAAGTTTAGAACACGTGAGCTGCCCAAAAGCTTAGGTAATTTAATTGATGTATAAGCAGCATCCCAGCTCTGAATGTTCTGGAAAGATAAAAGCTGAATTTTTGTCTATATAAATCTCATCGAGATTTTTACAGATAGCCTCTAAACTTGCCTTAAAAACTAATCTAGCCTCAGAAAATTTTAGTAAAATAGTCTTATTCCATTGGAAGTAGATTACCATCTTGCAAACAACGTATTCTGGTTGCTTGTTCTCAAGCTGTGCTTTTGCCATACAGGAACAGGGAGGCCTCAATTCAGTCTGCAACTTCCTCATGAGGGAAAAAGAAGGGGCAGGCACTGATCTCTTCTCTGTGGTGGCAGTGACAGGACACCAAGGAAATGGCCTGAAGTTGTGTCAGGGGAGGTTTAGACTGGATGTCAGGAAAAGGTTCTTCACCCTGGGGCACTGGAGCAGGCTCCTCAGGGAAGTGATCACAGCAGCAGCCTGACAGAGCTCAAGAAGATTTTGGACAACACTCTCAGGCACGGGGTGTGACTCTTGGGGTTTCTGTGCAGAGCCAGGAGTTGGACTTGGTGATCCTTGTGGGTCCCTTCCATCTCAGGGTATTCTGTGATTCTAAATCTCTTACAGGAATAAGGTCTTGTAAGTTTGTTTCTTATGACCTACACAAACTGGGGCAAACACTGCAGGAGCAACAAGACCGACAGCCCAAGAAAGAGCTGTAAAGTTGTCATCTATGCATTTTTATGTGCTTACTGTGCATAACTCTGCAAATAAAGAAGATGATCTAGCGTTGCTGCACATGGCCAGGGGAAAGCTGGCCTGCCAGGAAGGGATTGCTGCAATCTATGGACCCTTACAAAGGTGCTACCATCCTGCTTAGTCATGCACTTGAAATTGGTCACCATAAAAATGACTAAGAACTACTCATGACAGCAGCACAAATGGGACAGTGAAGATGACTTGCAGTTATGCAGAGGAAATACAAATTTCAGGACAAGGATTATGGGAATTGGCACAGTAAGTAAGAACAACTTTATTTAAAAAAACTGCTTCTACCACTTGAGTGAGGCAAGAAAGGCTTGATGCCATCAATAAGTACATTCTAGAGCAGTAATGATTCCCAAATAGAAAAGGGCACTGGGATGGAGAGGATTTTGTCCCTGTCTCACATATCCTGTGACCACTTAAGCAGCTGAGACTGCATTGGTGTCCTGATAAGCATCACTTTGGACTGAATTACTTGATGGTGAAGGTAGGTGCTAATTAAAGCATGGTACCACTATTTTTTTCAGGTTAAGCCACTAAATATTAGTTACAGTGTTTGACAAGTTCTTAGCTAGAACATGCAGAAAGGCTGAGTAGTCTCTTGAAGAAATGAATAGCTGTACACTTTTTGTGGCAAAGAGGAGTGAGCCGTACTAAACAACTTGGCAGAGGAAATTAACAGTAAGTATTTAATATACAAGGATGGCATTCACGTTGTTGACTTGGATAATAATAAAAGTACAAAGAAAGGCGTCTTTAAAAATAATCAAGTCAGTTGCACAGTCAGTTCACCAAACTACTGAACAGTGAGAATTGCATCTTTCCCTCTGGTTTTAAGAGAACTTCTTCATTAAGTGCAGTTTCAGGTAGGCGATGATAAGGAAGATTATTGTCATGCAGGCCAGAGCCAGGTGGTTCTGCCACAGGCCCCAGGGGCTCCAGTCGATGCCTTGACTCTTCAGATACTCCTCTCCAGTACAAGACCTACAGAAAAATACACAGACATTGATAAACTTAGTCACTTTGTAAACCAGTCAGCAGGAACTAGGAAGATCTTTGGAAGTTGTAGTGTGATTACATGCATGTAGTAGGCCAGGCAAACACCAGCTGTATGTCAGTGGTTAGTTTTCCATTTGTAAATTTGCTTTTCTTGCACCTCCAGTTTCACGTAGGAAGCCGAAATGGCTTTTGTGAGGCTGTACAATTGTAGTGTATGTGTGCATAGCTCTCACTAAATACAGTTTGAATAAAAGTGAGAAGCATAATGCCAGATATTTCTAGTGTTATAAGTACTAAATATGACAACAAGGAGAACGTTCCATGCAGTCAGAATGCAAAAACCCAGTCAAAGGTTCATTTTCCATGTAAAAACTCACAGATTCTCTGGCCATCACTGAGTATCTCTGATACTCAGACTAATGTTCTGGGACTTCTAAAGTTACTGATGGTGGGACTCTTTTCAAGTGTACCAAAATACTTACGACTGGCCTATCTGTTGATATCTACTCTCACTGCTTAAAACTGTGTTGTTACTGCTTTTGCAGAAGTTCAGATTAGTCAACTCATTGATCTGTAAAGCCTTTTAAAATAAAAGAAACAATGACAACAGAAATTAGTAGGTAAAGGAATGATACATTAAAAAGATGAGATATCATGCAATTAAAATTCATTCTAAAAATGTGATGGTATCACTATTATATGGGCCAAATCCCCATTTTTTTAGCATAGTAGCAGAATTCCCTTTCTTTTAAGAGAGGAATGCATGCAGCCCACACCCTGTAAATTATGCATCACAACAGGCTTTATCACCTCCCCCAGGCCAGACTGTTTCTGCACAGGCATAGCAAAGACCAAATTTCTCTGCAATAACCCTGGCTTAAATTTTCACAAATTAGGAGAAAAGCTTTAGCCTGACAAGTTTTTTATTTGATTGATGGAAAAGACAAATAGAAGACTTTTTAATTTTGGGGGGGGGAGATAACATTGTTCTTTACTTTGAAACATTTCTGTCCAGCTGAATTCCAGTGGATGTAGTAGTTGTGTCTCTCATATGAGGTATTTCCAAATTATAGAAATGAGGTCTTGTAAACAGCAGTGGGTGCTGGTTGATGAGAAGTCCTTCTTGTTTCAAGATACTGCACAACACTCAGAGGTTGTTGTACTTAATTAGCTTTCCTTATGCTCATTAGGCCATCAAGTTTGAAGATTTCTTCATCATTATTAAAGACATTCCTTTCTAGCAAACCATTTCCAGGTTTATAGACAGGAAAACAGAGCACTTACTGTCATTCCATATCGAGGGATGCTAAAGTATTTGAGCCAGGAGAGCCAGGACAGGACGCTTGTGAGATTGACCAGCAACCCAGAGAAAAGCTAGATGCAATAATTACAAAAAAAAGCCACAACAACAAGAAAAACAAATTACAAATTACATGTTTTTATCATGTGTTCTTCTCTAGCTCTTGACTTTGCTTCTTCAGATAAAAAAGAATGGGAAGGCATTCCTAGAGGAAGAAACTCTTCCAGTAGAAGAACAAGAGATAGGGAAGGATTTATATGTTACCAAGGTTTGGGCCATAACCTCAGATCCTTCCCCCAAAATGAGCAACAGGGAATGCTTTCTCCTGAGCAGGAAACCCATGTGCTTCCTGTCGGGGGGTCCCACATGGGTTCACATGAACTCTTCTGCTCCTCCATGTGCGGGACTGCCAGATGTGTGCTCTGGGTTTTGCCAGGGTTCCCTGAGCCTGAGGCAATGTGGATTTTGGCTGTGGGTTCAGTGCTGCTGCCTTGTTTAAGGTGCCTGTCTCCTGACTCTGGCTGTGTGTTGTCCAGTTTAACATGCTGAAGGTGGGCTCTGCAGCTGAGGAAGACAGCTGGGGTAATGGTCTCAGAAAGCAGGGGGCTGTAGGGCATGTTCTCAGCCAGACACATTTGCTTTTCACACAGTTAAGGGAGAGAGAATGAAGTGTAGCCCCAAGTGGCTTTCCTACTTTCCAAGTAGTTTGGTGGCTGCCAGAGGCACTGACAAGAGGGAAAAGGAACCACTCTCCCCCTCACACCCAACCCTCCAGCCCCCCACTTCTTGTTAATTCAAAGGACAAATCAGAATATTCCACCATGCAGCATCAGGATACTCAAATCAGACAAATCAGGATATGTTGACCCCAACAGACTTTTTGCAGAATTCAGCTGAACTCTGGACTAGTAGGATTTCTGGAGCTCAGCATTTCTGGGATTTCAAGATCCAGTCTAGAGAACTGAACAGTTCTACTCACAATCATAAAAACAAACGTGATAGTCATGAGTAGATTTGCTATGGCGACCACGCTCTGTCCTGCTGCAATGGCAAGTGCCATGGAAGTGGCTGTGTAGGACACCATCATAAGGGTGAACATCATTGTAAAGAAGGCTTCTGCTGTTGGTTTCAAACCTTAAAGATCAGAACAAGAAGGGTTTCAGTACAATCCTGCTGAAAGCTGTGCCATAACCTGAACACTATCCTGACTTTCCTAGTGTGTCCTGCCCACAGAATACACTTTGTCTGCCAGCATAGGCTGTGTCACTGAGATCCAAGACTGCCACGGTGCTTGTGACAGCCCTAATGTGTCTGTCCTGACAGTGGAGGACAGGATGAATAAGTAGTATGCCCAAAACTGCAGTAACAGTGAGGATAGCATAATGTGTAGAAGTACTGTACTTCACACATCCAAAGTGACTTCAAGTTGTCCATCAAAGGAGAAACTTCTAGTGCACTTCCATGAGCAGCAGCTGTACTGCATTCCACTAGTTTCCAGCAGAGAGCTCTCCTAAAGAACCTAGCAGCCTTTGGGTGGCTATGGATTTGGTAGCAAGGCCTGTCTCACTCCAGTTTCACAGTCTGAGAGCCTCTTGCTGATGTGTCCTTGTGTCCCATTGCTTGGGGAAAAACTCAGACCCAAGCCTACAAGCTGGTATTAATTCACACAGTATTAAGATCTTAAAACAAAACCTTTTCCTTGCAAGGATCAGAAAAGTAAAGCAATCAGAAGCCAAGATGGCCGTAGATGAAAAGGAATAGATCAAAACTATGTGGTAATGGTTATGGCTTCCTTCTAGGGACAGTGGAGATGAGACATGTCACAGATTCTCTGATGAATGCTTAAATCTTTGTGCCTTTTCCGTAGAAAACAACATGGTGTGCTACAATAAGCTCAGTAACCACTACCATGCCAGTGTAGGGCTTTAACCTATATAAATATCCATGTGTACATCCACATCTATCAAGTGCACGTGCCATACTGATTTATTGAGGGGGTTGGAATGAGGCTGTAGGTGGCCATACTTGCCTAGCATGAAGTAAACTATGCAGGTGAAGATGATGCTGGGCAGAGTCCTTATGGGTATTAAATCAGCCATTAGCTTTGCTATGAAGTATGCAGATGTTCTGTAGTACCCACTGATATATTCATGTCTGGAATACAGAGATAGGTACAGCACATTACAAATTTAACCACTAAAAACTAGTTTTATTATTTTCACCCGGAGACAAATGAATTCTAGCTCAAAATGGATGAATTTTTCTTGTCAAAATGGAAGAAAATCTTTCATACTTAGGCTGTAATGCAACTGTCTAGTAAGCCACAGACTACAGAACTGGTGACATTTTCATATGCAAATAAACATGGGGATTTGTGCACATGATTTTTAGTAAATTTATGTGTCATGTCATTGAGATAGAGAGGTAAAGTTTGAATAATTTTCATATTTTTTATGCCATAATATTCATAGCTTTAAAAAATCCAGTTAGATTATATTCATTGCCCTCACTAGCAAATCAAAAACTTATTAATCAATGCCAAAATTGAGTATTCAAGGGTTTTTTTCCTGCTGTGTCAATAATATTAAACTCTGAGCCATTTGTAATGATAGGTACCTTTTGGGGTATTTGCAGACAACTCACTAGCAGACTACCAGAGTACATTTGCAATGAGCACTATCAGTGAAAAAATTTGAAAACTCTGCACTAGCTGCACTTAAATGACAGCTACAGCACGTCAGACAATCTCACTGTCTAACAGTAGTGCCTGATAACCTTTTTGTATGCTTTACTTACATAAATATCTTTTTTTCCACGACAAAGAGTTCAATAGCTGAGATGCTGCTGAAACACTGGTTGGTGGTCAGAAAGAACATTGCACCCACTCTGCAAAATAGCAAGCAGTTATTGAAAATGGGATGTAAATGTAGTGTTTCCACTACACAGTAGTTTTTGGCATGCAAGGATGGCACATTTTCTGGTGCAGTCAAAGGACAGAAAATCAACTGAGTTGGTTTTTGGTGGTTTTTTTTTGTTTTTTTTTTTTGAGGGGTTGTGGTTTGTTTTTTTTCTTAATGCAATTTCCTGACTTGTTGAATTCTGATTCTCAGATTGCGAGGCATTGGTCTGCTGCAAACTGTGAGGAACGAAATAAGCAGTATGAGAAGTAGTCTTCACCTTCCACAAAAAAATTTAAGGCACTTCATACCCACTTTAAAACTTGGACATTTTTAAGTAAATGCTATGAAGTGTTTCAAGGTTAAGAACCCAGAGGTTTCATAGTTGCAAACTCACGTGTCAGGTCAGGCACATACCCCTGTCAAAATGATACATAGACCAGCATAATTTGAAAATCTAGCTTTAGGTGGCTTACTGCTGGTAAATTCAGGTGTATGAATAGAAACAGTTGCAAGATTAAAGCTTTAGTTACCTAGGTTTAAGCAGCCACAAGTCTGTACATTTTAACCCTCTCAGTTCTGCAGGGACCTTGGTAGAGGGACAAAAGCATATCCTCGCTTCCAAGTCGCATAGACTTGGCCTTACCTACTGATGTGAAGGGAAGCACTTGTTTTAAAGAGGTATTAGGCTCCTTTAAAGGGAGCTTTATCAAATTTTTGAATATCCATTACCTAGACTGACTGACCTGTTCTGTAGTCCAGTAGAGTCCTCTTTAAGTCCAAAGAAAATGGCACCTACAATCAGTCCCAGAAAAGCTGTAACACACACCTAAATGGGAAAAAGAGAAAAGAGGAGGGAAAGTATCATTATCATTGCTTCATTATCATTTCCTGACTGCCAGGATGAGGAAGACAGTTTATTTTCATGCTCTACAGTGTGTAATTACTGGGGTCTATCAGACATCTTATTCATGGGATTGTTTTTAACAAGATGCTGTGACAGGGCTGCAGATGTGCTGGTATTTGCAGTCTGTAACTATTTAAATAGTAGAGATAACAGATCCCTCAAGGATGTCAATTAAAAGACTAAAGTGTGTGCATCACACGCTTTAAATGCTAAATGCAAATGACAAAAAGCTCAGGAAAACTGATGGTATCAGGCAGTTCTGTCATTTTTAAACCCGAGCAATGCATGAGTCTTAACACCATAAACAACTTGATCCATGGTACCCTCTCGCTAAGATCCTGCCGAAAGGAGCAAATGTCAGGGATAATTCAGCTCCTAAGCCAGTTGCAGTGGAAAGCAGGGATCATTTCAAGACCAATTTGGAGCAGATTAATGAAAAAAAGGCTTAATGAGCCCTGTACCCCTGAAAGAATGCTGGACAAATCCATCCCTAATTAGAGTGGGGAGATAAAAAAGATTGTGAGAAACAAGTCAGGACCATTAACCTCGGGCTATTAAGGAGGTTCTTGAGAGCCTAATTCTTGTCACAAGGTCAAGCTTTTACAAAGCAATTATTAAGGATCTCTATAGTATCAACATACAGGCACACACACGTACTCAAAGCCTTTTAACCTCAGGGATTCTGGACTCGTTTACCTCCACACCAACCATTTATTCACTCATTATATAAACCATGATGAAGATAATTTATACCCCTGGACACAGGCTAATTTTTCAATTGGCTTCTCTAGAACTGCTGAGAATTGCAGTGGGAGTTTTGGTGGTGCTGTGACGGCAGAGTTTGGTCCATGAATTAGGGGATTCCCGAGGATTAGTCACTCTGCAGAGACCAGCCATACATTCTTTATTTTTGAAGGCAATGTGCAGCTTTGAAGGAGTCAACACTTTCGGTGTTGATCCTTCTGAAAAAGCAGCACTAACAGAGCCTGGTGTCTGTCTTCCATGGTGGGTGTTAGACCCCTTTGTGGGCTTCATGACACCTCATCCAGATGACATCATCACCAATATGAACAGCCAAATGACCAAATAGCACACACATTATGAGACTGTGAAAATATTTTTGCACTTGAGCCAACTGCCAGCACTTCATTTTGTGCTGAAGTTTAATTAAGTATTCAAATGCAGTCTGTTAACTTTTCCTAACAGGGGAGAGGATTTGAGGCCAAACCCCACAGTGCTGAGCCTGGACAATTAGAGTCAAATTTGAAGAATGTTCTTGAGAAAATGTGTGAAACTGCTTGGGACCTAATGTGCTTCTGGCTGGGAGCAGCAGAATGCCCTGCTGGGAAGGGTCTTGCCTCCCAAAGTCTTTCACTAGTCCAAACTTAATTACTGAACAGTCCAAAATTTGGGAGCATTCAGGACACCTTCTATCCCCAGATTCCTAGATCTTGAGCACTCTTTCTTCAGATGTTTACTGCAGTCAAAATATCAAGAGGCAAAACCATCCCAATGATTTGCCTGATAATCCAGGAGCTGAATAAATAAATTCAATGTATATGACAAAATTATGGATACAAAGAGCCTTACCTGAGCTATGGAAGCCTGAGGGTTTCCTATGAGATTTTTAAATGTGCGCCTGGACACCCATTTCAGCTGGTGGAGGAAGGAATTGGCATATGTGATTTGCCGGAAAATTCCTTTGGTTTTCATTTTATTTCCTGAAGAAACGCTCTCTAAATATGCTTTTGTTTCTCGGTAGTAGGCAGAGTTGGAGTATTTTTCTGCTAACTGTTCAGCCACTGTTTTATCATATTCAGAGTGTTCTTCGGTGCTCTCTGCTGAAAAGATTAAAAAACCAGAAGAATTAATATGCACATGTAGTTCCAGTGATTCACTGCACTCAGTCCCGTAGCAGGCAGTTCATAAGAGTCTGTATAAATAAGACCAAACCTCTGTGTTTGTCTGTGCAACCTGTCCCACAGGCAGCAGCCTCTCAGCACTCTGACCAGGCAAACCCCTGTCTGCCCAGAGAGTTTCAACCTGGCAGCAATATGGAATTTAATGAAAAAATTATTTTTACATCCCCTTTGCCCCCAAAAGTTTCTGTAAGTGATCCGTTTCACAGATCTGATTACATAATCCTGGACTTCCCAGATTTTTGATCCAGGTAATCCTGCATGTTTTTACTTTGGTCATAAATAAATTTCAGCTGGACCTCCTTTTTTTCTCAACTATAGTGCAGTGTGGGCTTTTCCAATGGCAGATATGATGTGTGTTGCCAGTTATAATATTTGCCAGACCTTGATCACAGCATTTTTGTAAAATGATGGCTGCTCCTTTGGTAAAGATATAGTGAAACTGTGTTTGGGCACACAGAGTATTCATTACTTCATTTGCCCTTTCACTCCTGGGAAAAGAGATAAGCTATTAGTGAGTGGCAGCAGAAATGGATGAGAAAGCATGCTCCATAAAATAGGTGAGAGCTGATTTGTTAGTTTGGGGATCATTTCTGCCTTAGCACAACTTCAGGGAAACATCCGGTGAGCAGTGGTACCCTATCTCTACCCCTTCCCACCCTGCTCAAAGGAAGGAAAACAGTAATTTCCTAATGGAAAAACTGTTCCATTAGGTAAAATATGCAAGTCATAACTGCATCAAATTATGTCCTTAACTGGAACAATTGTCTTGGTTTATTGTCTCTGGTTCCACAGGACTTCAGCTGCTTTGCCTTGAAGATGAAAGAAGCTCTTTCTCTGTGCTGAGGGTTAACAAAACAGTTTCTTAAATTCCCATTCCCACACATGTTAGGACAACTTGACTCAGCTCTGGGTTTCATACCTGTGTTACTTTCATCAGCCTTGTTCATTGCCACGGCGGTAGAGTCTCCATTGATGACGTCCAGGAAAAAGTCTGCAGGGTTGTTGTAGGGCTCGCACTGGTAGCCTGTGATGACAGTGTTACGAGCCCTGAGTGGGGTTCTGTGACTGGCCAAGGGCTGTGCTTGGCTCTCAGGAGCACAGCCACACATCCTGCCCATGGAGCAGCCTGCACCAAGGGCGTGGCAGCCTTTGGAAAGTCCATGATTTCCTGAGGGATGAGCAGCACTGCTGGGCAGCACCGTCAGCAAAAGCGAGGTGACAGCTGGCAGCATGCTCTTCCCAGCCCTAGCCTGGGCTTTCTCTAATTAAGATGTACCCAGGAACAGCTCATCCAAATCCACATGTGGGTCAAGAGAGGAAACACCCAGGGAAATGCTCAGCCTGTTACAATGCTGGGCTTGCTTGGACACGCCGTGTCCAATTCTGGCCCAGAGCTACTGGCATTTTACTCAAGTTGGTGCAAACCAAAGGTTGGCGCTGCTGGAAGCTGAGCTCACCTATGGACTGGAAGTACTGGATGGCATGCTGGGCCGGCCCATGGTACAGCACTCTCCCTGCAGCCAGCAGTGTCAGGTTGTCAAACAGTCGGAATATGGAGTACCGAGGCTGATGGATGGAGAAGATGATTGTCTTTCCTTGTTTTGACATCCTGAATGTGAAGAATGACAGAGATGTCAGCTTTGAGAATTGATTCAGTGTTTAGAATTTGAGAATAATGAGTTTGAAAGTTCAGTTAAGTCTTGATGAAGTCTGATTAAGTTGGTATGCCAGAGAAGGGAGAAGAAAGGGGAAAAAAGAAAATATTTGGGCCAAATTTACAGTGTCTGTGTGAGAAAAGAATTCTCACTTTGGAGAGAGAGAATTAACAGGTTTTTTCCTACCCTCTTTGCATCCTTGGCTCACTGGTAAATAATTAGATGTCTGAACTCCCTGTTTGCTCATTCTAATGTAATTCAAGTCAAATACAACTGAGGTACAGCAGAGTGGAGTGCTGAGAATTGGAAGATGTTTCCAAGGCCATCACCTTTTCAGTAGCAGTAGGACAGCATTAGCAGTGCTGGCATCAAGTCCTGTGGTTGGCTCATCCAAAAACAAGATGGCAGGATCCGTGATGAGCTCCATCCCAATATTGGTCCTTTTCCGTTCTCCTCCAGACACCCCGCGAGAGAACTGGGTGCCAACCTGATAGAAAACAAGAAACTTGTCTTGTTTGGCCCAAAGAGAAATCCTTGAGTGAACAGCATCCTACCCACTCGGCAGTGTTTGGGGAGAGTTGTAAGGAATTTTGGCCCTACATTCAGGAGCAGATGTAAATGTTATCTCACACACAGCCTGGTTCTTGATGTTAGTATTGCTGGAGGTCTTGTCTTTTTCTCCAATCACTGCCCTTCTCTTTCACCTTTCACCTTTCCCTTTCCTTTTCCCTTTCCCTGCAATGTAATACCATATGGCAGCATGAGCACAGTCTGTACAGATCTCCGTACAGAAATGTTATTAATTACTGTGTTACTGAAACAGCCTGTTGAAATTTACTTTTTTTTTAATTCTGCCATGATGAGCCATTTGATTAATTAATAAACCACTTACTACTGGATCATGGTTTAAGCACCTTGTTTGCAGGCCTTACCTTGGAATCTGCCACTTTGCTCAAACCCAGTTCCTTGATGATCTGATTCACTCGTTCATCTTTTTCCTGCTCCTTCACTGACTTTGGCAAGCGGAGTGCTGCTGAGAACTTCAGGTTTTCTCTTACAGTCAGGGTTCCCATCACTACATCATCCTTCATTAAAAAAAAAGGTAGATACTTGGTGGTTGCTCAGCAGTTTCTATTTATTCCTCTGAGAACTGCATCTACCTATGTTTTATGCTGTCCTTGCATGCAGAGGAACAGTAGCAGCAGCCAGAACATGCAGTAAG
Organism: Aphelocoma coerulescens; assembly: GCF_041296385.1. Taxonomy (NCBI): domain Eukaryota; kingdom Metazoa; phylum Chordata; class Aves; order Passeriformes; family Corvidae; genus Aphelocoma; species Aphelocoma coerulescens. Next base: position 15,091,530 of record NC_091017.1, read on the forward strand.
GTGCATCTTCAGTGCCTGTGTCATAGCAGAGAGTGGATTTCATGTATGTAATTGTATTTGCCTTAATTCATAAAGCAATGCCATATAGGAACAGCCTCCACCATGCATGATATCAAAATGCATAAAGAGCAAAGTGCTAAAAACTATCCCTTATGAATTCTTACCTTATTCATTTTTTTGGAGGTGTCAAGGGAGAGACTGAAGGGCTGAAGGGGCCTAAGGAGTAACTACAGCTCAGGTCATTATCACAGTGTGTTTGTCAGTGCAGCCTCAGCCCACCACAGGTGACAGCAGGGAGAAAAGAGGGAAGGAGAAGAGAGGTTGGGTCCATGTGGGTTAGGATGAAGGTGTTCCCAACTTGTTTGTCAAAGGAGGAAGGAGGGGAGGTTTTTAGATACCATCTTCTTGTCTCTTGCAAAGAGAACCTGTCAATTGCAGGAAGTTGAGATTTACATGTGGTTTGAGAGACTGCCTTTCTGCAACATGCTGACTGCAATTTTAAGGAGTTTTCCTAGATTCTTGGGTCAAGGCAAGGTATTTGCAACACAGCAGCAACTTCTTCCAGTAGAATCCACAGTGATAAAAATTACTTACCTGTACTACATACCCAGAGGTACATTTAAAGTTGGCAGGCTGAGGAGCTCCATTGATCAAAATGTCACCATAGAGCCCATTGGGATCCTTCCTTGCAGCCAAAATGTCAAGCAGCCTAAAGGGAAGGTTGGTTACTTTGTCAGATGAACATGCAGGAGGCAAAGCTCTCTGAACCATAAACCCAGCTCACAGAACGAAGAGCTACCTAAAAGAGTATCACATTAAATGTTTGCAATTTAGAAAACCCCCAGCAACTTCCAAGGACTGAGTTTCTTTTGTCCTGGTTTCCTAAGGAAATGAGATCTGTGCAGTTTTGTGTCCATTTTTTCAATCACTTGATTTTAAGCTAGAATGGTGTGTAAGGAGCAAGCGTCAGCAAAGTGTGGACTAAAACTGAATTTCACATTTCTCATACAAACTGATTGCCTTTTTTGAATTCAAGTATTTCTCGGAAAACTGAGGTTTGCACAGACCTAAACAAAAACTCTTTCTCTGAAAGAGAAGTGCATTATGCTAGAAGTGTGCAGTTTCATTTCCCCCTTGGTGTAATTTCTGTGAAGGGCAAAGGGGGCACTTACGAAGATTTACCACTGCCAGTGGGTCCCAAAATTGCATTCAGTCCTGGTTTCATGATGCCACTGTAAGACAAAACAGATAGGTTTTACAAAATAATTAGGGTGGGGTTATTTCTTTGCCTGTTTCAACTGGTAGGCCAGTGTAACTTACCTGTACTACTGCTTTCTGCATCCCATTAATTTTGGAATTAATGAAGATGCCTAATCACAAGCAATATTTATGATCAGATTTCACCTTAACTTTTATTCCTAAGCACAGAAACATGACTAAAATGTAGCAAAATCTGTACATATATTTTTACCCCATGGATCTCTACAAGAGAAGCATGCACTTGCTTTAGCCATATTCTGTTCTCTCAACAGAGAGAATAATGGTCCCTGTAGACAGAATAAACTAGGGATTTGTCTGTACTTAAAATGCAGTTGATAGTTTCTCTGTATCTGGCATTAAAGCCCCATGAAACTCAAAAGCCAGATGGAAAAAGTCACAAATGACCCATGTGAGTCAACTGAGGTACCACAACACATGGCTTTTGAGGAAAGCAACAAAGCCTTTAAGAGCTCATGTTTAGCAGGTGTGGAAATTCCCTGGGCAAAGAGCAGGACAGACAGAGTTACACAAAAGGGTGAATATTTATGATAGAAACTGGAGTTGGAGAGCTGAAAGTCACGGATGATTTGGAATGGCATATTGTATGAGCAGTTGCCACTGAATTTAACTACTGAACTGTGAATGGGCAAACTTTTTTCACTGATTATTTGAACAAAGGCCATAATGACATGACTGCTTTACTGCAGTAGTGCTCACTGTTGGGGAAAAAACACCAAAAGAACTCAACAAAAAAATGCCAAAAACCCAGAAACCTTTACATCTCTTCAGAGTTAACCTAACCCTCATATACATTAATGTCTTAAACATTTTAAGTTAAACCCCCATAAAAAATTAACCTTTCCCAAGGCCACCTGAGGGAAGGAGACACAAGTGTGGGGGACAGGCTGTTGGTATCTCAGCTAAACACCCTGGCACAGTGGGAGGATTGCCAGGTAGTGTAGAGCGAGCAGAGCTGGCTGGTGTGCCTCGTGCTGATAGCAACCAGGAGGGCTGTACCCCCAGGGCCGGGGGAAGTGAGCTCTCTGATGTACAGGCTCAGCCCAGTGACTGAAGGCCTGGGTTTAAGCACAGCTGGCAGCAAACACGAGGCAACCACACACACAAATAATTCTTCTAAATCTCGATCTGCATATTGTGCTGAATGGCTCAGTGACATGAGTGAAGTCAACTCTCTGGACAGAAATAAAACCTAATGTATTCTAGAGAGATGTTTAAATACGTACTTGACATCTCTCAAAACTTCTTTATCAGTGGTTTTTTGGAAACACAGGAACCCAGTCTTTGTCTTCACACGGTAGCAGATGTTGTGGAAGGTGAGCATGCTTCCTGCCTTGCCAGCAAAGTCTGGAGAGGACTGCCTTCTGCTGGGAATGCCATTTGTACTGGAGTCTGACATCTGAATGCATAGGTGTGGCTGGCCTTCTGCCATCTTTCCTCTGGAAGTAAAAAACAGGAAAGGGAAGATTTGATTAGGTATGAAGAGGAAAGATGTGTCTTCTGGGCCCGGTGTTCAGCACTGGGCCTATGGTGGGCCTGGAAGATGCCCATCTAGGAGTCTCTCTTTTGGATAGGAACATTGGGTCCTGTGGGCTCAGACCTGGAGATGTCACGAAGCTGATGAGGAGATGGGTCTGCCAGGGTTAGGGAGGTAGAAGACTTTCCCTCCACCCTGATGGTCTTTTGGGGTGGGCTGACCTTGGGTGGCCACAGCTGCCCACCCAGCCACCCTCTGAGGTGAATATCTACTCTGGAACCTGGACCTCCTTCTCTGGGGTTTGTAGAGCTGTTTCTCTCACATTTTCTCACTTCTCTCTCACAGCTGCTGAACAACACCTTTTGCCCTTTCTTACACGGGTTTCTAGAGAGGCTCTACCAGCATCACTGACACGCTCAGCTTTGCCACACCAGCTGGAGGTGGCTGTGTCTGCCACCTCAGGTGGCACAACCCCACAACCCTCACAACCCCAGGATCTTTCCCACAGAATCCTCCCCCTCCAAATACCCCTCAGCAGAAGCACCTGGCCACAGGCAGCAACCCTCACAACCCCAGGATCTTTCCCACAGAATCCTCCCCCTCCAAATACCCCTCAGCAGAAGCACCTGGCCACAGGCAGCAACTAAATAATTTTGCCAAGGATATAGCAACAAGGAAACTGATATGGTTGCCAAGGAATTCTCTTCCTTGGGTTTGATTTCCGTGTGAAAACCAGAAATTAGTTGTGGAATAATTAAAGTTGCCTCACCTCCCTCGTCAGCCAGGGTCCTGCCTGTGAGCTATCCACCTGCACAGTGGAGCATCCCTGGCTGTCCCTTTGCATGCAGACCTTTGTCCCCTTCGTGCTCCCTTAAGGGTCTGGGTGAGAGGTAGGATCTGGCCTCACTTTATATACCACGTTGACTCATTAGAGTGTAATCACTTTAATTATCACTACAGGAGATGTTAACAATGAAATAGTTCATGGGAGTCGAGAGGGCAGATGAGCAGCTGGGAGCTCTGGGGTGACTAGTCCCCCAACTCAGCACAGTTACACTGCTTACAGCAAGGAAGGAGGCAAATTATGAGACAGTTTCAGACATGCTGAATGAATTTGAGAGCCGTTAGTAAAAAGGAGCCTTGCAAAAAAAAAAAAGCACCATTTAATCTAACAGGCTCATACGGTCACATAAAAACCCAACCCCAAGCCCTTATCTTGTCAGTTTGCTAAGGCTGCTCGACAGACAGCTTGAGCTGTCCTTTGTGGCTATTGGCACAGTGAAGCCTCTGGAAGCTCTACGTTCAGCAACCAGCCTATCTGCACATAAAGGCTGGTTCATCTGTCTCCCAGGGATGCTATCCCAAATCTAGCCCAAGATTGCCCCTTCTGAGAAAGCTGCAGTCTTCTGTGCTGACTAAAAGAAAAGGTCTTAATGTTTTAGTAATCAGTAATCTTGGCCCAGTGCAAAGCAACTGTGTTTGAAATGTAATTACAATAGGTCTAGCTTTAATTTGAGCTAGAATGCATTATTAATAAGTTGAACATCAATCAAATGTGCAACATTTAAAATACAGAGGCCTTTTACTGATAAACTGCATACACTCTCACTTGTGCCAGAGAAGATTTACCTACCTGGAGGAGGACAGGTAATTTTATAAGGCTATTTTTCCTGTAGTTTCTGGGCTAATCTGTCTGGACATCAATCACTGCCTTTTGAAAGGATGCTTTGGTAACTCAGAGATGTGTATTCAGAACTGCAGTGGGAGTCTCACCAAGTGCTGAACAGCTGTTTGCTGAGCTGTTTGCCAAATACTCAACCACAGGGGCAACACCAAGGGTAGGCATTAGAAAATCCCTTGAGCTGTTGGATAACCAAGCAGCACAAGGTGAGTGCAGAAGTCAGGAGACAGTGTGACTCTGACCGTGATATATCACGACATATATAAGGTATTTGGATCAGTATTTTGCTTGATCGCATTTTTTTTCTCAGCTTAGTATTTCAGTATTGCTGATGCAACATTGCAAGCAAATGAGAAAAAAAAATGAGGTAGAGTTTGACCTCAGGCATTATCAACAGAATGGTTACATTTTTTGTTTGTTTCATTTGATTTTGTTGGGTTTTTTGTCTTTTTTTCCAAAGACTGGCATAAAAACCTAGCTCAACACTTGCACTGAAATTTCTGAAATGCTCTTTAGAGAACAACTTTTTTTTTTTTTTTTTAGGAATTAAAGAAATTCAGTCTTCCAGACTGAACTAGACAGGTAGACAGTAAGCAGAGAATCATAAACTGTTTTCACAAATAAAGGATGACACTGTTTCCACAGTGTCGTTCCTAAGAACAGACAGTCTGTCACAGTCAAATTTAATCTATCAACCAAGTTATGATGGGATTGTACACATCCTTGCAAAAATGTGTGTAGAAGCTATATAAATAAATCAGGTATGGGAAGAATTACATACACCCATAGCAAACAGTCTCTCAATGGCTATTTAATACAGTTGTCTGCAGGAAACTTCCAGTTCAGGAAGGCTTGATAGCCCAAATTGCCAGACAAAAACAATGTTCTTCGCTATTGTCCCTTGGGAAAGCATTAACTACTGGCAGCTGTGAGCAGAGCCTGGATTCAGGTCTCACTGGACCCCTGATGTAAGTTGCTAGAGCCCTTCCTGGCTGCAGGGTGCTTGTGCCACTTGCAGGGACGGGATAGGGTGCTGTAGGTGGAACGCCTGGAACATGGATTTACCTGTGTTCTGTTCCTTCCTTCAGAAAAACGTGTATTGGTGGGGACATGCCATTTATCAAAGTTAAAAAAAAAATCTACTTCAAAGGTTACATTAATACTGAAAATAGCATTTTACACTTTCAGAGCTGCTGGAATTTATTGCAGAAAGAAATTGCAGAATGCTCATTCGCTTAAAGCTGGAGTGGTTATTTCCACTGTATGAAACCTGTGTTGGCTGCTCTCTTCTCAAAGGGGCATAACCACTGCAAGGTCTCCACCACAGCACCTCCTTTGGCTGGCAGAATGACAGGGCTCTGGACATGCTGCTGGGAAGGGGCTTGGGGAAGTCCCAAGCCCCAGCTTCTGCCTCTGAGCAGGGCTGGCACCAAGACAAGATGGGGTCAGCCGTGGCATTGCGTGGGTGATCTGTGGAAGCCTCTGAGAGTGGCAATTTGGATCTCAGCTAACAGTGTGCTGGGAGAAGATGAAGTGCTAAGAGTAGAAATGATGCTCACATGCTAGAATTAGGCGTTTGATTTGCTTTGCTTTTTTGCATGCCTCTTTTTCACCGTGGAGTGAAGAGTTGTAGCGAGATAATCAGTTTGGTATTTTGAAAATCAACATTCCCTTTTCTGATCTAGCAATAAACTTCACCAGACAAATAGAGGCTCCTGCTCCTTCACAGCTAATGTAATTATCAGCTGTTTGCAATTGCTCCTTAAAAATGGAATCTTTAAAATATTGCAGATTTTAATTGTTTAAAAAAAATTAATTGAGATTAATGTGATATACAGCCATGAAACATTTTAAGTCCGAGCTTTTGCAGGACAAAGAAACAACCAAGATGAATGTTAATAGAATAAATTCCTATGCAATTTTTAAATGAAGTTTCTCAGATTTCATTGCCAACAGCTTACAAATATTTACTTTAGATCAGAAATGAGCAGGAGATTCAATAACATGTACTGCCTGCTGTATTCAGAAGTATTTGTTAACTTCAATAAAGTGTTTCATATCCTTATCATATCAACCCTGGCTATAACACACTTTGCATCAGCAAAATAAAAAATTTATAAACTCAGGAAATTTTGTAAATTTTGGTTTGCCAAATAGTTCTAAAATATTTTTATTGCCTCTGATTTCAGCATCATTTCAGCTCAAGCCTAATAGAAAATCCTTTTCTTCAGAGATATTTAGTCTCAGAAAATTTTGTCAGGAGATGAAGTATTGGATCTAGAGATTTAACCCTTCATTAATGGCAAAATGAAACTACTTTCTTAAAAACAACCAAGAAATCTCTTTGCCCACTGTTTCAATGCACATAAAATGAAAGTCTCAGTACAGTCACTTTCCTGAGTATTCTTCTGAGACTTGTAAAGTAGAAAGTCTCATTTTTCCTACACACACAGGGGCACTGAACAAAACCCTCAAACAACAACAAAATGTGCTACAAAGTTCAATTGATTCAAACCCACTTGAGCCTCAACAATACCATACCTGGAGTCTTTCAAACAGTTTCAGTAAAAGTAGTTGTGTGCCTTAAGATATATTGTCTATACAAAAAGCTAAGGAACATTTATTCCCGTCAGTCTTCCTGCAAAGCTTTTGGCACCGGAGGGATTTGCAGTTCAAGTAGAAAAAAATGTAATACTAAAAAACAATACTTTAGGAGGGGTAGTAAAATTACAGATAACAGAATTCAGAGGTGCATTTTTTAAAAATCCAGGCAGTTACTCAAAAGATTTTATCTCTGTAGAGAATAAACATTGAAGTTACTTAAGGAGAAAGAATTTTAGAGACAGAAGCAGCTTTCAGCAGAATTTTCTAAAGGAAGCTACCCCAAACCCTTTTTAGAAGCAGTCTTTTTTTTTCTGGATACTTGAACATGCCAGAGAAACCACAATTAAGTGTGTTATTATTTCTCCTATTTTTAATGGGGTAGAAAGTTAAGTCTCGCAACCTGCAAGCTGAGACAGTACTGTATGTGCATTTTGGACTTGGAATATATATATAATTTAAAGAAGTTGTAAGTATACCTTTTCTACTCCCCTTCTTTAGCCATTTCCAGGGATGTGGGCTGACCAGAGAATTTCTGTGGGGATGCAAAGGGGCCAGGACCATACATTCCTCTTTCTCAGGAACACGTGCGGGAAATTAAAAGCGTTTGAGTAAATAAGGATAATGCGATTCTGGCAGTCTATAAGTTAATTGGCATCCGATTTACTGGGGATTTGTAACCTACCTTCCATGAAAAGAGCCCTGTGTGTTAAGTGGGGACCGAGCAAGCAGCGCATGGTTCATGCATAGTGCGTGCAGGCATTTGCATGCACGTGGATGTGCATGAGGGAACACCGAGGATGGCAGCTCCTGAAAAATTTTCTCATTTTTCACCTTTTTACTTGTTTTAATTTAAGCCTTGAGCCCCCCTCCCAAGCATTTTATAAAGCACATTTTCATTGATTTCTTGCCTTCCCAACAAGATCCCTTAAAAAGCTAGGAGAAGGCAGGCGAGCATTTCGCTGTGATTTCCTTGGCTGTTGGAGAAAAACAGCTGCTGAATATAATTCCGCAGCAATGGCACGGTAAGCAATTCCTGGGCGAGGAAGCACGCCACTACACCGAGCTAAAGGTGCCTCAGTAAAAGGGCTGAACTGCTGCTACCGACTCACTCACCAGCAGCAGGTCCGGGTCAGCGCTGCAGAGCTGCTGAGGAGGTGCCAGAGGCGCTGGGAGGCATGCAGGATCCAGGGAAGGGAGGAGCAGGTGGTGTGCAGGAGCGCAGCGCCGACGGCTCGCTCACCTTGCGGGACAGGGCAGTGCCACCCGGATCATCACATCTGCTGCAGGACGAGCTGGCAGCTGGCTTCCCTGCGCTCCGTCACCCCGGGGAGTCTCCACCCTCTCTGTACGCTGGGGAAGCCACAGGGCTTTGTGGGGAGGGCAGGGCCAGGGCGAGCCACAGCCTTCACCTTTTCTCCTTTTAGCTGAACAAGTCGTAAGCTGCAAGGGCAGGACCTCGCCGGGAGCTGCCTCAACCCAACCATGCCAGTAGCGGTGACACTGAGTGAAGGAGAACATCACCTGCCCGAGGCTTGCAGCCATGGACAGGGCTGGCAAAGCTGGCAGGGTGGGATGAATGCCAGCATGGCATGTTAGAAAAGGCTCACCTGGCTGTGGTGTCTTCTCTCCCAGTGTCCTGGAAATGGGTATGTTTTCCTTCAGTTCCAAATACCTGCAAAAATGCAGAGGCTTTTCTGAGCCCATCAGAACAGGGTTTTCACAGGACAGTATGTGGGCATGTCATTGGTGCTGTGGAAGGAACCAAAGCTGAGGCAGCCGTTGTTACAAAAGGTAGGAGCGCTGGTCCCCAGCTGAGGTTACTGGGCAGCATCAGCCACAGCTTTCCAGGAGCTGTGCTAACACTGGGTGCAGGATCACTGATGGGCATGCCACCTCTCATATGTGCTCTCTGATAGAGTTTTGCTTTCCAGGACAGTTGTAGCTTCCAATAACCCCAAAGATGAGGTTGAGCAAACTTTGGGGGATGCTGAAGGAACTCATTCAGTTCTGTTGGCGCCATCCCACGTGATGGCTCTGCCAGAGCTTTGACAAATGCACGAGGCCATGGAGTCACAATCTTTCTCCTTGGCAGATGACTCAGAAGAGTACACATTATGGATAGTTTCCAGTTAAAATAATGATTTTTATCCTCTCTTTTTCCTAGCAAGACTTACCACTAATTATTAAACACCAAGGCTGCCTGTAAGAGCTCTCCTGTAACGAACACCACAGGGCCAGATTTTTTAGGTGGCTATAACTTGGGATAGGTAAGTATATCATTGTTCATGAACCATGCTCCTGAGACCTTGTTCTTTCCTTTAGCAATTATTTTATAATAATTAACCCTCTACTGTATTTATATGAGCCTTTTAAGCATGCCAGCAGCTAGTAAAAATCATTTCATAGTCCCAGTGGCATTTGAGAAGATGCACATGTGACCAAATAGGTGCAGAAATACTGTTATCTCATTCAGGGAGCACATCTGCAGCCTGGGCCGGAAACCTCAGCAAACAATTTGCAGTATCCGATCTGGGCTATTCCCAGGCAGCTTGAATGCAGGACTCAAAGGTGTTCTACATAAGTTACTATACTGGGAGGATTTGTTGACTCCCTTGGAGGCAGAGGCCCTGCAGAGAGACCTTGACAAGCTGGAGGGCTGGGAAATCACCAACCACATGAAGTTTAAACAAAGACAAGTGCTGTATTTTTCACCTGGGATGGGGGCAACCCTGGATGTACAGACAGACTGGGGAATGAGAGGCTGGAGAGCAGCGCTGTGCAAAGGGACCTGGGGGTCCTGGCTGATGGAAAGTTGAATGTGAGCCAGCGGTGCCCTGGCAGCCAGGAGGGCCAGCTGTGTGCTGGGGGCATCAGGCACAGCATCGACAGCTGGGCAAGGGAGGGGACTGTCCTGCTCTGCTCTGCACTGGGGCAGCCTCACCTCCAGTGCTGGGAGCAGTTTTGGGCGCCACAATATAAAAAAGACATTAAGCCATTAGAGAGAGTCCAAAGGAGGGCCACAAAGATGGGAAATGTTCTAGAGGGGCAGCTATACCAGGAGTGGCTGAGGTTATTTGGCTTGTTCAGCCTGGAGAAGAAGAGAGTGAGGGGAGACCTCACTGCAGTTACAGCTTCCTTGTGAGGGGAAGAGAAGGGGCAGGCACTGAAATCTTCTTTGTGGAGACACTGACAGGACCCCAAGAATGGCCCGAAGTTGTGTCAGGGGAGGTTTAGGTTGGATATTAGAAGAAAGTTTCTTCACCCAGAGGGTGGCTGGGCACTGGAGCACGCTCCCCAGGGAAGTGGTCACAGCTCCAAGCCTGACAAGAGTTCAAGAAGATTCTGGACAATACTCTTAGGTATATGGTGTGGTTCTTGTGACTGTCCTATGCCAGGCCAGGAGTTGGACTTTATGATCCTTCTTGGGTCTCTTCCAACTCAGTATATTCCTCTATGAGTTAGGAAAAAACAGAGCACTTGCACAAGAGAGGTGCTGTTGCTCTCAGCATGACTGGTGCTCATGCTTAAACCAACCAACCAACAACAAAAGAAGATGAAAAACTGTGGTTATTTTGTTTGCACAGATATTTGCTCTACTGTTAAGAGCCAATATGATTTGGGGCTTTTTTGGGATACTGTGAGCACAGGTATCCTTGTGATCGTTTCTGAGTGCATCAATTCACAGTTGTTCCTGTCTTCAGGCATGGAGCAGACTGTCTGAAGGAAAGCCCCAGCTGACACTTGCATTAGAATCTGAAACACAGAGTGAAAGGAATTCAGCCTGTCTTTATGCAGTTTCAGCAACTGGCCAGGAGCAATTTAATTTCACTGGGAAGTTTTTTCTCTTAGACACATGTGTAAGTGAGTCTGAAGGGACTGTGTTATCAACTCTGATAGCTGCTGAGATGCTTAATGGTCTTGTATAAGGATAATACAGAACCATTCATATTCAACTTAGTAATAAAAGAAATGCAGTGTAGGAACACGATTCCTCAGAGATAAGGTTACAGATTTCAGTAGGGAGAGAGAGGGCACACTCTGGTGTCTCATTGGCTTTGCTGCTGCAGCGCTCCCAAGGAGATCAGGTGGACCCAGGGTTCATGTACTGCTGCAGGGCTCAAAACCTGTGCCCTCAGGAGTGCAAAACTCAGTAATAAATTCTACCCTCATAAATTTTTTTCTATCTTACTGTCTCCAAGGCCATGCTTACCCCAGGTGCTTATTTGTCAGATAAGAATGCATGACAAGTGTCCATAAATTTTTCCTCATCTGTCTTTGGGCAAACCTGTGGTGTATTGCAGGATTACTTAATGTTAGTAACCAATTGAACATGGAGTTCAACCTTTCACACTTGTGTTTTGTGCTTGGTCAGATGTGAGGCACACCCACAACATGCAGCTGACCTTTAGTCAGCTCCCAACACATAAACCCCGAGATGTTACACACACCATAAGTGAGGTATCCCCTTATCAGACAATGCTTCCAAGCAGCTTCCATGTGCTGTTTAAATATTAAATCTGGCAGAAGGTCACCACCAGCTGTCCATTAACCAAAACAAAAGGTGGAATCTGTGCAGCAACCACACCAGCCAAGGAGAGGTACTGGGCTGTGACCCTTCCTTGTTTAGAGTTGAATGAGGCTCTGCACTTTCACCTCAGCACTGGAAGGCAATGTTGAAAAACATAATAAAAATTTATTACAGGGAGGAGAAGAAAACACATTTTGTATGAGTAATTGCTACTGAAAGACTTGAGGTGATGAACCTCAAGGAAGGGATGTAGAGGTTGAATCTAACATTGCTCAATATGATGCTCACCGGGAATTCTCCTGCGCTGCAGATCAGGCTGGCATGGAACAGTGCAGTACTTCCAGCTTGGTGTCAAACCTCTCAGGGATCATTTGGTCTGCCTCATTTGCCCTGGAAATAACACGATGAACCTTTCCCCTGTAAGGCTTAACATTCCCATATCAAATGACTTCGACTGTGCCCGAGAAAAGTACCAGTAAAATCACTGTGATGTTAACATCACACATTTTACTTGAGTGGGAGGTTTCCTACCAGGTTTTCTGGTGCTCAGAGTGAGCTGCATTTCACTGATATGTTCCAGCCTCCTGAATTTAGGCTTAGAGCTATAAGCCTTCACAACCCTGCTTTGTCTTACAGGTGTTTTGACTCTACCTTGCTTTTCAGGCCAAAGCCTGGCTTACTTGAGAATTAACATACCTAGGAAATATCTAAGAGCTCTGTTTCCTCTCTGTGAACACAACAGCTCCTTAAGCTGCTAACACCTTTCCATATCTGCAGTTGTTTTCCTTCCCAGCTCTCTGATTTCTTTGAGACAACAAGTCCCAGAGAGGGAGTCGAAGCACCCCTGTGGCAAGTACTGCATCCTCTGTGAAATGTCCTAAACACAAACAATGGGCAAGGACAACTAGATAGGTACCCTCAGAGACCCTCCATTCATGGCTGTTCTAATATGTACCAGCGACTGAGGTGTTTCCTTCTCTCTGCTAAATTGCTGTGATCTTGTGCCAGAGCAGAAATGTCCTGTCATGGGGGAATTTCCTGTGGACAAACGGCAGCAGCAGCAGGGCAGTGCTGAAGGACTGTTCCTCTTTCGTGTGCTGGACTGTGAAGCACAGAAGCAAGTGGAGCTCTCAGCATCCTTCTTCCCTGGTGCCCTCTAGTGACTGACATTCTGCTCTCCCGGCTCACGCTGCACAGATTCCTGAAACACTAAGCTGCTTAGGGGCCAGGCCCGGGGGAAGAATAGAAATAGTACCGAGTTTGTCCATTAGCAACAGTGTGGGATGTGAAACTTGGTGGTAAAGAAGTGAGGGCTTCGGTGGGTCGATGCCGCGTTTGTCCCTGCTGGGTCCCTCGTGGGCCGCTTGGGCAGCGCTCTGCCAGCGCCCACGCGAGCACAGTCTCACCTTGGCAGGGGGGTGCGAACAGCCGCTCACACCCCCAGTGTGTGCAGAGAGACAGAGAGGCGAGAGGGGTTCTCTGTGTGCAGTTCCGAGGCGTTTAATGGCAACTCCCCCAAGGGAACAGAGGCAACAACCGACAGTCCGTGCCCGCTTTATCCCAAAAACGCCCAAAGGCGGGCAGAGCATCCAAAACCAATAGTCTGAGGGCTAGGGGGCAGAGGCAAGGCTGAATATTATAACAGGGGCCAATGGGAAAAGGGATGGGAGGGGGAGAGGGCCAGTGACCAGCAGCATGTAGACAAAGGGAGAACTTTCTAGCACCGTGTTGTAAGGAGAGACCACTTCTAAGGCAACTTGAGGGATGTAAAGTGGACTTTGCCACCGCAACATGGTGGTCTGGTTTACTTCCCTGTACTCCATGCAGGCAGCACCACCACTCCTCTGCCGCAAAAATGGAATAACAGCAAAAGATCTTATTGGAAACGTAGAGAACCACCCTGGAACCACCTTGCTGTTTCAGGAGGGGCTTGCATTAGTTGTGCTTTTGCCACCATCCACTAGATCAACACTCACACTGCGTTAGCCTTGAAGAGAGAAGAGTTTCAGAGAGTGCCTGATCTGATGCTCAGGGTCATGCCTCACTGCATCATCTCATGTCCCTGTGGAATCAGTGCAGAGCTGGGGATGTTTAGTCTGGAAAAAAGGAGAGACCTTATTCTCTACAACTACCTGAAAGGAGTTTGTAGAGAGGTTGGGATCAGCCTCTTCTCCCAGGTAAACAAATGATAGGATGAGAGGAAATGAGAAGAAATTTCCTCAAGTTGTGCCAGGGGAGTTTTAGGTTGGATATTAGGAGAAATTTTGTCATGGAAAGGGTGGTCAGGCATTGGAACAGGCTGCCCAGGGAAGTGGTGGAATCACCAGCCCTGGGAGTGTTAACAAAATGTGTAGATGTGGCACCTGGGGATGTGGTTTAGTGGTGAACATGGCAGTGTTAGGTTGATAGCTGGACTCGATCTTGGAGGTGTTTTCCAACTGTAATAGCGTGCTTTGTGGGACGGGCTGTCTCCCATTTCTGGGAGTTCCTCAGACTGTTTGGAAACACCCCCCAGACTTAATTTCTGCCTCTGGAGGCAGTAGGAGCATCCCTTCTCTGAACTGTGCTTGGAGCCCAAATAGCTCAGGGCTTTAAATATCCTGAAGTGGAACATCCATTGCCTGTAATTAGCATACCACGTCCAGGAGCTGGAATCACCTGAAACAGGAGAAACCCAAGTGTCCCTAACCCAAGAGGATAACAAGAGGAGGAGGTCTGCTGGCAAGAGCATCTTGTACCTCAATGGCAGAGCAGCCAGAACCATGATTTGGAGCTGGAGCTGGAAGATGCAGGAGTTGAAATCACTTGGAGCATCAAATACCTTGAGTTGTAAGCAGCTGGAGCATCCATCAGCCAGAACTGTGAGAACCAGAAGCATCTCTAATCCAAAGTGTCCAGTAGCTGAAGTGCCTATCAGCTGGAACCAGGGTGTCTTTCACCCAAGAGCCACATGGGCTGTCCCCTACAGGGAGCCCTTCCCAGCAAGGAGCCTGGCCTCTTCCTTTGGGGATTAAATACATGTCACACGCTCCTCACTGTGTGGAGGGTCACTCTCAGTCCCATTCCTGACAGCAAAGTGAGATGAGGGTGACCCTGGCTCTTCTGGGCAGCCATGCTCTGAGGGACCGCAGGTTGTGGGTGCAGGTGAGGAAGCAGCACAAGGCAGTGGTGCCCCCTCTGTACCTAAAAAAAGGAGAGACACTAGTCAGTCAGAGCTCTGGGGAGCACACCCCAGAGACCCTCAGGAGATGCCTGTTCCCCTCCCCATCCAGAAGAGTCACATCTCTCTCAGAAGGGCAGCCCAGGAAGGGCATCTTGCTTAAATCCCCCTGCTAAGCAGGGTGCATTTCACCCCCACTGTGTGCACAGGGACTGTACCCACAAACACTGGGCTGTCCCCAGCACTACACAGAACTGCTGGCAACGGGGTGCAGCTGGGCCAGACCCCAACAGCTCTTGGTTCACCTTCCCTGAACTCCCTTCCCAGCTCCCAGCCCCCCAAATGTGAGGCACAGACCTCGTGGGTGGGGCTTCGGTCTGGGGGGCTGTGGCACTGAGACCCTTATGGCATTGTTTGCCTCCACATGTATTCATGCAGAGGCAGCAGGAGCAGACCCAACCCAGCCAGCCATGGTTATCCTGGGCTTTTCCCACCCTGGCCAGCAGCGAGAGACCACCTTGACAGCATGCTGGGTGTGGGGCTGTTTGGTCATCACTTCAGGCACTCACCGGGCATTGCCTGCAGCTCCTGTGTCCCCTGACACTCCTTGGATGAGGTAGGCACTTGTGCCTCTCGCCCAGGCTTGGGGCTGGCTGCTCCTAGCTCCTGGCTGCTCCTGGCTCCCTGCTACACCTTCACAGCACTGCCTGTGCAAACAAGAGCCCCGTGAGAACACAAGGGCAGAGCTGGGTCAGGAAGGACCTGTCTCAGCACCAGCAAGGAAAACGATCACCACAACGATCCTGGCCTCGAGGGAAGCATCATAAGGAAACCACAATGATCCTGGCCCCAGCAAGCTGGCAGTGGCCTGAGGGAAGGTGGAGAAGAACAATGCAGGACCCCTCGAGTCGGAAGGGAAGGCTTAACATTGCTGCCAGAAACGCCTCAGGACCAGGAAAATATCTCTGTTCGGACCATCCCTCGTCCTTGAGCAGCCGGGGCACGGGGACGGCTGCCAGCTCAGGGCTGACGCCGACCGGGAATTCCTGGTACCGAGGTGCCTCGCCTGGGGGTGCTGCGGGCACGTCCATGTCCCTTTTTGTCCCTGGGACATGTGGTCCATCCCAGTGGCGCTCAGCCCGAGAGCCCCGGTGCTCCTGGGGAAGGACAGATGAGGAAGTGCCGAGTCTTGGCACGCGGCGCTGGAACAGCCTGCAGGGATCTCACAGGAGAAACGGGATCCCTGCGGGAAACCCAAGTGTGCGCCAGAAGGGTGGAACATCGGGAGTGACTGGTTGGGCCGTGCGACAGCCAGGGACTGTCCGCGCAGGGACCGGGATACGGGCGGGTGCAGCTCTGGGTTTGTACGGCTCTGTGATGTGGATCACCTGCGACGAGAGGCTTTTCCTGCCTGCCTGCTACTGGCAGCAGTTTGGCAAGGGTCGTGCTGGTAGCACCTCAAATAATGCATATAGCTATGCCTACAGGTAAGTGATCATGAGTACGTACTTGATTTAGTAGTGGCCATTCGTAGTAACTTTTAATAAAGAAATTCACAGAAACAAAACCTCCACGTCCTTATGTCTGCTCAGCAGCCTCCTGGCTGCTTCTGGCTCACTGTAGAGGACCCAAGTCCCTACGGGGATCATGGCTTTAGTCCCTGGTCCCAATGGACCAACCCCTGCATGCGCTGGAGGAGAAAGAGACCTGAACAGGAGACTCCATGATCAAGGATGGGCCTAGGAGTGGAAGGATGTTAGCAGGAATGACTGTCAGGGAAGCCCAAAACAACCTCCTGTGGGAGGAGAGATGGAGGTAGAGGGCCTGCAGCTGTCCCTGGAAAGAGAGGACCTCAGCATGCCTGGCCATGTGGCTTTGAAACCCTTGATCCTGGGTGCTCCCAGCTCATCCATGAGCTCCTGCAGCAGCAGGGCTGCTGCTGAACTGGCCACCTCAAACCAGGCAGCTGCCTGTGTTGTGGGCTGGGTCTGAGCCCAACCCTGCTCTGTGCTTGTCAGGATGCAAGTGACAGGGATTTAGTACAAGCAGCCAGGAGGGAGAAGAGATGACCCAGCATGCCCGTGGCCACCCGTGACATCTGTCCCCACAGCAGGGACACTGTCAGCTCCCAGCTCCGGCTGCCACCACAGCACAGCCGCTTTCTCCTGCTTCTCTGTGCACAGGTTTATGTGTATGAACACACCCATACGCGCAGTCAGCAGCGGCACAGCCTCACCCCAGCACACCGGGGGCAACTGCAACGGGAGTTGTGATAGTGCAAACAGGGGAATGGAAGAAGTATTTTTTAATAAATCCCGCTCCTGTCCTGAAGGTGCCAGCACAGAAGCACAGACATGACAGAGCCTCCGGGCCCCCTGCAGCCCACTCTGGGCAAAACCCACCTTTTTCTCTTCAAAGCAATAAGCCTTAAGCCAATCTGAGCCAGAGCAACCCCAGTCCCAGACTTACCTTGTCCCTGTTTGTCACCATGGCAGGCAATGGATAAACCCTTGCACTCCTAAGTCCCAGCTCTTCCACCACAGCATATTACACCTAACATCCACAGCTGCAGGGGTCTGACCCACAGAGAAGCAGCTCCCCTGTGATGGTCTCTTGACAGTGTTTGTGTGGGGAAAGCAGAATGGGACTGGGAATCCCACAGCATCACCATCACTCCCCACTTGTGTCTTGGTGCTGGGGACAGTCCAGGTAGCAGTAGGGATGGGATCACTTCTCTTGGGCCTCTCTGAGCAGCAGGCAATGCTGTCACCAGCTCTGCCCATTAGCAGTGTCCACAGAGAAGTTGTTCCCATAACAGATTTGGCTTTTGTTTTATTTTCTCCTCACTGAATTTTGTGGTCTGGACTCATTCCAGTGTGGGTGTGCAAGAGAAAACCTTTATCTGACAACCTCATCATGGCTCTGACCACACAGCCTAGAAAAGTACAGCACTGATTCTGGTGCCGCAGAAGGACACGGAGACATAAATAACAACACACGGGCAGGAAGACAGGCAGTGCTTTTATTGCTGGCGTTACCCAGGGAAGAGGGGATGAGGCACAGTGAAGGCAAACTCCTCATGGTGCGTTTCCCAACATCCAGGGCAGCAGCATCTCCTGCCTGCAGTGGCTCCACAGGGTGCACTGAAGATGGCAGCATCTGCAACGGGACAGGAGAGGAGGGTCACCCTTTCCTCAGCCATTTCTGCTCCATCACTGCAGCAACCCTGTGTCTGGAGTCAGGTGTCAGTGGAAAGGGAGGCCGTGGGAAGGCACTGGGTGCTGTGCAGCAGTGAGGTAAGGCAGCACCAGCAGCCCCAGCTTACCAGAATATGCCCTGCTCCTTCCTCCGGTTGATGTCTCTCTTCAGCTGGCAGAGTGAACATGAGGTGCACCAGAAGACAGCGCAACAGTCTCCCAGGATGGAGCCCTATGGAGCAAGGGACATTGCATGAGTAACCCCTTCCCACACCAACCTTTAAGCCTTTCAGCCTTTCTATTTGCACCCCTGGGCAGCTCACCCAGGCCCTGCAGCACACTGTGGCTCATATTCAGCAAGGACTGGGATGAAGTGGTGTGTGGTGCGATTATCTTCAGCTCACAGTGGTGAGGCAGATGTGTCCCTGACTCCCGGCCTGCCAGGATGCCCATGCAACTCCCTGCCTCTGTCCTTCCCCTTGGGCACCCCTTTCTCCTTCCCTGAGCTGGGTCACTGACCGGGATGTTGTATTTGGTGCGGTACAGGGTCCTCATGGCCACGCTGGTCCCACACAGACAGCACTCATCCATGTCCCCAGCCACTTGGCAGTTCAGGCAGAGGAAGCAGAACATCCCACAAAGACCTATGGGACAGTGAGATGTGGGCTTGGCTGAGGGGTGCAAAGATGGAGGAAAGGGGGGAAAGCCAGCTGGTAGCTGTGGCTCTTGACATCAGGCAAGAGCTGCTCTGCCTCCAGTACCCATGGGAGTGGGGTTTGCAGCAGGGGTAATGCTGCAGAAGGAGCAGGGTAAAACACCAGGAACACATCATGAGCAACAGCAGGAATGAGGGGTATGTCTGTACTCACACACGCTACAGTCAGAGCAGCAGTCCAGCAGCCCTGTCTGCCACTCCCCCGGCTGTTGGGCAGCTGAAAACTGGGGTTGGACCGTGATCACGGTTTGAGAGGCCATTGCCAGCACAGGGTCAGGTCACTCCAGGCAGCTCGTGGTCTGAAGGAAAAGCCATCAGAGGAAGATGCTGCAGGTCTTTCTGAAGTGGGTGTCGTGCTGCTGCATTCAAAGAGAGAGCTCCCTGGGGAGTCCCCACTGTCAGGGTACTGCCACCCTCACCACAGAGGGGGGGCACAGCTCTGCCAGAAGCTGCCACTACCCCCTGAAGCAAAGGCCTCCCCAAAACCAGTCTCCCACCAAAGGCAGCAGCACATCATCCCTTGCCTATGCAAGTAAAATGCCTCTGTGAAAACAGAGGTCCTTCTGTTTCAGAGCTGCACTGCTTCAACATCTCGAACCTGTCTTCTCATCTCCAGGTCATCTTTCGCTATTGTCTGCATAAAATTATCTGTGTTTTGGGCTGATTTTTTTGTTTTATTTTTTTGTTTATGATCACAGTCTCCCAAAGCTACTACTGCTTGGTTCCAGCTTCCCCAAGCTCTCAGGAGTCACCTTAATCTTTGTTTCGTTCTGTGAGGATCTCAGCCTATTTGCTTCCTCCTCTCCCTTCCTTCTTCCCTTGCCTTTTTAGTGTGCTTCAAGGCAGTGGGTTTTCCTTGTCTCTTTCCATCACCCTAAGCCCTGTCACCAGTTCCTATCCCTCCTCTACTTGACTATCTGTGCCAATACCTCATCCCCCTCTTCCTCAGTCTCCTGGGGTCACCATGGCCTGTGGAGTTCCTCTCCATCCCATCCTTCCTCAGCGAGGGGCAGCATCCTCTGAGGGCAGGAAAGCTCCTGCTCCACAGCACCATCCCCAAAATCATCTGACCAATGTAACAACTCCACCTGCACCTCCATCAGGGGCCCCTTCCCTTCCTGCCACCCTTGCAAGGCACAGCACTAAACTCTGCCACTCTTGCTTTGGAGCTTTAATTAAAACAAAACAAAACTAAACTAAAAAAAATAAAAAATAAAAAAATAGAGGCTGCTCCCACAGAAGTCCCATGCAGACACACTCCCTGCCCTGTGCCCCAGCTCTGCACCACTTTGTTAAGCACTCAAAGAGGATTGTTTTCACACCAGAATTGCACATTTACACAAAGTTAAGTATTAAACAACACAAGAAATGTGGTGGAACAATTACTGTGCCCAGCACTCAGACGATGCCATTGAGCTCATTACCCACATTGGAGAGGCACCAGCTGTGGCACTACATTTGTACTGACTAATGCCAACAGGCGGCAAAGGGGTGGCTCCACCAGCAGCTCCTGGGGCTCCCCAGTATTTACAGACTGTCCCAGGCACAGCCTGTTGCTGTAGGGCCAACCCTGGTTCCTGGTGGTCCATCCTCCCAGGAAGAGGAAAAAGATGGTTGAATTATGGTGTAAGAGGGAAGAAAGCTGGTAAAAATCTCCACATGGTTCGCTCCTGACTTTTTGCAGCTTTCTGCAGGCAGTGGAAGCATGGCTGGGCTGGGCTGTCCCTGTCTGAGACACCTGTGAGTGCAGCAGGGGACACTGCACCCACTGTCCCTCTCCGAATGCCTCCTGGCCCTGCCCTGGCCAGCTGGCCCTGTTTGTTCATCCACGAGATGCCAGGTAATTCCCAGCACCTCTGCAGCCAATGTAACACCTCCTGGCATGCCAAAACAGCAGCCTCTTCAGGAAGCCTTAGCACATGATGATTTAAGAAGCAAGAGCCTGGAGAGGCAGGGGAGGAGACAGACCATGGACTCCCATGCAGGGACAGGGATGTCCAGCAGCAGGCAGGACCACAGGGACCACAGGGAGAAGTGTGCACAGGAGCAACAGCAGCAAGAGAAGTTTTAGGGGCAGGATCCTTCCAGTCAGACTTCCCCTTCTTCCCAATACGAGCACACCACATCCCCGCAAGGGTGGAGGCTGCAGTGCGGAGCCGGCAGCAGCCTGGAGAGCCTCTGCCACACACTCACCTCCCAATAGAGGCCCAGGCCCAGCACACCAAATACATCACAATTCTACAGTTCACAGCCCCATGGCACCACCAGCCAGGCTGGAATGACTGATGGGGACAAAAGGATCCCAAGGTGCGTGCAGCCACATTTCACTGACAACCCAGCTCATAAAGCAGCATCTATAGGCACATGCATATGTGCACAAATGAGCAATACAGAGCAAAAGCTGCTGTCCTCTACCTCTGTTCCACATCTGTCAAGATGCCATCAGCAGCACCCACCATGTAGAGTTAACCCTGAAGCAGTTTTCCAGGTAGAAAACCTTACCTTTGTTTCCAGCCCTTCCCCTCCCCAGCCTCACTGCTTCAGCCACGAGCAGTTTCTATACCACAACCAAAGCAAAGCCGTGCCATACCTCCTTTCCAAGCCGTCCTTGTCCCAGCAGATACATGTCCTTTTCCTGGTCCTTATGCCTTATATGTGCTCTGGTAAATGACCTCTGCTCCCTCTGACTAACAGAGCAAACTCCAGCTTAGGTGCAGCTTTGCACAATGACAACTTCCCTGCTGCCCGCCCTCGCCTTTCCCCACCCTGGCATCCTCCAGGCCCAGAGCCCCAGCGGGAGAGGTTTCCAGAGAAGGGCAGTTTGTTTTCAGGCTCCTGTGCTGCCCCCTAAGCCACGTGCTGCTGGAAGTGCAGCACCTTTCCTTCATCAAACCTGAGCATCCGCAAGAACTGCCTGTAGCTGCACTGGGTGACGCAGGGGCGGCCTCTCTTAGGATAAAAATGCCTTTTTCTGTATTGCCAGGCATTATCCACAGGACAGTCTGGGCCACCTGGGGTTTAAGCAGTTGGGAGTGCCACCACACCCACCCACCCCACAGCATGGGCAGAGCCACCACCTGCCCTTCAGAAGTTTTGTAGTGAAGGTGAAGGCAGAGTGGGGACGAAAATATAGTCATATTCTCCTTAAAGAACAAAGCTGGGAGATATTTGCAGGGATCAAAAATTCTTTAGCATTTCTCTTGAGAGTGATGGAGACGGTGGGTGCAACCGCCATCTTCTGGATGGGAATGCAGGGCTCACAGCCCAGTGCAGACAGATGGGATCGGTAAGGCCAGGGAGAAAGATGGCACTGTTTGTCCACAGAGAGGACACACATAACCCACAACTCAACAGGTTTTTTATTGCAGGTGGGTAGGAATTCATGCTCAGGGTCCATGTCTCTTCAACATTGAGGTGAGCTGGTGCCAGGCAGCCCTAAATACCCATGCTTTTATACTCAAGAGAGGTGGCACTGACCAACAGCCCTGGACAGTCACCTGGGCCACCACAGCAGGGGCAATGCTGGGCAGCCTGCAGAAGTCACTTGCCTGCAGGAAGACCCAGCTCTGCCCTGGAGCAGTACTCATTTTCCCAAATTTTGCAACTTGGAAGAGGAACACCGACTCCTTCAATGTATTAAATATCCTTTCTAAAAGCTGATCCAAAACCAAAATACTAGTGAAAATCTCTCTCTGCAGCAGGCACAGGGAAACCTCACCTGCACCAGGGGCTGCTGAGATGGATGGAGCAGAAGGATGGGTGCTCTCAGGTGGTGCAAGAATCACGTACACAGAGGTAGGAAGACAAACTCAAAACTTTATTGCTGCAGTTAGTTAGGGGAAATAAAATGCCACCAAGTCAAGCCTCACATGGTGCATTTCCGAACAGTCAGGGCAGCAGTGACTCATGCCTGCAGCAGCTCCAAGGATGCAGCGAGGATGGCAGCATCTGCAACAGAATGGGAGAGGAGCATCAGAGAGCAGGGCTGTGCCTCGCCACACTCGGTGTCCCCCCAGTCCTTCCCCCTCCACCCTGCACAATGTTCCCAGTAACATTTTATTTCAGGATGGGTCACTCATCACCTGTCCACTGCCATTTCCCCACTGCAGCAAACTTTGTCCTGTGTCAAGATGCTGGCAGGAGAGGCTCTGGGAAGCCACTTGGCTGTGTGTGACAGCAGCTTTACGGACCAGCACCCCCAGCTTACCAGAATATGCCAAGCTCCCTCCTGCGGTTGATGTCTCTCTTGATTTGGCAAATGGAGCACACAGGGCAACATAGGGTGACACAGAAGTCAGAGCAAATGGACCCCTGTTAGGGAGACACTGGTTAGGGACAGCGGCTTCCCAGAAGCCATGTTCTGGCCAAGAAGATGATAATCACATTCCAGGTCAAGTACTCTTTTTTCTTGGCTGGCTGCAGCATCCTGAGTAGCAAACACTGAAGCCCTGGGCTGGCAAACCCCAAGCACCAAGGAAAGGAAGGAGGGAGCCTTTATGCAAGCTGCAGACAGCTACTTATCATTTGACTTCTGAGGTTCAGACTGGGAAGAAAAATGAATACAGGAACAGAAAATTTGGGCAAAGTGAACTTGGGCCCCCATGGTTTGCACTTGGGACAGCACCAATTGGCCTTCCCTGCAGGAAGAAGCACACCCACATATGTACTATCCACCTTTCTCCCAAACCTGATTGATTATGGATCTTTATCTGTGTAACCAACTCACCTATTCTTTCGTCGGCACACAGTTATCTCAAGTCTTTCCCATCTTTCTGATGTCTATATAACTTAGGTCAAAGTAACAAAGTGCTTATATAGCTTGGGTTATAAGGTATCTATGTAACCTTAATATCAACATAACCTAAATCATGACTTTTTATCAGTATAACCTGAAGCACAGCCTTCTCTACTTATATAGTCTGAATCATAGCTTTTACTTATGTAGCTTTTGATGATAGCTTTTGATGCCCGTATGATCTAGTATGAATAACTTTTTGTACAATGCAATGGCTAGTATATAGTTAACTAGTTGCTTATATGCAGAATGGAGGAGAAAAAAAACCAAAACAAACTTACCATGTGTACAGTTTTAGAGACAGGTAAGTGTAGTGCTAATGAGAAATTGGCAAGCCAAAGCCAATTAGCCACAAAACAAAGAATTTAGGCTGGCTAAGACTGGATGGACCGAAGAGCATCGTAACTGCACATAGCCCAAAAATGAAGTTGAAAAGTTCAAGTGCAAAGAACACTTTAGAAGCCTTCATCAAAGACCCCCAAGACCCCCGAACTGGGGAAGTGCACACGCAGTACAAAGAATTAGCTAATAACCATGAGATCATGCTATGTAAATTAGTTCCAGCGCGTATGTGATGATGCTGTAATGACATAGCAACATTAAGCAAAATTTACTGTATAAATATACCACAGCACTTGACAAGGGGGAGTGAGTTAGGAGGAAAAATCCCCCTCACCACCAGCACTGCAATAAACAAATACCTGCTCTGTAGACATCGGGCTATGGGGATTTATTTCCAGCCTATCTCTCAGGCATCATTTCAAAGCTCAAAGGGGGAAGCAGTAGCTGAGGTGGTTACAAATGGGGAAAAAAGGGTGAGTGGAATCACTGCTGCCCTGAGCCCATCCCTTAAGTGCAGAGAGAGGGGCCTCGGGGGCACCTTGTCCTTCAGACTCGCAGCAGGGTGAGGGGGCAGGCTCAGCACTGACCGGGATGTTGTATCTGGTGCGGTACAGGGTCCTCATGGCCACGCTGGTCCCACACAGGCAGCACTCGTTCATGTCCCCAGCCACTTGACAGGCCAGGCAGGGGCAGCAGAACATCCCGCAGCAGCCTGGCAGGGGGAGAAACACAGTACTGGCTGAAGCTCTGCCTGCCTGCCCAGAACCACCGGCATCAGGGGAGCAGCTGGGAGAGCCAGGCAGCATGGCTGCACAGTGGCACCACCGAGCCGAGCAGCGGGGGCGAGGAAAGTGTGTCCCAGGCACTTACAGACACCACAGTCGGTGCAGCAGTCCATCAGGCTTGTCTGCCACGTGCACCTCGAGACTGAGGACACGGCCCCGCCAAACTGCGGCTGGATCGTCACAACGGTTGGGGCAGCCATTCCCAGGTCCTCTTCTGAAAGAGACGGGAAACAGGATAGTCGGTGAAAAACCTGTGGTTGGTCTGAATCTCCAACCAAACTGGTGGCTATCACCCTTAGCAGGCTGCCTTTTGCCGAGCTCCCTTGCAGCCACTGGAGGTGATAAAGCATCACCATATCTTGCCTGCATTTGTATATTTTCAAGCTTTTAACATTTTCTGCCATTTTATCCAGCCTTCAGAATAGCATCAAGCCACTGGTGTTTCCCACTCCACCCCATAAAGGCTCTGCTAGTGCTTAGATGCAGCTCATTTTCCTTGTGCTGAACTGGGCTGGGCAGTGAACTCAGGCTAAATGAGTTGCTAAATGCAACTTGGGCATTCTGGTTGCTGGACTTGGCATATTTTACATAAGATGCCTTTGGCATGGGCAGAGAGCATGTGTGTGAGGAGCCAATTCAGTCTGAATTCAGCCATTTTAGTTTGCCTCAACTTCGGTAGTCAGAGGCATGTGGGGGGAGGGAGCGCACGCCCGCCGCTCGCAGGAGGCAGCCAGGAGTGGGGGAAGCCTCGTCTCAGCGGAGCCCCGGCCTGGCACCACCCGCCAGGAGCAGGCAGCGGGACACACTGCGGGGGGCTGCTCCGATCAGGCCGCGAGGAGGCCTCCGCCAATGGACGGCACAGGAAGGCTGGACGGGGCCAATGGTTCCCGGTCCTCGGGCAGACTTCGGGAGGGGCCTGGGGGTAAAAACCCAACTGCGTCAGGGCTCGCTGCTGCTCGCTCGGGCCGGGGGTTCGCTCCTGTTCGCTGCTTCTGCTCGCTCCCTCTGCTCGCTCCCTCCTTTGCCCTGGCTCCAGCCTGCCTTCTGGCTCTCCTGCCCTCGCGGGCTCGCCCTCGCACCTGTCCTGCCTCCCTGTGCCCCTGACCGCCGCCTCACTGCTTCGCCCTACGTTCCTGCCTGGGCTGCCTGCTTCCAACCCTGCCGCCCCGATCCAGCCGTCACTGCCCGCCCTGCCGCGCTGACCCAGCCGGTCGCCGCGACCGTGCCCACGGTGCTGCTCCTCCCGTCCGAGCGCGCACTCACCGCGTGACCGCTGCCGTCGCCGCAGGAGCCGCGCCCGTGAAGCCGCGCCCCTCCGGGAGCCGCGCAGGCTCGGTCAGACCCGGCCTGGCCGCAGGCGGGCAGCGCGCACACGCCCCACCTCCCGCTTGGGCGCCAACTGCGCTGCCCTGCCTCGCTGGGGGTACGGTCCTCTTTTCCTGTCTTCCTCTCTGTCCCCTCTCTTTCCTCTTCCCCGGTCTTTTCCATTTTCCTCTTTTCTTTTCTGTCTCTTCTAGCTGTCTTTCGCTCGGGCAGCTCCTTTTCCTTCTCATTTTGTTGTCAATAAACGGTTCTCAGATACAATATTTGCCTTGTTTGGCTTCAGTCCATTCCCGACCATCCATTTTTAAAAAACCCGCAGTTCCCCACAGTGGAACGCGACAACGTTCGCGTCTACAGGGAAGCACCCGTGGACTCATTTCCTCATAACAAAGCCAGCCTCCACACAAGAGAGATACTACCGAAAACTCCTGTCTCTGGTTTCTTGACACAGGGAGCCAGAAAGGCAGAAAATCAAATGTCCCAAGTCTGACACCCTCTCCTTGCCTTCCTGTGGTTAAGCAAGCAAGTATATCTTGTAAACTAGTAAGGTTTTTCAGGTGTGAAACAATAATAATGATGATTATTATAATAAGAATAGCAACAAGAACAATTCCTCTCTGCTTCTATTTCCCTAGCCAAGAAAAAAGCACAGACTATTCTTGGGTAACTTTTCAAATAAATTTTGGGCTTGGGTGAGGTTCTCTGAGATAAGATTAACTGCCTGCTCACATTTGCGTAGACTTTTATTCTGTACATTGAGTTGGTTTATTTCTTAGGAACCGCAGTTTGACAAAAACAGACCCACCCTGCTGGGTGGTCAGGCTCCTCCTCCTCCTCCTGTTGCTTCTGAGCTCAGAAGCCAGAATAGAAACTGAGGTGAAGGAGGGCTGCTGTGGGAGAGGGAGCACCTTCCTTCCCCATCCGCTGGAGTAACACGTGCTTCTCCAGAAATCCTACTCCTGGCTTCAGCTGGCATCACATGCCAACCTGCAAACCCGGTGGGAATGCAGCTGGAGGTGGTGGTACCAGGTGCGTGTCCAGAGGGAAGTGCAACGTCTCTGCCTACCCACAGCAGTGCCACCGACACGTGGTGAATCCCTCTACGCTTTTACAAATGCACAGTGGTCTGTACACGAGTATTATTCATCTATTTTCTCCTCTCCTTGCTGCAAACAATAATGAGGAGACTGAAGCACAGCTGCTCTTGCCACCAACAGCACACCCCACTGAAGAACCAGCAGGCACACAGGCACCAGCCATCAAAAGCCATCAATATCCGAGCTTCTGGCAGGACAGCCCAGTTTAAACAGAAAGTACCAGTCAGATTCCTTCAACACATTTATACAGTTGTGTTAGCAGCAGAAAGCAGCAAGCAAAGGTGAACTCCCCATAATCCAGCTTTTGTGCACAGCTTTTTAAAAAAGCTTCCCCAAGCTCCCCCCCACTTCCCCAAGTAAGATTTGCCAGATAGTTTCCTTCATATTATGTGTTAAGCAGGAAAAAAGAAAAAAATCCCTACTTTGACACTATTATCCCACTCTTCACAGGCTAAAAATTTACTAATATTTCCATGCTTTTAGAGAACTAACCTGGTGAGCAGCCTTGGTCAGCGCAGGCTTCCTCTCCAGCTGGGACCCTGCACAAAGAGACTCTGGCGAAGATGAAACTAAACGTGCTCCCTCAGATGTTCTTACTGGCAGCCAGCAGTAAAAAAAATGTAATAGGTGGGAGGTAACTTGAAGGGGGAAGTCAGGAGCTGTACCCTGTCCTTACAACAACAGACTTAACACATGCAGAACACAATGATTTGTTTTTCCTTTTCCCAGGATTCTTCTTTGAAAAAAAAATGGTTGCATGTTTATTGTCTTATTCCCTTAACTTTGCCCACATGTTGTTGCTGTGAGTAGTTAAAAAATGGGGTATTCATGGACAAAAACTCTAATTAAACTTAGAAAGTGGTATGTTTATTATGCGAGTGGGCAGCACGGGAGTCGCCTCCTAGAGATGTGCCAGCCCCTTACACGGTTATTTGCCCACTGTTTATTTCACAAAGTGCTACATACTAATCATATACATACCTCCAGCACCTCCCGTTGCCTCTTCCTGTTAAAATGAGGTTACTAGTCCTTTGCACGTGCGCAATTCTTTTCTTGATTTGGGTCAGTGGTCTTGAAAGATGAAGTCAGGGATCTCTTCATCACCATGAACTTCCTACCTTCTATTGTGGCAAGCCTTGGCAAGCCTTCTGGAGATGGTCCATACCTCCTGCCTGTATTTGATCATGCAATCTAGGTGCTAGCTATAATTCTATCAGCTTCTTTTGTCCTTATGACGGTTCATTTACTGTAAGCAAAGTTTCAGACAGGTACACAATGGTGAACAGCACTATACTTCTTGGCTAAATTTCTAACTCTTCATTAACTTATCCTTTGGTTCAATCAGTACAAATTGCTTCTAACTCCTAGGTAAAGTTTAACTTCATAATCGTGACTCAGCTGTTTGGGGGATGGCAGCTCTGAATGATGTACTTTCATTGGGACAGACATTTAGGTTTTCATTTCTTACAAAATACATCCCAGATGGAGGCTTTCTGTAAAAATTAGCTGATTCCCTAAGTGCTTGTCACAAGCCATGTAGCCCAGCCACCATAAAATTAACCGAGCACTTACTATACACACATAAATGTCCCTTTATGAGATACTAATATTTACAGTTTCTGCACTAACATGCCCCAAACACGTAACCACTCATGCTCTGTGCAAGTCAAGACAGTTTTGAATGTACTTCCACATTTTGTAGAGAACCTGTGGCCCCAGGACAGCACATCTTGTTTCCCAGCAGGATGCATAGTGCATGTAGAGATCCCAGAGAGGGTCTGGGTGACTGCTTTCTCAGGAGCAAGTCAAGTTCAGTGTGTTCCGTGGGAAGTGCTGATGGTGAGGTTCCCTGCTCTCTCGCCCTCGTCAAGAATGGGGAAAGGGTAGAAGTTGGGGCTAAACTTCAATGTAGCAGCTTTGCCAACAGGCTGGAATTTATGGTGCTTTAAATGAAGCCTTTTACCAGTAGTGCTGCTGAGAAAACAGGGAGCTGTGCTGTGAAATGCTTCCCCTGGCTTCCCGCAGCTCCAACTTTTAACTGTGGCTGTCCCTGCTGCCTGGCCACTCCCTGGCTGGATCATACACAGTTGGTGTTTTGTGTAAGAACATTGCAATAGGCTGTGGAAGTTGAGGTTTGCAAAAAGTTGTAAATCAGAAGATGCTCCCTAGAAGAGAAGACACCTGACATCCCACCGGCTGGCTGGATGATGCTTATGGCCTAGGAATCTGCTGGGAAGGAGGAAAATGGGAAGCTGAAACGTAGTCAGAGTTTTTAGGTGGTAAGAAGAAAAGGCTCCAGGGAGACCCTGGAATATCTCCCAGTACCTAAAGGGAGCTACAAGAGAGCTGGAGAGGGAATTTTCACAAGGGTGTTTAGTGACAGGGCAAGGAGGAGTTAATTTAAACTGAAGGAGGATAGATTTAGATTAGATATTATGAAGAAATTCTTCATGGTTAGGGTCATGAGGCACTGGCACAGGTTGCCCAGAGAAGCTGTGGATGTCCCATCCCTGGAAGTGTTCAAGGCCAGGTTGGATGGGGCTTTTGAGCAACCTGGTCTAGTAGAAAGCATCCCTGCCCACAGTACGGGGTTTGAAACCAGATGATCTTTAAAGTCCCTTCCAAACCAAGCCATTCCATGATTATTTCCAAGAGGACAATGGAAAAATTCAGCTGGAATAAATATTCACCAATTTAACATGTACTGCAGTAAATGCAATACTGATGAAGATTCAGAAGCACAGATTAAAAAGATCTCCCCTAACATCTTTTTGCTTTCTCTACAAAGAACAAAGTATGAATTACGCAGTCTACCATTGTATTTTATGAACCAGTTACAACCAGAAACTCGTTTATTCCAATTGGGGCTGCTCACACGTAAATGTTCATGCCTGTTCTCTGTACCACTTAATTCCAACCTGCAACTTCAAACACTACCACAAATAACCAAAGCCACCTTCCCCAGCACGCTGCCTCGTGCTATTTACACAAACGCTGGTGTTTCGAGTGGTGAGAGGTGTGTTCATTCAAGAGGGTCTGTGAATCCCATTGGTGTGCAGGTCAGGGGGGCTGCCTGGCACAGAAGGGTGCCTGGGGGCCTGTCTCCAAAGCTCTGGTCCCACCAGCCCTTTCCAGAGGCAGAGTAACAGCCTCAGGGTTTCGTTTCAGACATGGAGAAAGGGCTTCTGAATTGGAAACGTCACCTTTTTTCCAGATGTCTCAGCAGCTTCAATGGAAGAACACGTTACCCACAAACCTTGTTTCTGTCCCACAGCTTGAAATGGCTCAGGCAAAAGGGAACTTCTTGCAGCTGTAAAAGCCATAGGACAATGGAGCTGAGCAAGTGCAAGGGGAAATTTTCACAGCCCTTGGAAATACAACTGTGGGTCAGGTGCACATCTCATCAAAACTGAAGCCATTGCAGTTGGTACAAGGAGAGAGCTGCTCCCATGTCTGCACATCCCTCATACTTCCCACGCCAGGGACACTGCACACAATGAAGAGGGTCTGCTTGGGTGGCTGATCAGAAAATGATGCTGTGGCTGGGAGCGTGCAGTGCCATCTGAGCAAGATGCCTGAACCCCCTGTGCCACAGGCACCTGAACATAAGGTCCAGCACACAGTGTAGAGCTCACAGACAAAGGGTGTCACCAGCTTCACAGCAGCTCTTAGCCACAGCAGGTCAGACCTAAACAGAAGTAGCAGAAGTGGCTTCAAATCCCTCTACAATCGCATGCTAGCTCAGGCAATGGTTTATCACGAGATGTTTCATGCATCTTGTGTGAGAAAGATATCACACTTCTTCTGGCTGAGCTTTTGCTTCCTGTGGCTCACCAGCTTTTTAGGCTTCGGTGGTGCTACTCTTTGTCCAGATTACTCAGACTTACCGGATAATGCCCTCCAGGAATCAAGCTTTATCTCAGGAGCTCACAAGGTAAAAAACAACTAAATTAAAAATCAACAAATCAACCCTCTTGTAACAAACAGACCAGTCCAACTCAAATTTTTGTAGTCTGCTGCTTCATTAACTGCCTAACTCAAAAATTCACTGACTTGCACCTGCACACAAGCAGAACCACCAGAAGATGCAAGTGAGGATCCTCCTGTCCCTGTCCCCATCCCCAGAGAGTGGTGGGAAGCACGAGAGTCTCAGCAGTTAGCCGCTCTCAGGTCAGCTCCAGCGGCTTTCTGGAGTAAGTTGACCCATGGCTAATTTGCAGCTGGGACATGTGCTCTGTGCCATCTCTATGGCAGTTTTATCCCAAGCTGACAGCTTCTGCCAGAACAATGCAGGGGATGATGGACCCATCATTCTCCCATCCCTCGTGTCTGGCACACATGGTGTCCTTGCTTAAACCCAATGGTGCTGCTCCCAGTATTCACGAGGAGCACCTGAGCAGGAGCTGAGTGAACAGCCACACGTGATGCATCATAAAGTTAACCAGCACTAACCAAGGTATTGGCAGAAGGACATCCAACACACTTTGCAGCAGTATTTGACAGGTGAAAAGTATTTTTTCAATGTATTGATGTTATTTAGCAAAATAAGTTGTACTGAAGATTAAAAAAGGCCTTTACTACTTAATAATAATGATGCTTTTTAAGACAGATGGGAGCAGGTATTGAGAGAGTTGAACCAGGAGACACGATGTGCAAGACGGGGAAGTTGTAGGGCTCTACACGGGCTGCACGCACATGACCACAGGTCCCCTTCAGAGGAGAGATTTGCTGTTCCATGGCAGTCTCATGACCCAACATGCTCATCCTGATGGAAGGGTAGGTTATAACCTCTGGTGGAGGCTCCCCATCTGCTTAACCGCCATTTTTCTGACTTAACATGGCTTAAATAAATCAGCACTGAGAGCTCGAATTCTTGAAGGAAATTTTTTGCCTTCCACTTCTCCTTTTGCCACTGATTTCTCAAGCAAAGCTTGAAGACAGCAGATACAACACTCACTGCTGTTGCACCCACTCCATCTGGAAGGCTTCCCTGTGTGCATGTGCCAAGATCTCAGAGGACCCCTGGCAGCACAGCAGCTCACAGCTGGGCTGAGAGACACGGGAAGGAGGGAGAGGACACTTCCCCTCATCCTACCCAGCATATGAGAAAAAATGGAACACCAGTAGTTATCCCCAGGTGGTGCTGGCAGCAGTCCCACTGTGGAGAGCACATTCATCAGATAAAGACACAACAAGACAGGAAATTGTAGGTGCCAGAGTCCTGCTTGGGTTTGAGCACCAAGTGTTTATCACCTGTCACCTGGGAGAGGCGGCATGCACTCCACATCAGACCTTCAGCTTGCCCTTTACTTAGCCAAGAGCAACCTCAGCCCCACCAGCTCCAGGGACAACCTGTGCTTACACAGCCTTGGCTTTCTGCCCTGGGTTTTCCTCCCAAGGAGCAGGGAGGCAGGACACTCCCACCCCTCATCTAACAGATACAGTCAGACTGACACTTTACTGTGGTCTGCCAAATCCTTCTTTTATTGCCTTGCTGCACCCATTGTGTGGTGTCATGCACAAGGAAGTGTGGGAAAAAAGGGATCATGCCAACTCTAAGCAAATAAATTCAAAGTGCCTTCCAATAAACACTTAACTAAAGCACAACATTAATGCATGTTACAGTGTTATGCAAGTCTGTGCTTTCCTCCATTTTCCTCTCAAGTACTTTTATTTCCGTTTATATGTATTCCCTGAAAAAGTGGTTAACAGCATGACAGCATTTGGGGGGGAAATAAGCTCTAATGAAGCTGAAAATGTGTTTGACAAGTATTTGGCTGCGCTGCAGCATGAGCAGCAACACAAAATGCACACAGGTTTTTCCACCTAACAGTGTTGAAGTTTCTCCCCAAAGCAGTCCCCTGGTGCTATGTATGTGCTGCTGCTTGCAAGGTTAACTTGGAGATAAAATTATTTCCCTTTAATATCGAATCATAGAAAAACATTTATGTTGGAAAAGACCTCTAAGATCATTGAGTCCAACCATTAACTGGGCACTGCCATGTTCACCACTAAACCATGTCCCCAAGTGCCACAACCTCACACCTTTTGAACACTTCCAGGAACGGCAATTCCACCACTTCCCTGGGCAGCCTGTTCCAATGTGTGACCACCATTTCAGCAAAGGAATTTATATCCAGTCTAAACCTCCCCTGGTGTAACTTGAGGCCGTTTCCTCTCCTCCTGTCACTTGTTAGCTGGGAGACGAGACAAACTCCCACCTGGCTGCAAGCTCCTTTCAGGGAGTTGTAGAAAGCGAGATACTTTTCATTCAGAGCTGAACTCTCCGAATGCTTTGACGTCAGTGCAGGAAAAAGATAAGGTCCTGTGGAATGGGCATGCCCCACTGCCCTCACAACCTGTTACAGGATTTGTTCTGTTTTTTATGCCATTGATACAATTTATATTAAGTATATTTTATTTCTTTATTTTATTTTGTTTTAGCTATATTTCCTTGTTACTGTACCTGTCACAGACAAGAAGCTCTGCAATTTGGAGGAACTGTGTTTTGCAGGCATAAGGATGCAGGGCTGGCTTTGGATTTTTTTTTTGGCATTAGGATGGGAATTTCCACCCCAGAAATTACAGCTGTATTGTTAGAAGCATTGAACTTGGTATGAACACGGTTCTTTTGTTGTTGGTTTTGTTCTGGTTTCTTTTAAGTCTATTAGACTTCTTTCTGCTTTGTTTAGATAAAATCACTTTTGTACAGCTGCCTGGAAATAGTGGGTTTTGGCGGTTTTTTTAAACACCACCATCCAGGAAAAGAAAAAAGCTGTAAAACAAATGGAATTGTTTTCTATTTTCTTCGTAATTCTGGTACTGCATCTAGCACACAATGTTAAAATTTGCTCTGGCCTTTTGCCTCCATCACAAAATAAAAGGAGGCATTGCAGGAAAATCAAAATCACCTCTCCAGTATACGCAGCTAGTACCTAAACTTCACATTATCCAGGGCTGGCTGATGTGCACATTTTTTCTTGGCAGCTTTCTTTTGAGTCTCAGAGCCTCTCTCCTGGTATTTGCACTGTGAAGTGTTTAGAAATCAATTAATGGCCCTCTCCTAGCTTTTGTCAAAATGGAAATAAAAAAGGAGTGCCCTTTTTCCCCAGGTCATGTCACCAGTGGCTGGTGAGATGCCTGACCTACTGCCCTGGTGTTGCCAGGCTCCCTGGCAGCTAGGCCAGCTGGCACAGGCTCTGCAGCACATACTTGGGAATAGAGGGAGGGAAAACCCTGACTCCCTCACGTTAACTGCATCATATTTACCAAGAAATACAAATGGCAGAACCCAGGCACAGTTTGCCTTGGCTGACCCTCCTCTGGCAAGCCTCTTCCCTGGGAAAGGCGAGTGTGAGACCTCCCATGTGCCACTGTGCTAAGCAGGGTTCTAAGGCAAAAATCCAGCCCCACCCTGCAGGGCTTCCAGTGCCTTGGCAACCTGTCCCTTTATCCCTGCAGGAGCAGCACCCTTACTTTTATAGGGCTAATCCTGGACAAAGAGCTGGTTTAGCTTTGATACACCCTTCTACAAAGTACAACACACAGGCAAGGGCTGGTGCTGGTAACAGAGCTTTGTTTCATTCAGCAACTGCCAATGTTTCAGTTTGCCAATGTCAGGCACATTTGACCTTCCTGCTGGCTGAAAGACGCTGCATTTGTTATCTCAACATCCTGTGGAGGAACACTCAGAAAAGGAGGTGGGGGAGAATGGCAAGGTTTGATAGTGGAGAAGAAACTTCCAGAGGACATTGTTTATTTGTGCAAAAGGATAAAAAACTAATGCTTAGAGACAGGTGTTTTTTTAAGAAACTGTGTCTAATTCCAGCAGTGTCTTTGTGAAGATTTGGAATAGAATACCTTGGGAATGAAGGGAGGAGATGCACATACACCTGCCAGCAGATCCAAACAGGAAGGTTTTTGCCAGGAAGCAGCTCAGCCTTTACCTCTTTTGCACTTTAAAAATTATTTATTTCTGTTTATTAATCATAAAATTCTCACAAATTTAATATCCTCAGTATTACAGCTTGGAATCTAAATCTTTCTGGTTTTCAGGCAATGAACCTAAAATACAGCTATGTCTTAATTGTGTAAAATGCATTTTAAGATTAATTTGGAAAACTCCCACAGAAAATGTGAAATTATTTTCAAGTTCAGGTCATGAGGACTGTTTTGAAACTTTAATTTATACTCTATTTAGCTACCCCTTTTTTTTCCTCTCATTTTAAGACAAACACTTGTGACAAGCAGTCATCAGACAAAGGACACCAGAAGGTTCAAAGGCACTACAAAATATGAGCTCTTCCCAAATCTGAGCTACTTAAAGACACTTCAATATGTTAAAAACAGATTAATAACTTTTGCCACCACCTCTCTAAATTAATACTACTAGTACTGAGAAACTGATCCATACTAATTACTTTACAAGACTTTTTAATTACTAGTAAATGGCTCATAAACAAAGTTCAACATTAGGTTGGATTCATCAAATTCTCCCTCTACAAAATGCAGCTATGCCACATAATTCATCAGAAGCTTATTGTTTTTCATTTTTAAACTGCTTTTCTTCAACTTAATACTTTCTCCACCCCAAAAAATATAAACCCTATTTAAGAACAACTTCTGTGTAAGGGCCTGCACTTGCTATTTTTACTGTTTCTAGGCATCCCCCTAATAACAAGTTTTTCCTGTAAGACTACAAATAAAACTGGCAGGCATAAGTCAAAACAAGTGGAATTAAAAAATAAAAATAAAAAAATGTCAACAGTTTGCATGATAAATTTATAGCCCAAGGTCAACCACTGGTCACACACACTTGGCAACAGCTCTAGGCTGCACTGTTTTTGTTTTCAGTCCTTAGTCTGTGTTCCAGTCACTCTTGACAAACAAGCTCACTCTGTGCAGGCAACTTTGCAGAAGCCTGTTCTTTTCACATGGAAAGCACCCACTGCAGCAATCACAGCAAGAGCAGAAAATTTTCTTAAATACTTCTCTATGGACTCCTTATTGTGGACCTCACACACTCAGAGTCCTGACTGCTCCTAGACATCCCAGGAGAAAAACAGTTATTGCAGTTCTTCCATACAGCAAGCTCCAACTCAAACTGAGAACTACCTTTGTAATAAACCAGACCATCAAACATGTACAGCCAGATTTTATTTACATCCAGAAATCATTTTGCATTTTTACACTTGCTGTCACTAAGAGACACCTGCTTCATATAAAATCTTGGGTTCACAGTCTCCAGAGCTTTGAGCAACCAAGTGTTTATCACCTGTCACCTGGGAGAGGTGGCATGCACTGCACACTAGAGCTTGGTTTATCAGAAGTTTGCTGATACCACAGGACCAGCAGAGGAGCTTCACTTATTGGAGCTTCTATGCAGATTGAAGTTATTGACATATAACCAAAACTTCCATCATAGAATTATCTCAATTGCATGATTTCAGAAACAAGAATGCTTCCACCAGCTTTTATAAATAAACAATATAAAGCAGCTATACTTATATTAAAAGTGTTTTTCTTCTTACAATACTTACAGTACTAAAATATCAGTATAGTGATTTCAACTATCTGTTTTCTGAAGGCTCCCCTACATTTTTTAAATCTTTTTGCTTCCACAGATTTCCAAGCACAATCCCTATGAAGAGCAGAATTCCTACAGTACGATTTGAAGCAAATTTTTTCCAACAGTCTTCAGGCTTGTCCATGTCCAAAGTGTAAATCTGCAAAAGCACAGTGTAACGTAACAGGATTATTATTCTACAGACTCATAAATATCTGACATATCACAAAATGATCTGCAACTTCAAAAAATTATTCTTAAATTCCTAAGTTTACCCTTACCTCCACAAGAAACAGGAATACTCTGTGCTTAAAAAAATTATTCTTAAATTCCTAAGTTTACCCTTACCTCCACAAGAAACAGGAATACTCTGTGCTTAAAATTTTTTTTGCATAACTGGCATCTGTGTTTGACAGATTTATTCAACATACAGCAGAAAAGTCAAGGATCTCATATGAACATGGTTCCCAGGCCATTTCAATGGAAGACTGTATAAACAGCCTGGTTACTGGTGTATCTGGTTTGATATTTAAAAGTGCAAAAATATCTGGGCATGTCAATAAATCTCTTTGAGGTTTCCCTCAGTTGGTTGCCACCTAATTCTTCGATGTAGCTTTAAATAAAAATAAGCCCCCCAGAACATGCACTTTTCCATCTCTGCTGCAAGGTGTTGTTCTATGTTCCAGTACAGACAAGGCACTGCAGAGCCAGCAGTGAACCAGGATAACTGGAAAGCACAGGGGAGTGCCAGGCCCTGCCTTGCCACACAGGGCTGGTTTAGTCCCGTTGCTCTTAGCCAAGCTCATGCAATTTCCTTCCAAACAAGAACCAGGACACCTGCAACAGCAGCCAGAGAGCATGGCAGCTCTCTGCTGTGAGTCACAACTAAAAGTAAAAAAAAAAAAAAACCAAACCCACAAGATATAGCAAGAGCAAAGTTACTGAAACATATTCCCAAAACCATACTTTGGTGCCAAAGTCTTGAGAAAGATAACAAGAGGAAATGTTGAGCAAAATGAGTGAAAAGATTAATAGGGAAGGAGCCCCTAAAACCTCAAACCTTGCACTTCAGCCTTTGAAAAAGCTAAAACAGAAACTATTTGGCTGAAAGAAGTGAAACCTACCCCAGAAAACCTGCTTTATTTGTGGTTGTACAAAGAAATCAGGGTTGAATCCTGATGAAATCATCAAGAACACTCTTCACAAGCTTCTAAAATATGTTGTGATCCACACCCTTAACAACCTGTCAGCCCCTCAGACACTGGGGACTTGAAACACTGAACTGACACATAGAACTCAACAGCAGCCAAGCTATACTTTCAGAAACACAAGGAAAGTAAAAGATACTATTTTTCTGTTGGCACCCTTCTTGAGAGGGATATAATTTGACATCATCATGACCCAAATTCCTCTGCCTCAGGCAAAAATTCAGTGAATTAAAGAATCCTGGTCCTCAAGCATCTTACTCAGCTTTCTAAACTCAGTTAAGCACACGATCAGAAATCCTGAACAAGAAGGTAAGCATGAAAACATTTAAGCAGGACTAATATTAAAATAATCACTCAAAAAGAAGCTACTCTATGGTACACAGAACAGTTCTTCTATTGTGACTTTGGCAGTCCACACAATTGTGAATTCTCCATCAATTACACTCATTAGGTCTGCATCCTCCCTTATAAAGATTTTGAAAAGTGGTTTCCACTCATGCCAAAACCACGGCATAAAGCCTCACTGACAATTCAAACTGCAAATGATCATGCAGTGGATGTAGTATTCTTTCCCTCATACATTTCCAAGCACAGTTGCTAGGAAAACAGCAGCTGAGTGCCAGAGTACATCACCACAAGAATTCCCTTACTCAGATATAAGTTTAATATCCATGCATGAGCATTAAAATGCAACATACGACCAACATGCTTTAAAAAGTCCCACATTACCACACATTGAACTGCTTTAGACTGGCAATGGTTTTACTACTTGCAATACACAACCTCTGCCACCATTTACCTATCAAGACCAGCAATTAATTTTTGAAGAGAACTGACCTGTCACTTACTACAAGACTGTGTAACACAGCTGTTAGGATTCAGAAAGAACAAGGTAACAAGATCCTATCTGCATCCTTTACTAAAAAAGCTAATTTCTTTCTTTCTGTTATGCATAAAAATTTCTAAACTACTGCAACTACAAGACTGAACTGAACTGTCCTCTGCTATAAAAAGAACTCTGAGCTAGAACTGTCAATTAACACAAAATTATAATATTAACATCTGCTATTATATGTGCCAGACACTGCAAGAGCCGAATCAGAACAGTCAACACCACAGTACTTTGTAGCTTACTGAGGTGGATCTAGCAGCAGCTGCTGCTGGAGTGAGGAGAAAAGCATTTCCTTGAGGTCACAACTTAATGTGTGCACTTCTGTTGATTGTAACAGACTGAAAGCAGTGCTCCACTGTTTGTGGTCAGGACTGAAGAGCTCTTCAACCAAAAGGTCTGCAAAAGGTACTTAAGAGGACCAAGCTTATTGCCAGAAGACTTCAGTTCTCTTTACAGGAATTGTTTTTCATGGGTAGCTCATGAATTGATGGGGGTTGAAAAGCACTCTGACTTCTTAGTAAGAACTTCTACATGGAAAAAGTATAAATAAATCCATCAAACCTGGTGTGCTAGATGAGCCCCTATGGCAGCCACAGCCGAGTAATACGGGAAGGTTTGATTGCAATTCATCCCTGCCACACACAAACTCAGGAGCATGGCCAGGCTGAAGCCACTGAGCCACTGCTTTGTGTCCTCCTTGAACTGCAATGCAGTTGACTTCACACCAATCATGATGTCATCCCTCTTATCCTGAAATGAAAGGATGAATTAGAAGAAAATCCATAATCCAATGCCACTTCATAAGAAAAATAAAAATGGGGGACTTGCTTAAATTTCTAATGCTTCTTACTAGGAACCCAATTTAAGGGCAGTTGTAGGTTCCCACATTAAAATTTAAACTAGAAGGTTGGTCTTAGAGCTACTTTAGCAGCCGAGAGTTAATACCAACATCAAAGTTATTTACACAATATGAAAGTGTGAGAGTACAAAGGGCATTTTACTTCCATCTTTCCACCTGATTTGTAAAACCTTGGCAAACAGCAATAAAATATTGAAGGGCTGAGACTTATTTGGTGCTGCTTCAGCTCAGCTGAAGGTGAAGAACTGCAAGAGGTTAGTTCTGCTATTTGACAATGAACTTGTAAATGACACACGCAAACTTGTGTGTTTAAACACAGGCATCTGGAATGTCTCACTGTTACCCTACCTGATGTGCATAAATGGTGTCGTACACCAGTGTCCACATGACTCCAGCAAAGTACAAGGGCAAACACACAGACCACTCACACGACCCTCTGATGGCAGACCAGCCAAGAAGGGCTCCCCAATTAAATGTAAGTCCTAAAAACATCAGGAGAATTGAAAAAATAAAAAAGTTAGAAGAATGCCAGCAGCAATTGAATATTATTTATTTGAGGGTGTATTGTATCAGCAGCTTTTTGTATAATACTGGCATCTCTATTTTTCTACTGCTTATTTTCAGACAGGTAATAAATATAAGCTATTTGACATTAAATACTCTGGACATACGAGGAAAAATACATATACCACACATTTTTCCCTAATTTAAATTTGACTTCATTAGTGTAGGGCAACATTTGCACAGAACTATTCCAGAATATTCAAACGACAGGTCTGAAGGTAAAATGCTCAGATGTCAGTGTAACAAAAGATGTCAGCATAACTGGCTGCAGAACAGTACACAGCAGCCAACTATGGTACTTCTGGGCTGAAAATAACAATTTTGGTAAAAAAAAACCCCTGAAGACAGCTGGAATATGAAAGCCAATATACACAGATATGTTTTAGTAGCTTAGCCTAAAATACAAGCACCATTGGTATCTGTCTAGGAGTTATTTTAGAAGCTGAAGACTGAAATGCTGTACAGACAAATCTGTATTTAAGAAGGGTATTGAAATAACCCCAAAACCATATCTCATTCTTAAATGACTTATATTTATTTCCTCCCTACTTTTCTTCCTCCTATCACTCCATCAAAACAAGGAACTGATTTCTAACAAAAAAAAACATCTAAAGCCACACATCAACTCTGATGCCTGATATAAATGAAGAAGCTTGTGGCACAACAGAGCTTTATCTACAAGTTATTTCTATTTTGATATAAAGTTTTAAAAAATCTGATTGCTAAAGCTCAAATATTAATTTGTAAAACACTCCAAAAACTACAGCTGAAATAAAAAAAACAGTAAAAATATTTCCATCTCACCCAAAACTAGCTGTGGCCAGTATGTTATTCTCTTCATCAGAGGGTAGGTAACCACAAGGGATAAAGAGGCTGCTCCCAGAATAATACTGTGGAAAGTACCAAAAGGATTATTGTTTGCCAGGCTAAAGATCGAAAGATGTAGTGCAGCATTACAGGATCTGTACATGGTACTGAACTAATTCTTTTCCTTTCAACTACAATTCCATGACTAATAACCTCCTCCCTCTGACCCCAACACCTTTTCTGCTCAAAATCTCTGTGCTTAACCCAGGACCCAGAACCAGCCTTTAAAAACCAAAAGATAACTCATACCTCACCTATAGTAATT
Source organism: Aphelocoma coerulescens (assembly GCF_041296385.1). NCBI lineage: Eukaryota > Metazoa > Chordata > Aves > Passeriformes > Corvidae > Aphelocoma > Aphelocoma coerulescens. The sequence goes on from NC_091017.1 coordinate 15,132,732, forward strand.
CAGACACAGAAGTACACAGAGTGCCAGGCTGAGCTGTCCCCCGAGAAAAACCAAGGACTGAAAAGTGGAGATATCTCCAGCTGCCAGGGGTCTGCTTGCTGTCCTTGCAACCTAAAAAATGGAAATAGTATTACCACCAGGTACATCTGCAAGTGATGGGCAATTTTTGTTTGTTACATTGTTTTTACAATGTTTTGTTTCCTATTTTCTGAGGAGAAATGAAAGGGCCCTAATTTTGTTGCTGACTTTTGTTTCTCTCTAATGGCATTTTCAGAATCCAGTCCTATTGATGTGGAGTTAATAGCTGTGAAATGACGATTAATTTCATCCTATTTGGGATACAGTGGAGTTTAGAAACTCTGTCTGGAACAAGAAATCATATAAGTAAACTGTAAGAAAAAAAAAAATCAGAAAAAATGTTAAAATAAATGAATGGTGAGCTACTTGCCAAAGGTGACCAATGCCGAAAAACCCCAAATGACTGAAATTCACCTCAACATGAGGAAGAACTTCTTCACACTGAGAGTGGCAGAGCCCTGGAACAGCTGCCTGGGGAGGTGGTGGAGTCTCCCTCTCTGGAGACATTCCAACCCCACCTGGATGTGTTCCTGTGTGACCTGCTCCAGGTGACCCTGCCTTGGCAGGGGGTGGGACTGGATGATCTCCAGAGGAACCTTTCAACCCTAATGATTCCGTGAAATTGTGCATGTCAATGAAAATGGTGTCAAGTCCATTCAAACAGGTTCAAAAGCCAACTTTTTACAGAATATTATGTACATATAAAGTGCCTTGCCTATGCTTTAATAATGTGAATTTAAATATACTCTTTTAGCTTGCTCTCCCCCCTGCCATCCGGTTATGTTAAACACCAAATACTGCTTTTGCAGTTTAAACACACACCTAATATATCTGTGACCAATTCCACTGCACAGTGCAACCAAACATGGGATGTTTCACTTAAAGAAAACATCCCCCAAGTAATCAGTAACACGAAATCTAAATCACAAACCACCATCACCTACACCAGCCAACATCCTGCTCTTGGCCTGGCCTTGCCTCTATGGCACTTGTGTTGAAGGCAGCCCTTTAAGGTACTCCAGAAAAAGCTGTGAAGGCAATTTTTAAAACTTTCCATCTAACCACACATAATACATAACTTAAATCATTATACTGAAATTCCCTCTTACTTATCACATCCCCACATCAAATCTGTTTAGCATATGTAGTTGTTAACATCTTCCAAACCCTAAACCATCCAAAGCTGCCACAAATCCCATCCTGATTGCCTGCCTTCCCAACAGCACAAATACAAGTGCTGTAGTAAGAACTTCATATGATTGGATATTCTGTGTCTTGCATGGCCGAAACCCAAACCCCAAAACCAGAGGAACAATACAGGAACAGAAAACAGGACGAACAAACAGTGACGCATCACCAGGACATTCTCCTCCAAGCCTGCACCTGTGTGCATTTCAAAATCTGACACTGGGCACTGCCTTTTGCTTATTTCCCTCTTCTGAACAAATGGGAGATAATTGAAAAATACAACATAACAGAAGGAGATTAGCTCAGGGTTGGGCATGATACTCTGAAAAGCCAAAATTAACAATACAACAATACAAGGAAACACTGCTCCTAAAATTAAGGAAAAAAAAAAAATGGTCCTTGGGTAGGTTGTAACTATCAAGTATAGCAAAACAGCGTTACTTGTTTTGTTCTGTCATGCAAAACAAGGTTGAGAAATAAGCTTTTTCAAGTACTACCTACAGCTGACAACAGCATGTATTTTATCTGACACAGAGGTGAGTATTCCAGAAGATTTATTACAGTCCTGGACAGAGAAATGTTATACAAAATAAAATAATTTCTACTATTTTTGGAGGAAACTTAGATTAATTGTGTGCATCTCAGATAGAAACATGGAGGAATTCCTGAACCTGGGGCCTGTACTCAGCAAGGAATCACTGGTGATGTTCGTGTACTTTAGTGCCTTCAAAATCCTTTGTGCCTGGCTAAGAATAAACAGCATCTGTTAAGTGGAGTCACCCTCCCTGGAGGCATTCCAAACGCAGTTGGATGCATTCCTGTGTAACCTGCTCTGGGTGAGTTGGCCTTGGCAAGGGGGTTGAACTAGATCATCCCCCGAGGTCCCTCCCAAGCCTGAAAATTCTGTTAATTCCGTGATCATGAAGATGAGTGGGCACATGCTTGGTTCACTGAATCACAGAAGGGCTGGAAGACCAGCTTGTTCCAACCCTCGTGCGGTGGGCAGGGACACTTTTCACTAGACCAAGTTACTCAGAGCCCCATCCAACTTGGCCTTGAACACTTCAAGGGATGGGACATCTAAAACTTCTCTGGGCAACCTGTTCCAATGCCTCACCATCCTCACAGAGAAGAATTTCTTCCCAATATCTAATCTAAACCTCCTCTTCCAGTTTGAAGCCATTCCCCCTTGTCCTGACACGCTCGTGTCAGCAGCCTTGCTCCACCGCTCTCTACCTGTCTGTCATAGTCGCGGTCCCACATGTCATTGATGGTGCAGCCGGCCCCTCGCATGAGCACGGCTCCCACGCCGAACAGGGACAGCATGCGCCAGTCCGGGAGGCAGCCGGGCGCGGCCGCCAGCCCGATGCTCCAGGTACACGGTAGGTACAGCAGCCACGTCCCTGCGGGGAGACAAAACCCGCGGGCGGGCTCAGCGGGGAACGGGAGCCCACGGGGTGCACGGGGCCCTGAGCTTCCCCGCCACGCTCACCGGTGGGCTGGTGCAGCCGCATGAGCCGCAGGTACGGCTGCAGCGGGGCCGGCGCGGCGCGCACCAGCTCGGCCGCCGAGAAGCTGCGCGGCCCCGGGGGCGCGGCGGAGCGGCGGAGCAGCAGCGGCGGGGCGGCGGCGGCGGAGACGGCGAGGGGCGGGCGGGCGGCGCGGAGCCCGGGGGTGCCCCGGAGCCCGGAGGGGCCCCGGCACAGCCGCGCCAGCAGCGCCGCCGCCATCTTGGCGCCGCCCCGGTGCGGACCGGACGGGGTCACGCGGCCCTGCGCATGCGGGGCGGCCTCAGGCGCTCCGCGCCGGAGCTGAAGCGGGGCGGGCTGGAGTCGGGATCGTCCTCGTCCTCGAAACGTAACGTGGTTGTTCTTGGCACAGGCGTCATCTCCCAGACCTTTCCTCGCTGTAGTTAATAAAAACATTTCGGGTTTCCCCTGCGGCCTTTGTACCTCTTCTCCTCGCTCACTCAGTTCTCCCACTATCTGCGTGAGGGACTGAAATGCTGAGGGCTAATGACTCGAACAATCGGCGAGTTGCAAAAGCAGCGGGCCCTTGGCTGAGGCCGGATTTGCAGCCGCCGAGCCGGAGGGGAGGAGGAGGAGGGGGTTTGGTGTGTGTGGTGGGAAACCTCGGACCTGCATAAGAACAGCCCAGGAGGCCACAAGGAACCCACCTTCGGGGAGGTACCTGGGCATTCCCACCTGAACCAGATTGTGTATTAACCCGATGAACTTCATGTTTCAAGGGCTTCCCCCACCCCTGATGGATCAAGACTGTCACCATCACACATCAAAATTCTATCAGTCAAGTCTCATTGCTGGGTCCACAGGTGGTGATATCTGTGCAGAGAAATACATGGTGCCAGAGGTTTATGTTCAAAAAGGAGACAGAGGAGTCCTGTAACTTTATTCAAATAAAGGGAGAGGCCATGGGGCATTCTCTTGGGATCTCTTCAGTTGTTGGAGGACGCAGCCTCCTTTTAGTCCTATTTTCCGGGCCGCATCACCCTCTTCCTTGCCCCATTGGCTGAAGTACTTGAGAGGTACAGACTTCCCAAAACGCCTAATACAGACCCCCTTCTGTACGCCCACCCCTCCCCCCCTTCTTTTTCTTTGTGTCTCTGTTCTTTTTCTCTAAGTCCAGGAATTTAACACGGCCTTGGATGAGCAGCAGTCTGTGTCAATTAGTAACATTCCTCTGAAATTTATGGTTCCTCCTGTTGCTTCTTTCACCTATCAGTATCTGGCTTTTCCTACAGGCAGACTTACAGTTTGTTTGTAAAGACACATTCTTCTCATTCCTTTCATGTCTTTCCATTATCTTGTCCTTTCTCTTTCTTTTCCTTATGTATTTTCTTAAATGATATCTTTATAGTTTTCTATTGTTGTATTTCTATAGATAATAGCCAAAACGGCTGTATACCTGCTTTCCATCGTTCTAAACTAAGCCTGCTGTAATCCACCCCGAGGGACCGATTAACAAGAACCTCAGTTGAAAAGCGGAAAGAACTCCACTACTAGAATAAGTAGTAAAGTAGGTATGCTTTATTCCAGCGCTGGGACGCACGGGGGGTCGCTCCTCCAAAATCATGCGTGCCGACAGCTGCATTCAGCTCGGTATTTATCGGGTTACAAGTTCCATATTCATTAAGTTTCCTAACAAACTTATACATATTCATCACCTAGCCCCGCCCAGCCTCGCTTCGTATTATAATGAACTCAAAAGTCATTTACATCCGCATAGCGCTTGCGCAGTGTTATTTGGTGGTTGTGGTAGGGGTCTTCTGAGGGTCTTTTGATGAAGTCAGGGGAGTCTTCCTCGTCTGAACTTTTCACCTTTCTCTCCTGCGCATGCTCTTTTATACCTTTGGCCTGGGTTTAAGCTTTGGCGCAGATTTGAGCTAGTTTTGGGATGAGGCAGGATGTCTGTCTGAGACTCCCGTTGGTCTTATCATCGGTCTCTTATCTTTTCTTCCTGCTCTGGTATGCTGACCAAGCTAGATGCATTGTTCCTGACAAACGAATTCTTCTGCTCCCCATCCCCCTGATTCACAGTTACCTCACCTTCGGGGGCTGGTCGTAACACCAACTTATGAGTTATTGCACAAACGAGAGAGCAGAGGACAGAGCCATAAAACCTTTGCTTTGCATGGCATGGTTTCAGTGCCAAAATGTCTCCAGATCTGCTGCTGAAAGATTCCTTGGAGAGTTTATTGTCCCTGGAGAGTATAAATTTTTTTTCCTTCCTTCAGCTTGAACGACTCACATACTGGTAGAAAACAATGGAAACCATTTTGAACTTTAATTTTCGACACCCTGACTAGCAGGAGAAAGTGAAATATGAATGCAATGGAGAGGTGACTTTAATGTTTTGCCATTTATTGTTTTAATAAATAGTACTCCACAGCAGTAAAATGATTTGCACAGGACCATAAAGGAAATAGTTGCTCAACTCTGATGAGGAGTACCTAATAATCTAGTCTCCATATTATCTTGATAAGGCCATCATGGTCTTTATTCAGATACAGGCAAGTACCTGAGGTGTATTTAAATAGTGAGTCCTGGCAAGGAATCCCCACAGCCTCTCTGCCTGCTGTGTCCATAGGAACACAGATGCTCTGACTGCCACCAGGTGGATGCTCCTCTACAGACACTGCTTTGAGGATTTTTTTATGTTTGATGTGGTGAGGAAACCCTGGACTGTCTGCAAAAACTTTTTAAGGAGCTCATGGAAATAAAGCAGAAAAGTAAACTTTTACAAAGTAAACTTTTACAGTTACTGCCATTGTGTTTATATTCATAATAAAGTGGTCTGGCCCTTTGCTGAAAGATAATCCAGGGAATAGCTCAGACTAATAAATCTCAGCTGTCTTGTTTGGCTCAAATCTGAGTTGATGGTCAAAATGTCCCTGACTCTAAGAAGACTATCAGTTTCCTTATTTCCACGTACACCAAATGATCTCCTGTACCAAAGTCTGATGCGACTTACTCCATTTTCCAGGAACTGATTTACAGCAAATCCAATGTGAGTAACCTGGCCTCCAGAGTCAAAAGAGCAAAAGTGAATTGGAGTGAGTGTGAGATATGGTTCTTCCTGTTCTCAAATAAGTGTACACACCCATATTCAATCCCCCAAGGTTTACAGCTCTCACAGAGGAATAAAAGCCCCAGAGATAAGGGTGGGGCAGGCATTGGTCCTGTGAGGGTGATGTTCATCTCACTATCATAACTGTCTCAGCGTGCTGGGATCCAGCATCTTTCCCATTCCCTGCACTTATGTCCCTCTTGCTCTGTTTGCGTAGAGCTAACAGTAGGTAGTAGCTTGATGTGCAGCACTGTGAGGAGAAAGGTGGTTACTGAGCCATAAAGCAAACCTCCCCACCCCACGGTGAAGAACCGGGCTCAGAGAATGAGACGTGGTTGGCAGCAGCTGTTCTTTGCATGAGCAAACATCCCCGGGCCTCTCCTTGTAGTTCCTGTCTGCCAATCACCAGCATATATATCAGGTCTGAGTCAGACTGGGTGGAGGGCTTCCGAACTGGTGGGCAAACACAACAGAAACACACCAGCCTGTGTAGGATTTCTTTCATTTTTGTGTACTTGGGTACTCTTGTTGATAACCAAAAAAAGCACAGGTAGTTATGACCAAAAGAAAAGTAGGGAGTGTCCTGGTATCAGTATGTCAAAAAGAAATCTTAAAAAAAAATGAAGATTGCCAAAAGCTGGTATAAATCGCTTTAATTAAAATCTTCAAATACAAAACCCACAAGCATTGGAATAAACAAAATTTTTAGTAAAGTTCTAAAAAGAAGCTACCGGACAAATAATAGCTTTGATGTTTTAGCTGTAACTCACATTTTAATAACAATAATAATATATTATTAACTTTATACTGACTGTATGTAAGACTTTCCACTCCATCTTACACTCTCTTTACTTCTTTTATGGAACTTTGACAACGTAAACAAACTCAGCCTTCCTCATTTTTGATCTATGTTATCCCCTGATACATAACCCTTCATAGAATGCATCTGTGGATGCACACACTCCTTTGACACTCCTTTTTAGTGTGCAGGTTGTCATCACAGCTACAAAAGTACATCAGTTTCAAAAGTGCTCTCTGGTTCAAAAGGTTCCCTGCCCTGCATTAAGTCCTATGTAGCTGGTAGCATCTTTTTAAACCTTAAAAAGGGAAGTACAGTCATGTGGAGCTGTTCTTCCCTGCTGTGCTCAAAATATCATAAGGCATTGACAGTTGTGTGGGTTACATACCTTCAAGAAAAGTAGATGCAAATAAATATGTGCAGGTGGCCACAGCTACTGTCCGAGGCCTTTTGTTGCTCTGGGGAACAGCAGCCTGTGTGCCACAGGGAGCTATTGCTGGCACAGCCAACTGCAAAAATGGGGAAGGCACAGCTGGGGAGAAAAGCCACTACCAACACAGATTTCTGTCCAAAATCGCTGTTCTCCCAGTAGGATGTCAGCCTGGCTGGGCAGTTCTGTCCCCAGGATGCTCTAAGGCCACTGATATCCCTCTGGTGGTTGAGGGGTGAGTGGTTTGCTCAGCCTCTTTCCTATACCATTTCTGCGAGGTTAGGGAGTGTAAAGCAGAGAGAGCTTCGCCCGTGCATAGGTTCAGGGAAGTCCTTTCCAGCTGAGCTGCCTGCAGGGTGGTGCAGGTTGAGGAGTCACGAACTCTCACTGTGCAGCCCCCTGAGCACAGAGGGTTATTGCCAGGGCGCTGGCAGGCTCCTCTCCTTTCCTTGCAGGGAGGAAGTGTGTGATGGCAGAGGCAGACCACCCTACAGGAGCAGCCTGCACTTCCCGTGCCAACACCTCGCCTTTGGAAAGCACATGGCCACAGCTCCATCTTGTGACTGAACTCTCCTGGCTTGAGAAAAATGCGTGGCGCCGCCCCAAATCTGATAGAGGATCTGGTTTCTCTGCGTGGCCTTTCCCTGTGCAAACACCCTGACCGTGGTTTGCTTTGCATGTCCACACTTTCCACCCCAAGATACCCTCAGCAACCATAACCCCCTCTCAGGCTTCCCCACATGGTGCAAAGTCACAGCTGTGCAGCTCAAATGAAAACCCTACTCATCCTTTCTAAAGGCAAGCTTTTGAAGAAACTGCTTTAGGAGCTGTGCTTGCAGAAATGAGAGGGAGATGGGAGGTTGCAGTGCCTGGGCTGCCAGAGCCCCAAGCAGTGTGAGAAGCTGATGTGGCTCCGTGCATGGTGTGGAGGAGGGTTCCATGCTCAAGCACAGTGATAGGCTGGATCAAGAGCAAAACCAGCCCCTGCCTGGTCTTGTTCTACCTGGACAATTCTCCTGGGATCTTTCATGTACCAATTACCCAGTGGGACCTTATGTCGTCCCCAGCTCACAGTTCATACTAGTGCTACAACATTTGCATCCCTTACCAGAATTAAATCCCGTGGTAGAAATGTGAATTTCTAGGATTAGAATTCCCTACTAGCTAAGTGCTTTTCATTTATCCTGAGTGTGTGTATTGACCACTTAAATGCAAGCAATAGCTTTGGCATTTTTGATAATATAAAAGCCATAGGAGAAGGCTGGAAGGCCGAGCAGGGTGCCAGGACCAAGGGGCTTTTCCATAAGCTCTGGCAGTGTTTCGTCATCCAGCATCCGTAGCACATGGCCATTCAGCTCAATAGACCTGGAGAAGGGACAGAGAGATTGTTTGGGCAGCTGTGCTCTGTTTGCCACTGAGCACAAACTGCTCTGGGCCTGAGTGTAAACAGTAACTCAGCCCAAAGCCAAACTAAACTTCCCTTGAGTGTGTGTGTACACACACACAGAGACATCTGTAGCACTCCCTCTGCAAAGACTCCTTCAGAGTGGTAGCACTAGCACATCAAAAAGTACATTTCTTTCTCTTCCAGTGAGGTCAACAGCTAAACAGGCTTTGAAAAGTACAAATTTTAATTGCTTTTTCTCCTAAAAATATGCATATTCTTCTATGCCCACAGAGCAGATCCATTCCCTGTGGATGCATTAACAATGACAACAAAAACACCCCATCAACATACAAAGCCTAAACACGTTGCTGTAAATCAGGAGCCAGCACTTGGGAAAGCAATATACCTGTGCTTGTGCAAAAAAAAAGTAAAGGACTTTAGCCACTGGTCCATAGTGCTGATGCCTGCTAGGAGAAACTTCCAAATTAAAATCAGGTAAATGTTCTTATAATTTAGCAAGCTTTCAGTAGCCTGAGTTTAGGAGACCTGATTTAACAGAAGTCAGATCTTACTGAAAAAAACCCCATATGACTGAATGGTAGCCTCTTCTTTCCCCTGGCAAATTGAATAAGGTGAGGTTTTAAAGACCTTCTAAGCCTACTCACAGTCTTTTCCACAGGGGCCGGAGGAATTGCAACTCACCTGGAAAGAATGTTCTCTTTGCCATGAGGCAGTAAGAGGTACTGATCCACGTGCTTGCTCGAGAGGTAATTTGGTAGCTCCAAATGTTGGGTAACATTATAGAGGTTTAAGGCAAACAACGTCACATCCCCTTCTCTGTACTTTGGGCTGCAAGGCAAGAGAAGGTGATGGTGGGGATGAGGAGACAAAGAGGTTTCACAGAAAAAATGTGCGACCTTGCACTGTCCCAAATGACATTTGTTGGCCTGGGGTTGACTGCGGGCTCAGTTTTTGGGACATTTTGTCCTTTCTGGAGGCTTACTTGAGGCTGTTTGTGCAGTGGAGGTAGACACGGAGCTTCCTCTTGTCGGCGCCTGCCAGGCCGACCTGCAGCACCTTGGTACCCACCAGCTTCTTGTAGAGCAGGGAGAGCCAGTAGTCCTGGGAGGCACAAAAACATATGGAAACGTTTGTGTACATGCCAGGTGCTCCACACAGCAGAGCTGCGAATCTAACCTTCATTCTGAAGCTCGTTTCAAGAGGTTTTCCCCTATAGCTTTTTGCTTTACTAAGCTTTTCACCATATCTACTTAGATTCACACAAACACCATAGCTAGAAGGGAAGCCCTGCCTGTGAGCAGCTAAGGTACCTTAGAGCCATTTCCCCCCTCATTTGCAACTCTCAGAGCTCTGTCAGGGAGAGATTGTTTGCATTTTGGAAACACCCTTCTGCAGGGTACAGAGAACCTCAGGGCTGAATGCAGGGGTGTGAGCTGCCCTTCCTGCAGGAAAGCTTGTGCCTAAGGCACAGGTGCAACACCAGAAAGAAGCTCCTAAACTTTAACGCCTTTCATTAACATTGTACTTTTGAACAGGTCTCAGGATTGATTTCTGAACCTGAGTCACCAGTGCATCCTCTGACACCCCAGGGTGATGCCTCAGAGCAGGGTGATGCCCAGCGCAGACTCATTTTTTCAAGGTCTTTCCAGGCTTTCAGAGAGCTTCTCCCAGCTCATCTGTTTGTCTTTGAGGTTTTTCTAGGAGGAAAGTCTTTGTGTTTCTCTTCTGACTCACCACAAGCCTGGGAAAGTACTTTTCCTATCAGCCTTCATGCTCAATCCCTCTGCAAGCAGGTGCAGCCTTCTCACACTGCTGTGCTTCCTAATTTCTGTGCTAACTACAGCTGATGGACCTGGGTTTGAATTTCCCTGCCTCTGAAGCATTATTGGCTTGATTAATATCTGTACTGCCTGTAGGTGAAGAACAAGGCACATAGTTTCAGTCCAACTTAAATCTATTTTAAATGAGGGAATAAAAAGCCCAAAGCAATGAGCCTGATGATGCAGCCCCTGGCATAGGAACCAGCTGAGCAAGCAGGACAGGAAATCCCCATATGCTGGGTTTTCTTTCAGGCTGGATCTAAGACCACCCACGAAAATCACAATTTGGAAGCAGAAAAATGAGAGGAAAGCTAAAAAGAAAGATGCTGTCCTCTCACCCCAAGCTAAGTGCTAGTAGTACAAAGAAATGTGCTATATGTGCAAGAACAATGTATAGTTCCTATAATAAAGTTTTATCACAGCAAAATGTTATTTCCTAATGAATCAAAATATACTAAATGTACATTTCAATTTAATTTTCTTTCAGACACCACTGTAGGATGAATACGCTCATGACCTATAATGCTTGAGTCTTGACTTCATGTTGGCCAGGTTTTCATGTGGAATATAATTTATTTTAATACCTCTTTTCACTTCTGTTTATAAACTCAGCTGAGGAGTAACCAAACCAAAACAGACCATCCAGAAAAGCCCTGTGAGCTCCAGGAGCACCTGCATACAAACCAGAGCATTGTGTCCCACAGATCAATCTCTGCTGTGCTGAAGACTGGCTGCACCCCTGCTGTTGCACTAACTATCTTGTGTGCATACATATATATGTAATAACACATTAACCCCTAGTGGAACATGAGATAACTTTAGGTACAAGGATACCTGTGACCATCCAAGCAAAAAAAGGTGTTAAAATAGCTGACTTGTCCCTCCACACCCAGCGTTGCCTGTGCAGAGGTGCATTCAGGGGGTGTCATTTACATACCGGCAAAGGCTCAAAGTTGGCATCCACCAGGTGATAGGTACCTGCCCCAAAGAAAACCTGTCTCATCACCACATCAATCCCCTGCCTGGCTGAAAGCCCGAGTTTGTCCAACCACCTGCCAAAAAATGAGGCAAATATCATGTGGATGAAATTGCTGACCTCAACTGTACCCTATTGCCCCCTCTCCAACCAGCTTGGGAAGCATGAAAGCAAAAATTAGTGCATGATGCTGACTTCCTTAAAATCACACAAATAATTTCAATTCAGGTCTTGCATTGATTACATTAAAAAGTAATTTCAGACCACCTCTTGAAGTCCAAGTTGGTGGGAACAGTTGCTCTATTCCCCTGTTTGCAGGTGGTGGAAACCAGGAGTGGCAGCAGATTCTCCTGAACTGGCCAAGGGTCTGAAGGCTGAGAGAAATCATCACACCAACAACAAGGTTGCCTGTCATTACCAGACTTTGACTTGCTGGCCCACCAGGCCCTGCTAAAAAGGTCATCATGTCTTATAGGAGGGAAAAAACCTGCCCACACTCCCCAGAAAGCCTGAGGAAGCCACATTCCTCCTGTGGGGCAGCCCTCTTCAACTGGTAAAATATGTAATTTCCCCACACCTGGGACATGGTACTCACATAAAGCCAGCAACATAAGTGTTAGACAGTCTGGGAGCTCCTCCTCCATAGGCAGAGCTCGTCTCTCCCAGCCAGACCTTCTTGTCTGGAACGGTCCCACCAACAATCTGGCCAGTGTGGCATTAGGGAAGAAGAGAAAGAGACAACAGTTAAGTTTTTTGGCTACTAAAATAAACAACATTTTGTGCTTTAGCCAAAGGCTCACTTAGGATGTATGCATTTAAGGGATAACACCCTGAGATGGGATGTCACAGAAACTTGGATCTAAAGGACTAGAAGTAGATTTACATCCTCCCCCCCCCAAAAACTTGCTACCCATGTAAAACATCACTAAATCCAGGTCCCATAATTCTTCTTGTGCTGAGTAGTGCTATATTCTAAGTTATACTGTTCTCAGGATCTCAAAATACAAAAAAAAAATGCAGCAGGGAAAATGGGATAACTGTAACTTACATCCCTGAGTAGTTACTACATCAATAAATGAGAATGCTGTAAGTGGGTGATGCATGGCATCACACACTTTTGCTCCATGGCAAACTGATGGAGATCATTTATTGTTAGTATTGCTAATCTTATGGGGTTTTTTTTTTAAATTTACAGTGTCAGCAGAACACAAGCTTTGAGCATCCCTATTTATTGCTAGTAAGAAATGGTGCTTTATTCTGGATTCTCTGCTAACCCCCTGGAAACTGAACATAGGAATGATTGAACAGGACAAGGCACCTCCAGGACTTCATATATGGCTGCGGCAAAGGAATCCAGCACTTCAGGGCTCAAGAAATCCCCTCTTGTTGCACTCCGTCCATTCACATAGTAACTGAAAATGGGGGAAAAAACATAGCCAAAATTAGGGAAAAATACCACCAGTGGTACAAAACATCACTGAAAGTATTCAGTTGATTGGTACATTTATCCACAGCACGGTTTTTCTGTCCAGTGCTTTTTAGTTTTTGTTTTCCAGATGTGTAGGTCTGTCACTTGTATTTAAGGGACTATCAGATATAATTACCTCGATGGAGGCAGGATATCACAGAAATTTCCACCAGCAGAAGCATTAGGTTTGTTTGCATCCACTCGTTTAGAATAAGGAAAACATCACCAAGAGCCAGCTTCTGTATTTCTTCTCTTGTTGAGGAGTCTGACACTCCTATGTGATTACTTGCTTTATTGTATCAAGTTATGTATTAAAAATATAATATCCCAGAATCTGTCCCTCTGCTGGAATATTTTGGCCACTTGGAGGGCGCCAGAATGTGGGCATCCCTGTGGCATGAAGGTTGCCCTCCACCATGAGCAGAAGAGCTTTTAAGTCTGGTTTGTCCACATAAATTGGGATCCCTGTGGTTTTTGCATTTCATCCTATCACTCAGTCCTACCAGAAGTAGCTGAAGCCTTCCAGCCACAAGAGGAAGCTAAAACCTGATAATCCTAAATTAGTAAAGAACAGTCCAGGAAGGGGAAAGGACATGTTTCATGCCTTTCTAGCAGCTCAAAATACAGAGATAATTCATGTATTTATGCACATATATAAAAAATAAGTATGTGCCTCTTTTCCCACTGTTATCTGACTGCTGCATGTAAATGTCCTGCTTTTGACATGCCTTCATATGGAAAAGACTTTCAAACATGTGGAGTTCATGGCCCTGGGGCCAATTTACTCCACTGCCCTTGTGAGCACTTTAAACCTACAAATCAAAGTTACTGCACAAGAGCAAAGGGCCATGTGCCAGGGCTGCTTGCACTGTGTGTGGGACCTGAGGGTGAGTTACCCACACAGAGACTGAAATGACTCAGAGAACAAACTCAAGGGAGCAGGAGGAGCTGCTGGCACTTCTCCATGGACAAGGGTCAGCCAGACCTGCAGGGCTTTTCCTTTATATCAAATAGACATAAATAGAGCAAGCAAAATGATCCTCTTACATATAATGCATTTTCTGCTGCTGTGCTTATGTGACAGCCCCCCACCACAGCTTTTGGGTCTCTGCACCAAGTAGACCCTTTGGAGACTTCAGCATTTCTGTAATGTGCTCCCTCAATTCATCTCTTATTCTGAACAGAGAAATTTGTGGAGAGGCCCCCAAGAAACTGTCGAAAGGCACATTTCACCCCTCTTTTCTGTTGAGATTGACAGTTCTGTTCAAATTGACATTTTGTAAAGAAAACGAGGCAGTAGTCAGAGTGATAGTGGTATCCAAGTGGTACTTACTGGTGCCATGTGACAGAGTCGATGACCTTCCCTCCCGATTTCAGGAAGCTGCAACCAGAGGGCATAGCAGAGAGCAGATGGTTAGCAGTACCAGTGATGGGTCATGGCCCTCCCACCAGTGCAGCGCCAATCACAGCCCCCTCCCCCCGAGCTGGCAGTACTGATGGTGGGTGCTTGGGGACCAGGCTTGCCATGGCATTTATGCAGGCTTTGGGCAGCCTGGCTGCCTCCCCAGGTTGCTGGGAGGATGAACTGATGTTTATATAACACATGGGTGTTTCTCAGGCTAAAAGCCCTTGTTGGCACAACCCTAGAGCCAGTGCTCAGTGGAAAAATGTGTGGACCACTAATGTACTGCCAGCAGCTGAGTTTCACCTGGCTGAGTATTCAAGCCTTGAACTCATGCATGCAGGTAAGATTTTAGTTGTCCTCAGTCAAGGGAAAAAAAATTGTTCAACCCCTACCTTGAAGCTTCTTCGTGCCTCCTGCATCTAGGGGCAGGCAAGCCACAATTCTCCACACCTGCCCCACCCCAGGGAGTGCTGCTGGCACCTCACACCCCTACCTTCTCAGCAGTCTCTGAGTGTGCTTTCGGGGCTGCCCAACATCGGGACCATAGAGCTTGGCGTGCTGGTAGAGGGCATAGTTATTCAGGAGCTGGCGTAAGTGGATAAAATCTTGCCCCAGCTGGAAGCCATCGATGTGGATGCCAGATTTCTTCCTGAAGCTGTTGGGCTCTGAGGAAGACACGTGCACATCAACATCCCACTCTATTTCTGGGGCACAGAATAGGGCAGTTACATCCAAATGGCAAGCACCAGTCCCCTAAGGCTTCACCTGATCTGGCCTGGTGTGGGTGAGATATTGGAAGATGAGCATGAAACCAAAAGCCCAGGGGATACAGCATGCTGCTCTCCAGCACTCTGTCGCAGTCAGTCCCCATAGGTGACATTCTGCACCTCGTGGGACATCATTCACCTCATCTCAAAGCCCTAGTAGGATCAACAAAATCATCTCAATTTTGTCATACATGAAATCCCTATTTGTGCTTGGTCTTTGCATATTAAGTGCTTTAATTAATTAATTTTGAGTTAAATATTTTTAAATTGAATGTTAAAATTAACCCATCAGCCCAGGTACCAAAAAAAATTAAGTTCCATTAATCCCTTGTACACCATAAGAGTTATCTTTCCGGTGTTTACTGTATACTTTTACAAGTGTTTTAAGATGTTGGATGTATTTTAGTACTTTTTTTAGGTGTTTTTACTTGTACTTTGGTTCCAAGGCAGATTTCAAAACCCCAGCTCCAACAAACAGCCCAGCCCCCATAGCCATTGCCCTGTAAGCTCCGTGGCAACCTAAATTTTAATGACCCTTATCTCAACTGATACTACCCCTCTGACAAGGATGAGCCATTGGTGGACAGAGATGATCTGTCAAAGGGAAAACACCAATCACCTTGAACCGAAGGGGTGGGCTGTGGGCGGGCTGTGGGCGGAGCACAGGCACTATAAAACAAGGAGTAAGAGAAAGACATGCCCCTTGTCTCCAGCCTTGAGGTGGAGTTCAGTGCTGGGAAGGCCTACTCCTATCAAGGAACTTTTAGTAATTTTTTTTTGGCTTTGGACCAGCCAAAGGCCAGCCTAGCATTGCAAGCCCTTTTTCTCTACCTGAGGTCTAGTGCTGTTTCAGCCAGAAGATCTAAAATCCCTGCACTCCTGGGGCATACCATCTACCGAGCCATAGGATTCCAAACTTTTATATTTTGCTAATTTTTGTAATTTTTCAATTTTTCCGTTTTTAATAAATTATTTTAATTTTTAACTAAGAGTTGTCTCATTTCTCACAAATTTGCTCATTCATTGTGTCTTCTTGTGAAATCCCTTGTTGCAAATTAAGACCTTAATGTCTCTTAATAAAATATCACCTTGCCTTTATGTGCCATCATCCAAAACATCCAAAGTTACCAGACCATACCCTGTGGTGGTACTTTTCCAGGTGACGGCTGGCCTGGCCAAAAAGCACTTACCATTCCCAAGCTCCCAGGAGATGTTGTACCTCTGGGAAGCACAGTAGTCCAACAATTCCTGGGCATTCGAGCTGTCCCACTGCAAGCCACCTTTCCGCAGCAAGGCATTGAGTCCAAAGATCAGGTGAAACCCTGAGCAGTTTGCAAAGCTGTAGAGAATATCCAGTGTATTTCCTGCACAGAGGAGAAAGGAGGGGTGTTTATCTCAAGGTTAGAGTGTGCTAGTTGAGCTCTGGCCAAGCAACAATCTTTACTGCCTGTATTTATTTAGCCTGATGCCACAGATATGCCAAACTCTCCCAACCAAACAGAAGAAGTCAGGCCTCACTACACAACATTTAACAAGTTTTGAGAACCTCCCAACTCCTGCAGCTGAATACTATTAAATGTGAGGTGGCAAACAGTGGGAAAAGAGTTCTCTGAATATTTTTCTAAGTGGGTGAAATGTTTCTTTTTCAGTGATTTCAGCTCCTAACAGCCTATGACCCTTTTACCATGGGGCAGAGAATTGCATCCCCCTGTTTAAGTCTTACTTGTAATGGTGGTGTTTTTGTGCTTTTTCTGGTTCTGTTCGGCAAGAATCAGCTTCTCCTGGCTAGGCCATTGGGCCAGCAGCAGCTTCTCAACAGCAGCAAATGCAGGTCTCGAGCCACAAGCCTCTGTAGGGCAGAAGGGTGATAGGAATTAACTCCTCACCTCCACAGCCAGTGAACCCTTGTTTCAGTGAGCTGACAAAGTGTGGACTGCCATGCCTGAGGGGCAGATAAGCCAACCTGGCATGCAGTGGTGTGGCTGGGATCACAACCCACCTTGCTGTGGGCAGGAACAGGGCAATGCTTCCTGCACTGCCCGTCTCATGCAGGGGAAAGTGCTGACTTCCCCGAACGGCTCACTGGCAGGAGTCATAAGACACATTTCCTTCAAATTTCATGTTTTTTCTTGGCATGTAAACCAGGAACAAGCCATAACCAAAGAGGAAGGCAAAAGCCATAGTCACAGGAAGTGGCCACTTAGCAAAGTGCTATGAGGGAAGAAGTACCACTTGACTTCAAAACTGAGCATCACGGGGTTGCAGTAGTGTAGGATTGCACTGTTGTGCTATGTGCCACAGGAACAGACAGGATTTTTTTCATCTGAAACACCTCTTGAAGAATTTATGCACTTTTGCTAAGTTCAAAAAGAAAATACCAAGCTCAAGCAGTTGGCAGGGGTCTAGCAGGTTTGTCCTGTCAAAGCGGCAAGAGGGCAAAGCTGCACCCCCAGCCCAGCTCTCTGGCTTTGGCAGAGAGATTGAACACTCTGTTCTCCTCAGATTATTTCTTCTGTGTGTTACTTAATTTTCATAATGAAGCTGCAACTTCTGAGCTGACTTTGACTGCCTCCCAGGCAGTGGGGGAGCTCCCAAGACTGTTGCAGGGAGCAGAAGACAGCAAAGGGACAGTCTCAGCAGATGCCAGGGAGGGTGCAAGTTTCCCCACATCCTTTCTCACTTTCCCATGGCTGGCACAGCTCTTCCCACAAACCATGCTGAAAGCCCACAGATCTCCTCTCCACAGATGATAGCAATACTGACCCTGTGGAGGGCCCCCAATGCTGCTGTTGTGCTCTTGCAGCACTCTCAGCCTGTATCAAAGACCCTCCAAAACCCAGGATGGTTTTGAGTCTAACACATTGATGCCCACTTTACCTTGCTGTGCCTGAAGTTCCCAGAGGATTTTTTCTTCTGAAGTTGAATCCTTGTTGGGATCAAAGATAAGAAAATCTGTCTCAGTGCCACCAAACCTCAGGAAACCTGGGGACAGGGCCGTTGCCAGGGCACGCAGTTTGGAATTGCTGAGGAAGGAATGCCGAGAAACAGAAAACCACTATATTTATGTAGACTGTGTTGAGGGTAAACGTGGCAAGCACTTTGAGGACCATGCTGCAGCAGGTGACCTGGGGCTACCCAGTAGCCTCAGGGCATTCCTGACACTTTGCTGGGATCTGCATCCCAGCCCTCTGTACTGTACACTCTGATGTACAAGACGGACACTGATGGCCAAGTGAGCCAGGAGAGTGTCTATGAGGCAACAAGGGGAGGACATGCCTGAGGGAACATGGTCATGGGCAGGGAGTCAAATCCTGGGGGCAAAGTAAGGCAAAACTTCAAAACAGGCTTGTTTTTTTGGTCCTAAACATCCTCCTCCCCCAGATGTTTTGGCTTTGTTTGTGCAACGCCTACATAAATGTCCGGTGAGAAGGTGGACACAAAACTGACTTTACATCATCAGCCCCAACTTCCATCGACAACAGCCAAAGCAATTGTGTTTGTGACCAAGGGAGATTAGGACTCCCTGCTGGGACAAGTGTTAGCTTTATCAAAGCAGGTGTACAAAAGAACATAACTGTGATGTGCTCACACCCCGTGCAGGATGTGCAGCGCCAACACCCAGCCCTCTCTGGGGGACACTGCGAGGCATCAGAGGGCACCAGGCACATTAGGCACTATCTGCTCCTGGTGACAAACAGCAGATTAGAGGCCACCAAATACTTCCTGCTCCTTGTGGTGGCAGGGCTGGCCCCAGGCTGAACCCCAAGGTGTACGGTTGGGGCTGGATGTTGGGGACCTGAGCACTTTCCAGTAAAGCTGGTGACACCTTTCTCACCACCTCAGTGAGGAGGAAAACTGGCAAGTGGTGGGAAGAAGGAAATCAGGACTGGAGGATCCACATGTTCTTTGAATACCTTCACAGATGGTGATCCCACCATCTGCTTCCCTGGGCAGCCTGTTCCAGTGCATGACCACCCTCTCAGTGAAGAAATTTTTCTTAATATCCAATCTAAACTCTCCCTGGTGCAACTTGAGGCCATTTCCTCTCCTCCAGTCACTTGTTACCTGGAAGAGACGGACCCATACCTCACTACAACCTCCTTTCCGGTAGTTCGGGAAGCGATAAGGACACCCTGAAGCCTCTATTTCTCGAGGCCAAACAACCGCAATTCTCTCAGTTTCCTTCTCTTTTTTTGTCCTGCTAGCAAAGCAACTCCTCTCCCCAGCTTATCCCCGAGCTGACCCTTGCCTGCATTTACCCAGCCCAGCCACCCCTTCCCCGAGCACAAACGAGCCGGCGAGGCTCGCACCTGCGGAAGGTACCGCGTTCTGCCCTGAGAGGATGGAATTAGTGAACCGCGAAGCAGACGGGATCCAGCAGCCTCTTCCCGACCCCAGTTCTAGGGGTGGGGGACTCCCCGTTCCCCCCAGCTCGCTCCGCAGCGCGTTTGCCGGGATGGCCCACCCTCCCAAGACCTTTTTCCTTTGCCCAAAGGGGCGAGAGGCGGCTCACCTGAGCAAGGCGACATAGCGCGGGTCCCGGGCGAGGCTGGCATCCAGCGTGAGGGAGAGGAAAGCCGGGCTCACCTCCCCTCGGGGGCTGCCCCGGAGCCCCAGCCGCAGCACCGCCGCCCGCTGCCCCTCGGCCAGCGCCGGCAGCAGCAGCAGCGGCAGCAGCAGCAGCGGCATCCTCCGCTCCCGGCCCGCCGCGCCGCCGGCACCACCCCCGCGGAGGGCGGGCCCGGGGCTGCAGCGCTCCGCTCCCCGCCGGGAAGAGCCGCGCTGGCGTGAGCAGGACCTTCCTCACCCTCTGGAAGGGCTCCAACAGCATCTTCGAGCCTCAAATCAGCACCAAGACGCCCGAAACTCGGGGTTACCCAAACACCTCAACCATTGCAAAATAAACCTGTGTTTCCAGCTGGTTCCTTCCCTGCTCGCACCTTTGCACCCTTGCAGCCGCCTCCTCCAGCATCCCGCCCTGCCCGAGCGGCCGTGGACATTTCCGTGTACAAGCAGCGGGCTGGAAAATGGCTACAGGCTGAACGCTGCCGCTCCAGGGCTGAGATGTCAGCCTGGCACCCCAGGTGCCTCCTCCACTGCGGGAACCCGAGTCCAAGCAGCACACAGCCGTGTCAGGCTGAAACCCGCCTCTCCCTGCTGCACTGTTGGAACAAGTGTACGTCCTAATTACAGAGGCACGAAGCTTGGAATTACTGTTACAGAAAGATTCAGGTCGGCTCTGGGCCTGCGCCCCAGGTGCTCCCTGCAGAGTCCAGTCTCTACCGAAACTCCTCCTTTCGCGGCAGCTGGCCTTGCCCGGGAGGCCTGTCGGGAAAGAGCCAGCTGCAGCCACGGGGCAGGTATGGCTTAGTATCATAGAATGGCTTCCAAACCCCACACCATGGGCAGGGATGCCTCCCACTAGACCAGGTTGCTCAAAGCCCCATCCAGCCTGGCCTTGAACACTTCCAGGAATGAGATGTCCACAGCTTCTCTGGGCAACCTGATGCCTCACCACCCGCACAGTAAATAATTTCTTCCTGACATCAAGTCTAAACTAACCCTCCTTCAGCTTTAGGCTGCTCCCCTCTTGTCCTATCACTCCGTGCCCTTGTAAAAAGTCTCTCTCCAGCTCTCTTGTTGTCCCTTCAGCTACTAGAAGGTGCTCTAAGGTCACCCTGGAGCATTCTCCTGTCCAGACTGAACAAACCCAGGTCTTTCAGCCTCTCTTCAAAGGAGAGTTGCTCCAGCCCTCTGATCACCTTTGTGGCCTCCTAACAGGTCCACATCCTTCTTTTTTTGAGGGACCCACAGCTGGATGCAGTACCACAGATGGAGTCCGGAGTAGAGGGAGACAGTCACCTCCCTCGACCTACTGCCCACTCTCCCTTTGATGCAGCCCAGATTACAGTTTGCTTTCTGGACTGCAAGAATGTTTCTAAGTTTCTATGCACACTGCTGAAACATTTGCAGAGTTTTTAATCAATTCCACTCAGCACCACCATTGCATTTTCCACCTGCACCAGTTCATCCTGAAGTGTCCATGTTTCGTGTGAAGTTTGTTCTGAAAACAGCTGTCTGCTGGAACAGGCTGCGAATCTGTTACTTTATTTGGGTGCAGCACTTCCCACACACACCGAAGTTTGGGCATTAATCAGTGTGGCTCAAGTGCTCGCCTGCCTGGCCCTTCCGGTTCCTGCTTGCTCTACATTTTTGTACTATTAAGTAACTCTCCACCAGAACTAGAAGAACGCGACCAAATTAATTCTGTTGCTGATAAACACATCCATGGCCCTGCCAAAAAGGAAACATCAGTGACACTTCTGACTGTCCCAGTATCTTAGTCAGGGTAATGCTTCCCATTTTGGGGGTGCAGCACCAATTACGTTCCTACGCCCCAGGAAGGGCTGGGGTGACTATCTGCCAGAGGAGTAACTCATCTATCAGCAGATGACTGGAGTACCAAACAAACTACCCAGCCCCATGGGTAAACTAAGGATATAAGAATGTAGTTCAGTGTGTGAGAAACCATTGCTGCAAACCTAGCTAAGGTTGTTACTACAGGTACAGGAAAGGTCAGGAGCCGTCAGGCAAGATGCAGCCGGTGCACAATTTTTTCTGTTGGAATTCACTACTTCTGCCTTCATTTCCTCGATGTTCTTCTTTGAGAAGAGGCACTTTGAGGCACTTGCCACTGTGGTGTATTTCTCACAGCAAAGGCACAAGGTCTATTTCAAATGGTCAAGGCTATGGTCTGGATTTAGTTGCTGTGTGCAGATGTGTGTATGTAAATTCTAGCACATGTTGTGTTTTTAGCAGTCTGCAAAACCTTGTATCTGGAAAACAATGCCCTCCAGCATTAGCTTAAGAGCTTGAAGTACTAAATGAGAAGCGGCAGCTTTTGCCTGGGCATTTTTCACATAGTTTTATACACATTTTAAAATACTGCAGAGTAGGGGAGATCATTACAGATGTATTTGGACTCATGGAAATTAGTCCAGAATTTGAGTGGTGCCCTATGAGCTCCAAGGGGAGCACTTAAGAAGTAGGACTAGGCTTAAGCCCACTTGAGTGTTACTTGAAATCAGCTCTAAACAAGCATCCCATCCCACTTCCTCACTCCACAGAAAGCCTACACACTGCCTTGTGACATTCAAATGCTTTGGTCTTGCAGCTCCTATCAGGCAGTCCTGCTTCTCCCGTGACAGATGCCATTAGACACCCTGTGATGACTAGGTTTTTATAACTAGAAAGAACTAAAAATAAAACCTTCCAAGAATTTCAACTGTCTGATAGCAGCAGCACCATGCTATTGCTAACAGGGGCACCACTGCTGTTCCTGGGCAAGCACCAAGATCTGATACATTTATATCTATATGTATGTCAGTGCTTTACCTTGTGCATACTAAGGGAATTCAGAAGGAAGGAGCTGCCTGTACAAAAGGCAAACAATTCTTGTGGCAGAGCAGTGTTTGGGCAGGTGAACAGAGCTGACTTGTGTCAGAGTACTGTTCTGTTTCTATGTAAGAAGCCTCAGGAAGAGGAAACTAAGGCTAAGCTGATGCCAAGAAAGCATGGAAACTGTAAAAACAGAGATGCCTGTCAAAGTGGTTTTGTAAGGTATCCTTCCTCCCTGCTGCAAGCCTGCAGCCAGACCTTGTCCTGACAGCACACAGCTCTCAGCACTCCCAGCTGGTTTTATTTCTGAAGCCAGTTGGTTATGGGAGTCTGAGATGGCACACACTGTTTGTTCAGAGATGGAAATGACACCTTGGGTCTAGATTTTAGCAGCTCTCTTTGAAATGCACATAGAGATTAAATGAAGCTTTAAAAGGAAGGACAAAGTGAGAGCTAGGCAGGACTAACTCACATGGAAACAGCTTTCCAGAACACAGGAACACAATAGGTCTCATTCACACAATGAAAATTAACAGCTAAATGATACCCTAAGCCTGACTCTCTTACCAGTCCTTCCAGGGAGACAGTTTTCAGTAAGTTATGTACAGGGGTTCTTGAGAGAACAGAATTATGACTCAGGGGAAGGAAGGGAATCACAAAAACACAAGAACTAGTCTGTGTGGGCAAGCTGGAAAGTGGAGTGAATGGAAATAAAAACTGAGAAATATGCTCTGAGGTTTTAGGTCAGAACATCTCTCTGCACCTGAACAGACTTGCACACACAATAGCTCTGATCCAATTTACTGTGGGTTGTGAAGATATGGCAGGAACATCCATGTTTTTATGACCTACTTTAGCTTTGAAGCATCTACCATTATTTTACATAGAAATAAGATAAATTCATCAATGTTGCTTCTTTCCCTTTAACACAGGCCTTAGGACACAAACATCCGTTTGAAGCAAGAGAGAAATACTTGCTTTTCCAAAACATCTTGAACCCATCCTTAGCATAAGCTTTCCCATAGCACATCCCCCCATAACAGACATTTACCAAACTAATGCATACCCATTCCAACACCTTGCATGTTATATATATATATATATATATATATATATATATATATATATATAAATATATTTTATGACCCCAGTTCTGTACTTGATACTGAAGTACCTCAGCATCTTCTGGCAGCACAAAAATACCATGACCAGCATCTGTTGTATTCCTTTGTATTCCTTTTTTCCTCCTCTCCCATCTCCACCCAGGGGAAAAGCCCAGGTAAGAAAGCTTTATGTGAAAAGCATTTAATCACACATTACTAAATACTGCAGAAAGAAAAAGCAGTATGAAATACATGTACTGCCTTGCCTGAAAAGCTTGATTTCAGGAAAATAAGACAAGCTACATATAGCAAAGTTTCAGTGCAAATTAGTGCAGCTTCATTTCACTGCTGATGCTCTCAAAGGTCACAGAGAAAGCCTTGGGGGAGTTGCACTCATCCATCTGGCAGAGCACAGCCTGTGTAAACAGAACAGCAGAGACAAGAAATGCCAACCTCTTTTTCTTTCCAGACCAGCTTTATGCAGATTTGAAACCACTCTCTTGTTTCAAACCAGCTTTTCCTGCCATTTTCACAGAAGCTCTGGCATTTGTAGGCAATGCTTGACTTTATTCCTAAATGTGTATCTCATCAAAACCTGATCTTGCAGCAGTGCTGGGTGTTACAATCATGTACAGTGCGAGGGTACATTTAGCACCTGGCAGGAATTGTATTTTCCTGTTGTTCCCCTCTGCTATATAAATATATAAAAATGTACACTTTAGTTAGCATGCAAGTACAAGTATTGTGCAAAGAATTGCAACAGAGGTTACAGGCTCATCAACTATTCTGTAATAAATGTAGCAATTAATGGATTATTTCCACAACATCTGTTATTGCAATAACAGAGTACTTAGAGTGAATAATTTTATAGTAACTCCCTGGGGTTCTTTTCCCCCCCAAATCCACACAAAACTGTATCAAACTTTGGAAAAGCACCACTAAGCACAAATAAACCTTTAGGGCAACTGGGTTTTCTTATGTGGGTACTACCTCACCTGCTTAGATATGTATGCACAGCTATGCTGGAATAAGCATCGTCTGCCTTTTGAATGTAACACAAATAAACCAGTACAGAATTTAATATTATCTATTTGTTTTTTCAAAAATATATCTTAATTAAAAGGGCAAGGCATTAAGAGACAGACTTACATAGCCTCAAGTCGTGGCAAGTATTGCTTCTGCCCTCGGGGGCCAACTATTGTTAGAGCCAACTTCACATTTTTTCATGTTTCCAAATCCCATTGTGCCTTAGGCACTTAAATATCAGTAACGGGATTCCCCTGTGGGCACTCAGTGTACCAGTGGAAATGAAACATGCTGCCTCTGGGAAGTGCTGGGTTTAAATCCTTGACCTAGTTTAATACATAGTGCAGTCAAATATTGCATTTATCCAAACTGTGTAAGCCACTATGAAGTATCACAAGTATGGGTTTAGAGGCATGTTTCTGCTAAATAAAGGCTTATAAAGAACTTATTCAATTGATACCTATGATTTCTCTAATGCTACAACAAAATGAGCAGTAGAATACTCGCATTTTCATCAATTTTTCACCATAACCCCTTTCTGTCAACCATTCAACATCTAACACCCCCACTGGATTTGAAAATTCCTGTTTATTTCTAGAACCTCAACATAATCAACCTGAGTAACAAGCCCCCAGTTTAACTAAAGTTTATCTTACTTTTGCTTTACTGAGAAGAGACACCCAATTTCACACAGAAGTGCGGTGTGTAGGTGTGCCAGTACACTGGCTACCATAATTCAAAACTAATTTCACGCCCTCACGAGACCCCACCTGGAATACTGCATCCAGCTCTGGGGTTCTCAGCACAAGAAAGCCATGGACCCTGTCAGAGCAGATTCAGAGGTCATGGAGATGCTCAGAGGGCTGGAGCACCACTCCTATGAACATTGGCTGAGAGAACTGGGGTTGTTTTTCATGGAGAAGGTTCCAGCGCTTATGAAAAATGAGGGAGACAGACTTTTTAGAGGAGCAGATAGTGATAGGACAAGAGGGAATGGCTTTAAACTAAAAGAAGAGATTTAGATTGGATGTTAAGAAGAAATTCTTTACTGTGAGGGTGATGAAGCACTGGCAGAGGTTGCCCAAGGAAGCTGCGAATGCCCCATCCCTGGTGTTCAAGGCCAGGCTGGGTGGGGCTCTGAAAAACCCGGGCCAGTGAAAAATGTCCCTGCCTATGGCAGGGGGATTGGAAGTAGGTGATCTTTAAGGTTTCTTCCAACCCAAACCAGCCTATGGATCTGTAATTTAATGCACCAGGCTGCCCCAGCTTTCAAGTCTGCCTTAATGTGCAGGCCATTGTCAAGTACTACACACCAGCTTTGAAGTTTACTGAATCTCAACTGACGAAGGTTCAGGCATCCTCAAAACTACTTTCATGAAGCTTAACCTTTTGGTGGAGAAAATCTGCTTCAGATACCTTTAAAAATCCTGACTAGTGCAACTGACACATGCCCATGGGGTCTCAGAACTTGACAGGGCTTCTCAAAGGTCAGTTCTTTAAGACTTCATCTTTATTTTGTCTTCACATTTAAGCAAGAAAATAAAAAACCTTAAAGAAAAGTAAACTTTCTGTTTGGAAGACTGCTTCAGAAGCATCTTGAAAGAATTATCTCAGGGAATTGCCAGAGGCTGGGTACGAATTTGATATTTGCATTTTTAAAAAAGGCTTAAACCAGGCAACACCTATGACCTCTTGCACAACTCTGGGGCAACTTTGTTATGAGTTGCAGCTCTATTTCTCTCCTTCCATTAGCTACACTTAGAGTACAGAGAATCCTGCAAGCAGGAACTTTGGAGTAGCTCACTCAAGTGCAAGTGTACTAAAGGGAATATCCAAAGATACTATATAAGTGAGCTGTGAACATAAGCTCCCAGCAGAAGTACACAGCAGGCAGTCTGTCCAACCCCCAAAGCACTCCTAGGGCTATGTCTAAAACCAGGAATGAATTATGATTCTGTCCTATTGCTCAAGAAGTTCATAATCCAAACCTGCAAATGAAGTCCACTTTCCAGGAAACATTCTGAACTCAGAACTCACTCAAAAATGTGGTATACAAAAGGCATTAAATATTTATTAAATTACAGCATCTTTAAACAGGAGAGGTAAAAAACTTTAAAATATCCAAATTTTGGATTCATGATTTTTCTTCATGAGAGTCAGTGGGTCCCTGGAATATCTGTTGGCACCTTTAAGAGTTCTTCAACTTCTTCCTGTAAAGCCTCAGCTTTTTCACTCAACAGCATCTACAATAAGAAAAAACAAAGAAACAAAAATTAGAAAACAAATACAAGCAGTGGCTATAACTCTTAGACAGATTAAAACACCAGTGTTTCTTTCCAAACTTGCACCTGGGTCTGTAAAAGACTTCTGCTGCTGCTCCCAGGACTGCAGCAGCTTTGCCTCAAAGGACTAATATTTGCACCAACATTTTTTTTCTGATTAGAGTACACCCATATAAAAAGCAGTCACACAAAAATTCATACAGCACACAGTTGGTTTTCTGGATTCTGCCATCACACAATATGCCAAATTTACAGAACATAAACAGTTTTGTCTGGAACTATTAAGGAACACTGTTAACCTTAGATATTTATTTTCCATGTTGGAGTAAACATTTTTAAAGTTGTGCCTGCTGAGTTGCCAACTTCTTCCCTTATTTGAAATTTCTTACTACAGCATTTTACACCAGACATACAGGACTCCTGATATCAGCAGTTGTTTAATCCACTGCCCTGACGGTTTGTTGCTGGCAGTTGGAGAAGAACAGGACCTCATGCAAGCACTCTTCTAACTTCCCAGTGAGAGAAAACTCCATAAATTTACTATCTGACTATGAGAGTAGGCTAGATTGCTAGATTTTGCATTGGTGTAGATAAGGGATCTGCATATATCACTTTCTTTTGGCTCCCACAGCAGCAAAATAAAAAAGCAGCAAGAAGCCTACAGCAACATTATCTGAACGTGACCGTTTAAGTGCATAACCCCCAAAGTTAACATATTTACTTTGTGAAAATGTACAAACCAAAACTTTCTAATTGACTGCCTTATTTTTACACCAACCATGCATCCTTTTATTCTGGACATTCCCTTACTTCACCAAGAGCTTGCTCTTTTCGTAGAATCAAACGTGAAGCCAATGCCATTGCAACAGCAGATAATGAATGGAGATAGAGAGAGAATACCATCACTTGATAAAGTACTTCCTGGAAGTTTTTGTTTAGACACAACTCAGTGTTTGTTACAGAACCAGCATATTTAAAATGGGAAAGAAAGGAAAGAATAACAGGGCATGACAAAGCAACCTGAATAGGTGAGGTTAACCATGCACCTTGCTGGTTTCCATTTCTACAACCCTAAAAGTCCTGTCCTTGTGTCACAACTACCACTAGAACCTCTGTAAGATAAGTCCTGAGATATTGGCAGAACTGAGCATTTCCAGCACAGAGACCACTGTAGTCATTCAATTCCCACATTTCATCAGACAAGCTGTCAAGCATTTTTGCCCTTTGCTGCCCCTCTGAAAAGCAGCACCACTTGGCACTATCCTGTATACAACAGATTGTTCTTAGCACAGATCAGTGTTTGGATCACAAACATACACGAGTGCCTTCACCAGTAAACCAAATCCTTCCCTTGTAATGTCATTCAGACATCCATTTTTGACATACTGGGAGTTCTGAAGCAGGTTTTTATACCTTTGTTTCTAACTCACCTTTGCAGATGAAACAATTTGTTTGGCTTGACGTCGTGACAAGTGCTCAATCATCTTGACCAGAGTTTCTGGATTTGCATTAGCCAAGTGAGCTAAAGTTTTGTACCCTGCATTGTAAAGCTGTTTTGCTCGTGCCTGAAAGTACAAAACTGTGCTAGATTATCAGAACGGGAAATAAGAATTACTGGTAAATGGCAACCTCTACACCAGCCTCAAGCATTTCATTCTGCATATCAATCCAACTCTCTTTTTTCTCTTTCTAACATGAATACTCACTGAGAATCTTTATAGCCCAAAAGCCGAGCTTTACCACTAAGATTTACCACCCTAGCAATCTTAACTGGGCTCTCAGGAATCAATTTGCCTTTATTTTCTCTGAGCCTAGATGATACCAACTCTGCTGTCTTCTCTTATTGCCATGTTTCCTGCATTCACTGTCACTGACAGGAACGACAGTCCCACATTCTTTGGAGGTGTCTGTCTTGTTTAGCTTCTCAGATTAAAGCCTTACTACCACTAAACTCAATGGTTTTCTGGCAAACTGATTCTACAATAGGCTGGACAGGCAAGTTAAATCATTTTACAAAGAGCATAACCTTGGACTGAAGCCCCAAAAGAGCTTTTATTTTAATAGGAGTCTTTGATTCAGAGACTGGTTAAATTTCTTATTTAAAGTGCATGCAGCACTGCAAGTGATTGCCAAAGCCAAAGTTCCCAATAGGACTTTGCATATTTCTGTAAGGATCTTCTAACTTAAATATGTAAATTCTTATTCCTCTTTACTCCCGTGAACTGAAGAATCCTTACCACAAAAGAAACCTGGACTCTGTTTTCCAAGTAAGTATACAGCTAAATTATTGTCCAAATACAGTATTTTCACAGCTGCTGTGGCAGCAGGCAGAAGAAAAACATTGGCTCCAGCTCCCATTTCCTCAACAGCTCACTTTTCCTCCAACCTCCAGACTGTTGTGGAATATCCACATTATGCTGGAGTCCCGGTAACAAATTAGCTTGGTCTTTCACTTGAAAGGCACAGTAACATTTAGCACACAAGTTTACATTGAAAAGTTTCATCGAGCCAGGTTTACTGACCTCTAGAACCCCTGCTACCTCCATCAGAGGAATGAGTTCTGTCTTAACACAGTATGTCAACTGCTTGGTAAGTTCTGTCAGCAAGGCTTTATAAACCCAGAATTCTTCCAATTCCTGCAGAGACAAAGATGGCTAAAAATCAGATCCAAAGTTCTGTATTTGGGGAATATGACTGACAAAACTCTCCTATGGCAACAAGAATATATTTGGCTTTCAGATGGGGGAAGCACAATTATTTCTAGTCATCCTTTCAGACAGTTGCAGAGGTGTTATTCAGCACTCTTCAGCTGAACATCCCAAAGCTGGGACAATTCTAAAGGATAAGGAATGCATTATTTCAATTATCTCCCCAACAGCACTGACAGTGATCAAAGCCCTGTACAATTTGTATATTTTCACATTCTCAGTGCATAAAGCTTACTTTTACTATCAGAAATGTCATTGTATGAGCATGCTCTGCTCAATAGGAAAGATAACTTTGAACAGGAAAGGTGAAGAAACATTTTTGCACAGGAAAGGTGAAATACCACACCTGTATTCAGTTCTAAAGTAAGAGAACCAAACTCCAGAGTTTGCAAAACCAAACCACAAAGAATTTATTTACATTCTTTTAACTCAGTACCTCACAGAAATGTAGAAGACAAGATGCAAAGGAGGCAGCAGAATTGAGGAGATTTTGCACATATCCTCGGGACATGTTAAATTTCTCCGAAACACTCCATATATTGGTCTCTTTCAGTAGGGTATAAAGGACAAATGTCAGGTAGAGCCTGTTCACCACAGCCATGTCCACATTCTAGGAATAAAACAAGCTAGAATGCAGAGCCAGTATCACACTGCAGGTGTTCTGTTAGTACTACAAGGCAAATCTTTTCACCTCTACTCCCTTCACAGCTTTAAAACATTTCTATATTACACACAAAGACATTAAAACATTAAGAAAACCAACCAATGAGGTTAAAAGAACTTTAACAATCAGAACAGTAATAAACAACACTAGCAGAAAAATAATCTAGAATTCGTAAATAATCATATGAAATGACTAAACTTTTATCTTAGGTATGAGAAATCTCCAACCTACCTTTCTGATGGCTTGACCAGAAGCCTTTTTTGTAATAAAGCTTTCAGGTACTCCCACAATATCTGCTACTTTTTGCTCTGCTGCACTTAGCTGGTTGAACTAAAATAAGATTTTATAAAGAATTTTCAGATATTTTCATATTGTAGGAAACACAAGTGTATTATTTACAGTGAAACAAGGCTTTTCTGTATCTCTGTAGAATCAGTAGAGTAGTACTACAATCACTAGTCACAGGCAGATCTGAGGCTTCTTTGCCTACTTGTTTGAATTATCTGTAACTGTCCATCTCTGAATGCCACATTTTAACAGAATTAAATAGATTTTAGTGCTTCCCCAGTAAAAAATAAGCATATTTCCCATCAAATTGTTACTCCACTACATGTCCTATGTGTACAAACCCCCTGCAAATTTAATACCCAGGATTACTGAACGCCCCAATGCATGTTTGCTAGCAAATTCTCACCTGTCTCAAGTATATCATCCAATCTGGGCTACAGCTCAAAGTCAAATCATAGGGAGTTGCCAGGTATAGGAGATGAAGATTGCTCTCAAGAATCAGCCCCTCCAAACCCTTCTTCAATTCTCTGTACAGAAGATTGCAGTATGCCAAGTCTATAGAGCCTAGAATAAGCACAGAGGGTAAGAATAAGTACAATTATAAACAGGCACACAGAGTTAAACGAAGTACATTTTAATATAGAATCAGTCTTTGTCTTCCACAAAAGCTTGTTATGCCATCTGAACTGGAGAGAAGTATCTGTAATGTGAATAACTGTTCTGACCTAACATGAGCAGTGAAGCCAAACTGAGGAGAGGCAGTCACCTATTTCCATGCATGGTCATTCTGTGTGGTTTTGGAGTGCTTTGCAAAATGCCTTGGCTTTAATGAAATCCTGCAATAATGCTGTAGATTGAAGGAACCCTTCAGATTCATCCTATTTCAATTGCATTCCATACCCCAAAATCTTTATGATATACAGGAAAAGAGAACTTCCTGATAAATTTTTTTTATTACAATTGGTCTACATGTCATATACTCCCTTTCCCTCTTAAGCTTTCCAAGAAATCCTTCTGGTTACAATAACCTGTTCATAACAATGAATTATAAAACAAGGTCCTGAGTCACTATGATTACAACCACTAAATCAAATCTTTAAGTCATTTTTAAGGGGTATAGTTCTGCTTTTGTTCCCACTGGGATCAATATTATTACATGTCATTCCCACTGCGTTCAGTCATGGGCTACTTCACTCCCACTTTCAGTCCAGTACATCATGCAGTAAAACTGTTTCTCTGCAACTCATTTTTCATTGCAGTTTAATAAGAAGAATAAAAAAAGCCTTACCCTTATATGTAGCTTTACCCAGGGGTGTGATTGTCAGTGTACATTTGGAATTGTGGTCCTTCTCAGATATTCTTCCTTTTAGGAGTCCTTTTTCTTTTAGATTTTCCAGCCCATCTTTAATTATCTCTGAGAGGCTCTTCTCTTTGGGCAGCAGCTGCTGCTGAACACCCAGCAATGTACAGCACATAAAATTGTTCACTTCCTCATGGGTAACTGCTATCTGCATCAGTTTGGGAAAGGATTAGCATATTTGAAGTTATAATTTCACACACTTAATAAGATATAGGAAAAAAATACCGAATAAAGAAGGAGTTTGTGTTTCTATAGGAATACATCCCAACAAATAGAATGATAGGTACTCAGTGGTGGATCTGATGGGACTGCTCTCCATCTGTTCTATTATTATAGATACTGCATCATGTTAACTTGTTTCCACTGTTTTATTTGTATTCTGAATCAAGTATCAAAAATAGAAATATTAATATTGTATAGTATAATAAAGTAGATAAAATTTTTGCTTTTACACATAAAGTAATTGTGTTAAATGATTACTTAATAAGTGAGTTAAGTGAAAAGATTAATCAAATTTTTGTCCTTATCTGATTAGAAGCTGTCCTGAACTTGTAAGTCCAAGTGTTTAAGCAGTCTGTCTTTTTCTACAGACTCAACAAGTGATATTTTCTTGGCATTTCCAAGCACTTAAGTTACTCAGAGAGAAGATTTAATCGATACCTTCAGTCCAACCAAAGATAACAACAGGCTCTGCATTCCCTTGGTCAACTCCAGCAGAAGATTGCTGTAGCAATTCTCCAAAGGACTGTGAACTAAATCCTGAACCTAAAATTATCAAGGAATATATTAGTACAGAGTAATATTCATGCATTAATTTTACACTTAACCCCCCCGCCAGTTTTCTTTATAAGCTGAATCATGTATATAAGTGTAAACATCTGAGGTTTACAGTTGATACCTGAAAACAAACCACATAAAGGTACTATTACATAAGTCAAATACTCACAGTTTTAAGAAGTGAACAAAAATTAAGCTAGGCAGCTCAGCTTGTCCTGTTTTTTCCACCATCTTAACCCAGCAATTTAAATTAGCAAAAGCTTTTTAAAATTTACCAAGTGTTTGTCTTTTTCTTGCACTATGAGAATACTTTCTCCAGCACTGTCAATACCAGCTCGACCAGCTCTTCCAATCATTTGTTTATACTGATTCTTCTTCAGGAAGTCATTGGCAACATAAGGAGCCCTGAGAATCACCCTACAAAGAAGCCTTTAATAAGTTATGCTTTATATTCGAATTACTAAAGCAGCAATAAAATGTTACAAATTCAAAATCATTCTTTGTATGTGCCCCTTACCTAGTAACTAATAAAAATCAAATGCACCTCTTTGGACAGATGTGTAGATCAATTGTAAAGCATTAAATTCCTTAAGGTGTATTAAATGTGCACACAGAAGTGGATTTTTAGCAGTCTTTGGTCACACAAGGTACAGCAGCCCCATAATCAGAACTTGTATGTGAAAAGATAATACATTTTTGTGTTAAAACATATTCCAACTGTAACTCCTTGGAAAAGATTTATTTTACAATTTAAACACTGTTCTTAGGGCAGTATCTAAAGAAACCACTGTTGTCTTTAATAACCTTACTAAAAACACTGAAGCATTTTTCAATTTATTAAAATTTCCTTAATCCATTTAGATAAGTGCTCTTCAGTTATGTACTCTGAGGTACTTCCTACTGATTCACATCTCCTACATAAATACTGCACAGTCTTGTGTCCCAAGTTGAACACAAAATCCCTTATACTTCCAATTTGCTGGTAAAAGCAGAAAAACACTTTAAATAGCACTGAGATTTCCACGTTATTAAAACAATTATTTTTACAAAGCAAAAAGTCTATGCAAAAATTAAATGTTTCTGTTACTAACCTTCTAGCTGGCAGGTTGACTCCAGCAGCTAGAGTGGCTGTGCAAGCAAGCAGACACAGGACACCTGAAGAATAAGCTTCCTCTATGCTTTTTCTTTCATCATTTGTAAGGCCACCATGGTGATAGGCAATACCAAAAGGAATTGTTTGCCTCAAAACAGGACAGACAGTTCCATTTCCAATACTCTTTAGGTTCTTGATGAGATCTTGTTTCTCTTTCTCCCTGTGAGCTCTAAATTCTCTTGGAGGAGGAAAAGCATTTCTTTAGACTTTGACCAATCATTAACTAAAAAGAAAATAAAAACCAGGAGACATGCTTACTGTCTACTTCTGTTCATCATCCATTCCTCTAACATCTAGATTGGAGAAACAGTTATTTCCAGTAACTTCAAAGCAGCAACACACAGGAGGCTGATTTAGTTGCAATAGAACCCTTCTTATTTGGAAGCACAGGAACAGAAGGGATCAAATACTGGCTGGGTGTAGATATTGAGTGCACCAAACAAAGGATATAGGGCCAGTAGTGAAGGTTATAGGTGCAGCTAAAAATGGTTTCAATTTTGATAGCAAGGGAGGGGATTGTTCATTTTAATATAGCTTCTTTCTACATAAATTTCACTTTGCCAGATCATTATGAGTTGACAGAATCATATTTAAATGAAGTCAATCTTACATCTTACTTTCTTTTCCTTGTTAATGAAGCCTGCTTTACACTTTACAACTTAGATTTCCAAAGTGGGTATGGAACACAGATATTCAACTGACTACTAAAATACATGACCAAATACCAGGCTATAGAGAAAAATGTTTGTTTTCTAAGCTTCCAGCAACCAGTGCCAAAGTTAGATTAATTTAGTATGCTTTTCCTTATTTTCTTTAGTGTTTGTCTTCTGACAATAATTTCTTCCAACTATTTTAGTATAAAAGTAAGAATTTTTTAAAAGGTTTTGTTTCATAAGCCTTTCACAGTTTGTTATCACTTACGCAGTTAGCAACTTTATATGATTCCATGTTCAAAGTATTTACTTCTAATCACCAGGGAAAGACATTTGCAAACTAGATGACAATAAATCCTAAGTTGTAAGCAATTATCTCACATATAATTAAAAAAAAAAAAAAGACAGAAACTTACTTCTTGAGGTACTTGCACACCATTGAAGCCACATTTTCACAGTTCTTTTTAGTGGGACAAAAGATAAGGCAGGAATATTTAGGAATAACTTCAGTAACCAGTGCAATGATGTGGTCAGGATCTGCTTTCTCTAGATTACTAGAATACTGTAACAAACATAGATTGACAAATATTTAAATTTAGAAGTTAAGTCATAACCTAAATATTCAATACTTGTTCTCAACCATCGCTTGAATACTCCCATTGGATTCAATGTGATGCAATTCCAAGAAGTTGTAGGATAAGCTTTTCTCCCAATCCTCACTTGAAAGACATCTAACTTGAGGGATACATGGATACACAAGTCAAAGTCTTTGCTTTATCTCTTAATACTTAATTTTCTTTTAGCAACACTTGTGATACTGGCAGTCTACCATAAGACACGTTTTTCTTTGTAAAAGTTGAAATGAATCCCTACAAGGCAGTAGTAAGCTGGCAAACCCCCCAAAAGATATCTTCTTTCAGAACTAAGAGTGATCAACTGTTGAGAAAAGCTACCCCCAAACAGAAAACATCGAGTATCTGGAATACTCAAACACATTACTCTCCACACATCAAAATACTGAAGAAACCTCTACCTTAAAGAGTAAAAAAGAAGTGAAAATCAAGTTAAGCATTCAGTATTTTAAGGCTTTTTTCCTTCCCAAAGCCTACCACTTCTTTCTCATGGGTACTACAAATGAATGATCATGTTTAAGTAATTTCTCTAGTAAAAGGTCTGTAAGCAAATCAGTGTAAAATAATATCTTTCACAACAGTTCAAAGAAGCTATATGCACTTTGTTTTTACCTTGAAATCAAGGAGACGTGAAAAAGCAAAGCCATTTTCTGTTTTGCTGTCAACTGCATAAATGGTGTCTCGTATCTTTATGTATTCTTTTAATTCTACCTAGCAAGATAGAAGCCACAAAGAGAACTTCAGTTAAATGACTCAGTTTTCTCTAAAGCTGTTGCTGATGTACAGCTACAGCTTTTTTCTAAGCATCACAGGTCATATACATACTTGTACACAAGCACATAGTTTTGAATTTTTAAAAGAAGTTCATTGTTTTAATTATTTGCCTTGATAAAGCATGGAATCATAATGGAGAACACCAAATATTGCATCCCATGAACTATTCATAAACCATGCCGTCCTGACAGCATACAAGCCCGAGCAGCACAGATTCTAGTTAAATCAAATGGACTGCAATGGTTCATCACAGCAGCTGTAATTTAGGAATTGCTTTAGTTAAAATGAAACAAATGCCTTAGCACAGCAATATAAAGGGTATTCCATCTGTGCATTTAGAAGTGCACAGTACAATTTATTGTACTGTTAGCAATTGAGAGCAATAGCAGGCCTTATACTGTGCAATTAAGCACAAAAGCTGGGACACGATCCTAAAGAGATTTACTATAATTTAAGGGCAAATATCTTCTTTACTAGTTCCTGGCAACTTGTATACATACTGGTCTGAAATCATTAGTGTAGTACTCTGCTTGAAGGAACTTCTGCAGGTCTCCAACATTATTTAACGTCGCGCTCATTCCAATGATTTGTGTCTTTTCTGTAAAACAAGAAGTTAAAGTAAATTTGTTGTCACATTACCATTTTTTTAACCCTTCTGCTCAGTGTTTAAGTCATAAGACTCCTTCTTCATCATTAGTCATTCATGGTGCCAAAGTAGCAGGTTTGAAGGGAAAGGCAGCTACTAAAGAAATACTAACTAACTAAGAAATAATACTAAGTTACAAAGTACTACCAGAGACTTAAACGTAAAAACAGGGCATTTAATTGGAATGGCTAAAGGGCTCCTACAAAGAAACAGAAGACGTTTGACAATACTCAAGATTTCCCAGAGATATATCGTAAGAGCTTCAAAAACATTAGAGGGTCAATTAACACTTAATGACTAAATGCTGTTAATACATGGAGTCATTACGTGCTTTTCAAAAGTAGCCAAAACAGCACAAATCCAGAGAGTGTGACTTCTCTCTAGAGAGGCCACAACTATGAAATGTTAATGACATTAATTGCAGCCATGACTCACTACTGGTGTAAAGAATTTTCGCCAGAGTAATTTCCAGAATTGCTCCACGACTGCCCTCACCGAGCATATGCAGCTGTGCACAGAAGGGAAAAAGAAAAGGCAAGAATGTTACTGAGTTGCCAGTATTTCTAAAACAACCTCCAAAATATATAGACCTAAATAAATACTACAGAACTGTGTTTGTTGGACTTCCTCATGATATCCCTCGTGTAAATTTGGATTGCTACGTTCAGATATATAACCTCACTTAAAAAGCATTTAAGAATCACAGGAAAACAGACTCAAGGGCAAATGTAGACGACAAGATTTACCTTACATAAACAAGATTTACCTTCCATTTAACTAGAGCACAACTGACACAGTTAACTCCTGACAGTAAACAGTCAGCCGTGGAGATCTTTGTATTCACCAGCCTAAGGCAATTCTAAACAAAACATGTTTTAAGCAGCCCTTAGAGTAAAAACATTCCTAGCAGCCAGCTTCCAGAAAAACTAGAAGTTAGTGCTTCAGCTGCCCTCTGTTTAGAAGCTACAGTGCTAAAGTATGGTCAGTCAGCCTGAAGAATTCCATGAATTAAAATCCCTGTTAGATGCTATACACGTTATTCAATCCCACAACTAACCCTTGGTAGCACAAGTCAGCCCCAGCACTTAAAAGCACAGCAAGGGGCAATTCTCACAGTCAAATGTTACTTGGTATTTTTCTTTTTTTGTCAATGTTTCACTGGGTCACTATTACCACCAGACACAAAGTTGCATGGTTACACCTCTAAGAGTTAAGTTCTGGGATTCATAAATACATTCCATACAATTAAAATTCTTTATGCATTTTTGTAACCCATTAGAGACTTCTAAATGACAAGTTATGCAGGAATTCACCATCAACCACTACCACAGTAGATCTCTCCACATAAAATTTATTACTCTGAAATAGCAATAAATGCTTCATTTAAAGAAAAATAACTTTCAGAATTACAGAATCATGTACCAATTCAGAACACAAAAACCAAAAGTAATTTCATGATGAACACTCTAAGCTAAACCGATCAAGCAAAAAACTGCTCCTTCCTAAATAATTGCTTATTAGGAACCTAAAGAACTTGCATCTGATAAATCTGAGTACATCTTGTGGCCTACCTCATCTACCACAACCAGGCCGACGTCATCGATTCTTTCTGTTTCGATTAAGGAGTTCACCAGAGCATGTCCTTTTTCTATAGTAGCAATATAAAGAGATTTTTTTACTCTCCTTTTGATTGGTGGAAATCTTCCTTTACTTCCTGCATATTCTTCAACCAGGAAACCCAATTCTATCCCAAAACTCGATAAACCCCTAACCTATAAGAGAAAATCAATTAGAGAATAAATTCATGCTCATTTTGGATTTCAGAGCTGCCTCAAGAACTCAATGTACATAAAACCAACCCACATCACAATCAGCTGCTTGAATTAGTGAACACATATTAGCTAAGAATACCTATTCCAGCTACAAAACTGAAGCATCTACACATATTATCAAACTGGGTTTCATCTGTTCTCTGAAACTAACTTTACCTTTATGCCAAAAAATGTTAGTTTTTATTTCAAGATCACTTCCTTAGCAAGCTGGGCAGCACAAAACATCACAAAAAGCCATTATTTCAAAATTCAGCACCCTTTACTTCATAACTCAACATCTTCACCTCATCATTTATGTCTGTTCCATTACAAAATTACTGACCCTCAGAGCAGCACTTAGGAGAGGTCACTCACTTCCCACCATATGTTCATAAAAGCCATGGGAGCTTGCTGAAAACCAGGCAAGTGAGCAAGTAAAAAAGCATATCAGAAATACTGTATCCAGACCTTTTCTTGGACAATGGCAACATACGGCAGGATCATCAGAACATCCTTCTGCCTGCAGAGTAATTCTTGGAGAATTATTATTTCAGCTACAAGAGTTTTTCCACCACCGGTTGGCAATGAGTATATCAAGTTCTTTCTTTGCTGCAGGGATTCTAACATTAAGCAGTCGTGCTGCCACTCTGAAAAATGAAAAAGGGACTATCAGCAATCCCAGGGGCATGTTAGTTGATACCACAATGCCCGTGTTCCATATAGAATACTTTAAGCTCAGTGTTTGAGAGCTTTTCCCCAATAAAGCACTTAAAGTGTTCAGCGATGGTGGCTTCAAGGTATTCCATAATCCAGCTGGATACCATCCACCGAGTCCATCCATCTAAAACACCAAAACAGCCACCTGCTAAAACAGAGCAACTACTTTCCAATGTGGTTTACACAAAGCATTAGCTTAAATATTTTTACAGCAAAATGGGTGAAACAGACAATACTCCACTAGCAATTCTTTTTTTCCAACAGACCATTAGTTACACTACCATAAAGTGTTTCAATCCCTCGAAGTTGTCTGAATAAATCTTTAACCTTGCTAGGTAATCCATAAAAAGGGCCTATATCAACAGAAGAAGATTCAATAGTTTTCTTAGCCACAAAAATCTCTTCAGATAAAACAGCTTCTTTAAGCTGCTTGGTCTTAGAGACCTGCAGAGTCTGGGCTTTGGCATTTCCAGTCATAGCACTTTTCAGGTGATCTTTGAGACTCTCAGTTTTAATTAAAACACACTTTGAGTGTGAGGAAGAGCCAGTAGGTCTGTTCCTGCATTCAGCACCAGCATAAAAAGACGATGGGCCCCTGATTTTATCCGAGGAAAAATTCACACATTCATCCCCCGCTTTTGAGACTGGAGATGTTCTAGAAGCAGAAGAAAGTTCATCCATTTTTTCAAAATATAGAAGTTGTGATAATGGCAAGTCATCTAAAATAGACTCAGTCAGTTCTTGATCACCATCAGCTGGGTCACTGTCACGCATTTGGCAAGCACCCTCTTTGTCACTTTTAAGGACAATCACATTTTCTGAAGCAGAAAAGCTATCTTGCTCTTTCTGGTGAGCTCCTGCCTGAAGGTTCCCAAGTATGATCTCTCCAGCTGCTTTCACATTCGTATTTTTGTCCTGCAGGTATTTGTGCTCAACATCATCCACCTGAGCCAGCAATGAATCGTTTCCATAGAAGCTGTCATAGTCACCAAACATATCCTCTTCGCTATCATTACTGCACTGCAAAAACAAAAGAGGAGTTATTAGCACCCTGAAGCAACACCACAGAAGGCAGAATAACTTGCAGAGAACAAACATCAGGGGCAAGTCACCTAAGCCTGCCCCAACTTAACACAAAAGTATTTTGTCTGATGTCGTTGGTGAGGAGAACCCAGTCTGGGTTCTGAAGGAACGCCTTGACTCAGTGAAACAGGTATCCTACAAGTAGTCAGGATACATAAGCAGAGAATTGATAGAGACGAATTTTTTTAAAGGCAAGCCAAACGGCATCATACACTCTCATACAAAGCACGGCCCTTCCCAACACACGCCACCCTCCCAGACGGAGTTCCCAGCCTCGCCACCAGGCCCAGGATCCCGACATCCCCTACCAGGGGCTCTGCCGGGGGCCCCTCGCCACCAGAGCTCGGTCTCTTGCGAGCCACCGGCGAGCTGGCGGCGATGGGCTGCACCGGGGTGCGGCTCCGCTTGCGGTCCGAGCTGGAGCGGCTCTTCCTCCTCACGGCGAGCCTGGGCTCCGCCATGGCCGGGGCTGCGCGGAGGCGGCGCAGGGCCGTCACGGCCACGGCGGGACACGGGGAGAGGCCGCCGGACCGCCCCAGGGAGGCGCGGCCGCCATGGCGGGAGCGGGAACTTCCGGCAACAACCCGCCGGGGAAAGCACGTGACCAAATCGCGGCCAATCGCCCGCCCAGAGTCGGAAGACGGCGCTACTATTGGTCAGCCGGTCTGCGGCGGCAGTGACGTCAGGCGGAAGTGGCGGTCGGGGTGTGGGTGTCATGGCGGCGCAGGCCGTGGTGGCGCGGAGGCCCTGGCAGCGCCTGGTTCCCGGTGCGTCCCTCTCGTTTCCCCGTTCGCCTCTGTCCCCAGAGGCCGCGGGGACGTTCGCGTGTCCCGGCTGTCGTGCCGCGCCGCCGCTAACCCTGTCGCTCTCTCCCTTGCAGCGGCGCTGTGGGCGCGGCCGCGCCGCCTGCAGCATGAGGGGCAGTCTGAGCGCTCGGACCAGGTGAGGCTTCCCCGACCTGCCCAGCCCTGCTGTCCCGCTGCTCCCCCTCTGCAAGGCACCAGCGGTGGCTGGAAACGCTTTGCCGTGGTCGCTGTGTAGCTTGGTCTCCTCAAAACCCCGAATCCATTCTGGGGAGTGCAGCGCAGAGGGAGGTCACCAGACGCTGGAAGTTAAAGCCCCACCGATCTGTATTCCAATATCTTAACTAGAGCCTGTTAAACCTGCTGTCTCAGTAACTCGGATGGGGAGCTAGCGACAGGACAAGGACCAATGGCCATAAACTAAAACCGCAGGAAGTTTCACCTCAGCACGAGGAAAAACCTCTTTACACTGAGGGTGGCAGAGCCCTGGAACAGCTGCCCGGGGAGATGGTGGAGTCTCCCTCTCTGGAGACATTCCAACCCCACCTGGACGTGTTCCTGTGTGACCTGCTCCAGGTGACCCTGCCTTGGCAGGGGGTTGGATCTCCAGAGGTCCCTTCCAACCCTGACAATTCTGTCACTCTGTGAAAAGTGAAACGTTGCCTTTAATACCTTGTAAGAATTTGGTGCTGGGTGTATTCTGAAGCTTGAGGAAGCTTTCAGTCCTTGGGAGAAAATTGTGAATCTCTCACTTCAGAAAGTGTGTGAGCACACAGGAGCTTCCTGAGACCATTTGCTTTGAAATGATTAAAAAAAATTCTTGTGGCTTATCAGACAGAGCTACCTTTCTACCAGCTTCTGTAGACCTTGACTTCCAAGTAGAAGGTGGCAGCACTATCTTGCTGAATGATTGAATAGAGTTGTTAGTGTCATTGTTACTAAATAAGAAAGACTGTTTACTTGTGAGAAGTCTTTTAGGTTGCAAAGTACCATGCAGTGAGTTAGTAAAGTTATTGAAACACTTCAGTGGTGCACTAAATATTTCTTTTGGTTTCAAGAAAAATATTGATCAAAGGATTAAAAGTAATAAATGTTCTCTGTTTTCTCGTGAAGCTTACAGATTGTACTATTTCTCTAATTTTAGCCCATACAAATGGAGAACCCCTATAAAGACCCTCCAAAGAGATGTGTCTTATGTGGAATAAATGTGGACTATAAGAATGTGCAGGTGAGTTTGAAAATTGCTGTCCTTGGAAGAAGGTAGTTGGTTTAAAAAAAAAAAAGAAAATCCATTCATATGTGTAGGGGTTTAGAACTTCAGAGTAAGAATGTGTGCAGATTAAGGACCAAATAATGTGGTCATGACAAGATGTTTAATCTACTATTTATGTGCGAGTGTGACAACGTTGTTGTTTAACAAATAGAGTGCTTGGTTACAATTCAGCTGCCACAAAGCATGACAGCTATTCCACAGAAAATGCTGTCTGGTTCAAGCTGTACTTTTTTCTTCAGGTAGTACTGAGTTATGTAAAAACAGATGAAAAAATAAAAAATAGGGTGCAAGTAGTAACATAAAGCTAAAAAAAAAAGTTCTTAAACTGACTTTGGTTTTCTTAATTTTAAGTAGCTTCTTTCCCAGTTTGTTTCTCCGTATACTGGCTCCATTTATGGCAGACATATCACAGGTATGTGAAGTATTAAATTAAATCATTTATGGGTTAATAATAATAATGTTTTTGTGAGTCAAAGTAAGTGTGCATCAGCAGTCTTTCTGAAAGTAACCAGTCTTAACTCTATACATTTTGTAACAGTATTCCCCTGACTTAGTAGCCTGCATCAAGGAATTAAAATATCCCTTAATTTTATGCATTTTGTATTTAACAGTAAAAGCACACGTGCATTTTTCTAGAAAGACTTAATCAAAGCTAGAGGGAATTGTCACTAATATCCCTTTCACCCTTTAGACTAATGACTTGCTTAGTCTTGAAAATAATTCATCCCTTTAGGCTTGTGCAACAAGAAGCAGAAGGAAATTACAAAAGCCATTAAAAGAGCTCATGTATTTGGTAAGTATGATTTTGCTTTCGAGTTTTCTAACTCAAGGCTACTTTTCTACTAAGAACACCTCCATCTTTTTTTTTTTTAACAGGATTTATGCCAGTTATGTTTAAGAATCCACAATTTCTCACAGACCCCAAGCTATGTAATATCAAGTATCTGGAGTGATATACTGTAAAGAAATAAACAATAAAACTGTTTCATGTTTATATATTTGTTTGCTAGTATAATGTGTGGTAGACTGAGGGTAGATATCAGTCTTTTAAAAAAAATTTTTTAATGAAGTCTCTAAAATTTATTGTCTGAAGGAAGTATGAAAGATTAAAGCAATAATAGAAACTGGCAGCTATATGGACCCCTTTCTCTGTTCACAGGTCTTGCTAAAGCTCAGGTGGCTGTTTTTGCCCTTGCTGGGTTGTAAGATGGGGGGAAGTAAACAAGTACTGGTTTCCCAAGGACTAATGAATGTATTTAAATTGTGGCAGTTCATGTAGACAGCTAATTCTGTTACGTGTTCATTTGATGCTCCTTGCATCAGGAGGGTAGCATTGCTTCTTCAACAGCAGCTCGTATCACTTTGAGGCAGTATGTGACATGCTTATCTGACTGACAGCATCCTGTGGCATAGTCTTTGAACCCTGAGAGAGAGAATACAGATGGGAACTCTGGAAGGCAAAGTGAGGGAATGTCATCTTGGACTTGTCTTTATGCTGAACAGGATTCGTGCACTGGGAAAAAAAAACCCAACCTGCAAAAATGCCTGGTTATATACAACCCTGTAGTGCTATAGATTGATACATCACTGGAATACACTGGCAGTAGCTTTTGGTGTGAAGTCATCTGACAGATCAGAAAGTAGGAGAATGTGGGTATTCATTTGAATCTCTGTTTTTTTCAAACAAATCCTCGTCTGTTTCAGTGCTACTCAGTGTAAGCTTCCTTTCCTGGTCACTGTCCTCTTGGTCTTGAAGTGATTCTTGGTGAAGCTGCAATGATCTGGATTTCTTGAATGATTTTGTAACTGTTGTGGTCCCTTTGAATTTACGCTTGTTTAGATGCCTTGTTTCAGCTTCAGTGAAGTCTCTTTCCTCTACCATGAGAGTCAGTT
Organism: Aphelocoma coerulescens; assembly: GCF_041296385.1. Taxonomy (NCBI): domain Eukaryota; kingdom Metazoa; phylum Chordata; class Aves; order Passeriformes; family Corvidae; genus Aphelocoma; species Aphelocoma coerulescens. Next base: position 15,176,702 of record NC_091017.1, read on the forward strand.
TGTCCATGACATTAATATGATGGTCTATGTTACAGCAGTTCTTGGATATCTGTTGGCCTTTGAAGGAAACAATGCATGTCTGAAGTCCAGAATTGGGGAAAAATGTTTGCAGTGCCTGACAAAGGAGAACATTCTCCTTTGGCTCTCCTGGGTGGTTTCTGTCTTCTCCTGGGGGGGGGAAAAAGTCAGAGTTGCAGAATGTCTTGCACCACTGCCGTTTTGGCTGCCTCACATTCAGAAGTGTTTTCTGCTTCTGCCACTTGAGTCAGCTTTGGAAGGGCAAGACTTGCATCACATTTGGTTAACTTACCTGAACAATTTTGTTGCTTTTTCCTCTTTATTTCTTCTTTTAATTGGCTCACCTCTGCTAAGAGTTTCTCTACAGATCGTTCACTGACTTCTACTGTAAAGCATATTTTCTGCAAGAAGAAGAGCGTGTGATCAGGTTAACAGTATTCACAGCAGCTGACCTTAAAATTGTTGCAAAATCCTTAAAGGTACTCATGGTTAAGTTGGACACAAAGTAGTAAAAAGCTTAAGTAATGATACAGAGGTGGATTTGACAGAACTTAAACCTTGTGTTGAAAGAGGTGCAAGATATTTTATTTGTTCCCATCTAGGCAAAGGAGATCTAACAAACTACAGATAGTACTCCTTCACAATAATCCTCTTGTGAGAACTTATTAGTGGACTTGAAGATTTAACATTGTACTTTCATCAAATGGGAACTTAAGCCTTCAACTTGGAGAATATAGTGTGCAGCACAGTAAACAGAACTTCCTGATCTTTCAATTTGTCCTTCCAAAGCATGGCTTTGTTTCTCATGCAGTGCGAGGTGTTGTAGCCCTTGGTTGCCTTGGTTTTGTAGAACTGCTGAAGGTGAGGCAGGTGTGCCTGGCTTACCTTCAGTTCCTCTTGCAAGGTGGCATACATTTCATTTATCTTATGAACCTCTTGTAAGGACCCATCTTCATGGAAGAATTCTGACCTGTGAACCAAGAGTATAACTGCATAATTGCAAGTTAGTTATCCCAGCACTTAGGAGGAACTTTAATGGGAGGAACTTTAATGAGTAAAGAAGCATTTTGAACTTCAGTGCCAGGTGCCTGTGTTGAGACAGACAGCTCCTGGCAAAGTATGGGCCTGAATTAATTTCCAAGTATGCTGGAATGGTAAATAATTGCAGAAAACTGGTCAACAAGTGAGCAAGCTATGGCTGTAGCATTTGCAAAAGCACTTAAATGCTTTTATAGAAAGGTAAGGGTAGTTACGGTGATGGGAAGCTACAGCTATCAGTAAATACGACATGTATTGTACCTGTGTTGTCTCACAGCTCTCACAAAACCAGAGGATACACAGGAACCAGACACTGTTCTGTAACCTTGCTGTTCTGCCATGCCCAAGTTGGTAACCACCAAAGGGACTTTCTGGAAAAGACTTAAAATGCAGAAGTGTGAAAACGTGGTCTATTAACATCCAAAGATCTCTCTTTGAGAGTTAAAGGTTCTTGACCATTCAGGATCCATGGGGAGGGTTGCAGTACAGTTGGTCCTTGCTAAATGTATTACATCACATACAGATGAAGCTAAAGGCAAACTCCAAGAGCAACCAGAAGCTGAGCAATGCCCATATTTTTCCACCCTTTCTGAGTACAACACACACTAATGCAGCGCTTGCTAAGCCTAGCCTGTGGGCAGGATGTCTCTGAAGATCAAGTTAACACCAAATTAAATATTTTGATGCACACCATGTATAGTTGAAGTCCTGTACACAAAACAATTTGATCAGGAGCAGTTTGTGTGTAAATAAACTGACAGCGTCTGCCTGGTGATGCTGGCACTACAGATAAAAGGCCAATCCCAGAGCAGAGTTCCAGGGTAAGCCTTCACTTGGGCTCTGGCAACATAAGGAGTAATCTTATTAAACGCGTCAGTTTCAAGAGTAAAATAAACAGTGTTACTGATTCCGTTGCAACAAAGTAGAGAAACTTTCAAGTTTTAGCACATGCTATAGAAAACAAACCAATTACCCTTCCTGAGGCCGATGTAGGGCATGTTCCAGTCTGTAAGTAGAACAACTTTCTGTCATCACACTAGAGGTTAAAAGGAGGAATACAAGGCCCTGATTTGATAGGTGTGACTGCAGGTTTTTATGAAGAACTCTTTCCCGGAATGTCATGGTCTGGTCTGTGTTGCGTCTGAATTTGTACCATCCTATTACACTCTGCAGGCAGAAGAAAATTCAGTTACTGTTGAATCACAGTATGTGATTGTCACACTGAAGCAAGTTTGATCCAGTGCAAAGTCATGTCTGAATTGTTTGCTAATAGGTACATATCCAAGCAGTTAGTTAACTTGAAACCCTTAAAGTTGCTAAACTTAATTCCCATCTTATTTCCTTAAAAACCATGTGTTGAATTGGCTTGTTTCTGAGCTTGTGTTCAAGCTGAAACTGCAAACTTTATTATGTTTTGTTGTTTGTTTCTTTTCAGCTTCTACTTTCCCCTTGTCAAACTTTGTTCTGTGGAAAAGACTTAAGTTTTTTGATGAAGTGGTCCTTAACCACTTGTGAGCTGACCTCAGCTGATCTTAAGGGGGAAATTGGTGGAATTCCTTTAGGATACTTGAAGTGTTCACTTGAGAAATTAACAATTAAAGTTGTGACACATATGTAGGTAAACTCTAGTCAAAGATAAGTGAAACTGTTTTTCAAGGAGGAAAAAGATGTAGCTGCCTTGACCAGCATCATGAGTGAGGTTTAAAAAGAAAAAACATTGATACAAGAGGTATCCAGAACAGCCTCCAAAATTTGAGTGAGCTCCTCAGTAGGGTTTAGATTTGAAAATAAAATACCTTCTTACAGCCTGATAGTATTTTCTTCAGGGCAAGTTCATTCAGTTCTCCTGCAGAATTGTAAAAGCTAGAAGAAAATTAGGGCAATTAGAGGGCAAGAAATTGTACTGTAAAAATAACTCTAGCATGCTGGGAATCATTTCACTTTTGGGTTTTTTTTTTGTTGTTGTTGTTGTTTTTTAATTTTTAATTAATACTATTACGGGTGAGGGGTTAGAATGTGTAGAATGCTTTGTTTTTAGTGTGTTGACGTTGTTCTGTAGTTTATATGGTATCATAGCTCACCAGAGGGTGCAGTATGCCTTATCTCCATTTCTATATGCATAGACAAACACACACACACACACACACAAAAACCCCAAACAAACAAACCCCCCCCGCCAAAAAAACCCCCAAACCAATCAAAAAAAAAAAAAAAAACCCACCAAAAAAACCACCAAAGAAAAAAACCCAAAACAGGAATAACATAAGGAATTTTTCATCTGTAATTCCAAGAGGTTGTTATGTTACTATAGTTATAGCTGGGTGATTTTCTCAGGCAATATAAGTTTAACTCTTGAAGAGTTGAAGTTAGGGTTAATTTTAACTTTTTCATATCTGTTTACTTAAGATTCTTACCTGAACAACTGGTAGCATGGAATATGCTTCTGTATATCTGGAAAGAGAAATTAATATTACTCTGGGTTCATCAGCTCAAGATGTATATTCTTCTGCGTGCTATGATCAGCATTAGACTGATAGAAGGATCAAGAAATAATTCTATATTTCTTAAAATCAAATGCATTAACATCTAAATTAATAAGGTGAAGAAAGGAAATATTTAAAAAATATTTTCTAATTAATTTTGTCAAAGGTAAAGGGAACCACTTACATAAACTGTATTTTTTGTATATTATTCTACTTGGTCAACTGAAAAATCAAGTTAGGTACTTTATTTTTCTCTCCCTTCTGCTGAGTGTAGGAGCTTGTAGTATGAAAGATTTCATTGAGTTACTCAGTGCACATCCACTCCAATCAACATCAGGATGATAAAGAAAAATACATCTGGCATCTGCTTAGTGAAATTATTAAAGAGTTTACAGCCTTCACACACAGAATTTTATAAGCTCCACATGCGGTAATGCGTGCTAATGCACTACAATTCACATCACTGAAATAGACCAAGCTTTTCCAGGGCAACTGTAGTCCAGGAGAGTTTGTGATGTAGCCAAGACAAGGAGTCTAAAGCCTAAATTATGTTTAATGTAACAAGATAATCCGCAAAGAGTAGCCATTCAAAGAACTAAGAACTATTATTTCTTTTAAATTACTGTGTTTTCTGCAGTAAAATTGTAATTTTTTTAGTAGTTAAAAATGTTACAAAATAACCCATGTGTTTTTCGTTGGTTGGTTGGAAGTTTTTTTTTACATCAGTGTGGCGTGTAGGATCTTGCAGCTTTGGTCTTGCAGTAGAGTTTTGACTGCTATCCCTCAAAACTGAAAGCTGTCATTTACTGCCTGAAACCAAGCAGGGTATGAAAAATGTAGACACACTAACCGATTGTATAAACAACTTCAACATCATCCATTTGTGAGTCTGTAATGCTGTTCTTGGCTTCACCTTTCACATCTCCAAGGAGAAAACCTTCCTTTAGAGGGGAAGAGGAAAAAAAAATCACATTAACAGTAGCACAGACACTCCTGCTCTCCTTGGTGCTGGTGTGGCCTCACCTCCATTCCTTTGTGCAGTTTAGGGTGCCACAATGTAAGAAAAATACAAAGCTTTTAGAAAGTGTCCAAAGGAGGGCTGCAAAGATGGTGAAGGTTCTAGAGGGAGAGCCATACCAGGAGTGGCTGAGGTCACTTGGTCCATTCAGCCTGGAAGAGAGTGAGGGGAGACCTCAATGCAGTGTACAGCTGCCTCAAGAGGAGAAGTGGAGTGACAGACACTCATCTCTTTACCGACCGTGACAGGACCCGAGGGAGCGACATGAAGCTGAGTTGGGGAAGGTTTGGGTTGGATATCAGAAAAAGGCTTTTACCCCAGAGGGTATTTGGGCACTGGAACAGGCTCCCCAGGAAAGTGGTCACAGCACCAAAGCCTGGCAGAGTTCAAGAAGCGTTTGGACAGCACCCTCACAGGCACATGGTGGGATTCTTGGAGTGTCCTGTGCGGTGCCAAAAGTTGGACTCTATAATCCTTGTGGGTCCCTTCCAACTCAGCATATTCTATGACGAGTTCCCCTCTAGTATTAAGTGTAAATGCTTTCTTCAGGAGAGGAAAAATGCTGTCAAAATGAACGTGGGGGGGTTTTTTTGGTTTTTTGTTTTGGTTTGGTTTGGTTTTTTTCTGAGTAGGTTCTGGCTCATTTTTCAGTACTAGCCCGCATTTAGGAAAAAATCCCCAGTCACGCAGTGCTGTGTGCTCGTCGGTTTCCCGTGGCTCCCGTGTTCACGGAGCAGCGAGCAGCCCGCGGCCGTGCGGGTGCTGCCCGCCGAGGCTGGGGCCAGGCGGCCTGGCCAGCGCTGTGCTCGGCGCGGGGCGGACACGGCGCTGCAGCCGCCGCTCGCCTCGTTCGAACACGGAACATCCACGTTTTTCCGCCGCTCGCACACAAAGCGACCCCCGGGCGCGGCGGGGCGGGACAACCCCGAGCCCGGGTGCTCTCCCGGCGGGGCCGGTCAGGGGAGGCCCGGCGGCAGCGTTCCGCGGGGGGGGCGGCCCCTTCCTCCCTCGTCTCCCCCCGGCCCGGCCCGGCCCGGCCCGGCCCTCCCGCGGCACCCACCGTGTCCGAGTCGGTGCTGAGGTGCTGGAAGGCGAGGGCGCCGAACACGAAGCCCGAGAGCAGGGCCGAAGTGCTCTCGCCCTCCATGCCCGGCAATGGCGGGATGGGCCGCGGGAGGGCGGGAGCCCCCAGCGGCCGCCGGCGGCAGCGCCCGGGCCCGGGCCCGGGCAGCCACATCCCCGGCCCACAGAGAGCGCGGCCCGGCGGCGGCGGGGCCCGGGATCGCTCCTCAGCTGCAAAATGCGGAATTTGGAAAAATGTTCTCAGGAAAGGATGTTCTCTGATGTTTGATCTTTGTCTGCTCTCAAGCCTAATCAACAAGAAGGAAGATTTAATCCGTGAAACAGTCACAGAATCAATTAGGTTGGAAAAGACCGCTGAGATCATGAAGCCCAACCCGTGTCCAAACACCACCATGTCAACCAGACCGTGGCACTGAGTACCATGTCCAGTCTTTCCATAAACACCTTCATGGACAGTGACTACAGTACCTCCCTGGGCATCTCATTCCAATGTCTAATCACCATTTTTGTGAATAAATTCTTTCTAATGTGTAACATAAACCTCCCCCGGTGCAGCTTAAGACTGTAAGACAGCAGCTAACAAGCAAGCTCTGAGTGATATCCAGGTGCTAGAAAGACAAATTACTTGTTGATAGAATTGCCTTGCTAAAGTTTAGGGCTGGACGTGCTTCAATGGCCTCACCAGGGGGAGGCTAACAAATCTTGGGAAGAAGGATGCCCATTGATACTGGATACAAAGAATGCAGAATTTAGGGGCAGCTCAAGGGTTTGTCCCAAGGACAAATGCAGCTATCCGGTCCTCAGCCATTGCTCCCAGTCACCTGCCAGCAGGCTCTGGGCTGAAGGGCAGGATCTGTGCTGATGGAAGCACCTCACTGAGCTGCACTGTGAGCTTTAGTTTGATACTTTCATCAAAACATCAGCATTTAAACCAAGCTGCCTGGCCCACATTGTCCCTCTGGGAGTGTGGGTGGAGCAAGCTGTGCTCCCATCTCCGGAGTGGGAGGATTGTGTCATGCCAGGCTGCAATATCAAAAGGCATGGCACTGGCTGAGCTCCTGTCCATAACAAGGCTGTGCCTTTCGAAACAGGACATGCAGCTGTGAGTATGTCTGGAGGTGCACTGCACTGTTTGAGATTGTGGGGAGAACCTGAGTTAATAACCTAATAAAATGTGATAAGGAAGTAATAAAATGATAATGGTAATGCTAAACAATGATCTGACAGCAGTAAATTATACTACTTCTTCCTCAGATGTAGACTGAGTTTGCAGAATGCATGTTTTGTATTTTTTGAGTTGTCACATTTTACTTCTTTTTAATACTTGTAGTAATAATTTTTTTCCTTTTCTAGCAGATGTTCCTGACCTATTAGCCAGAAGAAAGCCCTAGAAAACAATTTCAGGAAGAGAGAGTTAAAAGTGACAACATTCTTTGAAATGTGATCAGAGATCTGGTCTAAAGGCTGCAGGAGTTTTACTCCTTTACTTCAGGAGAGCAAATGTGTGATTTAATCCCTTATCAGGACTATAGGTAAGCACATTCTTAGCCTTAGGCATTAATTTCCTGAGCCTTGAAATAGGATGTATGGACCTGGGGTCTTTCAAGAGGCATTGCCATGCTTTTTTTTTAGGTTGCATATAAAATTAATATTTTCAGTGTAGTTTCTTTTCCCTTAAAATTTGTTGGCAAGATGTAGAAGGAAAATGGTTAGTTCTGGCATATTTACATCTAAATAAAGTTCTTTAAGCATTACTTAAAAGGTATGTGAATGATGCCAGTATTTAGAAGGGAAAATTATTGTGATTCTTAACTGTTGTTACAGTGGAGAGAGGGACCAGGTAAGACTTTTATTTCTCAACACACTCATAAATGATCTAGATCTCTGAATAGGGGGATGGAAAGTCTCTGGATGGTATGGAATGATGGACAAGGTTGATGGGAAAGAGCTACCATGCATTCCTTGCAATACAGGCCATGTGGTATTAAACAAATGGGTAGCAAGAACAACACATCTGAACAGATATATTAAAACAAATGTTTCTGATATGGACCATGTTGCTCTTGTAAAGGCAATAAGAACAGATGGACATGACAAGCGTCTCTAGCTGTTTGTGGAAAAAACATTGGAAGTGGACACAAGTGCTGACATCTTTCAGGAATTGCCCTAAAGGACTCTGTGCTGTGCTTGCAGTCACTCCTAAGCCAGAGCTGGGAGAAAATTGTATGCATTTAATCAATGCAATAAGTGTTGGACATTGACAAATTAATTTATTGCATTCGGTGTCAATGATACACAAACCATATACAAGATTTATATGGCAAATATATGAGACATGTATTGACAGCCGTGCAATGCCTGCACATCTCTGGGTATTTATACATTGCTGAGGCAAACAAGTGTAATCAGAACATGTAGTGGATTCCCCTCTTTTGAGATACAAAGACTCAAGCCTGTTGTAAGCCACAGGATACAATAAATAACTTTCTGTATTTGTTGAATTTATCTAGTGTGGAAACAATAATGCTTCTGTAGTCAGAGCTAAATGTGTTACAGTCATCCTAATGAGTGATAAAGTTATTAAATATAATTCTTCAGTGTTTTCATAATTTGTCTGTTGATGGCCAAAGATTAAGCATAACTAGCACAATCTTACTGTGTCAGATATAAACACACACCTTTAGTGGCATAGATGGGATCTGTGGAGACCTAAAGAACAGCAGACATAGCTCAGTTAGAGTGAGAATGCAGAGGAGCACATACTTGCACTTCAGTGCATGAAGATGGTGTGGTTTCCATAAATAAACATTGCACCTGACACTGCTTACCATGCAATAGGTGACCTCTAAGGTTATTCTGGCCTTTTGGAGGATTCTCCACAAGTAAAGCATGACCGTCAGTCTTGATAAATATCAAAACAAAACTATCAGAGATTATTTCACCCTTGAGTAGTAATCAGGTAAGGAATTTGATAAATGTGAGTTTGAAACATTGAGAAGACATAAGCAGAACTAAAAAAGGCTTGTTGTTGTTGCTGTTGTTGTTGTTATAGCTGGTTAAAGTTTAATTGTAAGAGGTGTTCTTAGTAGTTTTCATTCTGAGTACATGCATCAGAATTACTGGAGTGCAGAATGCTCTGGCGAGTCCTGTTTGAAGACTTTCTTATCCTGCAAAACATAATCCTGGTATCCCTGGATGTTAAGTGACGCTGGGAGATCACCCCAGGTTTGCTGTCTGACTCTATGTCATTGACTTACAAGGTTTTTCTAAATAGATCAGTCTGTTTTGTAGCATGGCAAAACTCACAGAGAAATACCAGGGAGCCCTACAACTGGAATCAGAAGAATAACTTTAGCAATAGTGACACCTTCATGTGCCTAATGGCAATGTTAGGATGTGTTTCTGTACACTGAATGCAAGCAGCTTTTGACAGTGTTGCTACTCCGAACAAGTAAAAATTGTACTCTGTATATTTCCTATAAAAAGGATCATTGGTAGAAGACCTTGACTGACAGTCATGGTCATTGTCATTTGCCTCAGGTAGAAATACCTCTTTGTTAACCCTCAGGGAGTATGTTACTTCAGCATCTGAAGCACCACCTGGCTGAAGCTGATGTGTCAGTGCTGCTTTGGCACAGTACCTGCTGTGGACATGATGTTCGGGCACTCTGATGAGAAAGGCATTACAAGAAAGGTAGACTGCAAACTCTCCCCTGACATCCCTTCAGAGTCACTAGAATGGTTAGTATTGGAGAGGAAGGAAGCACACCTGGAAAGAGTGGTTCCCAAAATTTCTGTGACTGTGGGATTCCTTCCTTTTGAAGACCACATCAAGTGTTATTTCCAGGCTGTGTTCCCTCTGTGTATCAGAGGGAATGCAAAACCATAGTGGTACTTCTCGAAAGCCGTCACATCTCACTGCAGTTTTTTATCTGTTCACAGTGTATATGAACCTGCTTGAAAGCTGACTGCTGTATAACCCCTGTGGTGCAGGAAAGGGCTGTTTAAACCTGATTTAACCCTTCTATGTGAGGCACTATGGACAGACACAGGTCTGTGCTGTGTTTGCTTCTTCTATCGCTGAAAAAACAAATGGGTCATAATTCCAGTTCCCTCTGACAAATGGCAGTTAGGCAATAGGCAATGTTTTGCAATATGAAATTAGTACAATAACCTCAAGGGATCTAGAGCCTAGAGTAGGCAGCTGACGCCCAGTCCATCTCCTTTTCATTTCCCTAGGAGACCAGGAATTGTTTCAAGTGAATTTCTTATGATTGTGGGTGTCAATTTGAGATTCATTATATTAGAGGAAGCTTTGCTCTTGGATTCCTCCTGTGTCATCAGCATCCCTTTCTTCTAAGTTGGATTCCATTCTTCCAAATGGACAGAGACTTCTGCACATTGTCTGTGCAAAGTACCCCTGACATATAGGGTACTTCATCATAAAGAAGTGCTGTTGTTATTTGATATCAATTCATCAGCTACTATTTACTGGACCTTACAAATGAGTGCTACATTCTGTTGCTGGATGTTTATTTGAATTATTTGCAATACTTTCACACTTCTGGATGATGTCTCTCTCTCACAGCTTCAAAAGAGACATGATTGCAGCAGGCTGGCTGTTGGTAAGAGGGATAAAAAGGGCAGAAGAATAACATGCAGAAGCTCTGTTTAGTCAGTGTATGGCAGAACTACTTCTGAAAGAAATTATTGTTCTGAAGAAATTTGTGTAGCATCATCAATAACTAGTTACTCAGCTTAATGATGGATGCATATCTATTCACATTGGAATTTGACAAACATGACATTTCATGGCTCTTTTGAAATAATAATAGTAAGAAAAAATCAATTATTGTTACTGGGCTGCAAAAAGCTATGCCAAATTTCTGACCAAAAAATAGGAAGCTGTGTTATGATTTGCCTGGAGAAATAAAGAATTTCCTTTCTTCTTCATATCATGGGCAAGTTCATTACCTTCATTCAGGGCAGAGATAAAATTCAAATCCATATTCACTTCTATAGCAGTCTCAAGTGCTTTGAAGTTAAGACATACAATGCTTAGGCCACCATGTCTCAGTTGTTTTTATGCTCATGATCTCAAGAGCAGAAAGATGCTTTAGAAGGTTTGGCAGCCATTTTTGTCAGAAATTTAACAAGATTGAACTTCTTGGTCATGATTGGACAAGTTCCAGTACTCAAGTTCCTTCCTTAGTGGGTTTTAGGACAATTTTCCATTGAATTAGAATTTTTATTCCATACTGTTAATAGGTAGATGTGCAGAATCTCCTTGATTTTGGTGTCATTCCCAATTTGGGTGGTTTAGGTGCAGGTTGTTTGTATGTTTGGTTGTTTGTTTTTCTCTCCAAACCATGTGACATTAAAGGTAACAGAATAGTAAAAACACTACAATGTTTTTCATTATTTCCGGAGGTACAAAGTGGATAAAGCAAAGAATAAATGTAAGAAGAGCCTTGGCCATATGGATCTTGTAGTACCTTTGGGCTGGATAGTTTGACCACCTCAATAGAGAGGCTACTAGCAACTCTTCAATTCTTTCTTTGTCTGGTTTCACAAGGATGAAAAACAATTCTCCCTTATCCAGGAGAGGAACCATCTTCTTCCCATCCAGGTTGGGGAAGTCTGTCTTTCCCTCTATGCTTTTAAGAAATGATCTGTCTTGTGTGTGACTAACTTACTGCTGAGGCATCCCACCAAGCAAGTCACTGAATCTTCCTGTTCCTTGCAATATTTCATTTTGCCCACCTTTCCTGCCTCAAATCAGGTCCCAGAAATTACCTCCACCCTCCCGCCCACGAGGTTTTTAGCACCCAAAGTGCATACCGATGCCATGTGCCAAGGCTGATGGCAGCTATTCAGAGGTGCTGCCAGGTGGATCAATGCCCTCTCCTCCAGATCTCCACCACAGGCCATGCTAGGGAATGTGTGTTAGCTGGGCAAGCTACTTGAGGGAGAGATCAGAAATGAGAATAAGGAATGGTAGCTAAAGAAAAATGGATGAGCAAAGCTGTTTTACAGCAGAGCATTGTTCCTAGAGAAGCATTTTGGAAGGGCCAGTGGGAAATAATGGTTAATGGTGTACCTGGCAGCAGGAGGGTGATGAGAGTGAGGGGCCTGAGGTTGCTGCTGAGAGAAAGAGCATTGGGAAGGCAGAAACAATTAAAAAACAAACCAGTGAGGTTTTGTAGAGGATACAGAAGGCTTGGAAGGAGGCCAGCAAGGGGAGAGAAGGTAAAGAAGCTAAGCAATGAAAAGATGCAGAAGTTACATTGCTAGAAAAGATTGCAATGTAATTTGAAAGACCTGAGGGATGTTGTGCAGCAGCAAATCTGAAGGTACAGAAGCTACTCGACTCACTGTGTGGCACAAGAAGTGTGCCATGGATTCACGTGGGCTTGTGAGTGTCAGGAGCCTGCGTTTTGGGATGCGTGGTGTAAATTAGAGGTGGTGCAGCCCCCTCTGACAGCTCTGCTTCTCTTACTGCCTGGACAGCGTTGGGTGCACATTTTACAGGGGATCTTTGGGGCTGCTTCCATTTCTAAGGAATCCAACTGCTTCACAACACGAACCAAGCAGCGGTACTTGGGGATGGGAATATTTCAAAAGGACAGCCCTGGCTTCAAACAAACACACCAATGTAATTATTGGCAAAGGGAAGATCTTCTGTGGACTGGCATGTCACTGTCTTGGAAGTTGTGCCCTAAATGCTCATTCCACCAAGGCTGGTTAACTTGTTCTGTGGGAAAGTTGTAAACGAGAAGCTGGTGGCCTCCCCTGAGGTTCTAGGGATAAGAGTCACTCACCTTTGTATCTTCTGTGATGCACACAAAAAGGCAGGAGCAAGGGGCTGAGCTGGGTCTCTTCTAAAAAATACTGGATTAAATTATTGAAATTTGATAGGCTAGAAGGAGAAACAGGATTACCTATTGCATTTCAATTCTGTAGTTGAATAGGTGCAAAGATAGATGGCTTGTTACTTCACCGCAGTGTATTTTGTAACCCTATAATACAGGCTTTTTGACTAATTTCTGATAGAGCAGTGGAGGGAGCTGGTTTATTGTCTTGTCAGTCCTTGCCTGCTGAAACTTGCATCTTCATTTCACATGTGTAAAATAAAATAAAATAAAATAAAATAAAATAAAATAAAATAAAATAAAATAAAATAAAATAAGCCCTGACTTGCAACTCAAGCTTGAGTTTCATTCATTTGTTCGAATACCAAATCAAGACAGTTATCTCACCATGAAATAGAAAATCTGACTGAATAAGTCACAAATTTGTGCAAACGTCAGCTGGATAAATGCTTCACGTGTATTAATAAGATTTAGAAGAGAAGATTTTAGGCAGTCAGAAAAACACACCCACCTAGTTCTGTATTGTAATTTATTGGCAGGACACCTTGTGAAAACTAGTTGTCACATTGACAGGGTTCCTTATTGGCAGCATCTAATTATCTAACATATATTATTACTTATCATGTTTTCTCTTTCTTGTCCCCTGGTGAGTAAATGCTTATCAATTACAAGGAAGTGGGTGGAGTTAGGGCGGGACAAAGGGTAGAAATCACCTTATCATTGAAAGTATCAGTAGTGTCAGTCTTCGGTGAGCAACAGCCTTTACTCCTAGAGACAGCTTTGGCTCTGAGAATGTGTAATTTTCATTTGCCTTTGTCTCTTGAAGCTTGCAGGATTCTCCACTACAGATGAGCATATATTCTCAGAAAGGCAGCTGGTTGGCATTTTGGAGGAGCAAACATGGAAGAAAACAGAAAAGGCCACGGCCTTGCAGAAGGCAAGATTTTTTCTATCTGGATGATTTTGTTTGTGGCATTAGTTTTGTTGCCTTCGATGTTTCGAGTGTCACTGGGGATTTCTCATTTCTATGTGAAAATTGTAATTAAAATGTTAGAGGTAAGTTGAGAAGTGGGTTCAAAAGGTATGTGTTTGCTACAGGACATGTTTAATAAAAAAAGTAAAATCTGTACATTTGATAGAAATGCCATAAAAGTAAGCAGAAAAAATCCATTAACTTAGATGTGTTGTTCGCAGCTTTACTTTTTGTGAAAATCTTTTGAGGGGTGTCTTTAATGCTACCTAGTCATGTCCTGACTTATAATCTGCTACTGGTTTGAGGTTTCTCAGGGTTAAAGTACAGATTGCATATTTTCTTCTAGTTCATGCTGGTTAGAATGCTTCATGGAAGTAGAATACTCATGAGTCAAGTATAAAGAAAAAGATCTTGTAGTTTATGGGAGTTGGTAAGTAATAAAACCATATATTTTAGATGTATATAAGTTCCAGTGGTTTTATTTGGATTGTTTTAATTGCATGAGATTAATATTCCAGGTAAGAACACTGATTCTGTGTGTTTGCTTCTCCCACTTACAAATCTGATCTGGGGGATCCAGCAGTTACAAGTTCTGCTGTACAAGACTTAAAGGAATCTGTGTGCAACCTTCTAAAAGTGTACCTTTCTAGAGGTAAACAGGTCATAGCTAAGATCCTGATCCTGCTTCTGTCAGTAAAAGGTTTCTGGGGCTTTTAATAAGCCAGAATCCCATTTAGTTTTTCAAGTTTGACTTTGATATCCATCATTAGCCAGAAGTAGGTGCTGCTAATTCATCATACTGAACAGTAAAGCATTTCCATTTTCCAGTAGATTAACTTTGTGCCTCTGGCATAAACCTGCTTTCTGTGAATATACTTTCTACTTGTGGCAGAAAACATGTTACTATTATTGTTGCTATTATTATTAAGCTGTTGGAGTTACCTGTTTTGCAGTAGAACATCTGTAACAGTGTGATACAGTTAATATCATGACCATCTTACCTTGCCAATTCTTTTATTCTTCTTATAATTCTTTTTTGTTGCTGTTGTTTGGGGGGTGTTTGTTTGTTTGTGGGTTTGGGGGAGGTTGTCTGTTTGTTTTATTTGTTTTAATACCAATTAAGAGCTTTTGAGCAGTATCTGTCTTCAGCTGTAAGAACATCATTTAGCATAGTGCACATGACTGCAAAAATTAGGGATTACTTATTCTTTTCAGATACTGATGTCAGTGGGCAATGACTGCCTGCGGTGGCTGTATGCAATATTGGTCTTTATATGTGAAACATTTTAATCAGCCAGTGGTATGCTAATTAAATTCTTATTTGTACCCTAATTAAGAGCTACTCTCATATCAAACCTGTCTTTGGACACCTTTGCTGCTGGAGTTGGTGGGCATCAAAATAATTTCTGTATTTTTTTCCCTGTGCATTTCCCAACTTCAAGAGACATTTGTCCCGATCAGTGTGTGTTTTATGGAGGAAGGCACTTCTCTTTCATAAAGCACATTAAGTGTTTTTCTCTCCACAGTTTTCATAACAGGTTATGAGCATGATAATTCTGTGCTCACAATGTGGAGGATCAACGTATTGAAAAACAGATAAGTTAATTGTCGTGTGATCAGCCTTTTGTGTCTAGCTCCCTGTTGCCACAGCAGCTAATAACAGGAACAGCACAGCTCCATGCACTGATGTTTAGGCTGGCTCGTTTTGTTCTTTTGTTCAAAGTTGTTCCCTAATTGTCCTGTGGGCAAAAAAGGAGTTTCCTCTGTTTTCATCTTACTATTAATTCCAACAGTTTTCTTTGAAGTATTGTTAAGTGCTTCTCATTGTGCCACAAGAGTAACTGTGAGCTGTCTTGGGGGGGAAATGGGAGGGAGAAAAGATGGAAGGAAAGTTAGCTCCCCTTTGCTTGTGTTGTGGCTGCCTACTGGGCTCTTTGGAAGAAAGGGTAGGATTGGGAGATGCTGGGTTAAAGCTTGAGCATGGAATTGCTGAGCCTATTCTTGGAGTCCTGAGGCTCATCCACAAGAATATGGCCAAAATTGCAGCTTGGGTTAAGTCATCTTTAAAGCAGGCTTGTTTGAGGTGTGAACAACCTGATATTGAAAGCCTGGAGAAGTGTTGGCTGGTTTCCAGCTGTGGTGTTGTCCTCCTGTGATATTGCTAATGGGATAATGCACAGAGACCATCCGTGGTTCCTGTTGTCATCTGGAATGGTGAAACACGATGCCTTCCCGGATAGCTGAGCTGGAAATATTGAAGATGCTTAGTCATGTATTAACACATTACTGACTATATAGAAGTGCCTAACAACTGCCTGATGCTTCAGCAAAAGTCCGACCTTGAGCACTATGACTGGTCTCTCTGTTGTGTTGCATTTGATTTAGTCTGTTATGTAGACCAGCAAAATGAATAGAAAACTTCTCACCTGGGAACACTTTGTATCAGTTTCTTACAGCTGAGCAGAGGGAAAGCATGTCTTATTTTCCTCTGTGTTTGGTAACTTGAGAAAAATAGAAGAGTGGAGACTAAAATCAAGGACTTCAAAGTCAAAAATTATTTTTTAAAGTTGTGTTTTCAAAGAAAGCCCATCTGTAGACCTTACTGAATTTTTTGGGAGCAAAAAAGGTGTTTTAGATTAAAACTCAAGTTTTCAGATCTATGACTAAGCAAAGAGTAATGGTGGCATATGATAAGTCACTTTGTTCTCTTGACTTCACAGAAGTGTTTTAGCACTGTGAATAGAACAAATGGGAAAGATGTAATCATGTATGGAAATAATTTTTACCCTCTGCTGCTTTTCTGTCAAGGAATCTAGATACTTGTTATTTTGGAAAGAAAAGAAATAATTTTCTAAAAGTAAGATTCAAGGTTTAAAAACATGGAGTGACTGTTTTTGTTTGCAGGTACTTTTTGTGGCTGGTTTTTTTTTTTGGGGGGGGGGGTGGTTGAGGACATATGGATAATATAATAGCAAAGTATCTCCAATACAGTAATTTCTCAATTGCATATCTGTTAGCCCATAATTATTATTATTACCCTTAACTGATCCTTCAAATATTTCTGTAAATGGTAAAGGTGAATGTGGTTTGGGTTTTTTGACGGTTGTTCTTTCACATATGCTTGTGAACTTTTTTTTGTAAATAATGTCTTTTCTCTGAGCTTTGTCCATACTGGGGTTTGTTGAGAATAGTAAGAAAGCTGTACATGGGACATTATTCCAGCTGTTGCAAAAGAAAATGCATTTGCTAGGAGGAAACCTACACCATGCTCTCACAGCCCTGTGAAGAGTCAAAGAAACATGTTAAACAGCTGCAGCTCTACTTGCCAAGAAATATTCTGGAGTTTTATGGGATCTGAACTTCTGTATGAAATTGGAGCATTGTTGCTTCTTGAGAAGAAGAAATTACCCAGCTAAAAATTGTGAGTAGCTTTTGAATTGAGAGCTCACTTGTACGTGGAGGTAGCTCATATGCTGTAAACTCCTACTGGAGTATGGCAGATGTTGCAGACACTTCATCTGGTGAAAAATTGCACTGCTGTGCTTTTAAATACATGGTTATCCTTAGCTGGCCTCTCCATCAAAACCCAAACAAAGTGTACCTGTGCTTTTGTCCCAAAAAAACCTTTCTCAACCCATTTCATCAGCCCTTACAGAGCAGCTGGGAGATTTGAGTCCTTTTCACAGTCTGAGGGTGGACAGTCACATCCTCTCAGACACTGAGTGTGACACTGAGTGTAACACAGCGTTTGATCTGGGTTCATGTTTGTGATGGGCAAGGGGAAATGAGGCCAGGCAGAAAGGACTGTTGGATGAAGAGGTCACAAGTGCTTGATCTTAGATGGTGATTTTAGTTTGTGCTGAGAACCTACCAGCCTTCTCTTTGCCATTGTAGTGGAAGACTTTACGTAGAAGAATTGCCCCAAAGCCTTTGTCACACGAGGAAAAGATTGAGAAAAGTTCGTGTAATGAGTGATTAGAAAAACCTTTTGTGAGAATATGGGAGAAGAGGTAGTAAAATATGGGAAGAGAGGCAAAACTGAATTACTTCATAGTATGGAAAAATGGAGTACTGAGCTGTACTTAAAGGGGAAAAGGGAGGAAAAATCCTGCAAGAAATGAGACTGCAAGAAATGAACATTCCAAATTGTATTTCATGTCCTGTCCTGTGAAGACAGTAATTAATATAATGAAGTATTGGGTACCCTTATTTTGTTTAGAATGTAATTACAGGAAGCTCAAACCAATGGATTGTTGGAGTTAAGCTGTCAAGTCTTCAGTATTCCAGCTGGGATCAACTGTTGGCTGTTTGGACTCCTGTATCCTCATCACTTCAGAAACGGGAGTGAGGAAAGCACAACACCTGAGTTCTCATTCAGTCAGCAAATGTAGGAATGAAGTTGCTACATTTAATACTTAAATTCTGTGTTAGTTGCAACATCTGTGTTTTTTTTGTAAGGTATTTAAAACATCCTTTCATTACTGTTTTGCAACAAAGACCAGCGTGACAGCTCTGTCTCAATACTGTGCAATACAAAGGTGATCATGAAGCCTTATTTCATTTTTGAAAACAAATTATACATACAGATGCTACCAAATGCAGAACAACACAGTAGCTACTCCAGAGTTAATTAGTCCAGCGTTTGACCCAGAGAGATGGCTTTGACAGGTGTCAATTCAGTGGCTTGACTGAGAGCCTAAGACCTGGGTGACTGTTCAGCGGTATTCCCTCCTCACTGCTTGTGCTTCAGCCTCCCATGCCAAGCCACGAGTTAGGAGAATTTTGTGTCCCACATTGGTTTGTGGAAATATATTGCCTTTTCCTTGCTCTGCCCAGAGCTTTCCCACAGTAAACCTCAGTTCTAGTAGTAGAAGGGAAAATGGATAACTGTTCCTTAAACACCTGCTCTGTGCCAGTCCAGGCTTTGTAGATGTCTCTCTTAACCCATCTCAGCCAGCTCTTTTCCAAGCTAATGAGCCTTGTGTAACTCTTCAGACTTTGAAAACTCTTCCTCATCTTCCTTGGCCACTGCCTTTGTAGCTTTGACTATTTAGTTACAGTCTGCCACTTTTGCCTCACTCTTTCTGTGCTAGGAGACAAGATTTTATAATTTACTAGTAAGCTTTATAAATTTTTGTTGGTTTTGACTTGTCTTGCTCATTTAGATTAGCTAACGTGTATTTTTGGAGTCAGCTTGGTCTGTGATTATCACCCTTTTTCTATGTGGGATCAAAAGCCAGCCTCCTGGAGCTATTCCAAATCCTTCAGGACAGTATGAGCAAGCTCATTTCTGGCAGTGTGGGCCAGGTGACACGTGCTTTTTTATGTAGGAGGACAACGATAGGCAAGATAAGGGTGGTAGGCAGGAGACAGAAAAGCAGAGACTAAGGCAGAAGGCTTTATTTGTCAGTCTCAGTAATTTTTATGTTTTTTCCTGCCTCATACCATGCAACTAACCTAAAGGATGTTGGGGAAGGCATGAGGACCAGCAATATTTTGTAAAGAGGTTAAATTTGCCATGTCTGCCTTTACTCTCTTTTGCAACATTCCTGTACCTGTTCTGTATGTTCTTTCATTTCTCAGTGTGTGGGCTGCTCTTTTCATGACATCCCCTGGCTCCACAATTCTGAATGACTCTCCATGTGTTGCAAAAGATTGAGAGAGATGATGTACCTGTTGACCTTTTCAGGAGAATAATTGGGAAGTATAGACAAGATGAAGGTCTGTGGTGTAGGTTTTTTAATTTCTTTTTTGAGGGGGTTGTTTGCTTTATGGTGTTTTCAAAGATGGTTTGCATGGAGTTTAAAATATCCCATAAAAGCCTATTCTGCTTTCGCTTTTTTCTTTTCTTTTATGATGACTGGTTAAAAAAAAAAAGGTCAGCTAAGGTTAAGTAAAATATCCTAATTATGTCACAGCAAAGTGTCCATTTCGTTACTGAATTAACTTTAATAGCTGCTGAAAGAGCTGGTAGAGAGCATGCAAAACTTAAGGGTGGCAAAAAACTGGTTGGTGTTTGCACATGAGACGTTGTAATGCACGAAGACTATTTGAGATCAGCTTTGTGGTGACTTGTGTGGCTGCACATGTCAGTTAGAGGGAAATACACTGTTTAGCAAGAGTTTATATGAAGCAAATGGATTATCCTTATCTGTTGTATATGGGAACCCTTAATAGCAGGTGAAGGCATAAAGTGAGTGGGTCACTGAGCCTTTAATAATGAGCAGAGCCTATGCTCAAGCGTCCTGTGCCCTTTGTTGGGGCAGGTACCTTGACATAAATACCGGCAGATTTAGTACTTAGGAGAGCTACTATATATATGTCTATGAATGTATGATGAAAACATTCAAAACTAGGAAATTTTCAAAAATTAGGCATATTTTTATACTTGCTTTTGCTGATGGAGAGTTTTATGATGCTCTACGCAAGGAGGAGAAACTTGGTTGAGCTCAAAAAGATGAATACAGGGAAGGGTGACAGCTCATTATCAAAGCTGCTACTTTCTGAAATACTATAGATACAAAATGTTGCCACGTCTGTTTTCTGTCAGCAGGGATCACTTGAATGCCCTCAAAATGAGGTAATCTCTTTTATTCTTTCAAATCCATTTTTTAGATCTATTTTTCTGGCATGTCTCTAATGTCAGTGATATTATTTTGCATAATCCTACTGCCTGAAGCTAACTGGAGAAGAGAGAGTTTTGGGCACATTGGATCTCCTAGAGTCTCATAGGTAGCTCAGTAACTTGTTGGACCCCCAGAAAAAACCAGCTGCCTGTGTCCTGAAAAGCAGTTTGAGCCAAACAATTTTTTCCTGGAAATGGCAAAAGGTAGTCCATGTAACAAATGAAACAGGAGGTGTGCGGGACAGCCTTTGGGCTGAATTTGAGAAATGAAAATCTTAGACCTGGCAGGGGTAAAAGAGGCTCAGACCTGAGGTAATTACAGAATGTCTGGTAATTCACCTGAAGTAATTACAGAATGTCTGGAAATGATGAAATGAAAACCATCAACATCTACTTTTCTTGTTTTGGGAACAGTGGGCCAACCTGCAGATTGAGGAGGGAGTGAAAAAGCAGAAGGCGCTGGCACTTGAAAATTTAATCTCCACTGGTAAGATCTCTGGATGAAGGGGACACAGCACTATTTATCTTGTAAAAAGGCAGCTATTTAACAATCTTACTTAGAAAGGAGTTTGATGGGCAAATATTTGTTGAAGTTACAAACCTACAAAAGCATGTTATAAACAAGAGAATCTCTGAATGATTGAGTCTTGTGAATAAAAGGAGTTAGACACTAGTGTGGGTATAGAAAGACATTGCTGATAAGCCTGTGGGAAGCTGTCCCTGTTTGCATAAGTAGTTTGTGCTTTCTGGCTCCATCAGCTGTCTCATTACAGGATTGGGAGGAATGAGTGTTCTTTGTGCTTGACATGGCTCTGCATGGTTATCTTTTGCTTCTTGTAACTCCTAGCATGCAAAAAAGCCAGGGTCTCTCAAGTAGAAGAGTTACAGCATCCCATGGATCACAGTTACAATTTGCACTCTTCTCTAGGCATGAGGATAAAATCCAAATAAATTCTTCCCCCAACTATTTTTTCCTTTTTTCTTCGACCAAAGGGGGGGGGGGGTTAAGTTCTCATAGTAATCCTTTACTTGTAGTGCCATTTTTAGTCATTAGTCATATAGGCTGCTTGGTTTTCTGGTATTTCTGCTAATAATTTTCTGGTCTGATGATTTCTTGGGTGTTGAAGGTTTTACTGAAGTGCAGATAGAGGAAAGTTTTGTGATTCTGATTAGGGGGAAGTAGGTTGATCCAGATAAATGAAGTGTATTTTTACAATGCATATTTAATGTCATCCAATACGCCCCCTCAAAAAAAAAAAAAAACAACAAAACAAAAACAACCAACAAAGGCAGGACGGCAAACAGAAAAGCCAAGTGTTAGCTGGTATGAATCAAGACAACTTTAGTCACTGTAACCAGCCAGATAAGAATCTGGTCTCAGAGTGACCTCAACAAACATCTGAGACTTGCTCTGTGGCTGTTCTATGGGGTATAACTTTACAAATAGCAGAGCATGAATGTGCTGTCATTATTCCTGCACAATGTGTCTGTGTAATGCTGTGTATGTCTGGGGGTGAAATCTAGGCACCTTCAAGTTTCTTGGTAGTGAAGTGACTCTTAAAGAAGAAGGGATGGGGGAAAATAGAAGGTTCAAGAAAAAAAATGCCAGAGGAAAGTGTTTGTTACAGCTGGGAAACAATAAAACTAATCAACAGCAGCCAGAACAACAATCATACAAACACTGCCTGAATTTGAGTCTGGGCACCAGGAGGGACCTGCCATCTTGGCAGTGTATTGGTGACATTTCTAGGTGTGAGTACCTCTGTTTTTTGGTAAACGACAATGAAGTAGGTGTTGTGCTCAAGGTTTTATTTGTGGCTTGATCTGAATCCTTTTCTCCTTCCTCAGCAATTTAGGGGGGGTTGTATGGTGTCGGATTACAGAAGTGACTTGTGGAATGAACTGTCAGTACATAGATGAGGCATAGCAATGCCATTATGATGCTTGAGTAGGAGGAGAGCTACTTCTAAAAAGCACATGTATTTTACTCTCTTTGGAATCCATATTGTTCATTTCACCGTGTGGAAGGAAGGCTCATTTCCTCGTGCAGGGATCATCCAGAGAGATGAGACCCCCATGGAAGAGCAGGTTGCTGGCCGATGCCGAGGATGTTTCAGCCTTGCTGATGTCATGTACTTCTCCAAGAAGGGCTGTGAGGCAGTTGCAGAAGATGAAGTCACTCAGCGGTTCTCCTCCGAGGAGCTGCTGTCCTGGAATCTGCTCAGCAGAACCAATGCTAACCTGCACCATACCAACTGGAAACTGGCTGCTGTGTGGGTCACTGGCATCCTATTTCGGTATTGCCTCCTGCTGCCTTTCCGGTGAGCCAGACAGCGTTGGTTGGGATCATTTTTCATGGTACTTTTTACAGAAGTTGTGAAATAATATGTTATTGGCTAGTGCAGGAAGGAGAACCTGGCATGACCTTTCCAAGAAGCCATCTAAACTCAAATATCCCTTAAAAAAATGTAGATTTCCCATGTTCCATATGTTTTATTAGTAATTAATTTGTTTTTTAAATCCAGCAAAGATGGATTAAGTGGTTTGTGTGCTACTTAGCTAGTGGTTTGTTGCTAGTTAGATGCTATTAATGCTGGAAGGAAGCATTATGAAGTGGATCAGTGGGCCAAATAAAAATACCTTCTTGCTTACTCCTTCAGTTTTGCTTCTTGGAGTCTAATTAAGATTATTTTACTTTGCAGCATCTGCTTGTCTGTTTTCAGCATCCTGTTGCTGGTGTTGGCCACTACAGTAGTGGGACAGTTTCCAAATGGCAGGTAGGTGTTTGCTGAGGGCTCTTTCAGTTTCTTCTGTATTTCGTTAAGCATTTGAAGTAGTAGTTGGAACACTTTGCTTGAGTCCAGAGGACTGATGTGGACTATCATGGAGTGACTTTTTCTCTCCTGCAAACTTACAGAGTGCTGTGAGAGAGTTTCATGGCAATGGCATCTGAAAGCAGACATGCAGTGTGAGCCTTAGTATGGTCTTTGTAGTAACAGCAGTTGGGGATAATTCAGAGAGTTTACATTGCATTGTCCTGTGTATGACTCCATAGAACTGGGAATCTCTCTATGGCTTCGT
The DNA here is from genome assembly GCF_041296385.1 of Aphelocoma coerulescens. Classification (NCBI taxonomy): domain Eukaryota; kingdom Metazoa; phylum Chordata; class Aves; order Passeriformes; family Corvidae; genus Aphelocoma; species Aphelocoma coerulescens. The sequence goes on from NC_091017.1 coordinate 15,199,893, forward strand.
TTCTTTTAGAGTTAAAGGCTGGCTGAGCAACCAGGTCCAGATGGTATGTGCCACCTTGGGTATCCGATGTCTGAGTGGCCTTGTTCATTTCCACAACAGGTGAGTGATGCCACCCTGCCCTTGTTAGTCTGGAGTTTGTTTCTTGCAGTATTTAACATCTCAAGTTTTGGAGCAAGGTTCTTATTCCATTACAGCCTGGGTACTTGGTGGTGGTACAATAATCATCCAGACTCTGCCTACTGTGTTTCCTGTTGTGCATTGGTAGGGTGTGTGTAGGTGACGTAGTACTGCCTTCAGACGCTTAGATATTTTTCAGTGTTTGCCACCTGATGGGGCCTGAAGTCTGGAGGATAAACATTAACTAATTACTTTTATGGTTGTCACTGCAGGGAAAACAAACCACAGAAAGGAGGCATCTGTGTAGCCAACCACACGTCTCCATTGGATGTCCTAGTCCTGGCCAGTGATGGATGCTATTCCTTGGTATGAACAAGACAGTTGGTAAATATCCATAATGTTGAGATGCTCATAGATGTAGTGTTGGGTAAGAGGATAAACTTCCTGCTAGAAAGATTGGGATTTGACAGCATCCAAACTTGCATTCTGGACTGCAAAAAGCCAGATGCAGGCAGGTGTGTGCACAGTTATGACCAAGGGGATTGGTATAATTTGTCAGTAAGCTTAGAAATGGTTGCATCTGTATTTAGAATTTAATAATTTAAGTGTGTATGTGTGTTTGCTTTGTAACAAGTTTCTTTTGGGCTTACAGGTTGGCCAGGTACATGGAGGGCTTATGGGACTTATTCAAAAATCCTGCATGCAAACCTCTCAGCATGTCTTGTTTGAACGCTCGGAAATGAAAGACCGTCACCTGGTGAGGAAAAGGTAAGGTAGTGAGGTGTCTGCTTCATTGTCTGGTCAGGTCTGGTAATTTGTCCGCAGAGTTGTCATTTTTTGTCATCAGTTGTCTTTTTTTTTTTTTTTTTTTTTTTGTGATATATGGTGTTTTGATTTTGTTCTTTAATGCAGATGGAGAGGAGCTCCATGCTCTTGAGTTGTAGGAAAGACAATTGTCCTGGAAAATGACAGATTTTGGTGTCAGTAATCTGCTTAATGGTGATACTTGTGGTTTTAAGTGATGCAGCAAATGTAGTAAGATAGTGACCTGTCACTTAATTAAATGTGGAGAATCATTAGATGCACATAAAACTGATGTTGTGAACCTAGAAGGCATGAAAACTAGAAGTTTGGAATATATTTCAGTCTAAAGAAAAGTTTGACTGCATTTTTAGTTGGAATCTGGGAAGTTATTTTCACATGCTTCAAGTACCAGTAATCTTTGGTTGAAATGGTAAAATGAAACTTCATACAACTTTGTAGAAAATCTACTTTTTTAATTAGCAAGAGATACTGAGATAAAGGCCTGAAACCAGCAGATATTCCAGCTGAGGCAACTGACTGGCAAAGGGCAATTGGGCAAGGGCCTTACTTGTCCTATGTGAGAAGTAATGGATGTCTAGATTCTTAGACAAACATAAATATGAAGTATACACTGAAATTTTGTTTTCTCTCCACAGAATTAGAGAACACATTGCAGATAAGGCCAAGTTACCCATTTTAATTTTCCCAGAAGGTAGGAAACAACTGTATTGATTTTATTGCTCTTCTCACTTCTTGCCATTGAGTGCAGTTTATTATACCCAGTCTTTACAAGTGAGGTGTTTGTTTTTAGTTTGTAGAATTAATTAGCTCTGGTGAGATATTAAAAGACATGTTCTAGTATTTTACAGCAGTTTTATGACAGTTTATTTGCTTTAGCATATAACATGATGAAGACATACTCTGGGATTATGTTCCAGAACTAAAGTTTACTTTCTCCTTTAGCAACTAAGTCTCCTTAAGACCGTTTAGGATTCATTTCCTGATGCTTTTCTCAGAGTGGATTAAGCCTTTCACCTGTTTTAATTCTGACCAGGTACCTGCATTAACAACACATCTGTAATGATGTTTAAGAAGGGAAGCTTTGAGGTAGGAGGAACCATCCATCCAGTAGCAATCAAGGTACTGTAACTGCAGTTTTCCAAACATGGAAGGATTGTTTGCAAAAGCTTCTCATGTCCGAGAAACTGTTCATGTGTAAGCTTTGGAAAGGGGTATGTTTGGTGTGAAAAAAGTACTGAATAAGCCCTGAGACACAGAAATGTTTTGTGGTTTTAAGCAGTATGGGAAACACGTCATTTCTATCATAGGCTCCTGGCTCTTGTGTGCTTTGGGGATAAAGGCAGTTTTCTTGGCACTTCCAAGTCTTTCTGCGTACCTTCAGCCAGGTCACTCTAGATCTGGAAACATTAGTTACTTTTTCTGGAACTATAACGTTGCCTGAAGTTGTTAAAACTTGGTGTGAGCATTTTCAAGGAAACCTTTGTGGTCAGTGTATCTGTAGATGACAAGTTTTTACCTTTTGAATAAATCTTTTGCTATAGTTGTGTTTCAACAGGTCTTTCATAGTTTAGGGTCCTGCATTGCTTGTAAAAGTTAACTGTTAGAAACTTGTAATGAATGTTGGAACTTTACTCTGAATTTACTGATACTTTCAGGAGGTGGTTATTTAATAAGTTGAATTGTGACTTTGTGGCTAAAAAAAAAAGCAGCTCATGTGATTTAAACCAAGGCAGCTTATTCTTTTTGTCTTCCAGTATGACCCCCGCTTTGGAGATGCCTTCTGGAACAGCACAAAGCATTCCATCATGACCTATGCTTTTAATGTATTGACCAGCTGGGCTATTGTCTGCAATGTGTGGTACCTGCCACCGATGGTCAAAGAGGTTCTTACGCTTTTGTATGCTTTGAAAGTGCTTGTGAAATGTCTGGAAGGATGTCTGTGTTACTGCACAAGGTGTTTGTGAATCTTTGTTGATAACTTAATGGACAAAGAACAGGAAGCAATGCTATAGTCTTAAGTGAGCATGGATTTATACAGGATGCATCCCCTACTCTGCCCAGACCTGGGACCTCAGGCTGTGTGTTGTTTGAGATTGCCCCAGAAACCAAAGACCCTCCATTTAGTTCTTTTTGGCACCAAGTAGTGGCAAACCAGGATCAGCTGGAACTGCCCTGCAGGTCACATTTGGCCTGTGGGTCTTGTACAAACTCCTGTGCCTGCTGTCTGACAAAATCTATCTCTTTAGGTGAGGCACAGAGAAAATGTCTATGTTGTAAAGCAATTAATTAATTTTTTTTTCAGGAAGAAGAAGATGCTGTTCACTTTGCTGACAGAGTCAAGGCTGTCATCGCTGCTCGGGCAGGAATGTCTGTGCTTCCTTGGTAAGAAGCAACATCTCTGGAATTGGGTTTAAAGCATATTTAGGTGTTCTGTATTCTGAAACATTAGCATGGAATCCTTTAAAACTTGCTTTGTTTGCACTGTAGTCCATCACCCTTCCTGACTCTGATTCAGAAAATATTACTTTATTACTTGAATAATTCCATTAGAATAATTAGAATAATACAGTAGGTAGAGAGAAACAGCTGACAGGTGGATCTAGACAGCAGGCAGTATTAGGTGAAAATTAATTACTTTCCTGTCCAATGCTGAGTTAAAAGAAGGACATTGTTGTGTGGTAAGTCTTGGCAGTAATAAATCACTTAGCATTGTCTTACAAAAGTCAACATTAAGAGTAGGAACTGCTTTGACTACATAGTCTAAATATAGTAATATTTCTCTGCCTTGACCCTGAAGTGAGTTTAAGACTCTTTTCTGTATCTTTCAGGGACGGGGGACTGAAAAGGAAAAAAGTCAAAGAGTCTTTCAAGGAAGAGCAACAGAAAAAATATTGTCAGATAGTAATAGAAAATGGATCTGTGGGAAACGGAAATGTTTGTTAAATGCTATTTATTTTATCTCATTTTTCCATTATGTATCTCTACCAGAAAATGGACTGGTTTTATATTAAACCCAACATGTTTTCCTTCTGTCCCTATAAGATATTTTGCATGTGACACAGCAGGGAAACCATAGATATCCTTATTTAAAGCAAAATACTATAATTTTATAAATAGGAAAACATAAAATATGCTAATTAAATTCTCCCTGAGGCAGAAAGAATCTACAATAAAGTTAATTATGTTCATTAAAATACAATTTAAAAATATTTACGATACCTTGAGGACTTAAATGGTTACTCATAATAAAACACCTCTGTACTCCTAGACTCTCTCAGGGACTTGGACTAGCATTGTTACTGTGAGCCACAGTAACCATGTTGCTCTAGATAGATTTCCTGATGTCAGAAGACATGAAGCAGTTCACCAAAATATGTTTTCTGAATTGCATGTTGGAGAGGAAGTGTTGGATGTCAGAGGGAAAAAGCAGGTGCTGACTTTCTCCTCCATGTCACAAGACCAGGGATGGCGTTGTAGAAAGTTTTCTGCTGTGACAAAGAGCAGAACAGTGTCCAGGGCAGCATGTCCCTGATGCCTGGGTGTGTGAAGCTGAGATAAATTAGTACCAGCCAAGGATGGTGTAACAGAAAATATACTGTGTTTTTAAATTATATCTTGTGGTTTTGTTAAATCCCTTTCTGTGTCTGTTTGTATGCATTACACAAATTAAAGAAAACCTGTGATGTGACATCCACTGTCCTCTGTTGCTGTTATTTCTAGATAGCCCCCCGCTTGTGTTACCACTGGATGGGAAGGCTAAGGATTTAGCCTCTGACAAGCCCATCCTCCAGGAACAGAGCAAGTGTACTTAAGGAGTATGCAATGGGAATATTTCCATCTCTTATAGAATTTATTGGTATAAAATATTTGCTCTCCTGGTAAGTAGCCCCCTATGGAAAGATCTGGCTTCTTTAACAGTCTGAATGTCCCTGTCCTGGGTTGAGGTGTATTCTATTACCATCCTCATGAGCTGTTGAAATCAGGTGGGGCAGTGTTTCCTTGCCTCCTCCCCCCAGACTATCTTTCTGTTAATGGCCCATCATTGTCCTGCCATGACTCAGAGATAACTCCCTCCGGACTATCTTCTGTTAATGAGCCTAATCAACACTTGGCCTCATGACTCATTACCCTATTGTGAGTTGCTCCACCCAGAGGGAGGAACCAAGCATCCCATCGTGGATATAATCTAGGACTCTGAACATCAGAGACACTCTTTCCACTGGATTTCCAGAGGACAGGAGCTACACAGCCACCACTGGACTTTCTGAGGAAGAGCAGACTCCTTCTACCACAGGATCACCACTTCAGAGGACTGCTACCACCATTCTACAAGTCTGCTACCACCACCCTGCCTAACAGGGAAGTCAGGTTGTATCTTGACTCTGTCAGTGTTTTCTTTTACTTTCTTTTCCTTTCCTTTAATTTCCATTAAATTGTTATTCTGACTTGGTGCCTCCCACTGGTTTGTTTTCAAACTAGCACAGTCCCTAATGAAACACACACAAATAAGTGCTGTTTTGGCCAAGGTGCTCTTAACACAGACATTGGTAAGAACAGTTAATAATGTTTACATGAGAGCTCCCTGCTGGCTGAAGTCTCAGGGAAGACAGAGGATCAGTCTTGGTGAGCACAAATACATCCTGCAGAGGGACAGATGCACAGATACAACTCTACCCAGCCCTGGAAAGTCTAGAAAAACAATATCCAGGAGAGGGGCTAACAGAAGTGATAATTGTCCTGAGGCTGTGTGGCACAGAGGTAGCACGGAACTGAGCTCTCCTCTTCTGTGGCCAGGCCTGGTATTGCTACAGGTATGTGAATTCCTTTGGTGGATCAGTCAAAGTGTTGGCATCATGGGTAAGCAGTAGGAGAATCTGCCCTTTTGCACAGCTTTTAGCCACCCAGGGCAGGGAGAGTGCCAGCAGTAAGGAAAATTGCCTCAGGCTCTTCTGCTATGGAAGAGATCTACTTGCTCCCAACTGTAATAAGATGTGCTTCCATGGCTGTTTAAGCTGTTGATTTATTTTCTAGGTATAAAAAATGTTAAGAAACGTGTTTGAGAAACCTGATAATGCTCAAATGTCTTCAATGTGCCAGATTTTAAAACTGGGAGATTTTCCTTCTGTGTGGCTGATTTCTGAGAGTTGCAAACAGAGACTGCAATAAGACAAGTGTTGAGAGCATCCTTCCCACACTACTGTGTGCTTTTTTCCTGCTCAGAGGTAAAATGGGAGACTGAATAGGCAGAAAGAGGGACCAGACATGGGAAAATATGGGGAGACAAAGAACAACTGTTGGAAGAGAAATTTTCTGCTTCTGTAAGAAATTAGGAGAATGATGTGCCCTTTTTCCCTGTCCTGCAACACTTCTCCAGCTCATCAAGAGGAGCCTAGGAATGTGTGACCCTCATTATGGTTATGACTCCAAGTTGTGTAAAAGTAAAGCTCAGATCTCTGAATGTGTAAGCATTACGTGTCATCTGTGAGAGGATGGTGGGATTGTCAGTATTCTCTCAGACATTTTTTGTCTGTCTTGGCAAAAGAAGCTGCAAACTCTGTGAAGTGGGTCCTTACATACAGAATGGGGAAGTGTAAAGCAAGTGATGAAGCCATGAACTTGTCAATGACAAGTGAAGTGTGCTTTGTTAGCTGCTGGTAGAAATGCCAATCTGACTTGAAATAGAGACTACTTTGTCTTGCCCTGCTTTAAAGAAGTGTTTTTGATTTTTGGTGTTATTTTCTCAACCCACCTTCCACCTCCTCCTTTCTTTTCTCTTGAAATGCAAATTAAGTACAGAATGTATCAGCAGGAGGCCTTGGTAACAGTAAAAAGAACATGTTCTTATGACAACACGTTGAGTGGGAAGCTGACAAACAGCTTATTTTTTGCAATCAAGAATCTTGCACGCATGTTGCTCCTCCTCTTTGCTTATCTTTCACTGGTCTTACAGGAACCAGGAGTATTACAGCTCCTCTTTTTACCATGTACCTTTGCAGGATCAAATACAGCATGATCTCATGCTCATTTGTGCCAAATGATAGGCTGAAATGGAAGCAAGTGGAGTATTTGGGTGGATCAGGCAATCAATGCCCAAAACAAAGCAAATCAAGCAAAAAAAAAAAAATTAAAGAATCTGTCAGTGTAAGTTATGTGGTTTTTTTGTTTGTTTGTTTTAATTTATTTATCTGATTGCTGTGCAAACAACATAGACAAGATGTATCATCATCTTGGACAAGCTTGTGAGCTCTGTCTACCTCCAGAGCACAGATTTCCCTGTTGTTCACCATTTAATGTATTTGCCCGTCTGCTTCTTAACCAAGGAGCCTTGTTCTTTGAATTGACTGGATGACCTCATGTCCAAATTAAATATGATACAGCGAATCAGTGCAGGGAAAATCTACACTGTAAAACATAGCCTTGCTTTGTAATTTGGTGCTGCTGGCTGGTACCTATGTATGAAGCATGTAAGGGATGCTACCTGTTGCTGTGGCACTAATGCATCAGCAAACTGAAACAACCCCAGCAGTCCCAGGTGCATTCATCTCGAACTTGAGCTGCCTAAGGAAATGAGCCATGAGTTGAAAATAAATTTAGGTTGGAATGAATGAATAAAATCACTCCTTCTCGCTATGTGGGTAAGGCAGAGAACAAAAACATCTGCTGCTTCTAACTCCTGAAGACATCACTGTTTGAAGAGCTCTGTGGATGAAAAACCAGATATATTTTAAAAACTCCTCCTTTATGTCCTTAATAAAACTCAGGTAGTGTGCTCATTTTTATAATAATCTTTCCCTGTAACATACCTGCGTGTTAAGACTGATTGATGTAGCTAAAGTCCTTTATTCCCTTGGCTCCAAATGTCTTTTTCTACTGCTGTGTCTTACATCTGAGAACATTTAAGTGCTCATCTACGACTTTTCCCCGCTGGCTGGCTGTTCAGGGTGCGTTCCGCTGAGCATTAGGAAGAGATGTTCAAAGGGGGCCATCTGCTGGCGTCCAGTCATCGGTAGCAAACTGCCGTGCACAGCCTGCTCTCCCATTGCCAGGAAACAATGAAAACATAAAAAAAACGTTGCATACCCCAAACACCGGATTTTTGAACATCTGTCGTGGTTTACTACCATCAAAACTTGTGCTTGCTTGAAGTTTGAGCAGCCTCGGCTGTGTGGAGTTACTCCAGACCATCTCTTCCATGTCACAAACCAAAATCAGAACTACTTCTGTCCTTCTAGTTCATTGAAAATCAGGTAGGGGTCTAGGGGGTCTAGCCCCTGAGCTTTTTTTTTTTTTTTTTTTTTTTTTTTGTGTTTTAAAACTCAGTAGAGGTGACAAAACTGGGATGATCCTGGAGACAGTACAACATTTGCATTTGCTGGGATGAGTGTCTTCAGAATCTTGATTCTGTTTGATCTTGATCAGGGGCTGGGGATGCTTTTAGAATAAGTTTTCAGGATAATGCATTTCCTTGAGCTGTAGTGAGAACTACAAACTGTTAGTGTCGAATTTAACAACCCAGCATTTCACTCAAACTCTTCCATGTGCAGCTTTCCCCAAAAAAAACCAAGAAAAGCAGCCTGGGCAGCTCCTCATTCTAAGGAGCATATTTTGGTTACATGAGCAGTCTGAGGCCTGATTTCCGGCATCACAGATGAGACCTCTGGGGTTTCTGGCCTACTTGTGGGATTTGTTTAGGGAAATGTTTCTGCTGAGGTGTAGTTAGGACTCTTTTGAGCAGGTCTCCCAGCTGTGGCACAGATTGTGGAGATGACCTGTGAGGATTTCACAGGTTCATTTGGTGTTGGAAAAGGAGTCTTGGAAGTTAGTGGACATCCAGCAGACAGAGGCCTTCCTGGCTCTTTTTTTTTTTATTGTTTTGTTGCACAGACAGGCAGCTTTGTAGACATTTTTCCTCTCCCCTCCTCATCTATTTTTTATTCTATTTAAGGATGGCTCCTCAATTAGTGTACCAGACTCCTCTGTGAGCAGAGTTCATCATGATCAATTGTCATCAAGGCTTGCATTTAGTACATCCAATCAATGCTATTCTATATAATGGCAGTGGTATTGACTGATTTCTAATTTTACAGTATGTTGAGCCCTGTTGAACTCTTTTAATATGATAATTGCTTTACTAATCAGTAGTCATGATTTGTGTGCTGTTGTAGATTATTGACATCAGTTGATATCCCCTGGTATTTCTATTTGACAGTATAAAAGATGCTGAAAAAGGTGAAAGAGGTGGAATATCTAAACTGTGGTTATTAATCAGAGTAATATTGGGAAAAGTACTATATCCTTGCATATCAAACTTCTAAGAAGTAGGTTATTAAATAATTTGGAAAGGTGTATTTCTTTTTACAAGGGATAGTTATTAATAACTATGTTTTAAGTTTATACAGACATCTGTTAAACAGCCTATTTTGTAAGCACACATTAAATCACTTACGTGATTTAATTTAGTGTATGTAGTTCATATATTAAGTACTGCATTTATCAATTATATAATAGATTATTTTTTCTAAAATGCTCATCATATATGGGCTATGGGCAGTCTCCTTTTCTCATATAATTTATAACTTTAAATAAGATGTATGTACATGCATTCAATGAAATAATAATTGAAGTATGTTAAACTTCAAATGACCACTCTGTCTTGTGTTTTATTAATATAATTTTCTGAAGTCCACCTAAAAGGGATTAGAAGAAGAGAGATCAATATAAAAATTACATTCTTGTTAGGTTTGAGCTGAGGCTGATTTCTATCCAGATGCTGTCTTAAGATATTTGGGCTTTTAAGTTATTCTTTGCATGTTGCAGAGTCCGTGTGACACGGGGATCTGGTGGGTGCATCGAGCTCAAGGATTACACTGTGCGGCAGGACCAGGAGGTGGCACCCCTGTATGTGTCTAAGCTGCCATGAGGACTAGAACCTTACTAATGCTCTTTTGGGAAGTGCAAGCTTTCATATCACTCAAGAAAAAAAAAAACGAGATGCAAAGGTAAATTAATTTATGAGCTATCAGCATGTTTTGTCGTTCGTTAAAATCCTGGCATGAAGGGAAAAAAACAGTTTCTTCTTAAGTGGTTAATTTAGTTACCCTGAAAGTTTCAGTCATTAATGTGATCATGGAGTTCTGGAATAATACTTACATATTTTTTCCTTCATTGTTTTCTCTCTCCAAATGCAGTAGAAATCCAGGCTGCCAGGTCATGGTGGACAGCCAAAGGAAGTGCCATCCTTGTGGCCTGCTCCTTGTATCGACGCCACAAATTCTAGCACATCTGCTGGGCTGGTTGGTTTTAATTGCAGCTGGATTGATGAATTCCTAGAAACCTAAATTTCTAAATGATGGAAATTAAACTGTTTGAGGTGGGGCATGCCTGGGTGCTGTGTTCATGAAGTGCATGGAGTTTATAAGCCCTTGTTCTTGCTAGAGACAACACACAAGGCTGCAGCTCTCTCAGTGTACACTGCCAGGCTCAAAGGCTGAGTGGAAGTCAAACTACTTCTATTTATTTTCAGTGTAATAAGAATTGGAAGTCATGACAGCAGACAGTAAAATTCCACTTAGGATACAAAGTGAAGCTGAAAACATCTGACTCCTTGTATAAAAGGTATCCATTTTTACAGTGAATTATGGCAAATACAGTGGTAGAGAGAAAGCACGACCTGCCTGCAGCCAGAAGGCAGATGAGAGAGTGCAGAATTCCCCCGAGTGGTTTGCTGGCTTCCTGCCATTCCTCAACAGCACAAGATAAAAGGGAGCACTAGGATAGCCACCCTGGCCCTATTTACTTCCAATAAAACACAGATATTTACATGAGATGAAACTGTTTGATATTCTGAAGCTGCCCAGCTCCAGTGACAGGAGACAAATGAAATGCTACTTTTTATTAGATCTGACCTACCAGAAGCCAATGACACATGCAATAACTTAGCAAAGGGAGACTGGGACTGCCACATGAGGTCCAGGCTCTCTTCCCAGGTTGGTTTAAAAAGATCTCCCCCAGCCTGGAAAACAAGTTTGCAGCCGTGGTTCATACCACCAAAACTTGAGAGGAACTGATAATTAGGGGGATAAAATAAGTGTGGCCAAACAAACAAACAAACAAAAAAACACCAACAAAAAATTTAGAAAAGCATTGTGGTAAGACTGATCCTTTTCCTCTGTCTTTGATTCAATCCAACCCTCATTAAAATCATGTGTTACATCACATAGTCATGTTTATTTGGACAATAAATGTATTCTTGCTACAGACATAAAAATACATTATTGCTAGTATTAATGGGGCAAAAATTAAGTATCTCGGAAACTTCTCACAAAGTTAAAGAAAAAAAAAGCAACAAAACTTTTTGTATCCATTTGGAGCACCTGATTTAGGTAAACTTGAAGCATATCATTTCAACCAAAGCTTTTTTGGTATGCACTGGACTTCGTGAAATAAATTAAAAAATAAGGATATATGAAAATGTTTTCTTCCAAATATAGAAACTTGGAAGGAAAGGAACATCTAATGGGATGTTTCTTTCTGGAAAATACTCCATTAGAAACATGACTAACTGTAGCCTTTCTACATAAAATAGGTCTTGAAAAAATGAAAGCATGGAAAATTGTTAGAACTGGCACTCTTTGTATATCTTCAACAGAATCATGCTATCTCACCCATAATGAAAGAATGGTCTTAGTGCTTGAACCAAAAAAATCCTCCTCTCAGGAACACTGGCTCACTGGTAAAAGTGAGGCAGAGAAATTCTATGTCTTCACAGCTTACAGTACAAACAAATAAAATGTAATGACGTAATTAATTTGAAATCAAATTATCAGTAGATAGGTGATGAACGGTTTATAACAGCTTTATCTTTAAAAGGCAAAGGCCAGTTGGTAAAGAAAGCAAGTTGGTTTGTTGTTTTTTTTTAAGTAAGTCAACAGTTTTTGCAGTTAACAGCCAGCTAGTCTTTGATAGGAGTGAAAGATCTGTGCAAAGGCTGAACTTCAGCACAGTCATGACAGGACTTTGCCAGCAGCTCTGTCACCAGGAGGCTGTAGGATGAGCAGGCATGTTTCCTCCCTGCTGTCCCAGGCAGAGAAGGTGGTTTTTCAAGCAACTCAATAAGAGAATTGATTTTTTTCTTCCCATTTAACATTAATAGCTTTGTGAATTATTCATGCAATTCCGGAGGGGAAGCCTGGATGCAATAAATAGGAGTTTGTGTTTACATGCGAGTCTTGCCTCCGTCCTGGTCCTGTTCAGCTCACACAGGATGGCTGCCTGTGCCTAAAACTGCTTCCTGTCATGATACATTTTCACCAGTGTTTTTTCCCTGCTGCTGTGTAGTAAGAGCAGGGGTCAAACCAGCCACCCCCCCCCTGCTCTTAAAACACAAATGTTGGTAGAGACTGCTCCTTCTTACTCTTTGTTTACGGAGCCTGAGGACAGTGCCAGCAGGTCCAACAGCCAGGCTATTGCAGCAAAAAAACCACAGTGCCTTAATTCCATGTGACGAATATTACAAGGAGAGGTCTCCAGAACCTTCTTTTGTTGCTCCAGGTACCCTGATGGATCTCAGCCCTCTGAGACCCAGGAATTTGCCACATGCCATCAAATTTGACATATGCTGTGCCATTTCACTAAAGCAGAGGTTAACAAACACATGGACTAAATCAAATTATTTTCAGTTTGCAAGGTTTGTTTTCTCAACTAACACACAAGGCAATGCTTTGCCTTGCACAGGATTACCTGTATTGCAATTCTTGCTTCAGATGGCAATTTTAGATGTTGCTATGTAAAGGAAGGTACTGAAACATCAAGGAGATACAAAGCTGTATGACCCATTGCTATGAACACTGTACTGTTTTCCTCAGGATCTAGACAGGATCCACTGTTGCTACTTGGGTTATGTCTGTTCTGTGGATGAAGACTTTTGTTCTTAATGCCAGATGAAAACAAACCAACAAAGCCTTTGGCCTCTGCCATTTGCACCCTAGATAAAAATTCATGAGCAAGCACTAAAAAGCACTTTCTGCTTGGGAAGCAACAGACAAAATACAAAATTAAAATATGTTACCCATGGGTGTGTTATAAATATCAGACAGTTTGGAAAGTAATGTACTTTTGATTTGTTTCTGTTCTGGGCTTTGGCCAATATTAATTGACTTGGATCCACATATCTTTGTAATATTTAAAAATCACTTATAGTGTGAATAGTAAGGACTCTTTATTACCATGTGTATGGCACCGACAGGTTATTGCCTTCATCCTAACTGGGCCTTTTGGGCATGATCATAACTAAACAGTTACAAGAATGAAGACACTGAAGTGCTGTTTAGCAATGTCAAATCTAGCTGGACTGTGGTTGTTGTGTCTAGAGGCTTCATCAGGGATCATCCTGCCTCTGCCTCAGAGAAATTATTTAACCAGATGAGGCAAAGACTAGGAGGAGAGACACCAGAGCCAAAAATGGGAGCTAGAAAGCAACGCCCTCATCCACATGACTCTCCTGGAAATAGTTCTTTAGGCCTTGGACTCTAATTCAGGTTTTTCCTTGGATCCTAAACACTTGGCTCTCAGATATATTTCTGATCTCTCAAATATGGAGAGGCAAACTAAACATCCCATTTCTATGAAGCAGTTATGAAAGATGCATGCAGAAAATATGCTGACTGCCTTTTTCTCAGAAGAGGATGTTATTCCCTTTCCCCGGGATGCTTTGTCAAGGTTGCCATCCCTCTTCAGCCTTTTTCTGCTAACACTGCTTTCTTGGTATGGATTGTGTCACGCCGAGTGCTGTAGGAGTGCTGTGCACAGGTCCGGGCAGGCAAACCCTCCTCTAGCACTTGCCACAAAGTTTCCTTTCTCTTGGAGTGGGCCTAACGCCGGGATGGGGGCTGGACCCTCAGTGAACCCCTCTTCCCAGCTCAAGGCACGAGACAACACAGGCGGACAGTGCCGACCTTGCTCCTTTTCCTTTCTTTAGCTGTCCTTGTCCTCTTTGATATTCACAGACGCAGGAGCTTTCCCCAGTTTTCCTTCTCTCTCCTGCTCCCCGAGCCGCTCTTTTCGGGCTCCTTACGGCTTTCCAGCCCGCGCTCCCGCCCGCACCCGCTGGAGCCGTTCCTCCTGTACCAGGAGTTTTCCGTGCCGTCCGCTAAAGCCGCTTTTAGCTGCTTCCCGTCTCCCGAGGCTCATCAGCTTCCAAACCTGCACCGAGCCAGCCCTTCTGGAGCAGCCGGCGGCCCCGAGGCGGGGCGGAGCGGGGCGGGCCGGGGGCGGGCCGGGGCGGCCGCGGGCCTTTAGGGCCGGCGGGAGGCGGCGCTGCCCGGTCCCCGCTGCCGGCGTCGCGCGGCCCTGCCCGCCATGGAGGTCGTGTGGGCCGTGGGGCAGGTGGGCGCCGTGTGGCTGGCGGTGGTGCTTGGGCTCATCGTGCTGCCCTCGGCGCTGGGCATCTCGCTGGGCATCTCCGAGGCCTATATGTGGGTGCTGGTGAAGACGCTGGAGGTAGGCGGGGGCTCCAGGGGGAGGAGGGGGTGTCCCCGGCGCCGTGTCCCCCGCGGGCTGGGCCTCGCTCGCTTCCCCAGGGCCGAGGGGAGCTGGCGGGCCGGGCACGGCTCCCTCCGGCCGGCGGGTGTGCGGGGGTGGGTATCCCCGAGAAGCGTCTGTCCGCTCCGGTCCCATCTGTCCTCTCCTGTAGAGGGGAGCGGCTGGGTCACGTCCTGCCTGGCATTGCCTGGCTGTAGCTTTGGGCTTAAAGCCCTTGGGCAAAACTGGAGATCTCTGTTAATTTCGTGGTTGTGTAGGCTCTGGAGTGCTCTCCCTGAACCCACAGGAGAGCGGAATAAACCTTGTTACCTAAGGCTGTACCATGGCCTGGGCGAGGCTGTCGCTGCTCGGTGGCAGCTGTGCCCCACCTGGGGGAAATGATGCTGGGTCGTGCTCTAGGAGGGTGTAAAGGTCTGAAGTTTGCGAAGGGAAGTGCCAGGAGTGCTGATGCTCAGAGATGCGGACTCCCATCCAAGTTGAGCATGTCCAGCACCTCAGTTGCCATCTGCCCCTAAATTCTCCGTGATAGCCAGTTTCTCGCAGAGAAACTGCTTTCTGCATGGGGCATATTTAATATGTGTGTGAAAACCCTCCCTCTGAAGCTCATGGTAGTGGTGAGGAAGAGTGTTTTTAAATTGCTGCTGGACTTGATGAGATTTAAATATTTACTACGCTTTTTCGAAGGAGGAGGGGCACCCAAACCAAGGAAACAGCTGTAAGGAGGAAAAGTGAAATGACTCACGGCACAGTCAGTGGCCATGCAATATACATCAGTGTGTGACTGTGGAAAGTAGATTTTGTCTGATTTCATCTTGTTCTTCGAGGTTTTCAGGCAAGCCTGGCTAAAAAAATCTCGCCTATTAAACAGCATCTGTTAAATGCATCTCAAGTCAAAATGTTTTAAGGCTTTTGGGTGAGAATGAATCTGCTCGAAGTACTTTTTGGGATTGTGAATGATATCAGGATAACTGTTAAGGAGAGAAGATGCAGCTGTTAGCGGAAAAAAGATTTTTAATAGCAGAAGCTGAGGAGGTAAAGATCATCCTGGCCTGAGGGAGCAATCCAGATGGCCTAGTGAGATAGTCTTGTTTGGATGACTTGCCTTCACCTGTGAATAACCACAATTTGCATTCTTTATTCCTAGATCATTAATTGTTATTTTTAGTGTCACCAAATGTTGCAACAAGAGGTGACTCAAAATGTTTTGGGCAAAATTATGGAGAAGTGTCTGACGGCATATCGACGATGGTTAATTGCAAGAGCTCTCCTGTTGCCTAAGGGAGGAAATAATGACTTATCTTGAGAGTTGCCATTACTTTTGCATGAAATACTTTCTGGAATTGCATGCCACTCTATATATTAAAAATTATATTAATACAGAATTATACTGGACATAGATATGATATAAAATATTGTAAATATAGGAAAAGGCAATGAAAAATTGGAAAGTCTTCTGAGAAGAAGAGTCAGCTAAGTTGGACTTGCTCAATCCACCCAGGTATTCTGCTTATCTCAATTTGGCCTCGCTTTGCCTGTGAATTCTTTGTCCTCAGAATACTTGCTTGGGAATAATCCCTGAAAGGAAGTGGTTTGTTGTGGGATGTCTCCTCTTCCTTGGCTCCCAGGTCTGTCTTGGTTAGAAGCCTGACAGAGGCTGATTGTCTGCCAGCCAGGTCCAAGAAGCGCCTGCAAGAGCAGCTAAAGATACGTGATGTTGCCAAAATCATGTTAACAGTGAAATGTGCTGCTAGCTGGGTGAGATTTCCTGGGATGTTGAATTGAGTGTGCATGTTTTCTCCCGAGACAAGTTTTCTGGCTCTGTGAAGTCAAAGGATGCTGCAATCTCTGATGGCTGAGACCTTTTTCAGCAGAATGTTAATTTAATAGCTTCCTTAAGCTTCCTCTTCCGCCCCCAGCCCTGGATCTCCCCAGGCCTTTTCCCTTGTTTCCCAGGAGGAGGGTGAGCTCTTGGACCTGCAGAGTGTTCAGTCAGGATGCTGCTGCTTTTGTTGCCTCTTTAATGGGCCAGATTACAGGAACTGTCTGCAAAGTGGTGGCTGTGCATCCTAGCTGATACCGAGTTGCTCCCTGGCTTTGCCTGTTTGTATCCCAAACATCGGCGAAGTGGAAGGACGGTGGTTTGTTTCCTACATGGCCTGTGTTGTCAGGTAACAACGTGTGCTTTATTAAAGTTAATCTGTTTTGAGGGTCCAAGTCTGTCCATAGTTCAGGGACAGTTCTACAGTTTGCTGATACCTCTTCAGGTCACGTCAGATAAGACATCCAGGCACGGGTCTGTGGTGCTCAGTTGTGTAGGCTGTGGGATGGAGCAAGGTGAAGGTGACAGGGGGCTTATACTTGAATTTTTTCCTGCCAGTTAAAAAAAGAACCTTTTTCTACTTGTTTCAGGAGGGCAGAAGGTTGTTCCCAGTGCTGCAAGCATGATCTGAGACAAGGGAGGGGAAAGCTCCTTTTAGGAACAAAGTGGTTTTGTGCTTTAACCATCTGATGTTTCTGACAAGGGACATCAGTCGGTGCACAATAGCTTTTTCTCTCTGCTGAGCTGCCTCAGCAAGCACATGCTGCTAAGCAAAACGCAGCATGTACAGATGAGGGTGTGCTTCTGTTGGGTTGCATTTGACCCTTAAGTACTGCACTAGGGATTACCAGCTTTATATGGAGTATATGGATACATTTTTTCCTATGGGATTGTATTTTTTTCAGTGCAATAAGGGGAAAAAGTGTAGAAAGCTGTGCTAAAGAAGTACAGCAGGCAGACCACTGGCTACTAGAAAGCCTGCTTCCCCCATCATGTGGGTCTTCCTGAAAGTACATTATCTTGCTTCTGAATTACCTTACCAAACTCAGCAAACTTTTAGGAGATTGCTCATTTCTGCCTGTGGCTTTCCTCTCAGTGTTAATAGAAGGATTTTTATTGGTATGTTTTTTAAAACGTGGGAGTACTGCTGCAAAAACATCTCCATCAGCTGTTTGCCCCTATGAGGAGCTAGTCTGGACTAGTCACCTGCCATCCTGATGCTTGTGACATTACTTTCCACAGAAATATTCCTGACAGCTGAAATGCTGGGGACTGTCTCTTGCAGTCATCACAGCATGCTGCATTTCTCCCTGTTTGTTTTTCAACATGAACAGATAGCTTCCAATTTTAAATTTAGTGCATCTTTACCTCTTGGTCTCGTTTTTGCTCTGTCTTAATCCATTGTCTCTTATGAACTCTTAATTGATTTGTGACTGTCAAGGCCCCTGCAAACATGCCATTGGAGCTGTCTTGCCAAGCACTGGAGAATCCAGCATTTCAGAAAGTCCTTTGTCTTTCATTGAGGCCCACAGAGCAGCCACTGTCACAGAGGATCAGTTCCTCTATTTCCATCAGGTAGTAGAAGATCTGGAGGACTGGTTTGGACTGGATGTCTATATATTTGGCAGTGGCAATGAACCCCCAGAGTGATGATCTCTGCTTGATGGATTGCAGCTCACCATGTTAAATACTTTGGGGTTTTTTTTCCAGTCTGCTGGGGTTTTTTTTGAGGGTGTGCCTTGCTACCTGAGACAGTAGAGTTGTCAGCAACACTTTGTACAGACTACCCTGCTCGCCCTTTCTAATGGGAAACATTTCTTGTGTTTTTTTAAACTGTGCGGTGTATAATACTTGTGAAATATTAAGAAATAAGAAAGCCTGAGGGAAGTGAGGTCTTTAGGTCACATTTGTGTCAGGAAACAAACAACCTGGCTATTAACTAACGTCACATTATTGTCTATTTCTGGGCTAGTGGTTTGATGATGACTGCAAGCACTTTGAATGCACTCCCCTCCCCAGTCTCTTGAGGCTCTTTGTGGGGGCTTGCAGTGAGCAGAGAGGGTGCTTCTTGTGTGGTTGGTTTTGCTGGCTGTAATGCACAGCAGATGCTGCACTTGTAGGTGTTTTTCACATCCTGTAACTGATCCATTGGGGTTTAACAGCAACCCCTGGTAACAGAAGCAATTTCTGATACCTTATTGTGCTGCATGCTGGGAATGTACTTTTGCTAGACAAGATTGTAATATTATTCTGTAGCTGGAGGTTAAGCCCAAGTTCCTTGTGTTGCAAGATGACCTTGGCAATATGAATGGACCTAGATGTGAGGAAGAAAGGACCTCTCAGAAAGGTGTGAGGAAGAAAGGCCCCTGGTCAAACTGGAGATCGTGGCTGTGCAGGGCAGCTGGGATGGACTGTTACTCTTGTCCTAGGTATGCCAGGCTGCAGCTGCTTCCCATGAGTCACCGTCAGGGTTGTGTGTGGTGCCGGGAATGTGGGTGGGGAAGGGAAAAGGAGAAGTAGTAAGCTGATAAATAGATGAATCATTGTGGGCTTTGACTGCTGCTTGTGTAAGTCAGTGGCCTCGGCAGCAAGCTTTGCTGACTAATGTCATTGCACAGAGTCAATGAAGGCCTCTGTCTGTGTAATTGGTATCCTTCAAAGACTGCTGTGCAGAGGAGAATCCGACAGCTCTGAAAGCTGCCAGCTCAGATGGTAATGAGAAACGTCTTGGAGACATGCCTGATGTGAACGATGCACCCTCGTTTACAGGGCTCAGACTGACTTTTGGAGTAGTATTTCAGCAATTTTTGTGCAGAATCTTGAAGTAAATCCCTGGCCTGTATTAACATAGACCCCAGTCCTTTGAAGGCCTTTATGTATGTTTACCACAGATTTAAAAATCAAGAGTCCTTGCACATCAGTAAGTTTGGCAGAGCTGGGGGCCACCCTCTGCTGTGGTTGCATCAGTAATTAATGCACCGTATTCCAGATCAACAGCTCTTGTCTGAAACCGCTCTCAGTTTTACAACAAGCAAATGAGCACTGTTCATAAGCAAATGCTGTTAAAAAAATAGCAGCAGCTGTATTCAGAGCTTGCCTTGAAGTAAGAGTTTGTGAAGCTGCTGTAAAAGAAGCTGCTTGGCATTCCTTTTGCTGATACCATTGGTGTTATCCTGTAAAGCTGGACTCTTTATTGCTCTTTGGATACCTGTCCACCAAGAAGGACTTGCTATGCAATTCCTGTGTGCAGAAGAATTTGGGGAGGTCCTTGGAGGCAGTGCCAAGGGTGTCCCATCAGAATGAGAAGTGCATGGGAGGTGAGAGAGGGCCTTTTGCCCTCACTCGGAAATGATTGTTCCTCGTGGTAGTGGTGGTGTTCTTGCCTCACACAAAACAACCCAATAACTGGCATGCAGATTTTGCTGTGTTAAACAAGGTGGCATTGTGTGGGAGGTGCTCTGCAGTCTTTCTGTTGTTACTGAGGTTTGGAGAGATTCCAAGGAGGAGTGCTCACCTAAACTAGCACATAAACTTTCGGCTCTGATCCGGCGGTGCCTTGAGAAGAGGAACACCAGTGGTCTGTCTCCATATGACTGCAGATTTCAGTCATCTCTCCCTTCTGAAAAATCATCAAACATTGTGAAGTCAGAGGTGATGTAAATGTGGTAAATGAGGTGAAAGGCTAAGCCTCATTTCTTAGGGGAACAGGGCAACACTCTGAAGTGTTCCTAATGACTTGATTTCTGATCCCAGAAAAGAATGTCTAAATGTGATTTCATGAAACGACACGTTAGGCTTGGCTTTGGAGATACTGAGACCTCAGAGGTAAAAATTACACTTTATTTACAAGAGATATCAAAAGCCCTCCCTAATTCCAGATAAGATAGTTGCCAAATAGACAGCGATCTCTCTCAAGTACTGCACGGGTTCTCTCTGTGTGGCAGCTGCTTAGTGATGTGTAAGTGAAATTGTTCTTTTGGCCATTTTGGATTTTTTTTAAGGTGCTGATAAATTAGAGGCCTTTTCTAGGAGGAGAAAGAGGGAGAATTTTTCAGGGGAAAGTTGATGTTTTCCTTGCCTAGTAAAGTGTGGTATCTTCAGATCCTGTGTTGTGTGATTAAAGCATCCAAGCTACTTTCTTGTCAGCAGTTAGGATACTAAAGTTTCAAAATCAGACTTGTGGTGATGTTTGTAGTTCTGGGATGATGCTGTTTTCTGACCTTACATTTTCAGTCCAGTGGGTAGCCCCACTGCAGAACTATTTTTAATCTGTTTGGGAGCCTGGTGTTTTATACTTATTCCCCAAAGCTGCTTCAATAATCCCTCCTGAAAACATAGGTCTGCACCAAGGTTCTTGGGACTGCCAGCTCAGCACCAGCTGGGAGAAGCCACTTAGATTTGTGCCGGTGTTACTGACAGATCCAAAAGACTTGCCAGTCTGCTTTTTGCTTATTTCCTGAGTAGAATGGAGGTTATGGCTTATAATTGTTTTCAATGCTTTGATCTCTAATACACAAACACGTTATGTTCCTCTCTGTGGAATGGATCAGCTCACATTGTGATAGTTCTTTGTAGCATAAAGTTGTCCTACAGCTGAAACAGTAATGGATGGCACACATCCCTGGCTAGCAGGAAGGAAGGGAAATTACTCACACTACTGCAGGTGGTGTCTCTTGTTTCCCAGCCTGGATATGAACAGGCTTTTCACTTGATCAAAATTGAGATTCTGGCTTTGATGGTAGTGCCTTTAATTCAGGTGCCTGAATGTACGTGAAAGAATTAGATGTTAAGTAAAAATTTCTCATTTCTTGCTCCTTGGTTGCTGGAACATGCAGAGTTTTTGGAAATATGATGGACTGAGGTACGAAGAAAGCTGACATAGAGAACTTAAGAAATGTTTGCTGTGGCATCTGGTAGATGTGGGTCCTTAGGAATGCCCAAATGCTCCTGACCAAGAGGGAGAGCTGGTCTCATCATTGCCTATTTTATTAAGTGTGTTTAAACCCCCTGAGAGACCTGGCACGGAATGTAAAACTGCCTCAGCCATTGACTTGTGACAAGTCAGCTGTCCCCTGGAATGCTCTGTGCAACCTTTGTACATGATGCTATGCTGATGTCAGGCTCATGGCAGTGCTCCCATCCCCTGGGAAGGCACGGGTAGAGGGCAAAGGGAACTGTCCTCTCCAGCCTTTCTCTTTGCCATTGTTCCCCCATCCCCCAGGCGGGCTGCTGCACCTTTCTGGAGTTAGATGGACCTGAGGAGCAAAGGTCAGACCACTTAGGAAGAAAGAATGTGCTTTTCTGAATAGGGTTGATAAATGTGTCTGAGCATTAGAAACTGACTTGAGTTACATGACCCTGCAGTTTCTCTGCTTTGGGAAGATTCCACTGCTTCCTTTGTGTAGCAAAATGTCAAAAGATACTGCAGTACAGGAGGGTGTTGCAAGCTCTTGGGCATTACAAAGGCGTGTCTCAATAACCTCTGTCCTCATGGTTTGTACTGAGGATCAGGCCTTGATACAGTCTAGTATGAACCAGTAACTGCAGGATTTCTGTAGCAAGAGCTTTCTGAAGGGAGTGTTGCATGCTCTTTCTGAGCCCCAAACAAAATGTTCTTCCACGGTTTGATTACCCCTTTGAGAGGATTTGAAAGATGAAAACTTATTTTTTCTGCTAGTGTGTACGGCTGAGACCATTAGCCAAATATGTTCTTGTTCTAAGTGTGCTAAGTGACTTAGCTGTTTGTGGAGATTTTAATTCGTTGAATGCAGTGGTTCAAGTCTGGTCAGAAATTATTGTGTAAATGTATTTGCTGGTCCCGGTGCACCCCCAAATCCATTTCATAGACAAAATGTAAAATGCCAGTGCTGTGAATGGGTTCTTCCTTGAGCAGTGTTTTGGTTTGGTATTTCTCACAACTTTTATGGTCACAGTACTGCTAAGAATGATGTGCCAGAAACTTACTGAGAGTACTTGAGTACTACAGAAAGTACTGAGTTATTTCTACAGTTAAAATTAATTTCTGGGAGAGCTATTGCCTTAGCAGCAGCAGAACTGAGAAAATGAGTGACTGTATTGGCAGGGTAGGTTGTGATTCAGCAAAATCTGATACAGTAAGCAGTACTGGCTCATACTGGGAAATTACTTGGTGGAGATAATGCCATGAGTCAGGATGCCGACCTTTCAAAAGGGAACTGCATCTTCCTATGTCCCACAGCTCATTTGGAGGGGAAAGGTGGAAAATGCGTGGTTTAACATGGGTCTGGGTCCTTCCTGTGCAGACTGAGCATCATCTGTATGCTCTTAAAAATATGCCTTTGATACTGATTAAGCTATTATGATTTGAACAGGATAATATCCTGATCTCTTGATATGAGCTCATTTCTACCAGGTCACCTGTCTGTCTTGAAAATGCCCATAATAGCAATGTTCCTAGAAATAGAAAGGAGTCTTGTGGAGGAGGAATTGATGTGGATAGTGGGTAACCACCAAGTCAGCCTTCATTGACTGAGCTTTCCATCCCTTAACAAAGCTGCCATGTAGGGAAAGGAAGGATTCAGGCCAGAATGGCTACTCTGACATCACAGGCTTTGGAGTGGAAAAAGGATTATAATTGTTAACTCAGTAAAAATGAAGCCTGAGATAAGAGGGCTGTATGAAAGCTCTCTGGAACTGAGTCAGATGGAGGTCAAGAAAGCCTTCTGCCCTGAGAACAGGTTAAACTGGCTCCAGCCTCATCAGGGCTTGAAATGAGAGGAAGTCTCCTGACTCTGATGTGGTTCTGCCAGAGGCTTTTGCAGGAACCAGGGCAGCTGGGAAGCTTTGACACTCATTGGAGAGCAAAGCTTACTTTATTCCCTATTTCAATCTCATTCTCTCAGACCACCCACTGGAAAAGAGCAGGTTAGCCCCTGCGAGCTGGCAGCCCTTCCCAAGGGCAGGGGAAGGGGCTCTCTATAGCTCACCCTAAAGCTGGTGATTTGGCCTGTTTTTCTGCTGCTCAGAGCTTTGAAGTGAGAGCTGAGAGAGTTGGGGCTGTTCAGCCTGAAGAAGAGAAGGCAACTGGAACACGTTGCCCAGAAAAGCTGTGCGTTCTCCATCCCTGGAGGTGTTCAAGACCAAGCTGGATGGGGTTCTGAGCAACCTGATCTGGTTGAAGGTGTTCCTGTCCATGGCAGTGGGTTGGGACTAGGTGATCTCTAAGATCCCGTCCAACCCAAACCATTCTATGATTCTGTGAAGATGCCAAGAAATGAGCAGTTGCACAGTCAAGGGAAATGCCAGGTTTGTTCAGCTTGGCAAATTCTTGGGTGCAATCCTTTTTGGATTGAGTTTGAATTTAGTTGAAACTTCCCAAGACTGCAAATGCTGGTTTTGGTTTTAGTGAAATCAGCTATATACAGGCTTGAGTTTCACTTAACATAGTTCGGACTTCTGGTTTTTTGCTTCAGTATGATGAGACTACTCTGAAAGAAGGCAGGCTGGGTTGTGATGTGTCTGTCAGCTTTGTGAACACGTGCTGTGTGTCCTGTGTCTAGCTTGGCTTCTGGGGCTTTCCATGCAGCCTGGACTCAGTGGTTGCTGTGCCAGTAGCAAGGCTGACAGAGGCCGTTCAGGCTCTTGGTGGCCGTGTATCTGAACTAGAACTGAAGCAGCTGTGGAGTGCTGAGTTGGCTCTCTGAAGACTGAAACCAGAGTTGTGAAGTACTGACTAGCACTGAGTGTTGTTTTGGTTTGGTTTTTTTAATTACTGTGAATTACTCTGAGTTTCTTCATAAGAACTGTGTATAGGTTTGGGTTTGTAGACACATCTGAAGAAGGTGAGTGATGATTACCTGGCGAAGATATTCTTTGAAAATCACAACATGTCTGACTAACTGTTGGGTTTTTTTGGTAACTTTTTTCCTTAAGTGAATACTGCATTTGTGAATTAATGTTTTCTTTCTGTTCAACAGTGGGCCACTATCCGGTTACAAAAAGGTGTCAAAAAGCCGCAGCCGCGGATGCCACAGACTCCTACTGCTAATGGTGAGAGCTTGGGGTAAAGTTCCATTGATAAGACTAATGTTCTAACGTTGGAAGTACTGAGGCCTTCTCAAAGCAGTTAGATGTGTGCATGAGAGAACTGGAAAAGAGGTGGGGTGTTACATGCTCACTGAAAGTCATGGCTTATCCTCAGGCAGCTGCTCACTCACTGCCCCAGCGGGATTGGGGAGAGAATCACAAAGAGTAAAAGCCTGAAAACCTGTGGGCTGAGATAAAGACAGTTTAACACGGAAAGCCAAAGCGACACACACAAACAAAGTGAAGCAAGGAATTAATTCACTGCTTCCCATGGGCAGGCAGGTGCTCAGCCTTCTCCAAGAGAGCAGGGCCCCATCATGGGTAACATGATGACTTATTTTAACATGCCATCACTCCAAATGTCCTGCTTTCCTCCTCCTTCTTCCCACTTTATATCCTGAGCATGATGCCATATGGTCTGGAAGATCCCTTTGGTCACTTTGGGTTACTTGTCCGGGCTGTGTCTCCTCCCACCCTCCCAAGCACCCCCAAGTTCCTCACCAGCCTGGCTGTGCACAAAAAAACAGGAAAGCCCCTGGCTCTGTAAATCCTGCTCAGCAATAACAAAAACATCTTTGTATTATCAACCCTGTGTTCAGCACAGATCCAAAACACACCCCAGTACCAGCCACTGTGAATAAAAGTAACTCTATACCAGTGAAAATCAGCACACTTATAAACCTAATTGTTTTGCAATACTACTTATTACAGCTGGTGATGAGGAGGTCAGCGGCTCTGACCCAGGAAGAGGTGACCGGTCTGGGGAGATGGTCCTGAAAGGAATCGCCTTCCCGAGGCCCAGTGTCTCCCCTCAGCTGCTGGCAGGAGGGCCCTTGCAGAGGCTGTCAGCTCTTTAGTGATTATCAGCTCATGATTCCAGCTCAGCTCTGCAGGGCAGCCGCCAGGCCAGGCCAGACAGAGAGACAAGAGACTCGTGTGGCTGGTTCTGCACGAAGGTAGCTTTATTGTTGGTCCCCTCTGGCGAAGGGGAAAGCCAGGGATGAGAACCCTCTCTGAGCCACAGGGGCCAGAGAGCTTGCTTTTATAGGGATACAGGGGATGGGTGAAGACCAATGGGTTACAGAGGATCTGGGATGGGTGAGGACCAATGGGTTACGAAGGATCTGCATAGGGTCTCCTAAAGGATTGTGGGTCTGTCTTTTCTCGCCGTGACCAAAGAAGTGGCTGCCTGCTGGGCGATTGCAAAATCTCTTATCTCAGCAGAGATCCCTCCAGGGCAGGGGCTGGGCATACCCCACAACTCCTCCTTCTGTATTTATTAAAAAGGCATTCCCAGCAGCCTTTCTGCAGCAACGTAGGAGGCAAGAGAACATAAGTAACACAGTAATAATTACAATGAATACCCACAAAGCTCCCTTAATCAGAGATGCAATCCATCCCGTTAATTGTCCAAAAAGGTCATTGACCCAGTCCTGGCTCTTATCTGCTTTTAGGTCATCGAGGCAGCGGTGAGGACAGCATCAACGTAGATACATTTCATCTTTGGGCAGAGATGGGGCTTCTGAGAGGGAATATAAGCGAGATTTGTTAGCTTTGTGGTGAGAGGGGAGGTTTTGGGGTTTAGGGAGGTTTGACAAGGGTTGAGGGAAGGGGATATTTTGGGGTAACAAGGGGTGATAACATATAAACTAAGGATCAGTTTTTTCAGGCTGTGTCTGGCCTATGGCTTGACTTTTGCCATAGCTTCTTGTTCAGCTTTCTGTTTCAGACAGAGAAGGCGAACCGTGGTGCGTCCTGAGGATGGAGCGGGATGTTAAAGAAACAGTCTTTAACAGTCTGCTGCTGTGTGGTGGGACGATGTTTTTCCTGGTTGTTGGGCATTCGGCGACGTTTTCATCTTCATGCAGAGTTTGGGGAGGTCCTGTATTTGACTCAGGAGAGTTCTTGTTGGAGTTTGTGGAAGCAGTGTTTGTAGGGCCTAGGTATGGTTTTATACTTTTTCCTGGGAACCACTTCGAGCCAGATGGTAGCTGGACACAGGCGTAGCCTCTCCCCCAGGTAATCAATTGGAAAGGCCCAGAGACCTGGTGTGATTCTGGGTCTTTCACCAGCACTGGTGGCTTCTCCGTGAGCTTAGCTTGGGTTGAATTTGAGAAGTGGCGGAGTACTGGGGGGTCAGGCTCTGACGATGTACCATTTAGGAAGTTAATGACATAGAGAGCCTTACAGAGTCTTTCAACAGGAGACAAGATTTCTGTTTCTCTCCGTTGCTGGTTGAGGACTCTTTTGAGGGTTTGGTGGGTCCTTTCTACGATGGATTGTCCTGTGGGATTGCTAGGTATGCCTGTCTTGTGTTTTATTCCCCATTGTTTGAAGAAATCTTTTAACTTACGAGAGGTGTAGGCAGGCCCATTATCTGTTTTGATTTCTTCAGGGACTCCCAGGGTGGCGAAGGCAAGGAGGAAATGCTTGATGACGTGGACAGCACTTCCTCCTGCATGGGCTGACTCAAACACTGCCCCAGAAAATGTGTCGACTGCCACGTGCACATATTTGGATCTCCCAAAGGATGGGAAGTGTGTTACATCAGTTTGCCACAATTGGCAGCTGTTCAGACCACGGGGATTGACTCCGGTACCCATAAATGGTATTTGGTAGTTCTGGCAGTTCGGGCACGTTGCAATGATCGCATTTGCTTGATCTTTTGAAAGCTTGAACATTCTGACGGGGGCAGGAATGTTTTGGTGAAAAAATGCATGTGACAACTTTGCCTGGGCAAAGAGGTCAGGGACGTTTGCAGTCTCTGCTGGCATGGCCAGTGCATCTGCTCTCCTGTTCCCTTCGGCAATGGGACCAGGGAGGTCAGTGTGTGACCTCACATGCATAATGTAGTAAGGCTGTTTTCTGTGCGAGATTAAATGGATTAATGTAGAAACCAATTGGTATAATTTTTGGTTGGAGACCTCCTTTAGAAAAGCATGTTCAGCCCTCATAGCTATGCCAGCGACATAAGCCGAATCTGTGACCAAATTAAAAGGTTCATCTTTAAACTTCTCAAAGGCTCTGACAACAGCTGCTAACTCAGCAATCAGTGGAGATCCCTCTACTATTTGGATATCAGATTCCCATTTTTGGGTATTGGGTTGCCTCCATGTCATGACAGACTGATGGGACGAGCCAGACCCATTGGTAAAGATGGTCAGAGCTTTGAGAGGTTTTCTACTTTGGATTAATTTTGGAATCAATTTAAAAGCTGCATCACAGTAGAAAAATCTATGTTTTGGCATGTGAATGGAAATTTGGCCTGTGTAGCTATCTAGGGCTAACTGGAGGCTTTCATTTGTCTGGAGCAACTGCTTTAGATCTTCAGTGGTCAATGGCAAGTATATGCATGTGAACTCACACCCTGCAAGAGAGCAGAGATGGGTTCTGGCCTTTTTTGTTAAATGTGCTATTACTTCTTGGAAGGTGGTTAATGTCTTTGTAGGCTGATGGCTTGTGAAGACCCATTCAAGTATCAGCAAAGGGTCTCTTGAGTTGAGGGTCCCATTGGAAGATCAGTCCATGTAAATGGGGAGCCTTACTCAGAACTGCAGAGAGACAGGCTGGGTTCAACGTGATGGGCTTGGCGTGAAGACAGGGCTTCCTGGACTTTGGTGATGGTATCTCAGGCTTCAGGCGTGAGGGTGTGTGGAGAGTCCAAGTCTCCGCTACCGCGGAGGAGGTTGAAGAGGGGAGTGAGGTCTTCTGTTGTGACTCCTAGTAGGGGGCGTATCCAATTTATGGATCCGCACAGGCTGTGTAAGTCCCTTACGGTTTTGGGATCCTCTTTGATGGTGAGTTGCTGGGTTATGATGGTTCTCTCACGGATCTGGAGGCCGAGGTAAGTCCATGGGCTGGAGTGCTGCACTTTGTCCTCACGAATCTCGAACCCTGCTTCTTCTATGGCTTCAATTGTCTTTTTAAGAGTTCTGTCCAAATAAGTTTTTTCTGATGCACAGATTAGTATGGCATCCATATAGTGGTAGATGATTGCTTCTGGGAACAGGCTTCTGACAGGGGACAGAATGTGGGCGACGTACCACTGGCAGATGGTCAGGCTGTTCTTCATGCCTTGTGGGAGGATGAGCCAGTGGTATCTTCTGAGTGGGGCTTCATTGTTAAGAGAGGGGATGGAGAAGGCAAACCGTGGTGCGTCCTGAGGATGGAGCAGGATGTTAAAGAAACAGTCTTTTATGTCTGTGATGGCCAGCAGCCAGTCTTGGGGCAGCATCGATGGTGATGGCAGGCCGGGTTGGAGGGGGCCCATGTCTTCAATGACCTCATTGATCTTTCGTAGGTCCTGGAGTAGTCTCCATTTGTCCTTGCCAGGCTTTTTCAGTACAAAGACAGGGGAGTTCCAAGGGCTTGTGGTTTCGGTGATATGACCTTTGGCAAGTTGCTCTTCCACCAGGGCTTCCAGCATGCTGAGTTTTTCTTTTTCAGGGGGCCACTGCCTTGTCCACTTTGGGTTGTCAGTCTTCCAGGTGAGCGGGGGAGTAGATGGCAGCGCGCGTTTCTCAGTGGCCCCAGTCAGAAATCCTGGCTGGGAATGGTAAGGGTGGCACCCCACTGGGATAGAAGGTCTCTGCCCCGTAGGGTGATGGGGGCTCTTACCACAAATGGTCGGGTGGTCGCTACCTTGCCCTCCGGTCCTTAGGTGACAATGTTTCGTTTGCTTCTCATGGATACTGCAGCTCCACCAATCCTGGAGATCATACCTGCCACTGGCTCCAGTTCCCAATTCCCTGGCCACTCGGAGCGGGCGATGATGGTCACGTCTGCTCCAGTGTCCAGCATCCCTGGGCGGTAGACCCTCTCTCCTTTACAGAACAAGCTGCACTCGATGGTCGGTTTGTTCGAGCCCACAATCTCTATCCACATTGCTGTAGGATTGAGAGGAAGCTGTTCTGGGTGGTTCTGTGGAAGTAAAAAAGCTTGGGCAATCGGTGTTCCCTGTGGGAGAAAGAAAGGTGTGTCCGTGCAGCAAAGCTGGACAAGAATCTCTTGTCCAGGGTGCACTGTTTGTATCTCAGGTAATACAAAGAGTTGTTCTGGACCATGGAGGGTATCGCTTAGGATAAGAATGTCCCATGGGCCGTTCTGCGGTCCATACTTTCGTGTGGGGATACAATAAAAACGCTCGTCAACAAAGTTAAATGGCAGTGATGTTACCAGTTGGCGTCTGGTTCCGATCGGTAGCACTACGTGTGTTGGATCCTTCTCATGTGTTCTGGGATCGCCTGGGATGATGGTGCCGGGTGAGGTCCAGTTGTCTGCTCTCGGTGGTCCGATGTGGAGTTCACAGCTGGGGCAGGGTAGTATGGCCTTTGATTTGTTGTCTGGGTGCGGGGCCTTGACACCACACTGCGATAGAAGTTTTTTGGACGCTGCTGGTGCTGTTGCTGTCTCTGGTGCCTTTGGTAGGCGGCACGACGGTCCTGGGTGGGTGACCTTTGTGGGCAGTCCTTTATTAAGTGTCCAAATTCGCCACAATAGAAACAGCAGGCATTCTCCTTAGAGACTGCTGCAGCAAATGCAGCAGAAACTCTCTCTGTGATGCCTTTTACAACTGCTTGGGTCATTGTGTTTTCTGCAGATGTGTGTCTAGTACAGGTCTCTATCATTTGTTCTATTGTGGGTTCTGTGTCCATAGGTTAGGGCCCTCAAGATATTCTTATATTGTTCGTTAGCATTTACCATGGCGAGTTTGCCCAAAAGTTCCTTTCGTCCATCCAGACTCTCTGTTTCTCTAAGCCAGCTTTTAAACGATCAACAAACTGAATGAAGCTTTCATTTGCTGACTGTTTGATGTTAGAGAAATATTGTGTAGGAACAGAATCATCAGGGGTAAGAAACAGCGATGTCTTAGCTGTAATAGCTCTGTCTTTTAATGCTACTTCAGGTAAGGTTGTAGCTTGATCTGAGGGTTTTTGGAGGTCACCTTCTCCAGCTAGTTGTTCTATTGTCCAATCTGTCTGATTTGCATCTTTAGCATAAGTGTCAGACTGTTTTTAAATGTCTCTTCCAATGCCTTTCCCATAACATATATTTGGCAGGGGAAAGGATGCAATTAATAATGTTTTTAATATCATGTGGTACTAATGTATAGGCAGAGAAAGTGGTTTCCAATAAGTTTCTAAAGAAATGTGACCCTCTCCCATGTTCTTTTGCTGCCTTGCAAAGCTCTGAGTTCTTTGTATGGGATAGGTTCCCATGTTTTTGTAGTTGGACCACCCCTCCTCCCTTTCCCTATAATGACTGTAAAGGCTGAGATTTTCTGGGCTAACTCCCAATCTCCCTCCCAGTTCGCTTCCCTGCGTGTCTGTGCCCATCGGTCCTCAGATTCAGAGTCAGAGCTGCTGCTACTGTCATCTGAAAAGGAGGGATAAGCTGTGGCAGGGCAGGGCCGGGATACAGGGGGCGTAGCGCGGCGTTTTTGAATTGCCGACTTTCCTTTAGCCAGGGCAGGGATAGCGGGGGTGGTTTGAGGGATGGGAAGGGGGTCTGTTGTGGCAGTATGGGGGTGGAGAGGTTGTACAGCAGCAGGTCATTTGGGGGGGGTCGGGTTGCAGGGAAGGGGGTCTGTTGTGGCAGTATGGGGGTGGAGAGGTTGTACAGCAGCAGGTCATTTGGGGGGGGTCGGGTTGCAGGTAGTGCCGGTTTCGCAATTCCGTGTGGAGTCGGGATGGGCTGTAGGAGGGTGTGGGGGGCGGTGGGCTTTAGGGCAGGAGCGGAGGAGATGGGGATTGCCCAAGAACCCGTGGTAGGGGAAGGGGGGGGTGCAGGGAGAGGGGGAGCATCAGCAGGGATTGCGCAAGATGCAGCTGGGGAGGGAGAGAGTGGGTGTGCCGGCACCTGCCAGGGTGTCAGGGCCATTTCCAGTGGGGGAAGGGGGGAGGGAGATTCCACTCCTCGGGCGGTAGCCTGGGGCAGTGCCGCGGATAGCTGGGTCCCGCCAGCGGCGAGAGGGGCAGACGCTTGTTCCGTGCCCCGCAGTGCGTGTGCGGAGCTCTGCGGGACCAGTCCCGTGTTGTACGATTCCTGCTGTGGGGGTGCGGGGGTGGAGCAGCTTGCTGGGACGGGGCCTCCGCGCTGGGGTGGGGGGGGGCAGGGCCGCGTGGAGCAGGGATGGGGTGGGACGTGGTGGGGTGGGGGGGGGTCAGAGGCACCGCGAGCCGGTGCGAGAGGGGGAAGGGTGGTGTCGTGCGGGAAGGGTGCGAAATAGCAGGGGCACAGGGAGATGGGGCTGGGGGCGGCTCAGAGGCATCCATCCTGGGGAGGGGGGATGGGTCTGGGATGGATCCCGTGTGCGCTGCCTGGGGGGTGGCAGTGGAACCGAGGGGGCGAGTGGGGGGGGGGGGGGTTGGGTATGGGAGAACTGCTGGAAATAGGGGATCGGTGTAGGGAAGTGGGGTGGCCGGTGCCCCGGCCGGGCCAGGGCGGCAGGCGGGGTCCGTGCTCTGGCTGGCCATTGCTTGAGGCAGAGAGGGGGAGTGGGAGGGGAGAAGGGCAGAGAAGGGGTTTGGCTGAGGGAGGGTTGTCGCATGACACATTTTAACCAATAAATGAAATAAAGGAATGAATTTGGAAACAGAGAGGTTTCCCAAGGCTTGAGAGGAGTACAGTTTGTTCCCCACTCTGTCCCAGAACGGATCAGAAAGGACAGTCTGTTGTAGCATCAGGAAAATTTCGAGATATCCAATTAGTGAAAGATTTAAGATTTTTCTTAGAAAGAGCACCTGTAGAGAATTTAAAGTCAGATTTTAAGAGAAGGGTTAGAAGGAAGGGGTATAGGTCTCTCTCAGATTGGGAAAGGCTGGGTTTAGCTTGCCTATGTCCCATCTTAGTTCCTCCCTCAGCAGAAAAAAGAGAAAAAACCCCAAAATTACTTTAAGTTGTGCGCAAAAAAGAGGAGGAGAGCCCCAAGTTTAAACTTACAAATCCCGTTTTCTGGTGGGGCTAGCTCCTAGAAAGGTCTGCTGGGGAGATGGTCTGGCAGTTTGATCCTCAGGGACTTCAGTCCTAGGTGGGAGGCGAGGGTCTTGAACTGTCCCCATCCAAAAGGGCCTGCTAAAACGTAGGCCTATCTTCAGAGGATCAGTGCACGAACGGCTGGTTCTGTCTTGGCGAGTCAAGACGGAGCTCAGGCCAGGTCCGGGGTCCAATGGCTGTTCGGGCACCAGTTATTACAGCTGGTGATGAGGGTCAGCGGCTCTGACCCAGGAAGAGGTGACCGGTCCGGAGAGATGGTCCCGAAAGGGATCGCCTTCCCGAGGCCTGGTGTCTTCCCTCAGCTGCTGGCAGGAGGGCCCTTGCAGAGACTGTCAGCTCTTTAGTGATTATCAGCTCGTGATTCCAGCTCAGCTGTGCAACTACTGGCTAGCAGACAGTTCCTGCAGAATAAAATGCTGCTTCTACTGACTGGCTTGTACTGAGTAGCTGAAAAATCAGGGCATGAGGAAATGAAGGGTATGAAGCAGCATGAAGTTTAACGAAACAAAGTAGAGCTGAAGATGGAGACTGTTCTCATCTGATGGAAATTTTCAAGTTTAAATATGAGGAGGTTGATTTTCATCTTGAAATTTGTCTTTGCTGCTTGCAGGGTTGCTGGCCAGCTATCTCAGTGCTAACAGCACTAGAGTGCACTTAAATATTCTCTGAAGAGATTTGAGTGTTTGGACAGTACTTTTCTTTCCCAAGTTCAGTGCTTTTTCTGTGGTAGGACTGCAAGTTGAAAGTGTGTGGTGGGCTACTTGTCTTTTTTTCAGTCTGCTGCTATTGACCTTTTACCCTCTGGAGTTAATATCAGTGTTTGCCAAACGTCTTGCACTCACTATCTGTAGAAAGACAGCTGAAAAGTTGCTTCATATTTCTTCCTTTAGCCCAATTTTGAAATTAGTTCTTTTGCTGTATCTTAACTCATACTGTGTGAGTCATGGTAGGCTGTAGTAGGTCAGAGTTGGCTTTAAGACTTTGGAGCCATGAGAGAAGTCTGAATTTGCCCAGGAAACAGGAGAAGGCTGAACAAGACATTGCAGCTAGCACTTGGTTTCCTCTTGGTTCCTGAATGCTTCAGTATTGCTATTCAGTTGCTCTGTTTTGACAGCATTTAGCAGCAGGGTGAGCATTTTCTGTGTGCTCCCTCCTTAGGCAGCACAGCTGGAAGCAGGCCCAGCTTGCCAGTTGTTACCTGAGCCTATGGATTAGCTCATGTGAACATGATCCAGTAATGGGGACTGAATTGCCGAATTGGGTGTGCATGTTTCAGCTCCAAAGGGATATCCTTATCAATACTGTGAACACTGGGATCTCACTGTCTGCAGGCCAGGCATGGAACTGGCTTCCATGGCAGCAGATGCAACTGTCAGCACCTGTGGTAATAAGTGGTACTGCACAGCAGCTCTGAAAACAGGTTAGAGCTTGCCTTGTTTAATTGCTGACTTTCAAGTGGCTGAGAAAAAGTACATCCTATATCACTCACCAGTGTCCTGAAAGTTGTGAGGTTTTTTGGGAGGAAAGGGGGAAAGTCAAGGTTAGCGGTCGTTTTGGACAATGTCACTGCCATGTTGGCTGCTTCCCAGGTTGTCGGTGATGCAGGAAGATATCCTTTTTCTTCCTGTAAGGCTGACAGTGCCCCATCACATCATGGGCCAGTAAGAGTGCAAGAGACCCTACTCTTAGCTTAGCTTAGCTGCACAGTAGGAGCTGTTGTCCTCCTAGACATCTGATCATTCTTACACAGTTATTTCTTCTCTAGTAAAGAGATATCAAGGGAGAGAGGTCCTAGCTAGTAGATTGTCGTATGAGCTATCTTTCAAAAGCTACAAGTAGCTATTTCCTATCTGTGCAGCTGAGGGGTGCGTAGTGGTTCAGAACCTGCACTGAACTGAGTGTACTCCACTGCCTGGAGGAGCATTAGAGATAGTAAAAATGGCCTGAGGTAGTTCATATAGATGGTTGCATGCTGGCTACGTTCAAGCAGTCTTATGGATGGGGATACACAATCACAATGGTAGCCTGAAGCCCTTTTTAATGTCCTTTGCATATCTGAAATAAAAAGTTAAAACCTTTCCCCACTGGAGGTGGCTCTTTCTGCAGGAAGCTGGAGTCTTAACTGTTCTTACTTTGAGAAAGTATGGGGAGACATGAAGTCTGTAGTGCCAAGCTGTGCTCCATATCTTGCTCTTGGGAATTTTTTAAGCATAGGAGTAACTGACTTATGATTAAGAGTTCCTGGGTGTGGAAGAAAGTACTTGAGGGCCAGGGCAGGTGTAGGTCTAACAGTACATTATGTAAGTTGGTGTCCCCTCAGGTGACAGAACATGAGCAGACAGAGAGGCCCAATTACATTACACAATATTTACTGAGGGAGGAGAAACTCCTGCTGATAGTGAATTACAGAGTAGTTGATTTAAAACAGAGTAAAAGTAAATTTTTATGTGTGTGTACACCTATGTGTAAGTGCTGAAAGGACGTATCACCTCTTACGTCTTTCCTGTCCATCCAGCCATCACTAGGAGGTGGGTCAGGATACGAGGGAGCACTGCAGATGTATGTGCAAGGGCAGGTTTTCCTGTTCCCTGGCAGAGCAAAAATGGTCCTCCCCAAACACTTCGAAATTGTGTTCCTCAGTAAAAGAAAAAAATAGGCAAAAAGACAAGTGGGCACAATTCAGGAGACACCACCTTTCTCTGCAGTACCAAATCCAGTGTGCTTTACATCTCTTGGCAGAAAGGGCAGCCAGTGCCCCTGTGTTGGTGGTGTGATAAGGCATAGTTTCAAGGGAAATGTTGGCTGGTGTGGTTATGTGGGGAATTATGTGGTGCTGTTGCTTCAAGGCCCTTCTCTGTTAGAGGGCAGTGTGTGCTGGACCCAGTGGTAGCTCTTGGCTGAGCAGGTACTCGGAAGGTAGGCGTCTATCTCACTCCAGCTGAATAACCAGCTCTCAGCTCTGTGTGCTGACTGTGTTGCTTCAAGGTGGTGGGTTTAAAAAAGACAAAAATGCTAATAAGTTTTGAAAATTACATCCACTAAAAGAAAAGCTTATGTAAATAATGTTAATAGTATCTACTTACTACATAAGTAGATACTACTAAGGAGCTTATTACTAGATACTACTAAGTAGATACTACTAAGTAGATCTACTGACTATGTAAGTAGATAGTGTCAAATTTGAGCCTGGTGTAATTGACTGGAGTATGTGAGCTTGAAGGCTTGGGGCTTGCGCTGCAACACTGAGAAAAACAGTGACTATGGGGTTTTTTTTTTTTGGTTCAGAGTAATGTTTGCTGTACTCCTGCATAGTGCTGTCTTTGGCAAGCTCATCTCTGCCTATGGCCAAGGGGTTAAAGGCCGTTAAATGTGACTTGTGTTTACAAGAAGGCTAAGTACATCACCAGAGCAGTGTGTGTTTAATTCTGTTCGTAATACCTTCATGTGCTGCTGAGATCTTGGCTCAGAGTAGCTGTCAGAAGGCTGCAGGACAGCTGGTGCACGGGGTGTCATGTGACAAGGACAGCACTGGCTGATGAGGCAAGACATTACAGCCCTGCTATCTCAACTTGCTAGCAGTGTGATAAACTTGAGCCCTGGGCTGGGTTCGGCTGAGAAGCTGGAGCCAGATGGGGCAGCTGCTTGACTGGTGCTGAATAAGGGGGAAAGATAAGGGCTGGATAAGGAGGAAACATTCCCAGCTCTGGGAACTGGAGAGAAGGGTGGTACTTGTGTGATGGGTGCTGGAGCGCTCCCCTGGTTTCTTGCCTACAACCTTGTCTCCAGCAGCACAGAGCAGACAGGTTGGACTGACTGGCCTACAGTCCTGGATGTTCCACAGTTCCGAGATTTTTCCAAGTGTGAGAAAAATTGAATCAAAAACTGGATTTCTGATTTGGATTTAGTGTATGGCATAAGCGTAGTCCGTTTTGGTAAATGTTTGATGTGATGCATGCTTGTATAATTTAGATCCTGAAGAGCATGTGGCTTTTTGGGTATACCATATTAATGGTTTATGTTTGTAGGCTTGTGATAGGATGATACGGTGAGGTGGCCTGCTGGTACAATTGGAAGTCGTGGCTGTCAAGTTCAAAGCTGAAGGTGCCAATAGGTTTTGTTGCAGTGCTGTTCTTCAGTGCTTACCTCAGTGATTTGGGGGACTTGTATCCTGGAGCTTCCTGTGTTATCCCATATGTATGGTACAGTGTGATATGAAGATTTTCCATATCACTTGTAATTTAAATGTTACAATTATTGGCACAGGAAATTTGTTGAGAGATTTTTCTGCTGGCAAGACTTCATTGGGAGGCAGATTTCCTACA
This sequence comes from Aphelocoma coerulescens, assembly GCF_041296385.1. Taxonomy (NCBI): domain Eukaryota; kingdom Metazoa; phylum Chordata; class Aves; order Passeriformes; family Corvidae; genus Aphelocoma; species Aphelocoma coerulescens. Next base: position 15,236,574 of record NC_091017.1, read on the forward strand.
AAAATACATCCTTCAATGTGGAAAGTTTCTAGTAGCTTGAAGAAGTTGGGTGCTATGTCCTTTCCCGTTTTTATGTCATTGTGCAAGCACAGAGATTATGCAATTTATCAGAGGGTGTCTGACAGAGTGGCAGCCTGAACTTGGACCTCTGTAGTCCAAGTTGGGTGTCCCAGGGGATGGTTGTTCTGGTTAACTGTTACTCTAGATTTCTTCGGTCATCACTTTCTGGAGCCAGACTTGCTTACCAGCAAGCAGCTACTTGATCTTTGTTTAGCTTACACAATTTGTCCTTGCCTTTGAAAGCTCTAATGAGAAATTGGTGCTTATCAGACCATGAGCTTAAAAAATGAAAAGGGTGGGGGAGGGGAAATACTTGCTGTTCGCACTGCAGTTCTGAACTCTCCAGGTTTCTTTCCAGGTGTGATGTAGTCAGAGTTCAACTAAAACAGTTGTTAGTGCTGAACTAAATCAAGGCTTCTCTAGGCACAACTTTCTTTGATGTGGTGTTTTGGAGGGTTTTTTGTTGATTTTAAGTAAAATTAAAAAATAGTGTGGTGTGCCTGTACTTACAGAAAATATTTGTGCTGTGAAGGCAGGGAGGTGTTTGGTTCAAAGCTAATCCATGCACAGTGTTGTGGTCTGGGGCTTTGGCTGTGTTGTGGCTGTGGGACACCAGAATGTTAGGCAAGAGATGGGCTTAGGGGATAGGGAAGCCTTCATCAAGGAGATTGAATACTCTTAAATACACAGAGCACAGAAGGGAATTGAAAGGCCAAAGTCTCACTTGATTTCTTCTGAAAGCGTAAGAGAATCTTGGATAAAGTTTGAGTTGAGAACATGCCAGATGGTGGGAAAGAAAAGAGCCTTCTTCTTCGTGTTCAGTAGGTAACAGAACTTGATATAATCGCTGCTCAGGGTGTTGGTGTGAGGAAGGGGAGCTGGAACTGGCTTCTTGCAGGGTATGCTGTGTTCAACTGCACAGCTTCTCTTCCTCTCCTAGGAGGGGCTCTGACAGTAGATTTGTCTCCTTGAGTAATGCAGAGTGACAAGTGGTGTGGAGGGTGACTGTTACCTCACAGAATTATTTTCTCATGTGGTTACCCTTTCCTTCCCAAGGTATCATTGAAAGGGATGAAACGCCTATGGAGAAAGAAATTGCCCGTCTGCATCGAGCGGACTTCGAATTCTCCCACATTTTCTACTTCTGCAGAAAAGGGTTTGAGGCCATTGTGGAAGATGAAGTCACTCAACGATTTTCCTCAGAAGAGCTGCTCTCCTGGAATCTGCTCACAAGGACTAATGTCAACTTCCATTACATCAGCCTGAGGCTGACTGTGGTGTGGGTCATTGGGGTGATAGTGCGGTACTGCTTCCTGCTGCCCCTACGGTAAGCTCTGGTGCTGAGGGATTTTGTCAGTCTGGGAATGGGTAAATTTCTGTTTTCTTGGTAAATGTCATCTCAGCTTTCTTTAACCCAAAAGCAGCATTGGCAGATACAGAAGATTAACCTACTTAAAGGCTTCTTTTAGGTTAAGAAGGCCTTCAGAATACTTTTATGTTGCCCATTCACTGTGGAGAGTAGAGTAGGGCTGGTGGTCATCTTTTTCACAAATGCTTCCCTTGAGTCATGTATTGACAAAATAAATATAAGGTGGGCAAGCTCTAGTCTCCCTGACACTGTGTGCATGGGAGTATCTGGATCTGCTGCCTTTGCTACACCATGACTTTAAGCAATAGGTCAGGGAATTGCTGGGTTAGAGAACTGCATGTGTCAAGTATCTGAGGAATAATCGAATTTCTGCAATCCCTTTCCATTTTAAAGGGGCAAAGTGTTATTACAATGAGCAAAGCTACTTATTTTGGTTTAATGTCTGTTTTGTCTGTAGCTTTACCCTCGCTGCCATCGGGATTACGTCAATGATTGTGGGAACAACAGTGGTGGGACAGCTGCCAAATGGCAGGTAGGTACTATGTGTGAGGAATGAACTCGCCAAGTTGCATTAGTCAAAACAGCTGAAGATAAGGAGTGAACAGATTTTACCTATAACAGACTACTGATACTTCACCCACAGATTTGTGGACCTTGGGACCTTGCTTTTAGTGGCATTTTGAATTTGGGCTGAGGCTGGGTTCTTGCCAGTCTTGGCACTGAGGTTGATGATTTCTGATGGGCTCCTCCTACTGCCATGAGATACTCAAATGGGGCATTGTAGGGTAGGTAATAGGTTGGGATGAAAAACACACAGCAAAGAGAGGACAGCCTTGCCTAGCGATGTGGTACCAAGGGTATGACATATCTTGGCTGAGCTGCTGTAGCGAGTGAGTTGTAGAGCTGGGAATATCCCTCTGTGCTCCAGAATACCAGGAAAATTTCAGCCCTGAGTTGTGTTGAGTAGGCTGGAGAACATTGCATGTGTGTCTAACTGCTTTCCAGGATGCTTCAGGTGTCTGATTTCTTTCAGTGTGAAAAACTACCTGAGCGAAGTGGTTCACCTCACGTGCTCCCGCATCCTCGTCAGAGCTCTGTCTGGTACTATCCATTACCATAACAAGTGAGTGAGCAAAAGTGTGTCTATGCTTATATATGTGTGAGCATCCCATTAGAAATGGGGACTGCTCTCCTGAGGTGCAAGTTGATGTCACACTAGAGGCTGACTCACCTGACAGCTTCATGGAACTGTTGTGTGTGTAATGTGGTGCTTAGTGCACTAGCAGTCTAACAAAAAAATATGTAATTGCAGGGAAAACAGACCTCAGAAAGGAGGAATTTGTGTTGCCAACCACACATCACCGATAGATGCGATCATTTTGACAAATGATGGATGCTATGCAATGGTATGAGGAGATCTAAGGTGACCACAGGAGAGGGACCAGGAAAGGGAAAGATTGTGGGGTAAAGCTTGTAGACTTCAGTACTTAACTTTCACAGCAGAGATATTCACTTGAGCACTGGTCAGTGGGGAAAAGTGTAAATTGTGTTGAAATTGGTCTATATTATGTGCCGGGGAAGTTGTCCTGGGAGTGTCAATGCCAGGCTCTTCATCTGGTGAAGTACTTGAGATAGGCTTCCATGTGAGTGTCTAGATCCTCTCAAGTGAATGCATTTTAACACTTCTCTTGTCACTGCTCAATCCTGGTCTGCAGCCTCCCAGTGCATTTGGGTTTGTTGGATTTTTTTGGAGGGGTGGAGAGGAGGAAGTTCTGCCCTTCAGGTGTCTCAGATACTGATGTGCCTTGCTGGGCTTGCAGGTGGGCCAGGTTCACGGTGGGCTTATGGGCGTTATCCAGCGAGCCACGGTCAAGGCCTGTCCTCACGTCTGGTTCGAGCGCTCCGAGATCAAGGACCGCCATCTAGTGACAAAAAGGTGAGGTGTGTTCTGGGCTGCCTCCCTGGAGAGGCATCGGGCAATCAAAGACCCGGATGAGGGGATCTGGAAGCGAGTTGTAGGGGTGGTGTGCTGCACACTGATCACTCAGAACGACCTGAATGTGCTTGCTTGTGTGAGCTTCGGTGCAGTACACTGTGGTCAAAATGTCAGGTTCCCAGGTCACCAGGGAAGGCCTGAAACGTTTATACAGGGTGTCATGGTTCAGACCAAAGGTTCTGGTCAGGTCTGAATTGCAGACTCTCAAAAAGCATCTCAGCTGAGAAGCCATCAGCAAAATGACTAATGTCTGATGAATTCTGGTATGCATTTTGGAAGGATGTGAAGATACTTAAATGCTGGTGCTTTCTGTTGAAGAGAAATACTGATGATAAAATGGGCCTTCTGTGACAGAAACTGTCTCAGTTTCACTGAAAATTGCGAGCTACTAGAAATAAAAAGCTTTTTTTGTTTGGGTGAGAGGCAAAATGTCTTGTTATAAGAGCAAGCTGTATACAAAAGTGGTTTTCTGCAAAATGTCACCAAAAACATACCCATGAATACTGTAGTACAGGGATAAAAATTCTTCCTAATTTGTAGAGAACTTTTTAGGTTAATTTTGACAGGTTAACTTCTTCACTGGCTTATTGGCCTCTGCAGAGCAGGACAGCTTTGCCATGTTATCCAAGTGTTATTCAAGTAGTGTGAGCTGTAGGCATTTAGGAGTCCCCTTTTTAAGAAATCTGCTGTTAAGTACACAGAGTCTGGATGGACCACTGCATCAATAATTTTTTTTCTTATGAAGGCAATTTCTTGAAGGTTGAGTTGATCAGAGTTAGTTGGACTGACTTAATGGCATAAAATTGTTGGCTTCTCTGACAGTCATTAGTAAAATAATGTGGAGGAAAGAAAACAGGATGTTGCCTCAGTGTAATGCTCCAGGGGCCTAAGGGATGGCTTCAGTTTCTGTAGAAAAGAAAACCAAGTACAAATTAGTGTCTAGTAAAAGGCTTTGGTTTCAAACATATGTAATACATAAAGATATTTTTAATGCACCTGCCTGGGGAAAGAAGAGTGGAAAGGAGCTGTTTTTTAAACTTTCCTTCTGCTTCCACAGACTCAGGGAACATGTGGCAGATAAAAACAAGCTCCCGATCTTAATTTTTCCAGAAGGTAAGAAGCTGAACTACTTATCTCCATTCAGTGTTGATGTCATCCCTGTTCTCTTTTCATGGCTTCTGCTGCTCAAATCTATCTTCACCTCTGGCTTCAATTTCGTTAGGGCATTCCTGTTTTTCATCTTTAATATAAGATGAATATATATGAAGACAACACAATACTGTCCCTGGACGTTGCTTCTCCTGGCAGAAGCTTCAGGCAGAAGAACGGGAAGATTGCTTATTTTGCCCTGAGACTATCAATTCACTGTCCTGTGGATTTAACCTCAGTATTGTGCTTTTTGTGTTGCACACCTTCTGGCTTCATTCAGGGAGTCAGTCACAAGACAAAGGATAAAAGTGAGCAGGGGAGAGATGCTTAACTAACTGAGCAGCAAATGCAGGCCCTTTATGGGTAAGATCTGTTATGTTGATGTTGTGTTGTACTGAAATGGCTGTGTGAAGCAATGACTTTATCTTCTGGACAGGTACCTGTATAAACAATACATCCGTGATGATGTTCAAGAAGGGGAGCTTTGAAATAGGAGGGACAATCTATCCTGTTGCAATCAAAGTAAGTGGAAATAGCTAGCTACTGAATTTCGGAGTTTAGGATGGGTTTTTGTCAGAGGGGCAGGAAGTTGTCTCAATACAGCTGCTATTGAAAGCACAGTATCTCAGGCAATTGTATGCATGCTGTGGATGGCTCCTGGAGTATAAGTGGCTGAAATTAAAGTGAAGTCCTTCGGTCTATGGAGCCTGGCTGGTAGGCCCTGATGGGGTCAGCTTCTTCCTCCAGAAAGCTGGAAGGAAGAGAAATCCAGCTAGTCCTTCCTGGAGCTGAAGGGAAGAGGAGTGTCCTGCTCACAGCAGGCTTAACTCTTCTGGCTGTTCAGGCAAGTGGGTGGCATCTGCTGCTTGTTCTGCCACGTAATCCCAGGTCTGAAAGGCTGTGATGGTCTGGGAAAAGGCTTAATAATTTTTTTTGGTGATCCTTTGCAGTATGATCCTCAGTTTGGAGATGCCTTCTGGAACAGCAGCAAATACAACATCGTGAGCTATCTGCTGCGAATAATGACCAGCTGGGCCATTGTTTGCAACGTGTGGTACTTGCCACCAATGGTTAGAAAGGTAATCCAGCATCTGTTTGATTGCTGTTTAAGAGCTTGACTGTGTCTGCAAGTGTGTTTTTACTCTTTTTTTCCCTCCCCAAAACCTCTATCCACCCCCTGTCTCCAAATCTGAGTTTTATACTGGATTTTTGTCAGTGCTGGCTGATGTATGATTGGACTTGGCTTTTCCTGATGCAGCTTGGTGCTGCCAGCAGTGCATCAAATATGCAAAGGATAGCAGTAAATGCAGTACTGTTTACAGTAGCAGTAGTGTTAATATTCCATCCTGTTGAAGCAAAATTTTCTCCTAATTTCAACACTCTAGGGGAAAAATGAGTTATTATCACATGGGAACATCAGATTGTGATGTTGGTATGATAAGGGATGGTTTGTTTGGCAGTAAGCTAATTTGATGAGGCAGCAGATAAAAAACATTACGAAAGCCTGCTTCAATTGACTTCTCTCTGCTTTGATTATGTTGGATTTATGACCCTTGAAGGAAGATGAAGATGCTGTTCAGTTTGCCAACAGAGTGAGGTCAGCCATTGCTCGCCAAGGAGGACTGACTGAACTCCCCTGGTGAGTGATGACATCCTTGTTAGAATTCATGGGCTATTTGTGGTTAGTTTGACTGAGAGGTGCTTTCCCTCCTTTGCTTTGTGACAGATAACATTCAACAGCACTTTATTCCACTCAGAGAAAACAATGGAGTAACTCCACGTGCACATATGTCAAAGTAAAAATAAAGATGTATAAAGTCTTTGGAGCATGTAGCATGCAGTGAGTGTCATATAAAGGTTTGATGCTTTTGAAGAAGGTCCACTCATATTTCTTATGTTGAGACTTCTGCTGTGGTTAAGTAGCAGAAGTGAAGTTACTTGACAAATCTGATGAACAACAAAAAATAAAGCAGAAAGCCTCAAGCGTTGTTTTGACTTTCTCATGTTCTTCCTCAGTAAGTAGCAGGATAGTGCCTAGATTTCATATGACACAGACTTGAGAGCAAAATTTAGATGAAGAGAATGGGCAAATAGATTTAACTATGAGACCCAGCTCTGAAAAATACAAGGCAAGATATAACTGTAGTGTTGCAGAAGATTGGCTGCCTCTACAATCGGGGGAAGTAGCATCTCAGATTGCCAGAGATTTCTATTGTAGATACAGCCTGCTCCCAACATGAATAGGCTGTTTTAATGGGCTGAATTTAAAATTTGGACTGCATAAGCATTGTGGCTTAAGGTAAAGGTTTTAATAAGTGTACTTAAAATTGGATGTTGTAGAAGTTCTGAAGAAAAGCCTTTAATGATAATAATTTAGATTAAAACTCTACAGTTGATTGAGATAATTATTGTAATGCACAGTTTGATAGCAATAGCTATAACAGTCCTGATGGTTTACTGTTCCCTCTTTCTCTGTTCCAGGGATGGAGGTCTGAAACGAGCAAAAGTCAAAGATACTTTCAAAGAAGAACAGCAGAAAAACTACAGCAAGATGCTAGTGAGAAATGGATCAATAGGAAGCTTGTCTGCAGGAACTGAGTCAGACTGAATGGTGGTTCTTGAAAACTAACTTTGCACAACCAGCCTTAGCAGGAATAATGTGGTTTTTATAATTAAAAAAAAAAAACTGGCAAAAAATAGAGCAAGAAAACAAAATCCTTCGTTGCGTGTATGCATATTCTGTGTGTGGCTGGTGCAGAGCCTGCCAAGGGCAGTGTCTGTGTTCCTCCCTGTTCACTCTTTCCCTCTCCTGCCCCTCTCCATCTTCACGTGATGATGCACTGCAGCTCCTGGTATTCCCAAGCTGAATGCCTGCAGAGTTAGAAGATGAAAAAAACCACCCCAGTTTTTCTGTGTTTGTGAGGATGAAGGGAAGTACACTGAACAGATGCTGTCAGGACACTGGTTGTGAAGATACCTCTTGTTCATGGTACTTGAAAGGTTTAAACATAACACAATTTTGTTGTTGTTTTTTTTTTCCTGTTGCTCACAGACTTTTTGTTGTAGATTACTTAAATAACATGTTTAGGAGTCAAAAGATTGACTCTTTTTGTTAGCTTGCACCTGGATGTGCAAGGAGGGAATGGAAGCGAGGGCTGCACAGAGCCTATAGGATGGGAAAGGAGCTGCCCTGCCAAAAGCACAGATCATAGACTATGAGGAATTTGGTGGCCTTATAACATGGTATTGCCTTTATTGAGAACTGCTGCCTGAGGGAAGACAAGGGGCAAGTCCTTAATTTCCCTGTCCACTGCTGTTGTTGAAATTGCTTTCTTGAGCTCTGGAGCTGTAGAAGTAAGGTACAGTAAAGGTTGGATAATGTAGGCTATGACAGATGAATTTTTGTGGATTGTCATAAGTATCCATCTGCAAAAATTGCTAATGGCTTGAAGTTCTCAAGAGAGCTACTCCAGTAACACATTTTGTGTTTTCTGGGCCAGCAGTAGCTATCACAACTATAAACATAGGATCCGTAAGTCAGCTGTGATACGAGACATGGCATGTCCAAATCTGCAGTGTATTGCTGTCTGAATGTAATGAGAAATAAATTCTATATTTCTACTGGGTCTTGCGTGGCATTACTACTGTTCTCTAAATGTATGTAATTAAAACAGTTACACTTCCTGAGAGCTTAACATTGGACTCGTGGAAACTCCAGTCTCCGACATAAAGGACCAGTTGTAGCTGAGTTCTACAGATTTCTAACCTGGTTTTCTTTCATTTTTTTTATCTTCTCCTTGGACTTTAAGGCAGATAGATGGTATTTATCCTTTCTAGAGTAGGAGTGACTCATCATGCAGGCTCATCTTGAAAGTATAACATGAAGTCATATCAGGGAGACTCAATTAGTGAATCTGTAATTAACTGGAAAACAACTGAGCTCCTCATTTTTTAACCAAGTTAATTTCTAAGTAGTCTTTTTCTTTCAGCAAGGAGAAATTAAATTTAATGCTGAAAAAAAATTACTGTTCTATAAATCAAAATTTTAAAATCTTGTTAGAGCATAGTCTCCCGGAAAAAGAGTTCCTGTTTCCCATTATGCACTTACACAAGGACAAATACATAGGGAAGTGTTTTCAGATTTAGCATGGCAGGCCTTTAAGAAGGAAATTGTTTATGTTAAAAGGGTTACAGTGGTAAGACAAGTGAGACACAGCAAAGACTTTTTGCTTAAGGTGAACCTAGAGCAACTGTGGTCTGAGTTATGTTATTACTGTTAAGATGAACTGGTCATGCAAGCTTTGGGTTAATGAACGTGTTTGTCATAATTTACAGATATTAGCTGTGAGCTTGAGCTTTCCTGGATTGCACTCACAATAGGAAGCTTTGTAAGGACAACTTTTATGAAAATATGCCTGCCTCTTTTATATGCATACACACATAAAATACAGCTTAGGTGTAACACATTTAAAAATCTACTCTGTAAATATTGGGGTATGTATATGTATATAAAATATTTCTTTTAAGGTGTAGATTGTGATGTATTTCTCTGTAGATGGAACAAGAATTGTTTTGGTTGAAGGTTTAAATATACGATTCCTAAGAGAACCTTCACAGTCAGTTTATGGGCCCTTTGTTTTCTTCCTGCTCTTGGAGTTGATCATCAGTAGCTGAACTGCAGTGGTGTTTTGGAATCTTGAATGTACTCTTTGGGATGCTCTGCTAGGTGCATGTGTTTACAATAATAGGATTGTGAGCTTGCCCAAGGCTGCAGTTTGCTTCTTGCTTAGGGCAAAACTGAATTTTAAGGCAAAAAGCCCTGCTAAGTTGAAGGATAATGACAAGGTAATAGTGACACTGTAATGAAATGTTGTCTGACAAGCAAAATGGAATTCTGTGACTTAATTACAAATAGTCTCCACTGAACTGTTTTTTTTTTAAGAAAATCTGCCTTATTTTGGAGGGATTTATCAAGGAAGTGTGTAGATTTAGCTATATGAGTGGCACGGGCCATGAGGCATCATGCTGTCAGTTCTTAATTGAAAATATGTAGGTGAATGAATAAGCTGAGGTTTCTTGAACTGCAGCAGCTCGTACATCTTTATGAAGCACAAAGTCCTGTGTATTCTTTGACTCTTGGTGGGTTTTTGGTGTTGTATGCCCAGACTTCTCACTTAGCTCTGAAAATGTATTCAGAGAGGCTGTGTGGGCAGTGGTGATAGCTAATAGGTGGTTCAGGACTGCATCCCAGATTTGTTACAGACGTGAGAGCCACATTCTTGGGGTGGTTTAATTTCTACTTCGGAGGAGTATTTTTATAGGGCAGCAATGTACACCACGATGACTAATAGCAGAAGGCCAGTACATAGAAGGTGTTACTTGACTCAGTGCCAGTTAGGCCACTCTCTACTGCCTTTGGAAAGCTTCGTGTACATTTTTTTCCTTTTCCCCTGAGAGACCTGGGAAATATCGCAGCTTTATTGGTTTGAATGAGTAGAGATAGCTCAAGAAATCAGTGGTTGAACTGGAAGTTTTCATTTCTAGTGTCGGGCACATAGAGCATTGATTCTTATTTTAGGACATAAGTACATATTTTTGTTTGGATTTAGAGAAAGACCTTTGAGTTTAGAGAAGGGTTGGCCCCTTTCAAGCTTTGATGAAACTCTACACGCCTTGGACAGGTAGGTGGTTTTAAAGATGGTGATGGAATCCAATTCAAATGTTAAAAATTATTTTCCTGCTGCTGAGATCTATTATTTCTACCTTGAGCACAGTGGATATAGCCAAGGGTTCCCTTTGTGTCCTGTTAAGCTGCTCTGCTTCTAATACATTAAATGTAGGCAGGCTGTCATTATAGACTGCTCCTAATTGACTTGAAGGAGGCTAATGAAAAAAAAAAAGCCCAATTGAGAGTCCTTGGAAACTTGTTATAAAAATCTCAGTGTTGACTCTGGAAGCTCCTGGGCCAATCCTGAGATTTAAGGTACTTAAAAATGTCCTTGTCCTGCCCATTACTGAACATATTGATAAAAAGGTTTCTAGTTAATATTTAGGTCTTCCCCCAGTATTTATCTGGTCTAATTCACAGGAGACTTCAAGTATCAGATTGGCAAATGTGATGTATTCCTGCTCTTCCTTATTCTCAGGAATTGGACAGTCCTGATATTATCCAGGCTGCAAATTCTTTCTTGAAGAATGGAAATGATTTCAGACAGTACTGAGATATTTAAGGAGAGGGCCAAAGAAAACCCCAAGAGACACAACTAAGATAAGAGCAGGCTTTGGCTGTGAAGCCTTCTCCGAGGTATTAGTACTAATGCTCTGGAAGGAGCTTCCTAGTTCTGATTTTTTTGTGGATGGTGGACACAAAGTAGCTGTTGGATAAACAAAAATATTTATCAGTACTAGCAGTAAGGAAGCCTGGTTTTATATGCAATTGTGCCTCAACTTAGACTGCAAGCTCTAGTTGAAGCTGTGGTGCAATACAGTGTTATCACAGAATGGTTTGGGTTGGAAGGGACCTTTCAAGGCCATCCTGTCCAACCCCCCTGCAGTGAATAGGGACATCTTCAACTAGACCCTGTTGCTCAGAGCCCTGTCCAACCTGACATCAAATATTTCCAGGGATGGGGCCTCTGCCACCTCTCTGGGCAACCTGTGTCAGCATTTTGCTACCCTCATTGTATAAAAATTAATCCTTATATCTGTCTAAATCCACCTTATCATTTAAAACCATTGCCCCTTGTCCTATACCCTACTAAAAAGTCTGTCCTCATCTTTCATGTAAGCCTCCTACAAATACTGAAGGCCCAACACAGAGCCTCCCTGGGCCACTTCTCAAACTTGTCCAGGTCCCTCTGGATGTATCCTGTCCTCCAGGTGTGTCAACAGCACCACTCAGCTTGGTGTCATCTGCAAATGTGCTGAGGGGGCACTAGCTCTCAGTATGTCATGGACGAAGTTAATACTGGTCCCAGTATTAACTCTGAGGGAGACCACTGGAGCATGATGTAGGCCAGTATGTGCTGCAGAACAGAGCTTGACTCAGCCCTGTGTGAGGATATGCAGCTGGAGTAGAGAGCTGCTAAAAGTCTTGGGGATTCTTAATATTTATTTGTGTGACGAACTGGCTGCTCAGGCCTAACAGTGAGGGTGTGAATTTTTTGGTTTTGTCACAGACATGTTTTTGGGCACTGCTGTGCCTGAAGAATGTGTCCATGCAATTACCAATCCTGATTTGTTCCCATCAAAAAAGGTTTTTGTTTCTCTGAAATGAACATAATAAAAACAGAACTGTGACCTCAAGAGTCAAGATACAGACTCCAATAATTGTTCACTGTCTCCATCTTTTTATTAAATTTTTCTGAGGCTCTTTTTTACTGGGTAAAATCCATACAAATGAAATACAAGCACGGTCAGTAAATAGTAATGAAAAGGTAAATTCATTTTGCAAAGAAGCCAGTGCATATAAGACATCATCTGGAATAATGATGATTTTTTTTTTTAACTGATCACAAAGCTATTACAGTCTTTTAAAATTAGTATCTGGCTTTTAGGCTCTGTAAGGGTTTGTGTGACCTCTTACTCTTTGGCTAATAAGAAAAATTATATTGTTTTTAAATAAAAGACAGACACAAGGCATGATAATTGTATCGATATGGCTGATGTTTCTGTTAAATAGCATGGAATGAGAAAGTGTTTGGCTCAGTTTTTCAACTTGTGGCCACCTTTGGGGCAGGGAGGTATGGATTTGTAGCTGAGCTTCAGCAGAGCTGCCCCGTGGCTCAGTGAGGAGGCACAGGGAAATCTCCATGCCAGCTTCCCACCTCTCTTCTTAGACCAGGCATGGCACAGGGCTGGAAACTCGGCTGGACTGTGGCCAGGCTGCAGTTGGTGCATCTCTGTGGTGGGAAGGGCCACTTGTTCTGGACCTGGGTCACTAAAATCCAGGATATTTCCAGCCCCCCGTGGCAGTGACACTGTTGTGTCCTTGTGCTATGGTAGTATGCAGTTCACAGGCTGGCCTGTATACGTTTTTTTTCTCACACACCAGATGATGTTCTGTGCACACAGTATGTCTTGGAGACCTAATTTGTAGGGATTTTAATTTCAAAGAGAGACTGAGAGCTGAATAACCTTTAACTTCTGTGAATTGCTCTGTCACGCGAGGGCTTGACACTATTCCACCAGTGTAACTTGGTTCATTTTACTGGATTCATGTCAGCTCTTAAGGATCACAGAATGGTTTGGGTTGGAAGGGATCTTAAAGATTATCTCGTTTGATCCCCTCTGCTGATGGCAGGGACACCTTCCTCTAGACCAGGCTGCTCAAAGCCCCATCCAACCTGGCCTTGAACATTTCCAGGGGTGGGGTGTCTGTCCAGCATGAGGAATGGATCTCTGGAGTGAGGTTTTTAGCTACACCTTAAATCATGTCCTGTCTTAGTATTTTGAGCTTTTAATTCCAGAGTTGTCTCATGTAAGAACAAGTTGCACAGAAGTCCAAAGGAAATTTGCTTTGGAACCTTGAGGCCATCACCTTAATCCAGCCACACTGCAGGATAGAAATTTCCTTGCCAAGTAGCGCCATCTATCAGCTGGTGGGGGGGTTTTTTGTTGTTTTGAGTAGTGAAGAGGGCTTTTGGGAGACCTAGCATTGAGCTAGGATGGGAGCAGGGAACTTGAGCCTTTTACAGTTAAGTCTTCCTTGAAGCTCTTGGAGTTTTCAAGTAAAGGGCATTCCCAGCAGCACACTGCCACCCTCAGTGTCGGGCCCTGTGTCTGTGTCAGGCTAGGCAGGCCAAAACTTTCTGCCTCTGAAGTGACTTGTTGGCATAAGTCAGAGCTTTACTAGGCAGCAGGAGGTTTTTGTGCGTGCTTTGCTCATTAGGACGTCTTTCTGTATTTTGTGTCACGTGTTTGTTGTAACCTAATTTTTATTTTGTTTTTCAATGTTACCTGGCTGTGCAATTCCATGCCTGGTGTTTAAGAAAGGCACCAGTCTTTTCACTGAAGGGTGATGTTTGTGTGTACTTTCAGCTTTGATTGTCTCATATTGCTTGCTTGTGAGCTCCTTCTACCTGCATTCCCACACACTAGCAAGTCACTGTCTCCTGCAATTAGTTACAAAGAAGAATGATGAGATTGGCCCTGTGTGCTCCTCACTTCATCCTGGGATAATGGATTAGTCCAGATGCTTGACAGCATTGCATAAAGTGAGCGTGATGGAGTGTAAGCCCATGTGGGGACAGCTCTAGCACAAAACAACCCTGGCACAGCATACTCTAATTTCCTCCCTCATGCTTCATCTTGTGCAACGGTTCCACTTAATTATTGCACTGTGGAAGTCAGCTGCCCGGGCAGGGATTAATCCTTTCCAACAATTGCAATCAAACTTCCACTTGTGCACTCAACTCCTAATGCTGGGCTCGTGCTCAGGGGAAGGGATGGGAATTCAGAAGCATGAGCTCTTGAGAGCAGCAGAAATTTCTTCCTTGTCTCGCTCTGTAATAGTAGTGGCACTACTTGTTGGGGAGGGAGAGGAATAATGTTTAGGAGGTTGTCAATTCTCAAGTTAGCCACATGAAGAAACCAGTGACCAGGTGAAGTCCCAAACACACCTGTTTGTTTAGCTAGGCTGGCTTAGGGTAAAAGTTAAACATGTCTGAGGTTTTGGGAAGGAGCTGAGGGGTGAGGGAGGATATTTAGGTTTTTAGGGTTGTTAAGTGCCTGGTAGGTATTCATAAAATGCCTAAAAACCTTGTACCTTTAATCTTCAGGTGCCAAAAGATCTTTGGAAATTGTCCCTGATATCTTGAGAAAGGTGATGCCCAAATGTAAATCTTCAGTCCTAAGAATTTCAGAAGTAGCATGGGCTTGGTCTAGCTCTGTGAAACTAGAGATAACAGGGGAATTAAGAAGACCCAACTGGGAAGGAGTGCAGTTATGGCTTTAGAAATAACTTGCTGAAGCCAAATTGTGTCCTTAGTTTGCACTCACCTCAGTATCTTTTGGAGCTGTGCAGCGTAGTCATATGACCATCTCTTCATGCTCCAAAGGGGCAAAATCTTTGCTTGTATTCAAGCTTGATATGCTGCCCTTGGACTTTTGAATGTGCGCTGGTCAGGATTCAGCTGTGCTCCCACTTCTGTCAGTACAGGGTTTTTTGCTGTGTTTCCAAAGAGCTCAAAATAAACCTTGAGGATGGCAGGAGTGTTTGTGTGGCCTCCCCATTCCTCTCTTGAAATCATATGCACTCATTTACCTCCTCAAGAAAACTCCTGGGGAGTTGATCATCAGGGCTATCTCAGGACTTCTATTTCCTGTAGACAATGCTGATTTCTGGTTCTGAAGTTTTTTGAGCAGGATGCTGGCTGCTGTATTTACAGAGGTTTCCAAAGCACAGTGAGAGGGCTGCAGTGCTTTGCCAAATGGGCTAAGGCTTGTCCTAAGGGCTAAGGCTGAGAGTTAACTTCTACTCAGAGTGGCATCACTGTTGTGTTACTACTCGTGTAAAAGATTAAGGTTAGATGTGTGTGTGTGCTCACTTGCAAGTACTAACCAGCCTTAGTTAATCACTGCTGTAGATGACATCTTCAATATCCAAAATTGAGGCACTTTGTGACTTTCTTTTAGTCACTGTTATCATTCATACCTTGTTTCTCTAATGGGCTCTCCATGAGGTGTGGATGTTACAGTACTCACTGATGGCAGCACCAGGAACTGGTAACTTCAGAAATATTGCTACTCTCACTCCAGGCTTTACTTTTGGACCAAATAAGACTATTGGCTCCCTCCTGGTGGAAATACACTGGCTTTTCACATTGAATTTGAGTTTGATCTGGCTAAGCCACAGTAAACTTGTATTATAGAAATCTAGTTTCAGAAACCAGCCAAGTCCAGGCTTACTGTTAAAACGATAAAAATTATTTACTTGAGTCTGTACTGTCCAGCTTTGCAAAGTTGAAGTGGCTTAACAATTCAGGACCTTCTGGATTAATCTTTGCTTGAAGTAGCTTTACTTGCCTTGCCACATCACCAACTGAAATGAAATTGCAAAAAGATGGAATCTGTAAATGGGGCCACTACTGAGGCTTGCACGATGTTGCATTTTAACCCCCTGTACACAGTTGTGAGGAAAGAAAACCTAAGTATGTTGCTCCTGCCAATTTTTCCAACTTGTTGCTGTCCTTGGGATTTTTCCATCAGTAAGGCAGTCTTCCTCTTCTTGTCTGTTATTTTGTGCCGGCTGTGGAGCATCTTTTCCTGTAGGCTTGAAGAAGGGAGAGATCAGCAACAGATACAGAATCAAGTAGCTTGTATATGTCACTGTGGTCCTTTAGGAAGGTTGACTCTGTAGGGAGTAAAACTCTGAGCCATTAAGAAGATTGCTGTTTGAATTGGTTGTGGCCCAGAGAGTAAGCAGAAGAAATACATCCCAGGACATGACAGGAGAAGTGCTGTTTCGAGAATGCCCTTGATAGCCCTGAAGCTTTTCCATGGGCGTGTGATGGCAATTCCAGCAGACCTCTTTACAGCTTGCAGAATTCCCTTACTGCAGTGTCTCAAGCAGCCCTCTAGTTGTGTGCATTTGTGCATGCATGCTAAAGTAAAAGTGGGTATTTCACACTGCTCTCTTAGCAGGAATGTAAAATAAACTCTTAAGGATACTGTGTCAAGGAGGCTGTTGTGCTGTGGAGCATCATGCTACTTTGCACAAGGGTTTGTGCGTGGTTTTCAAAACTGTCTGACAAGGGTGCTTTTTATTGCATGTAACTGCTTATGAAGTAATGAAAAATTTTGTTTCCCCATTTTTTTGCTTTAAAGATTTCAGTTCTAATGTTTTCTGTTCCTGAAGAACAGAAGAGTTGTACAGTATTTAAATAGGATGATGATTTTTTTTTTAATGGCAAAAATGCTAATGTTTGGATTTAGCTTAGAAATCAGTGTTAACTAATATGCAGAGAGAGTGAAGATCAACAGTGTTTGGAGCACTTGAAATCTCAGGTTTGGCTCCTCACATCTCTTGGGTCGGTGTGTCAAGGTTTAAAAATAGGAATGGTTTGTCTTCCATCTTTTATGAGTAGCATAATCATGTTCCTTTTCAAGGTGCTTCAAAAAAGCCCCCTTTGGCTATAATAGGACCAACATAAAAATAACAATATGAGAAAAAACAAACAAACACAAACCCAAAGCTCCCAATCACACACAGCCCAAAAGCCTGGGATATGCTGCGACACCAAGGTTTTAGCACCAGAAGCAAAACTAGAGGCACCCTGTTCTTGCAGCAGTTGCATATTTAATTTGAAATCCTTCTGTAGTTGCTGCTTTGTAGTTTACCCCAAGCCCTGGCTGCACTTCCAAGTGTGGCAGTAAAGTAAGTATTACATCATAATTTTTAGGTAGCTAGTGGAAAGATGAAGCTGTCTGTCAAAGCTGGCTCTGAGGCCAAGGGTAGGTAGAGTCCCACTTTATGGGCAGAAAGCCACTGTGAGGGGGCTTTTGGCCAAAAATGTCCTTGGGCTGTAGCCAGGAAACTGGGAAGCTCAGTCCTTGCAGGTGGCTCCTTGAAAGGAATAATCCTGTCTGTTGTGAGCAAGTGATGCAGAAATTGGTCAGGATGAGCAGGACTCGGGAAGGCCAGATTTTTTGGGTGCATGAAATTGGATCTTGTGGTCTGGCAGGCACTTGCCCGGTGCCTGAATCCTGCAAGGATGTGTGCACAGTCAGTATCAGCACTCTCAGTGCTCCTGTGGGGCTGGGGTGGCACTGGTTGGAACAAGAGGTTAAACTCGAAACAGCTCATGCTACAGTAGCCTTGTGTCTCCAGACAGCTATGGACCATGCATTGCATGCAGGAAAATGTTGGCAAACTTGTCCTTCGCATTTTGAATTTTCACAGGGAAGAGGAGAAAGCTTCCTGAAATGCTATGGTTTTGGTGGGGATTAGAGCTCAGGTTAGAGTGGTGGCAGGGTGGATGTGTACTACAGCCTTATGTTGGTAGCCAGAATTCTGGTCTGGAGACCCAGAGCTCTCAGTTGCTGTTTGAGAGGGCGAGATGTTTGATTGATGGCACTTGGATGAAATCGTTTCCTTGCAGTATCATTATTATTAATATTACAATTATATCATTATGATATGCTTTTTAAAGTGCCCTTTCCTCTCGATGTAAGGTGATGAAAGGTAGGTAGGCTCTCTGTTTTCTGCAGCTTTGCACACACTGTTTTTTTGTAAATAATGCTGAATCTGTTGTCTGAGACACACTGGTGGGCTTTCTGCACCTGAAATTCCAGGACAGGAGGCTGCTGAAGAACTGATGTTCGGCACAGTTGGTCTCTGCTACGTGTGTATCCCCCTGCAAAGGAGCTGTGAGGAGCTGGTGTATCACAGCACAGGCAGCTAGGTGCCAGCACCAGCTCATGTTTGGTGTGCCTGACGCGTGTCCTCCCCGGCAGTGCCCAGAGCAAGAGCAGCTCAGCTCCGCGGGGCACTATTTGCATACTCTAACGAGATGGGCTATAATTGGCCTTCATTGATTTTGTTTTCATTGAGCTAAAATAGAGTCAGAGCTTCTTAGGCAAGAAGAGCTGATTGATTTGTGGTAGGATTCCGGACTATTCAGTTGAAGGAATAATTAATTATGTTCTTATTTAGTAATTGTCAGGGTCTAAGTTTACTCTTACCTTTCAAGTAGACGCTGCTAAATTTGCTCTCTAGACTCTGTCTCTCCTTTTAAAAGCTGGAATAAGGTGCCAACAAGCAGAAGACAGTTCACAGGAAACACTCAAGTAGTTTCCTTCTCTATCCTTTCATTGCCACTTCTTTTTCTCCCTGCACTATCTCCTCGCTTATCCATATGCATGACATCCTTCTTTCCGGGTCTTAATTGATCAGCTCCATTCTCTGGCAATTTTCTTTTAAACAATTCCAAGAAAACACCTTTTTAACTGAAAGCTGGAAAACGAAGGAAATAAGAATTGCTTACTTCAGAAAATTCAGATGGTAACCTACTGTTAAGATTTTTATGGGTTTTTTTTGTTTGTTTGGTTTTGGTTTTTTTGTTTTGTTCTAATTCAAGCTCTTGCTGCAAAGAAATGTTTTCTTGTGCTGAACAAATACACCTGTGAAGCTCAGGAGCTGGGGGTGTTGATTGTGTGCTGTTTAACACTCAGAAACTTGAAACACTGGATATGTATGTGAGTGATGGTCTTGCTCAAAGTGGAAACTTGTCCTTCCTTGTGCTCTTCTTAGGAAGTATCCATTTAATTAAACATTAGCACTCTGTGAGCAGACAGTGCTCTGTGGCAGAGGCAGATTTTATGAGGTGTTTCTCTAGAGTTGAAAGCAAGGTTATGATGGCCACATACAGCAAGGTTAGCATTGGCACACATGTAACAAAGATGATGCTCAGTACATTTTCTCCTCTTCTTATCTTGTGCTCGCAGCATAATGTGGTGGCAACGATTGCTAGTGGTTTTTAAGTGTTGGGTCTTATTACAAATATAAGGTTAAATGCTAATGAATTGAGTCCAGGCGGTTTCTGTGCTGCTGCCAGGAATGCAGAGCTCAGTAAATACCTTGCACCAAGCAAGTAAATGACAAAGGAACTCCCTGGGCAAACAACAACCAAATGCAAGGGATCATTCTTTGTAACAAATTAGTTCTTAAATAGAAGGGTCTTCCACCAGCTTCACCGGATGAAAACTCCTGGCTCAATGAGGGCACTGGAGTGGACACAATTGCCAATAATAAGTAGGACACAACCCCTGAGTGGCCTCAAGTCCTTTGCGGTATGTGAGTTTGTGGGGGTGGGAAAACCAGAAGAGAAAATTACTGGAGAAGTAATAGGGGGAGAGGTTGATGGCTTTAAGTAAAGGGACAACTCCAGCAGCACTATTTGGTCTGAAACACACATGGGCAATGTCCTTCAGATAGAGAAGGTGCCTCTCAGTTTGAAGATGTTCAGAGGGATGCACTTTGCTCTGGGGATGTTGCCTCTTTGCATGAGAGCTGGTGGAAAAACTAGGGAAACTGCCATGGAAGACCTGCAAAGTTCCTTTTCTAATGTGCTTTGCAGGAAAGAATTGAATTTGGAAGGAACTCAGCAAAAATGCTATGTGAGAAATCAGCTGTGCTGAGACTTTTTTCCTTTCTTCTGCTTTAATTTCCAAGGAAAAGCAGGAGAAACACTGTTATATGCAGAAAAATCTTCAAAAATCTTCTTCCTAGTCATCAGTTTCCTAAAAAAAAAAAAAAAAAAAAAAAAAAAAAAAAAAAAAAAAAAGAAAGTTCTGAGGTTTTGTTTTTGGAGGTTTTTTTTCCCTTTTGGACAAAAGGTGGGGTTTGTTTTGTTCCATTCTTTTTTGTTTAAATAGGAGATCTCTTATTTAGAAAAGCTGTAGCAGATTTCTTTGGGAAATATCATTCCTCCTCATTTACTTTTCCCAGATGTGAGCAAACTTCTTTAGTCCTACTGCATGGAAGGAGCTCTCACAGAGAGGGAGAGAACTGGAGGCAAGCTTCTTAAAACCGATGCCTGAATGGATTTTGAATGCCATTCTGCTTCTGAAAAGTTTCCCGAACTGTGGCAAAGTCACAGCCAGGTAATACCTGCCTAGGATCTGGGGCACTCAGTAGCTGTGTAAGCTCACCTGGATCCTGCTGGGCTGAGCAGCCATCTCTGGATACCAGGTAAACCCCTTTTCTAAGCCCTACTCTCTCTGCAGATCTCTGAGCTGAAAACATCTTATTTCCTAGCTTACTATCTCACTTTTTGGTGAAATCAGCTTTTGCCACTCACGGATTCCACATACTCACCCCCCACCACTGTCCCAGCCCCAGTGCCTGGTGCGATGGGTCCCAGACCCTCTGGCTGTTTTGTGGCCTGTGCAGCAACTTCCACGTTGGAAACTGTGCTTTGACTGGGAAACAAGGTTATATGGGAGGCTGTGGAGCTAGGAGACTGAAAGGAAAGATGTTTAGGGGGTAAAATGGAGCAGGAAAAACAGCTGTGTGATCTTACAGTGGTAAATCAAAGTCTGTGCAGACCAGCATGTTCCTTTGAATTGGACACTCCCATTACATCATCTAAGTTGTTCCCTTTTTGGCAGTCACTTTTCTCTAAATAATGCTTTATATTACTCTGGATGGTCCTGTTTTGAGAGCTTAAGGTCAATGGCTTCACCATTTCCATAGAGATGTTTTTTCTTTTCTCTTTGTTACTGACCTGATTTAAAGAGCAGAGAAGCATTGAATTACCTTTCTTCCCATGCAGAACCTTCCTCTGTAAAGTTGAGATGCTTACTTGTAAAATACCTTTTTGCTAAAAAAGTGCATGGGTGCACCATAGCCCAAGACAATTAGCACCACTTTGTGTCTGAGTGCTTTCTAGTGAGCAATTAACTCATGGGTGCCTCTTGGGATTTCTGTGATTTGTGCTGCCATCTTGCTATTTGTCCTGTGTCAGAGTTCACCGATCATTTCAGAGCAGGGAAGGCAGGAGCTGGGATATTTTGCACACGTGCTTTCTAGGCTTTCATTCGCCAGGAGCCTGAAGGCTCCTGCCTCATTCAGGTTACTGAAGGCAGCTTTCTTCCCTGCACATGCATCTCTTGGATTGGATTGTTATGTATTTCTGCCTTGGGACAGAGGTAACACTTCGTGCAGACCAGAGTTTTTGTAAAGGCTGCCTGGTTTTGTCCAGGCTGTGAAATGAACCTGAATTCCAAGTGCTCAGTACAACTTTTTCCTTTGTTTTCACTGAAAGCACTGATTACACGTGTTTTCGGGCCTTTTAAACTTCATGTAGTTAAGGTGGATCAGAGTTTCAAAGACTTGTCATTTCTACTAGACTGATTGCCTTGGAAATTGAAGAATTTTCTGTGCTGATATGCTCTGGCTAATGAATGATCAGCTTAGAAGGAGATGAGTACCTTGAGGGTTGTAAGGATTATTGGACTGCCTACCCTGGAGCTTCAGCTATTGCATTGTGAAGATAATGAATGATTAATTGATCTCATAATTTGTACTTAATTGGTAGCAGTGCTTTGGATGTACTGGCTGCTGTAGAATCTTAGAAGATAAACCCAATCTGAGTCAAAAATTAAAAAAAAAAAAGTGAAGGGATATAGGACAAGGAACAGGAATTGCCACCTCACTGGCCCTCGTAATTGTTGTGGGCAAAATAGGGGTAAAGGGAAGAGTTGGGAAAGGAGACTACAGCAGGAGTCCCCCCGGCTGGGAAGATGTGGAAACTCCCCCTGTCCTGAGAGAAGAGCTTGCATTGCATCCTTCTCCTCCCTTACCAGCTGAGACCCTTTACTTTTCTTCTTTTTTTTTATTTTTTTTTCTCTTTTCAGAAAAATGCAGAACTTTGTTAAATGTCTGAGGTTTCCCTCTCACATGATATCTCTGTATCAGCCTCTGTCTAGAAAGAGGCTGACCCTGGTGTCTTTCCTGGCTGTCTACTCCTTTACAAATGAATTTATTGCAGCTTGCTGCAGCTACAAGGACTTGTTACTGCTGTTGTGTTATTTCCTCTTCCACACACTCCTGCTCAGGTGCTCTGTGTCCTTGGTGGATTATTAAACCCTGTACTCTTGTGTTCCAAGGGGTGAGCTACAGAAGTGGCTATTAAAAGCAGCAGTCAGCCACAGTAAGTCTGTGTTAGACCTGAAGTTAGTTCCTGTTATTGTTGCCTTTGTCTTGGTAACCAGTAAATCCCTATTTTCTGCCCCTGTTTGTGTGGGTATGTAAAATAACTTGCCAGGTCTAAAGGGAACACTGGCAGCTGTGCAGCTCTAATCTTGTGTGCAACAAGGGAGAGTCACAATCACATTTTATCTAACAGTCTGCCAGAAACCATCACACACTCATTTCACAAAGTGGAAGGAAAAAGCTCTGCAATTCCTTACGTAAACCAGGGAACAAGCTGTAGAGCTGCATTGTCTTCCTTCCTTTCTGATGGAACAAGAAGGGATCCTATAGTGACTTACATCAGAATAAGATGCTGGAATTGATGTTTTCTGTGTTGTTCACCCATCCTCCAGCCAGGTGAAACTTCATCTTGATGGAGATGGTAGTAGTGATGGTTAGAATTGTTTCTCTTGTGGAAATATCTCACTAGTTTGAAAAAAACCTGAAGTAAAGCTGGTAAAATTGCACTTGAAAATGAAAACATGGACATTACATTGTGGATAAATGATTTGATGGGTGGAGCATGAACCTGCCAATACTTCTGCAGCAATATTTGTAACCAGGACACTGACTTGGGCAAAAATCCCTGGAGCAAATAAGTACAGCTTTCAGCCAGATTTGGAAAAGGACAGACATCTGTCACTAGTGGCCCAGAGATGTGAAAGCCTACCAGTGGGAAAATAAGTCAGATTTCCAATGTGCTGTTTCTGCTACTGAAACTTAGAAATAATTGCCAAAATAAGAGTGGAAAGAGATACAAATGAGTATGTTATGGTGTGAGCAAATGGAGGTTATGTTAATCTTGGCATGAAGAACCCATGTATGTTAATAATGATCAAATTTAACTGCTCATTAATAATCACCATAAGTAATATTGATCTCTACAGCACTTCCCACCCAGATGCTCAAAAATGTTTTATGAATCTT
Organism: Aphelocoma coerulescens; assembly: GCF_041296385.1. Taxonomy (NCBI): domain Eukaryota; kingdom Metazoa; phylum Chordata; class Aves; order Passeriformes; family Corvidae; genus Aphelocoma; species Aphelocoma coerulescens. The sequence continues at coordinate 15,259,770 of NC_091017.1, forward strand.
TGAAACTCACAGCAAGACAAGGCGAGAAATTTAGTGTAGCATAGGCAGTGGTGGTGGAGGGGTGGAAATGAAATCTGGGGTCATAATGACAGATTTCAGTGAACAAAGCTGAGTTGTCCTGAGAAGAACTAAAATTCTTTGACTTGTCCTGGTGCACGAAGCTACATGTACAGTGGCACTGCTGTAAAGTGGCTCTGCTCTGGGTTACCTGCAGTTGGAGAACTGCAGCAAACTTAGTAGCTCTGTACACTGCTTGTGCTGCTAAGGAGCAACTTCTTCTTTATACTGACTTTGACGTGTGAGATGCACTCAGAAGATAGCAAATATTGTATATTTCGTAGCAATATTGTGTGAAAAATCTTTTAGGTTGGTTTTCTAATTTGTTTCTACTTCAATTAACTTTTTTAACTGCATGTCTTGTCTCATAAAATGATGAACGCTTTTCAATTTATTGAAACAGTGGTTCTATAAAAGAACAATATGCTTGAGCAACTCTTTGTACTGATACATCATCATCAACCTTAGTAATGAGTGGGAGAGAGATAGGGCTGGGTTTGGCTCCATTGAAAACATTTGTAGATTTTATCTGGAACAGATTTTATTAAAATTGCAACAAACTTTATACAGCCCAATATACGCTTCATTAAGGGAACATTACCTTACAATTATGATTAATTAGATTAAACTTATGAAAGTGTGTTATTTGTTCAAATCAAAAGGGTGGCAGGGAAGAATGATGGATGATGAAAGAGTGTGATAAATGAAGAAAGCAGCTGAACTAAATTGAATGTGTATTCATCCGTTTTCACTTCATAACTAATGATAAATTGAGCATGTCACATTTAACAATACATGTCTGAGCTTAAGCACAGTCCCAGCTCCTGTAGTCTAATGTCTTTTGTCAGGTAGCTGCATTCAGGGGATGTGATATTTGGTTTGGAGAAATCTACGCAGTTCATTATCTATCTGTCCCTGCAGCTAAAATCACAAATGAAGGCTTCTGCTCTCCCTTGAAATGAAATCACGGAAGTCTCAATTAGGATAGAGTTGTCTAGGAGGCAGAATCTGACTGTGAAGTGTTAATTTGACTCGAAAAGCAAGTGATGTATTGAAAATTGTGTGTTGTTGACAAGAATACATTTTGGGATAATTGCAAACTCGAACAAGCCTGTGAGGTCAGAGACTAACTCACAGGCTCAGGCACTTGTTGTGCAGCCACGTGAGAAAGATGCCATTCAGCACCAGCTGAAATGTCTGAATTTGGCCTGAAAGACTCGGGGAGTTTGTATGGGCAATGCCTGGCTGCCTTGGGATGGTTTGCAGGCTTCTCAACTTGTACCATATTTTTTGATGGTCAGCCTTTCCGAGGGCAATCAGCAGTTCTAGTTGTACCCTTGATCATAAGAGATGTGAAGCAGGATGACAGGAACAGGTGTGTACAGGGGGGAGGATCTTAATTTTGTCATCATCAAAGCCAAAAAGGAAAACATTTTGTTCTGGGATCTCTTAAATCTTTGGTCGACATTTAATACCAAAAATGTAGTTTTGGCTGGCTTTGTTGTTCCATTCCTGGTCCGAAATTATACACACATGTTAGGCCTAACTGAGTAATGATGGATTGAGCTGCTGAACCACACCATGGATGAATTTTGAGCATGAGATGTTTAACATTTCCAGGAATAGTTCAGCTGTGATCCCACAGATCCTTGTGTGCCATAGACCAGAGAGTGAGAAAAGGTTGTTGTGTAGTTTTAAGGAATAACAGGAAGCAACTGCAGCAGAGCTGAATGCATGAAGTAACAGCTATGGTCCTCCAAAACTGAAATTGAGGAAAGTCCTGCATCTCCTAAGAACTTTGGGCATAAAGGGATGTCCTGTAAACAGATAATGAATAAAACTGCATAGCTAAGCATGAGCATAAGTGTCATGTACAGGGATAGGGAATAGGGAAGGGACAGTCTCTTGCATTCCTCAGGTGATAAGGAGAGGATTGCTTTAGCTGCTTTAGTTTGCTTTAGTTGCTTTAGAGCAGTATCAGAGAACCCTTTTGCTCCTAGTGCTGTTCCTCAAATGTCCTCTGTCCCTCTCTTGTAATCAAGTCTCTTGACATGGCAGCTGCACTCCCTGTCCCTTGCAAGGAGCACTCTGTGGAGTTGCAATGACATTTTTGAACTTCTAAGTCAGGAGAGGACCAAACTTTGTTCTTGTACAGTACTGCCTGTAAGGCTGGATATTAAACAGGTTCTGGACAATCAAAGTAATTTATGAAAGTTCGTGATACTTAACTTTGCCAGCCTCTCTAAATTTAATGACAGGAGGAAAGGAGTTTGTGTAAAAGTTAAGGAAACAAAAGAGACTATGAAGTAAAAGGAAGAAAACTGTAATGTTAAATTTTTCAACTAGTTTTAGTAATGTCATCGTTCCCCCCTAGACTGATGCCACTGTTTTAAGTGGCTGTAGTGTTGTTCAGTCCTGGCTTCACATGTCTGAATGCTTCATGCTTATGTGCCAGACATCACACCTGGATGGGATGGATATGAGGGAACTTCTGTGAAATTGTCTCTGCTTTTCCTTTATCTGTTTCTCAGGAATGCTGTAAAATATTTGTCTATTTGACCAAGGAGTGCAATTGAGAATTTTTGGTGTGTAAAGAAGCAATTTATTCATACCTGTAATCAACATCCATAAAACCAGAACCTGATTTCATTGAACCTTATCCTTTGGGAAGGCTATGATAACACATGGCAGAGCACTGGCTCCAGCAGGGAGGTTGTTAGGAGTAGACTTCTGTCAAAGTGACGGAATTCGTAGTGAAATTTGGTCTGCAGTTCAACTGTACACTTAGTGGCAAGAAAGGTGCAATGTAATGGAAGTCCTGTGAAAATTAGCAGTTTTATTTATCCCTCATGCCATGAACGTGGTTTGGTGGGGTGTCTTTTTATGTAGCAGACACACGAAGAGCTACCTTTGTGCTTATCTCTGTGCTGTTATTAGTAATGTTTCTCGAGCAATAGTTTATAGTTGCCACAGAGACGTTTCTGACTTTGACCTGATTGAGTGAGGTGGATTTTTTTGAGAAATGGTCTATGCTGTGTGTGAGAAATGAGACAACTCTTAGTTAAAAATTAAAACAATTTATTAAAAACAGAAAAATTGAAAAATTACAAAAATTAGCAAAATATAAAAGTTTGGGATCCTATGGCTCGGTAGATGGTATGCCCCAGGAGTGCAGGGATTTTAGATCTTCTGGCTGAAACAGCACTAGACCTCAGGTAGAGAAAAAGGGCTTGCAGTGCTAGGCTGGCTTTTGGCTGGTCCAAAAGCTAAAGAAATTACTAAAGGCTCCTTAATAGGAGTAGGCCTTCCCAGCACTGAACTCCACCTCGGCAAGGCTGGAGACAAGGGGCGTGCCTTTCTCTTACTCCTTGTTTTATAGTGCCTGTGCTCCGCCCACAGCCCGCCCACAGCCCACCCCTTCGGTTCAAGGTGATTGGTGTTTTCCCTTTGACAGATCATCTCTGTCCACCAATGGCTCATCCTTGTCAGAGGGGTGGTCTCAGTTGAGATAAGGGTCATTAAAATTCAGGTTGCCATGGAGCTTACAGGGCAATGGCTATGGGGGCTGGGCTGTTTGTTGGAACTGGGGTTTTGAAATTTGCCTTGGAACCAAAGTACAAGTAAAAGCACCTTAAAAAGTACTAAAATACATCCAACATCTTAAAACACTTGTGAAAGTATACAGTAAACACCGGAAAGATAACTCTTATGGTGTACAAGTGATTAATGGAACTTGATTTTTTTGGTACCTGGGCTGATGGGTTAATTTTAACATTCAATTTAAAAATATTTAACTCAAAATTAATTAATTAAAGCACTTAATATGCAAAGACCAAGCACAAATAGGGATTTCATGTATGACACTGAAGATAGTTAAGACCCTAGACCTGGAGGTAAGTGGACCTGTTTTCCAATCTGAAGCTGTTTTCACAATCTGAAGCTTCAGTCTCTCAATATCTGATTGTTATCGTGAGGCTAGATTTGGGTGAGAACGGAGGGTGTGGGGTGCTGGGCTTCTCTTTGGAATATTTCCACAAGTTCTTTGGGAAGAGAATAATGCACTTAATGCATCTCTGCACCACCACCAATGCAAGCCCCTTCCCTGGGAGCTCTGCCTAAGCCACGGCATTCTTTTGTAGAAAACAGTGAGTAAGGTGGGAAGGACTCTTCTGGAGGAAAAGCTGCAGATGGCGCAGCTCCTTTGAGATCACTCCACATGCCTCAATTTTGGGTAGCCCAGTTGGAGACTTCCTGAAAGGAGATGGCTCTGAGTGCTTTCTGGACTTCAGATTTCTGCAAGGCTCTTCAGTGTGAGCTGCTATAAGACAGAGGTACTGGAAGTGACTCCCTTCTTTATCTTTAAAAAGGTATTTAGGCCACCCTTCCCCCATGGCTGAGTAGAAGGCTCAGAGGAGACAGGGGTGTAGGAATCATTAAAGTGAAATGTGAGTCATGTTCATTAAAGGCAAGCTAGCAGAATGTCTTATATTAGTGCTGCATAATGATTAGAGCTTCCTGTAATAATGATGATGGCGATTCTACTATATGAATTGAACATTCATTCTAAGTTAATTCACATCCTTTTAACTAATAAGTTATTTAAGGGAACAAGAAAAAAAAAGGAACCCTTTTTAGATCATAATTTGAATAGACTGATCAGAAGAATGCTGAAATAGCAACTCTTCCTCTGTGGTGGGGAGATTCAAACACTAATATTTTTCTCAATTTTGTAGTTTTATTTATTTATTCATAATTCATTGCATCTCTGCTAAATACTAGACCTAACTCCCACTGGAGATTATCTATGTCTTCACTAGCAATCTGTTCCTGGTCAAAATGGTGATAAAGAACTTTATTTCTTTAAATTATTTGAAAAATTCTGTAAAATTATTTGAAGAGAACTTCACTTTTATTTTTGTTATTCTGAGAGGTGTCAGTGAGATGAATGATTCGCTGTTTGCCTTACAAAATATCCATTTTTGAGCAAGAAATCACAAGAAGACTACAAATATTTTTCATCAGGAAAAAAATAAAAAGGGGAAAGAATTATTTACTGTATATAGGATATAAAAAATCAGTATAGCAAGGTGAAAAGGAGGGCAAAAGGTTTAGTTTAAGTATTGAAGGAAAACTCTGATGGTGGCAGCCATGGCTTTGCAGTAGTCTCTTGATAGGGAGGAAAACCTCTGGCTAAAGCTGTTTAAAGACAGCCTGGGAGATAGAATAGCATATAAAGCTCCAGCAGAGTGGAAGACAGATACAAGAAGCTAATTGGTCTTTTGCACTTGCAGCTTTGGTCATTCTGAGGATCTGAGCCCACTAGCAAGACTTTAGAAGTTTAGAATTGATGTCAACTTCTGCATGTCTGCGAATTCACATGAAAAAGTTGACACCTTTGAGTTAGTAAGGTGGATTTTCTCATTGTCTTTCAGTCAGAATAGGAATGTCCAAGACAAATTTTGGTGTAGTTAGGTATAAAGACTGTACAGAATGCTTCAGTGTTTTAGTCGTGAGTCCTGCTTAGAAGTAACAACTGTATTCTTACCATGATTTCTCTCCTGATCAAAGGATTACATTTATTAAACTACTTCTTGTACTGCCATACATTTTGAGATTAAACCAGTCAAAATTTCAACTCTGTACACTATAAAACTTAAAGGAATCCCACATTGTATAAACTGAGAGGTTCAAAGTTAAATTCAGATTAGTATAATTTGCATGGGCCTGGAAGAGACACTCTGATGCCTTGGTTCAAGTTTGTTCAGCTGAGTTGCAGCATTTAATGGCCTTTACAGCTTAGCTTGTGCAGAACTGTAAACAGGTACATTTGGAATAACTTGTCATAATTTTCTCTTTAGGTTGTGCTCTTGTTGCTGACACGGTCTGATCTGCAAAGCCCTCAGAGCTGTCTTTTATTTGTGCCGTGGCAGATATCTGCTTCCTTGTAAGCAATTCACAATGAACATTCGGTTATTTGAGATGTAACTCAAATTGGTTTGGAGAATGCTTCTCTTTGGATGCTGTAGCCGATTCTGTAGGAGAACAGCTGTGACAGGAGTCTGGCTGCTGCTGGATCTGCCTGGGAGGGCCTGGGTGGAGGGAGCTGTCCAGCCGTGTTTTCTATATGAATCTTGCAGGGGTGATTCTTAATGTTTCTTTAGCCTTCCTTCAGATGAGAGCTTTTCTGCTTTCTGCTCCAGAACTACAAGAAAATCCTTACTGCAGTCAAAGTTGCTCTGGAATAGCAGTACTGAATTCCAGCACAGATCAGGCTTAGATAATCTTTTAATGAAACAGCAAGTCCTAACTACTTTAGTTAAATTAGGCTGAAACACCAGCACCTTACATCTGATGCTGCAGATGAACATTCTCACTTCAGGGTACAACTAATTTGAAATTATCTCCAAAATATGGCCTTCTCCTCATCCATATTCCTGAGAAAAAAAGTCAGTTGAAATTTCTCATAGGTATCACAGAATCATTAAGTTGGAAAAGGTCTCTAAGGTTATTGAGTCCAACCTTTGATCACCACCTTGTCAACTAAACCACGACACTGAGTTCCACATCCAGACCTGAACACCTCCAGGGATGATGACCTCCCTGGGCAGCCCATTACAATGTTTAACAACCCTTTCTGTGAGGAAATCCCTCCTGATGTCCAACCTGACTCTCTGAATCTCCCCTGGTGCAGATTGAGGCTATGTCCTACTAGTTGCCTAGTAGGGAGAAGAAGTTGACCCCCACCTTGCTACAACCTCATTTCAGGGAGTTGTAGAGAGTGACGAAATCCCTCCTCAGCCTCCTTTTCTCCAGGTTAAACATGCCCACCTCCCTCAGATTCACCTCATAGGATTTGTGCTCCAAAACCTTCACCAAAGGTAGTAAGCAAACAAATGTTGTTTTCTTTAGGGTTTGAAAATACACTGCTAATCACTTGTGCGTTAATCTGGAGACAGAGGCCTTTGAAAGAGAAATATTTTTTCCCTTTCAAAATAGCTTTTGTTCGGCTGCTTCTCAGAACTGTGTTGTCCTCAGGCTCTGTCTTCTCTTTAGTTCCCCCTGCATAACATCTAACACATAGAAATAGTTCTGGTAAGGTGCTAACTTGGGTAGTTTCTGAATGTCTCTGATAATCTCAGTGGTTTGTGTATACTTGGACATGGGTCTGGAAGACATCAAATATCGCACCAAAGGTTCAGCGTGATTAATAATCTTGACCTGAAATGTGACAAACTTTTGTGAATCTGTTGGTGAGTGGTGGAGCCTAAATTCTGCTGGATGAAATACAGAGGTCTGGCAGCTCACTGTGCAGTTTTATACTTCTTGGTAGGCTTAACTGTTCTGATTTTAAGCCATATTGCCTCCCTCAGAAGAGTTTGTGTGCTTTCCTCCTCGCCACTGCTGACACTTTCCAAACAGATTTATGTACCACGACACAAATATTGAAGGATGCTGGTTGTTCTTACCCAAAACATATATAAAGTAGAATATGTGGCAAGACTCACTGTGCCCTATCTAGTGCTTGCACGTTGCAATGGAGTTCAGCTGGATGTTAGGAAGTGAATCAATAGTCAGGATGTTAATAGTCAAAAAGGATGCTCACCGACAATAACTACTGATCTTTTGGCTTTAATTTTTTTGCCATAATATAATGTTCTGATGAAGTTATAATTTAATTAACTTCATCTTAACAGTATCCAAAAGCCTATACTTTGGAGGAAGCCGTCATGTCCTGTCATCTGTCTCCAGTGCTGTTACCACTGCTCTTGTTTGCTGTAATCTTCCTGCCTTGACTTGAAAATTGCATCTGGCTTTAATATGAAATTCATGAAGATCTCTGCTTTCGAGCAACTGTCAAAACAGCTTCTTATACTTCAACCTGAACATTCATGTATTTACATTTAGCTTTGTGGAGAACCACTGGGAAAAAAAGGATTTTCTCCTCCCTCTCCTCTTACTTTCCTCCTTCAACTGCCTTTCCCAGGGCTCTCCTTTACTTTCTCCTCCCTTTCCATAACCTCATATAGATACCTATTAGCTCTCTGTTTCAATAACACTGCTCTGGCTTCCACGAAAGTGCTTTTTAATGTAGGAGATGTACTTCAGCCATAACACCAGGGTCACTTTCTGAGTAACATTTTATGGGATTGATTAAACTTTAACACCATAACTGTTGACTTTATGGGCCAGGGAAGAGACACTGAGTGCTAAGCTCTGGATAATTTGTACTTCACGATTTTTTAAAATCAGCTAGAGATAGGGTTTAATGTGTTTGATGAAGCAACCCTTTATTTTTTCTTCAGTGTGTCCTATTTTAAAAGACCCACAACATTTAACATATAGTCTTTAACACTAATGAAGTAAAGTTACAGTAAATAACCATGTACATGTAGAAAAAGGTATTTAGCTCCATGGGAAGAATATGAGAAGATTTAATTTGCTCTTTCCTTGGCTCCAAATGTGAACACCTCATGTTTTTTGTTACTGCTAGAAAGTGAATGAATGGTTGCTCTTGGATGAGAGTTGATGTTGCAGAAACACATTGTTCCTTCTCACTGCAGGTTCTCCCCTTGCAGTGAAGTTTTCTGTCTTGGTAGGACAAAAAACAATGGGGGTTTCCTAAATTAACAGAAAACCCTCAGCTCTCTTTAAATTGCTTCTTTCAGTGCATACAGTGGTTGGCACTGAGAAATTGCTGGACAGTGGTGCCTCTTGACGTGTTCCAAGAAGGAAGAGGCATGTGAAGGAGTGCTTGATGGATGAATGTGACTGCAGGTAGAGTTCCCAGGCTGGTTTTAGTCTCACATGATTTTAGGCAGGCCATCTGTAATCCCCTCATCACCTCACCTGGTCAGTGGCTAACAGAGCACTTATCTGCCAGGATTTCCTTGTTCTTCTCTGCCTGTGGGAAACTCCTCTGGCAGAAGCTGACACACTGCTCCTAATTACTGTTCATAATTAATGTGCGTTTGCCCATCCAAAAAGAAGAACAGTTGTACTTTCTTGTGGAGCCTGATGGGTTAAGTCTAATGCATGGCTGAACTTGGATGGGAGGACACAGGTTCAGTTTCACCCTGGATGAGCAACTCGGGTGCAGGTTTCTTGGAGGACCTGGGGATATATCCAGGCTGCTGGGATATGCTGCAGCTTATGGGACTGGGACTTCCCTGCGTGTTTTTACTCTGTCAGAGCAAACTAGTGCAGAGATGTTGGATAATGGTCTATTACGAGCACGAACTTCCACTGGGATTTCTGCACCTCAGATAATAAATGATAGTTAAGAGCTCATCACAAATCCCTAAAAGTATTCAGCCTGTGTTATGGTGAAACCCAGTTGTTTTCAAGGTGACAGAGACCTTCCCAATCAGAAAGGATGGCTTGGTGTGGCCAGAGAGTGCAGTTATGGCCCGGCATCAGCAGATTTCCTGATGAAGTCACAGTAAGATTGCTATTTTAGAAAATCAATAGCATGGTTAATTGTCTTGTCCTAACATTTCTTGGGAAGGGTAACTGTACAGCTTAAAAAAGAGCCAAAATGTAAAAGCCTTGTGGCTTAGCATTTCAGTTGAAACATTTTTAAATTGAAAGCCAAATCACGCTTGTAATGCTAACTTTCATAAAAGGGTTCACATATTTGAACACCTCTTGAGACTCAAAGGAGTCCTGTGGAGGGTTCTCTCTCTCTTCTGAATGCAGAAGACATTTGGCCTCCTAGGAAGGCAAAGACTCTGAGAGCTGCTGGGAAAAGCTGGAGAGCTCAGGGTGGGTTATTGCCAAGGAAAGAAGGAAGGCCAATTTCCCCATGAGCCCTTCACATGATGCTCCTGTGTCTGGGCTGTTGCCAGTAGCACTGACCAACATCTACCTTAGTGCCCCTCTTTGGAGATGGGTGGTATTGGGAGGGGGCAGTGATAGCACCGAGTTAGGGGCAGCTCTCTAGAGCTGCTTGAAACTGCTAATTGATCAAAAGCACAATTACACTGTTGAGGAGGATTGGATATTACAAGTAACGTGTAAGAGGAAGAGGCAGCCTCTGGCTCAGGAGATCCCTGAAACATTGATTGCTGGAAACTGTGAATAACATCCAGGAGAACAAATGCTTTGCCTTGTTGTTAGCAGGTTACTGTGGCGTCTGCCACTTGTGGCTGGCAGAGATGGGTCCAGTACTAAATGGTCCTTGAGTCTGTTCTTAGTGCCCATAAAACCCATTTGTCACCTTCTAACTAAAATGGTTTGCTGTAAGCCTTCAGGCAGCTCCATAGCACACAAACCAAAGATTGTTGCTTTTTTCCTGTGGATAGGCTGAATCTAGGAAAGTCCAGATTGCTTGTGGGAACTGAGAGGGTCCTTGGTCAGATGTCTTTTCCTTTCCACACTGATGAGTCAGCCTGTATTTTCTCCTTAAGTCAAAATATTTCTTAAATGATTTCTCACTAGCTGTTACCTTCTCTCTGAATCCATACAGGGTTTGTTACTTGCAATTCCCCTTCAGTATTTTCTTTGCTCTTGAGTCTCGTGTCCTTCAGCATGTGCCACTTTAGCTGATCGCTGAAGTCTCAAGAGGGTCTGGCAGGCACTGTTGCTATTTTCCAATCTTGCCAACTGTAATATTTCTTCCAGGCAAGGTCCCTCATAATTCAAGAGAGGTCAGTCAAGACCCAGGAGCTGAACCTGTCCTTTCCAATGAATCAGCAGTGGGATTGAAAGAATTTATGCAAACCATCAAAATTATTTTGTTGTTTCCCGTATTGGGGATAGGTCTGACAGCACTGTTCAGTTTTTTCTGTTCTGCAGCAAACAGTAAAAAGTGTAGGATCCATTAAAGATCAGCCCAGGCCTCCTTCATCCTCGATGTGGGCCTTGAGTCAGTCCCCCTACTGCACAGGAAACAGAAGAATGGAGCTAAACCCAAGCATTCCATGTAACAATTTATCGCAAACCTTTTTGTTCTTCACTGGAATCGCTCACCACCACTCAGCTGCTGACAGCCCTCCCGCTCACTAAGGGAATTTAGTTTTTCTTTTAGACCATATTTAATTGCATTCTCAGACAAAAGCAATAGGTGGGGAGTTTGTCTCCTGCTGCGTGTTTGGCATTTTTTAGAGACTCTCAGAAAAGAGAGGGAGGTATTTTTCTTATAGCAAGCTGTACTTTCAGAATCAGGTAGTGTAAAAAAAAGTCCATCTACCTGCTATGGTGTTTTATTGAAACTCAAGCTGTTCCAGACTTGCCAGCATATATTTTGGTATCACTTAACTTTTTGAAGGATTTGAGGTCTGACTCCTGGTCCAAGCCTGAATTTCTGTTTTGGACACTCATGTCATAATGAGGTGCATCATAAGAGAGAGAAACACAAAACACAGAGGATTTGAACCCTCAGAGAGAGCTTGTCTCCACAGAAACACTATGGGAAAAAACCAACTGAGTGGTTAAAGGTAAAATGCTAAAACTGATCAGTAAAATCAGTCTGTGGTCACCGTGAGGTAAAAAAATAAAAAAGACAAAACTTGCAATGTGGGTGTTTCAGTCTGCCTGGAACCAAATCTGCTCTAGAGGGGAAGCTCTTCCTTCAGTGCTGTGTTTCATCTCATATTTTACTGCCTGTATGCCTTTGTAAATAGTCTATCCTTAAAGGCTAAGGGAAGATATTTTCTAACACTCCTTCCAAAATACTTTTGATATGCAGATTGTTAAATTAATATGCTTTAGAAATCGAGTCAGCACAATTTTGCTAAAAATTTGAATGTAGACATATTCAGATTTAGCTCTCAGAGATTTTGAAAGGTTTTCTGCGCATAATGTCCTACACTAAAACCAGTTTATTTTACTCTAAATTAAGTCAGAAGCAGTGGTAGTAGCTGACAAATGTGAATTAGACCCGCTGCAGGTCACCACTGCCCTTGGGCTGTGGAGCCTTTATAGTCCAGGTCCAATTCCAGAAGGTGCAGATGTGATTAGTTCTTCTTTTCAGTCACTTCTTTAACACAGAAAAATGTCTTTTATCCATGTAAGCATCCAAATAGTCTAAAATCCGGGATGTGTTATCTTTGCTCAGGTGAATGGCACCTCAGTTCCTGAGCAGTCCTTGACTGGTCAGTACTTCCAGAGCGAGGTGCTACCTGAGCAATCTGATGCAGTGGCACAGGAACAACACAGAGTAAAGTGTTAAAATCACACAGTAAGTTTTTGCACACTTCTCTCCCTTGAGCACTCTGCCAAAGCAGACATTAATCAGCTTTACTCTAGGAGTTAGAATAGAAACTCGCTTGTAAATTACGACCATTACATTTCCGGCTGAAATTTCCCTACTCCTTTAAGCTAATGTTTTAAAAGACTAACCCTACCACTCTGGCAAGTGCCACGTCTTGCCTTTATATCCATTTGGCAGAGTTTCTCTCTCTCTCTTTTTTTTTTTTTTTAAGTTGAAGAATTACATTATCTCTGTGAAATAACTTTCCTTCTTTAGTTGTTCAGTTTGATTCAAGGATTTTTGATTAAGCGTTCAGGGGTTATGAATAAATAAGAACCAGCAGCCCAGTAATTGGTATATCATTACTGCCTAGTAGCACATTTAATCCTCAGCTTCGCTGCACCACATAACCTTTTCCTCCAGTCCTCCTCCTCCTCAATATTGCTTACAAAAAAAAAAAGAGAGGGAGGGGGGAAGAAAAGCCATGTCACTGCAAGCTTCGCAAGTTACCATTAAAATGAATACTTTTTAATTTCTCTGGATGAGATGGAGCCCTGTGCTCTGGGACAATGCTGATGGATGACATTTTAATGCAGCTGAAATGTTATTTTTACTGAACCAGGGAAAACTATAAATTTTGCTTCATTGCCACTGATGGCTCTATGCATAAAACTACGGTGGCGCCCATTGCCCATGAATAATCACCTCAGCATGGCAGATGTTACTTCGCAGGGAAAGCAATTCTTATGGCGAAGAATTGTGGAAAGATTAATTGTCTACAGCTGTTTCATGGCCCACAGCAATCTTGATACATTTATGATAAGTTTAAGAGCTCACTAGAGGCAGCTCCTATTCCCTGTTGTGAGAGAGGGAGGAGGGGGAGCTGAATGGCTTTATTTTGACACCTGGATTCATAGAATCTGTCAGCTCCATTACAGCCTTCATAGAAAGCCGGCTGTTGGCAGGTTTGGGGTGATTGTGAGTGGGCTAAGATGCAGGAATTATCTAGACATAGATAAAGAAAAGGAGACTGAGAAGAATTATTCAAATTTGTGCAAATGAATTGCTTCCATTTTTCCTCCCTCTGCCAAGTGGAAATTGAACGTAACCCGCTCTGACCTTTCTCTATTAAGTGCTGCAAATTGCAGTAAATGCATAGTTCTGAGTGCCCTAATGAGACAAAGCTCTAGCAATGCCTCATTAATAAGGAAAGTTTGACCTTGCTGGTCAGCCCTTCATTCGATATTGAAAAGAAATAGGAAAAAAGAAGAGATGACCTGCTGTAAATTTTGAACAATACCTTTGATTTAGTTTGTATATACTCCCAAGCAGACACTTCACAACCTTTTTTTCCTACCATTTTTGCTATACAAGTCAAGAAGAGGTATTTACTTACTAGGTTCCTCTGTAAATTCATGAGGACGGTGGTGATTTGTGTCAGGAATGCACACAGGTGATCTAATGAAGCTTTTTCAAATGTGTTTTTAGCGTCCTTGTATCAATGGAAGAATGTTGATACTCTCCATTCTGCACAGGTTTGTTTTCCTTTTTCCCTCAGCCTGTATCCATGATCACTGTACCTGGGTGCCAATGTGTATTCTGCCATTACTTGAAAAGAATATGGCAAGGAAATCATATTCTATCTTTAAACAGGAGTAGGAAGTGCCTCTGAGAAGATGTTTGCTCCCTACCCTGACAGAGTAGCCCTCTGATTCTGGTCACTGTACTGTCCCAGCTGAGATAGAATCTAAAGGGCCCAATACTTTATTCATGAATAAATGCCAATAATCCTGTCTAAAGAGATTTATTAGAAAATCCCAAATCTGTGAATGCATGCATATTAAGGAGAAAAAATACTGAACAAAACTAAAAATTAGGAGAGAAATATGGAAGTCAATAAATAGATTTATGGAAGATGAATGGTTATAATCTGTGGTGTTCTGTGGTCAGTCTCACTTTTAGAAATCATAGAGGGTCAAATATTGCAAGCACTGAAAAAGTATATTTCCCTTTTCAATGACTTGTACATGATGCATCTCTGTTTTTTTCATAGTTACAGAGTCTAGCTTGATTTTTGTTTATGTTCTTTGTTTTTTATCTGTACATACCTGTGTTGTTATATAGTGATATAATTTTAGTTATATAGACATCATTTTTATTTATTATTAGTTACAATAATCATAATATATATAGTAGTAGTATTAATCTAAACCATATTTTATGCAATTAATATATTTATACATATTTTTGTTTTGTACTTGTTTCTTACATTCTTTATTTGTGTTCTTTATTTCAAACATTTTAAGGTGTGCATTCAAGAAATTTAAATAAGGAGTGAGGCTTAAATGCTTTCTCTTCTTGCTAAAACTTGCTACAAACAGTAAATGAATAGGTAAAAAGTTGAAGCCTGCTCAAAACGGTTAATGAACCTAAAGAATGTTGCTCAGTTTGTTTGGTTAACTTACAGAATAAGTTGACCAACTCTGTTAGATGTTTATAGTTCCTCCAGAAATTGCACCCCCTAGGATTTGTGGGTGGCAGGGGAAGTGCAGAACCCTGCCTTTAGAGCTACTGTAACAAAAGAGAGGAGGATGGAGCCTCTGTGGGGCCCACAGTGGCATTCTTATATCAGGTATTGGAAATTTAGCAAACCATTGGAAACTGGGACCAATTTTGCACGTGGAGCAGCCTCTTGGTGTAAAAAATGCTGCCACATGGAAAAGAGGATGAGTATGTGCTTTGCAAGACCAAGACACCAAATATTGAAATGCCGACCAAGGAGTCCAGTCTTGTCCACCCAGCTCTGAAATGTCACCTTTAGGCTCGAGGGATGTCAGGTCTTTGCTGATAGTCCTGTTTTCTACAGAAGAGCTAAAACTGCTCCTGCTGATCCTTGTCTGGGACATGCTGCTGACATCCAGGCAGCTCATGAAGCAGTGTTCCTCTTGCAGTGAAAAATGAGGATAGTGGGGTGTGTTTTCCAGCTTGATAGAATAATTGTTGTTCCTGCCCACAGAGGCAGATATTTCTCAATTACACATTCCACTACTGTGTGACCGTAGTGGATGCTAATGTTGCAGATTCCAAACCAGAAACAGCATTCAGAAGAGTTCTGAAACCTTTGTGGTCCATGGGATCATGATGGGTGGTCTTCAGACCTAGAATAACATCTATATAACCACAGACTTCTGAGCAGTAGTGCTAGTGGTGAAGAAAATTTGGGGGGGTGACAGCAAGAGCCAATCTCAAATGTCTGGGAATCTTTCTGGTGAAGGAACATCAGTGTCTGGTGAAGTCCCATAAAGGGATTTCTGGAAAGGAATCTAGATAGGTGCTGGATACAGAAAGGTTCTGTGCAATGCAAGTATGAGAACATGGAATAAGGGAGTTTTTAATGGATGGAAGAGGTCACTTTTTGACATGGTTTCTATTTCTAACTTTGCCATCGCTCTCAGATTTTACTGTCAGACCTAGACTAAAAGTTCAGTGGCAAAACACAGATCTCTGAGAGAAGAATCATAAACAAGAAGCATTAAAAATATCAGCTTGAGAGCTCCCCTGCATCAGCGTGTGTAATGTAAAGAGTGTAAGTGCTACATAGGCAGCAGCACTTATCCCCAGCTTGCTAAGATTAGTGGTTTTTTATTTCTTTTATTAAGTTATACCTGTGAACAGGTAAGATTTTCTCAATACATTCATAATTCAAAATAATTCACTAAAATTCTGCAGATGCGTCTTTATATTAGGATTTTTTGGAAGAGGGCTCTGACAGACGTAATTTAAATGTACCTAAGTCAAGACAAGCAGGATAACTTACTTTGGATATGTGAGCCTCACACCTCTGATTGGATGGCTGTAAAGTTTTGAATCACCCACAGTGAATACTTATACTTAAGACCTAAATTGTTCATTTTACATCAATATTTTCCAACATGAAGTTAAAACGTACTGTTTCTGCAAATATTCTTCCAGAAGGAGTAATTTGTTTGAACACAGTGAAAGCATCTCACAGAAGGTTGCCCACACAGCTGGGATAATTTTGAATAAAAATTCTGGTGTATTTACCTATAGTTTGTATAATACTTGCTTTCCCCTCATAAAAGGTGCTCTTTGAGCCTGATGAATAAGGTTAATAATCTGTTGCCAAATTCTCCATTTTTCAGGATCAAGTTTTTCAGCACAGCTCAAGAATTGCAAGTATTTAGTAAAACATTAATTATCTAAGAAATCATTCTGCAATCCAAAGTGCCTAGTGAAGAGTAGAGACAAGTCTTTTTTCTTACTTGGGCAGGAAAATACAATAGTGTTTATTCAGATGAGCAGAAAAAATACAGAAGCAGCTAAAATGGTCTTTTGTGGGGGCTGTCACTAAGCTAAAATATGACATGATTTCAACTAGATTTTTTTTCCTGCTATAATTAACTTTGTCTTTTGACAACTCCTTCTGAGGCATATATTAATTAAATATGGGATAATGAATAGAGACAACTAGATCACTAGGGTATAAATCAATTGAGGGGTTCTGATGATACCATAAACCACAAGAATGGAGTATGTGCAGTTAATAATAACATCAAAAGACTGTGATTGATTTGGAACTTAGCGATCCTTTCACATTCATTATTATTTTATATAAAGCATAAAAACGAGTCATGCTTTATGCAAAGACAAGATGATTTTTCTATGCCAGGTTCTTTGATAATGGAGAAATTGTCGTTGCTCACAGATAAAGAAAAGGGCTGGAGAGGGATGGCAGAAGATCATTGTGTGGTCTCAGAGAAGCCCTGGAACTAGAAACAGTTTTACTGTAACTATTTATACACCTTCTATGAAGAATTCAGGGCCAAGTTTTCTCATGGTTTAAAATGCTGCTGCCACTTGCAATCCACTGAATTTTTACTAGCTGATAATTTTTTAAATTTCCTTTTTTTTTTTAACCCTCAGGTTGTGCCCATTTGCCAGATTCCATTCTATGCAGTCTAAGACCTTTTCCCTGTAAGTGACCTGAGATTTTTATTTTTTCCAGAAAAATAAAAGCATATGCTTAAATACGTTTAAATGCTAATAACCTGTATTTATTGACGGTAACAGTAAGGTCAAAGAAGTGGATGTTCCCTGCAGTTGTGCCTCTTTTGCACAGTGTATCTGCATCAAAGTATGGTCTGTGTGGTATAGCAGTAGGTTTTTTTAGAAAACTGTATGGTGATAAATATGTTTCTGTACAAACATACATGCATGTATATATAGAAATTAAGTTTTGTGAAATCGTATTTGATGAGCACATCAAAAACCCTCTGTACTCCTTACATATTCAGTGTTTTCCATTTTAAATTTACTGGGTGTAGGAAGATGAGGTGAGGGAACAAGGGATCTTTTGGTTCCTCATTCTGAATGTTCAATGAGAGGAGTCTTCAGGCAGAAAGATGAGCTTATGCTCCTTTCAGTTATGCTGTGATGCTGTCAGAAGTGCATATGGAAGGGGTTGTAGCAGATAAAGAGGGCGTTGGTCAAAGTCTTGTTGCCATCCCTTGATAAACCTTTCAAGTGTGGTCAGATACCTCTGGGCTATGAGGCACTTTGTAAAACAAAGAATTAGAAGATGGCTCTGTAGCTGCATACCAGGTGCAGTGGTGAAATGTGATTTTGGCTTTTTCATCAGACACAGTGTTTAAGAACGAAGAGTCAGGTCTGACTTTGGCAGGTAACCCAGCTATCACTGCCAGCTATTAATAAATGCATGAACTTAGCCTCTGTCCCCTATTGTCCAGCTCTTTCCCCAGGCTGGTCTGCAGAGCTTTCTGGCAGCTCTAGCAGTTGTTCTTTGCTGGTAGCTTTTGAAGCCATAGATACTGAAAGGAAAGGCCCTGTAATCCTGGAGGGCAGGATAGCTCTGAAAATTGTTGGCTGTGCAGTTTGATGCTTACTGCTCCTATAAACTCCTTTTGATACTTGAGAATGTGCCATGTTTTATGTGCATGAGGTTAGATCCAGGGTGTTGAGGAGAGGCTTGGGACACTGGAAGGAGAACTGCTATGGTGAAGGTATGAGATAGCAGATCTAATCCCTCGTGGAAAGCCAGGCTGGGCTCCAAAGCCAGGAGACAGATACTGCCTGGTCCAGCACCACCTCATCCACACAGGCTACCAGAAGAGGTGAATCCCAACACACATGATAAGCTCTGAGAAAGGTGTTTCCAAGGCTGGAAATGGCCAGGAAGTAAAGGAGTGTCAAATATGTGGCGCTGTTTATCCAGCAACATAAAAAGAAGATCAGAGACTCCAGGGACATTTTGGTTTATCTTGGCTGCCTCGCACTGCAGCTACATTTTAAAACCAAGTCCATTTATATTTACATTGCAGTTATAATTGCCTGCACATACAGACCAACAAAATTGGTTGCTTCAGGATCTTCTCATTCCACATAATCTGCTCTGAGTCCTAAAAGGAGCCTGCAGATAATTTGGGCTCAAAATCTCTTTGTAACAGCTTAAGCTGGCTTCCAAACACTTGGGCAATGACAACCATGTGTGATTTTTGAAAGTCTCTATCTGTTAATCTAAAATGTAAATTTGCTGCTAAGGGCACTGCATATGAGTAAATCACATTTTAAACACCAAATCCATTTTATTTGCTGAGGCCTTGGGCACATTTTAATACTGCAATGCTAGCATTTTAAGTGTATTTTTGTGAGGCCTCTAGAGCGTTGTCACGGATAGGCACCGTATAAATAACATTTATTGTTATTATCATTGTATGTCGTATTCACTCTGTTTTGCTACCATTAATAAACCATTCAGGCAATGTTGTTGTAATGTATAATATTAGCAGCAGCCTCCTTTGGGAGACATATAACTGGGTACTTAATATTCTAGCTGTTTCCTGGGCCATCTCTCCACAGGCGCAGACGCTACAGTGTGTTCAAAGTTCAGTAAAAAAAAATAGGCTGGCTGTGCAAAGATCACAGCATCTTACAACATGCCTTGCAGTAACTCACACCCTGGCCCTTGCTGTCAAAATTCTGCAGCACTAGATAATAGTAAATTAGGGAAATTGCCTGTAATTTGGGGAATGCTGTGTTGCCCCTTTTAAATTTGTCATTGCTGGAAAAAAAAAAAGCATTCAGTGGATTCATTTGCCTTCATCTCAGCCTTGCAGATAAGGCTGTTGCCCTGCAGCCCTCTTGTGGGGCTGCCTAGATTACAGAAAGCACTGGTGCTAAGGAAAACTGGACTGTGAAGACAAGGGTTGTTTCAGGGCTGTATTAATTTGCACTGGGGATTGGAGCCTTATGAACATCCTCCTTTAGTGGCTTGCAAAGCAAAATTGCTGTGACCTTTTCTCTTAATAAACAGCAGGCAAAACCCAACCATGCTTAAAATTGCATTCTTAAAAACACAAAAACAAACAATGTTTTTGGGTAATGATGACGATGTGAATATGGAAGAGAAAAACATGCATATTGTGAAAGCACTGGTGGATTAGCAGGTGGCTTTTCCAGCCAGGGAGGGAAGATGGGGGGAAAAATCCCTGCTGCAAGGCCTTCTCACCACATAGCCACCTGAATGCTTCATCAGCTCACAAGGCAAAAGATACCAGTTGGCAGATGCCTCTGAAGGGCACTGCTGGCCAGGTGTGACTTGGGCTGGCATGGGAGGCTGTTTTTTAGCAGTCCTGCCTCTGTTTGTGATGTATTCACCTTTCCTATCTCTGTGTATTTTCTCGCAGCTTTTCCTGGGCACCCCAAGTCATGACATGTGGCTTGGACACGTCAGCACTGGCCCATGGGCTGTGGCATGCTGGCTGCTCACCACGGGAGGAGCTCACTCCAGGCAGCCTCAGCACCGACACACATCTGGGTCAGAACATGGCTCCAATCACTTTTCAGCTCTAGACACACTTTTCTCTCCTTATTGCTTGTCTTGCTCATACATTTTTCCCCTCTGGGAAATAAAGCCTTTCTAACATCAGTCACCAGTAACACACAAAAAGCTGGGAAGAATCTTTGGATCAGAGGGTCCATGTGCTGCACAGTCCCCTCCCTGCCAGCTTGTGGAAGGCTTGCATGGGGTCCTCTTCCTGTGAGGGCAGTTCACAGGATGTGGCTCATATTCTGTGACTGACACACCTTCTTGAAGGTAAGAGTGCCCTACCACCTCCTTTCCTATGCCATCAGCAGAGTCCTGACTCTTTCCAGCAATTGATGCTTTTCCTCAGTCTTCCCTTCCCTGCTCATTCCACACAAGGCTTTAGATGTAATTTGCACATTTGTGCCTTACGTGTTGAGTGGTCTCTCTGGGACTGATTGTTTCATCTCTTTGAAGATGTTAAATTTCTGTCTAATGATGTGATCATCATCATCATCCTAGTCTGTATTATACCACGTAAAAGACCTTCCAGCTCTGCACAGTCCAGGAAAAAAATTTCCTTGCCTTTTGTTAGTGGGAAGCTGCATTTCAGGGCAGGCTGACTAATAGGTTTTGAACCTACACACAGGACTGGAGGGCAGGGGGGTTAGAAAATGTCTTCATCAAGGTCATTTCTTAAAAGGACAATGTAGAGGAATCTGTGTAAAGACAAAACAGCCATCTGGGGCTGAACAGATGAAACACAGTGAAATTACATGAAATTATGTAAAATATGCTTCATCATTTTCTTACCTTCATTTCATTGTGTGATGGTTATCAGTGGGCACCTGCCTCTTGAGAACAGAATTGTCTTGTGTCAACTGAACCATATGGTATCGTCTCTGTTCCAAAGGAAGGCAGGAAATGTTACAGTATTGGAATAAGACCCTTGCCTTAAAAAGTTAACACTGCTGGAATATCACAAGCAGAGTAACACTCTCTCCCACTGAACTAAACATGGGAAGAGAGATCTTTGGTGTCTGTATGCTGGCATCCTTTCAGACCCTCGTTGACCCAGGCTGTCACTTGTAGAAATCCCAGGGTACTGGCTAGGTCTCACATTGTTCTTTGGGCTTATTACTTTATTTCATCCCTTTCCTTTCCAATTAGGGGATTGACATGTGGCTCTGGTGGTGATGTGCTGTGTCATAAATAGACACCCTGTGTTCAGGCAGTCAGTAGCCTGGGAAATCAGGGAGTGAGATGTTGCCCTTCTGCTCCTCTCTGCTTTGCCCTAGGCTGTGAAGCTCAGAGAAAATACTCTGAGGCCTAATAAGTATAATTACTATATATTTTAATGAAAATAAGAATATTGTATATAATCTAGCTTGTTTTTTCTTTAAAAATCTTTTAAAGACTATCTGAATGGTAGCATTTCATCAACATTTGTTTTAGAGCCTTATGCAAGGGGGATTTGGCTCCTTGAAAAAATACTGTTCTCCAGACTGTGATGGGCCCCTTGCTGAAAGCCCTTCAATGGACACTGGAACTATTTTGGCCTTTTTGGAAGCTGTTAACCTTCACAGCAGCATTGCCCATGGCCATGCATTCTCCCAGGAGTGGGGAAAACGGGATACAGGGCTGGGAGGCAGCTATAGGAGGACAGAGGGTGTGGAGGAAAGAGTAGTGAAAGCAGCTCATCAAAGTCCACTCTTGGCTTTTACCTGTTGATAGTGAAGAGAAGATGAATCACCAGTTTAGGTCTGTGACAGGTTTCCTGAGATGAGAAAAAAGGGGCCCAGTAAATGCATGCAGCCTTCTCCCATCATCCCTTTAATAACCCGTAATATCGCAGCAGGATATTTTTGTCACACTGAATCTGATTGATGGTCTTGGCTATAAGACATTACAAGTGTAGAGTAAATTGACCGAACACCTAAACATACAAATTATTAAAAGGAGGGGGGAGCAGGCCTGGGCCTCCTGGGGAAAGCAGGCAGGCTTTAGTTAAGATGATCCCATTTCCAAGTGCAATTTATAGTCTATTGACTTGCAGCAGTGTCTTTTCAGATGTGAGGAAATTGTCATACATTGCAAATGAGAAGCTGTTTTGACATCAGGATCGCAGAGAGTGCCAGGAAGAAATGCTATCAATGCCTGGTCTGTTAAGGTTAAATGAAGTTGCATTGTTGCCAGCAGATAGGCATTCATTTCCTTTTCTTCCCTGCCTGTCCCTGTTTACAATTACTGTGATTAGGATGAGTAACAATGTGCTTCTGACACCCATTGTATTGACAGCTCGCCTAGTTTTTTCCACTGAAGTGGCACTAGTCATTACTTAAACACTTGGGTATTTTGACAGGGAAGATCCATGCCTGCCAGTCAAGTGTATCAATGACAAGGTGGCCTTAGCCCCTGGACACGTACTGCTGAATTAAAGCAGTCAAAGCCATCGCTGCTGGAATATGATGAACATTTTTAGAAACGGGGCTCTGGCAAACCCAGAGAGACACTGATGCACTTGGTGTGCTCTTCCTGTCTTCTCCACACATTACTACTGGTGATGAGCTTGTTTTTTCTCCATCCACATTGTGATCTCTCGGAAGAAGAGCATGATTGCAAAGTAAATTATTACAGAGGGGAAAAGAGTTAAAATTATTTGGGACTTCTACATGTATATTGGCGACAGTTTTAATTTGGACTATTCTGGAAAAGAGCATCAGTTAGCAGTGGTGGGGCAGCCTGAGAGTTAAGCAGGTTAATTTAATTGAGAAGGTGCCTTGGTTTGTTGCCAGGTACCCCTATGGTAGTTTTCTACCTACACACTAACTTCCTCTACTGTGTGCTCTGAGATCTCTTTTCATATTATGTCTTAAATATATATCAAAAGCAAATGTATTTACCAAGGCTCCTTAATTTTTATTTTGTTTTTTTTTTTTTTTTTCCCCTTGCTCTTTGGATAGTTTGAGTTCAATCTCAAGAAAAACATGTGAGGAATAAAAAACCAGATTTGTGCAGAAGGGTTATGAATATTGAAAAAAAAATACTGGTGCTGAAGCTTAAAGGATGAAGGGGAACATCTATCATACATAGAACACACCAAAAAAACTACCAGCTGCAAGTTTTTGCCAGGCCTCCTTCCAAGACTACTTGAAAAAAGTGCTGGGGGCACATCCAGTTCCTTAAATATTATTGTGCTTTCAAAGACCTTTAGGGCTTTGCAGACATCCTTGTTTAAGTGAATATATGAGTGTGTGCACACATACACGAAGAATTCAACAGGTTATTGTTGGAGCTACTAAACTGGTACTCTGCAATGCTGCTGGATTTTCATTATCCACTCCCTCCTGCCTCACCCCAGCCCACACCCTCCCCTGGAGCTGGATGGTGGTAATAAAGAAAATGGTTTGCAGATTTCTATTGGAATCAGAAAGGAGTCTAAGCTTCACTGGAAAATCAATTATGTAGTAGGCGAAGTACCCCATAATGTTCAGCAAAAAAATATGCTAACATCCAGGTCAGTACATTGGAAAACACATTTATCATGATTTCCATGAAAGCCTCAGCCTGGTGTGTCCCAAGAGCAACCTCTGAACTTTCTTGAACCAAACAGTCAAATGGAAAACTCTGCCTACTTAGCATTTTCAAAATTTGCTTCTCTTCTGAGCCTTGAACTGGAAGCTTCATAAAATGGGCCCTTCCATCTCCTCAAAGAGGTTTTAATAAACATTTCCTGTAGAGAAGATATTTTTTGTTGGCTGAATTTTCTTTGACTCAGCTCTAGAAAAGGGCTTTATAGAGGTCCCCAAACTTCTTTTTCCAGTGATTTGCCTCATGAAACATTGACTAATAAATGTAATTAAATGCACAGAGCATTAGATGTGTGTACTATCAAATTACTGCTTCTGGCAGTCAATAGGTTTCCTTTAAATATTTGCCTCCATGCTGTTTGGTATTTCTTATTTCTATAACAGATTATCATGGAAAAATTACTTATTGGCAGTTGGTCTAGGTGCTGTACAAATGCAAGGCCAGAGATAGAGACAGTCCTTTCACTAAGCTATTTACAACCCAGAAAATGTGTGTACACCTGAGCAAGTGCTTGTGTGGTGGCTGAAAGAAAAAAGCCATAAATGTCTGCATGTCACTCAAAAATGGTGTTCCATGTAGCTGTCTGTGTTCAAGGGTATATCTTATCATCCTGGTGTGTATCCATTCCCAGCTTCTCTTTTGCTGCATAGGTTGTGAGCAAAACCTTTTTTTTGTTAAGTGTCTATACAACTTCCAATAGAATATTTGAAACAATCTACAGGGAGCATTTGTAGCCAAGTTTGAATGGGTTGTTCTCTCAACTTTAATGAAGTATTAATGTTGTCAGGCCTTGCTGGACTGAATTCATAGTGTCATTCCTCTAGACAAAAAAGGAATAGTAGTGGGACACAAATTCACCTGCAGATTCCGTCACTAAAACAGGTGGACGTGAGTCAAGGTTCTAAAAGGTTAAAATTTTAGCTAAGAGTTAGAAGAAATTTGTATTAAGATATAGAGAAACAAAAGATAAGTTAATGATTAGTAGATGCCTAAACTAGAGCTATGTGATGTATTATTTGCCATTATATTTTGTTTTAAGTTTTGTTTATAGGAGGAAACAGAATAAATGAACTGTCATCAAAACAAACTGAAACTAATTGAAACCAATAGAACTAAGAACAGCACCTGGGTTTCATAATAATCAAAAGTAAGAGATCTTGGGCTTCACCAAGAGGTCATGAAGGCCTGCCAACAGCAAGAAGGTAAAAAGGTTACTGTGAAGAAGACATTCCTGACTTCATCTTTCAGGACCACTGACCCAATTTGAGACCACTGACCCAATTCAAGAGAGAAACTGCGCATGCGTGGAAGACCGATGATCTCATTTTAATATGGAGCAGAGGATGGGAGGTGCTGGGGTCATACATATGCAGAAGATGTAAAACTTTGTGTAATAAATAGAGAACGAGGAACCTTGTGCTTCGCTGGCGTGTCTTTAGGAGGCTGCTGCCATGCTGCCCGCCCGTGCCTGAATACCACTTTCTAACTTTAATTAGTTAGAGGGTCTTTGTCCGTGGATATTGGGATTTAATGAATCAGAGTTAACGAATCTCCACTTTGCTGCCATGATTTCTGCCCTTGATACATTCCTGAATTGACCTCAAAAACTGTAGAAAAACAGGTCTGGAGGGACCACTGGAAGCAGTCTTGTGCATTCCTCTGCCCCAAGGAGGCCCAGCAATCCTCTGTCATTCCCCGTGGATTTTGGTTCAGTTAGAGTTTAAAGATGTCCCTTTCTGGAAGCTTCACAGCCTAGCCAGGTGGTCCTTCTTCAGGTTGCAGACCTTTATCATCCTTCCTGTTAGAAAGGTTTTTCGTGTCTAAACTTTTTTTTCCTCTACCCACAGTTCATGGATATTCTCTCTTGACTTATACACCGTGAATATGGAAAACAAACCTTTTCTTTCCTGCTTGCAGCAGAATTTTAATGTCTTTATGACTGCTAGGTCCCACATCCAGTTTAGCCTCCTCAGGCCAAACAATCCCAACTTTTTCACAGTTCATGGTTTTCTCTCTATCATCTCCCTATGTATCTATCATGTATCCCTATATATCTTCATCCATGTGATGTCCTTTTCTGCAGTGATAAAATTGGTTTGATAGCATTTTTTATCCTCTTTTAATCATCCTTAAGCATGCAGAGAATACAGTGTATCTCTTTCCACACTCAGAAAAGCCAGTCTCACCCTTTCAATAAAGAACGGAGTTTACCACAGACTCATCAATGCAATGATATTTTTGGCTAATGAAGTCTTGCAACTTTGTTATTGTTGATGGCTAAAAACAGAGTTTGCATGGATGAAAGGAAAATGCCTCAGATAATTTATTACTAATTGTGATCTTGAGAATATTCTGCAGCTGGTGGGGAAAAATGATTTGGAGGAAGTCTATACATTTTCCTTTTTTTCATGACTTTCTTTTCTCATGGGCTATTTCCTGACAAGTCAGTGAAAGGAATCAGCATCAGTCCTAAGAAGGCAATCTACTTAAAATCAAATTGTAGTGAATTTCAGTGTATGGAGGCAACGTTTTTATTAAAATAGTGCTACTGCTGCTGATTTTCTTGGACAGGTGATGTGACGAACACATTTACCCAAAAGTGGGCCTAAGTCTTACCATGGTTGGGGAAAATGGGAACAGAAAAGTCCATCTCCCACTGCTTTTTGCTTCTCAGTAAAAAGTTGATGTCTCTTCAAAATTATTTTAAGTGTTGAAAGAAACAGGAAGTTCAGGGTAAGAGGAACAGAGAAGCACAAAGATGTCTTGCTGAACTTAAGCTATGGAGGTGATGCTTTTAGGACCTATCATGTAATTAATTTTGGTTTAATCTTGCAGCTTCTCATAGGGAGATAATTTTTTTTGGTGTTATGTTGTAGTGCACTGCCCTTCAAATCTGTCCAGACAGGTTTTGGCATCTTTTACTCCAAAATGTTATAATCCTCACACTGATTTGGCTGCTGACATACTAAGCCCTGTCGAAAACTAGTAATGAGCTGTGTTAAATGCTCTCTTTTATATGATTGTATAAAATGTGATATTTTTTTCAGCTCATATGTTAAGCTTAAATCTTTTTCTGCTGGTCTGAAGGGAGAATGGATAAATAGGTTTTTTTTATAGCCAAGTTAAGTACCAGCTGTGTCTTTAGATTCTGCAACCACCTCTGACTGACAGAGTTATTTCCTGGACAGCCAGTAAACAAAGCTGCGTGGCAACACCCAAGGGACAGGAGCACTTTTAAACATTCTTTACATGTCTAGGAAAAAGCCTGACTGTAGCAGTCAACAGTCTTGGGGGAAATGCTAAGCATGGATATCTTCATTACTTTTCAATCAAGCTATGGATCCAGGAACCCTTGAGGGAGAAGTTGAGCTCTGAATGTAGCTCTCAGGGGTTACACTGGGAGAGTTTATCCCCAGAACTGTGTATGTTTTGGGAAACGATCCCAAAGATGTGATTTATTTTCTGGAAGGCACAAGGTGGTGAGAAATACGTTGAGAATTACTTATATCTGATGTTCTGCTGACTGATAGGAACAGGAGGTGGAGAAAACCCAACCCCCAGATTTGCTCATTGTCATCACTTCTCATTTACCATGAAAAAGTCATTATTTCTTTGAGCTTGTGGTCCCATTAACTCATATTCTACTCCTATCTCCAGGTTTCTTATAACCCAATACGATTTCATGGTTTTTAGAAATCTTTCAGCTTTCCATCCTTCTTGATAAGCAATTCCTTCAGAGATGTGTGGCATTACAGTGGCAAGATTTCCAGAAACAAGGCTGGGTCCCCAAAGAATTGTGGGGTGCCTTCCAATAAAGCTGGAAGTTGCCAATGCTCTGAGTTGTTAGGGAGAATGATCTGCACATGGGGAGATATTTACTGTGACATCATTGTGGAAGGAGAGTGGGAATAATGCCTCTGAACCCCAGTGTGGCCATTGCAAAGTGTAGACAATGGAGGTTTTTGGAAGGCCCATGCATAATGATTGGCTTTTGAAAGTATCCTTCAGGTACTGGTGCAACCACAGGAAGAATTAAGTGTCATCTCCTAGGAAGCACTGACAGAGATAAGATTCAGGCTGTCTCACCACTACTAAGCTGTTGCCAAGACTTGATAATCTCCTGGAAGCCAACCTGACTCCTTTCCTGTAAGGCATTGCTGGAACAGTTTGGGAAAGAGGCACTGGGGTGATGCACTGGCTGGCTGTGCCTGCCCAGGGCAAAATGGAATAAATGGGGACCATACTTGGAACATCTTCTGAGTGTCAAAACAGGATGATCTGCCATGGATATAGGTATGTATGGATGCGCCACAGAGGGACAAACAGGGAAAAGTAAGTAGGCAAAGCACTTCCTGTTCAGTTGCCTGATAAATAATATCTCAGATAGTGTCCTCTATGTAATGGAAAAATGCTTCACAAAACCACACAAAACTACATGCCTTAAAGGTTAAGGAACAGCAATTAAAAATGTGAGGTGTCTTCAATTTATATTTCAGAACTTTATATCCACTATAAAACTGAAGATATTTTATAATTATGCCAACAACAATTAATTAACTTAACATCAAGAACTCCAGAATGATTGAATTAACAGTAAAATCATGATAAGGCTCCAGTTCGTCTTGGAGTTTTAGCAAATAATTTATTATCCAGTAAATGCTTAGACTTAATAACATGTTTTAAGAGTCACTATTTTTTTGTCTTCCTTTACATGAGTTTCAGCCCCAGTCTCAAAGACCAAGCTGAACTGTCATCTCCTATGCAGTGCTCTGCTGATTTCAGCAAAGCTCTGCTGGAGATTCAGAGTCAGTTTGGCTGGAGCCAGTCTCAAAACTAAAGTCTGTGACTGCTGGGGAAAAGGAACCCATTTGTTTCTACATCACAACTTCATGCAGTGCAGTGCATACTTAAAATGATCCTGGGCTAAGTTACCTTGGACTGAAGCAGTTCTGCAGCAATCCTTATGAGCCTCTGCTTTCCACCGAGGTTGTTGGCAACTAATGCTTAGATCAAGTGATTGGAATGTGGCGTAACTGTGATTGTGTAGCCTCTGCTCCAATGTAGCCAGGAAAGCCAGGAAGCTCACACTGAATTTTCCTGCTGGACTATTCTTTTTTTTTACTTTTTTTTTCAGCCCCATGACATCAATGGCTGATGTGTAAAAGTGCCTCATAGTGAAAATGGGCTCACCACCAGTGCAATGGAAACCACCCTAGCATTGTGTCACTTCCAAAGGAAAGTGGTTTGATCTTTCCACCTCCTCACCTGTCTTGTGCAAATACAGTTCTTAGGGTGTAGAAATAATTTTGGGTTACTGCTGCCAGAACCACAGGGGTGGAACAAGCAGTTCCTTTACCATGGGAGCTGATAAAGTCTGGCTCTGTGTGGGTCTGTCTCACAGGAATGTGCTTCTGTGTGCAGTCTCTGAAAGAAGTCCAAGAGCACTTGAATCTGTCCCTGATGGTGAGATTATGCTGCAGCTTTGATCTCTACTGGGGCACTGACAGAGGCTTGCTCTCTCTCTTCCCTCTGGCCACACATTTTCCTAAGGCTGTGGGAATTCTATATTGTGGAGTGCTCTATCTGCCATTGGAGCTGGTCAGAATGAGTTGGTTTGAAAAGTTACTGGGGAGGAACATCAAGACAGAAAGAAATTTTTCTAGAAAGTTTTTGCAAGTTTGTTTCTTCAGGAAATAAGCTAATTAACACTCATAACCAAAAGTAGTATTTCTACACACAAAAAAAATCCTCTGCATAATGAAAACATTAATACAAGAAAAAAGCCAGGCTGAAAATTATTTGTGGGGTAGCTACACTTTAAAAAAAGAACCCTTTTAAAATATTAATATATTTAAAATTTAAGTGCAGAACATAAAGTTACAGTATCATCTTGATGTCTCCTTTGTAGCTCTGGGATTTGTGCACTGGCTTCAGATATGATTTATATATCCATAAATAAGGGGTAACCTTCTCCTTTAACTCTACAAAAGATTGTGTATCTCATCATCAAGATCCTGCCATTTTTATTCCCAGGGAAAGCTCTTCACTAAATCAGATGTACAGCTTCACTGACTTGGAGTAGGGAAAGTAGAGCTTATTGCTCTCCAAACCAAGTATATGCTGACTGGGTAGTCATTTCATACCCACTTTGTTTCTTGTATTGGCTTTTACAACTATGCAGGATAAAGGAAAATCAGGGGTCACATTACTTTCTTAGGCAACTTTTAATAAAACTTCTAAAGATGAAATCTAAATTCTCATCAGCACAAGACATCTTTGGTACTTCCAAGTCAGTTTGAAGAATTCCTTTTCCTGAATGTGTAGGGTCAAATTCTGCTCTCTTCACTCATGTCGTTCCCATTTCCTTTCATTTTCTGTAGTCCTTCTCAAAATAAATATGCTGAACTTGAACTTCTGTCTGCACAGCCAACACAAATTTTCACAGACAATGAAAAACTTCTGTCAAGTTCACAGGACGTCTTCTGCTGATTAGTCTCGTTTACCACAACTTAGTGATCCTGTTTTCTCAGTTGGGGAGAAGTGGAAAGATCTTCATTCCAAAATAGACCACAAGATAAAAATAAGTAGCAGAAGCACTGTGTTATTATTGTCTTTCCTTGTAGCTTTTTCTTATTCAGAATTTTTTTAAGAGTTG
Source organism: Aphelocoma coerulescens (assembly GCF_041296385.1). Lineage (NCBI taxonomy): Eukaryota > Metazoa > Chordata > Aves > Passeriformes > Corvidae > Aphelocoma > Aphelocoma coerulescens. Next base: position 15,290,106 of record NC_091017.1, read on the forward strand.
CTTAGTTCAGTCTCCTGATTAATCTTCAGCACGTTAGCACATTCCGAGTGATTCTTAAACAAATTAGCTTGTCTTTTCATGGCTATCTGGGCTGGCTCAAACAGGAAAAGAAAGCACGAATAAAGTAAGCCTTCCACTGTTTCCTTTTGCAAGCAACCAAGCTGTTACAGGCCTCGACAAATCTGGCTATATAGAAATAAGTATATTAGCATTGTGTATTTAAGTACAAGTTCCCCCACACCTTGTTCAGACATTTTCATCTATTTTTTATTATGTTTGCCCCTTCCAGAAGAGAAATAAAGCCACAGAAATTGAACCAAATAGCTCAGACTGCAACAAAGGGGTCACATGAAGCTTAAATTACTTCACTGAGAAAAGTAGTGGCACAAAAAGACACACAAAAAATATGGTCTCTTTACTTGTTTACCAGTTTTTCTCACTTACAGTGGTAAAAATTAAAACCTAGAAGCAGAAAGAGTATCTTAGCTCTTTGCACTTGCAAGTTTTATGTGCTGCAATCTATTTACCCCAAATTTAGACTGCCTGTTCCCCTTTGGTAGCACTGTGAGTGGCTCTCTGATATTAAATCAAATGTACCACGTTTAGTTCAAGGTCTTATTTCAGAAGAGACTGGGTGGTTATTGAATGGGTATTCATTGACATCAGAGACATGGATAACTGGAGATGAATACACACACCTTGTTGAGGAAAGAATCCGTATTGGTAAGGTGACATTCCTCAAAGAACTGCATAGAAGGAAATCCTAGAAAGTTGGTAAGATTCTAGCTTCCTCTTCTTGGGAACCAGTTGCAGTTTTGGAATTGAGTTCAGATTGGAGTCCGTAACAGCATCTTCTGCTGTTATCATTGCTGAAGCTCATCTAGGTGAAAAGAACAAATCAACAAGGAGTCTTGTCTGTTCCAGAATCAAGAGAGAAAGGAAGAGAGACAGGATGTTACAGAACAGTAAAGATTTTTGTTATGGATATGATTCCATGTACAGAGGGCATGAGCAAGAAGCATTAAAGCATCTTGGGGCCCAGTCTGTGTCCCTTCATGGAGCTTCATCCTCAAAGTGTGATGTGGTTGCTGGTGGATCCATATCTTAGATGTAGAGAAGGAAAAGTGGCAGGTCCATGTACTCATGTACTCAATAGACAAGTGACATCTGCCTTTCATACAGTACTGGCCAGCTGAGGTCATACTGTATATTTCAAAATAGTTGAAACATGTTCTGTGGTTTTCCCATCTGTCTATTTCCCAGTGGTTTGGAATTGTCAGGTTCTGAAAGACTGGAAACAGGGGAGGTTGCAGTACTATGGACACAGGTGTGCAGATTGGAGCCCCTCAGATAAGCGTGCAGCTTAGTGCTCTGGGCAAGAGTTATCCTCATTTAGCTGATTAAAACAAAAATTAGATACCCAGTAAGAGTTGGATTTGCCTTCCTGGATGGTGCAGCTGTTGGAATAAGCAACGTGTGACACTGATGATTATTTTAATTTCAGGCAAAGAGTGACTGTGCTGCCCTAGAAAGTTTTGTTTTGCTTTTCAAAGGGGCGTGTGTGCCGTGGGAGGGGGCGGGTGGGGGAAAAGGCTGCCTGTTGAAACCCAGAAGGAAGTGGCTGTTTTTCTCTAGGTGTTTGATCTGACTGACAGCCCTTGTCTGAACTTACTAGTGATTTGCCATTTCATTAGCTGCTGGGTTTTCAATTTCTGCCTCTTGGAAGTTACACCGCTTTGAACAAGTCCCCACAGTAATTGAATTTGCCACAGAAATAGAACACTGGAAAATTTCATTTTCTTCCCCTCGCGCAGGCAAGCAGACAGACTCATATTCCTGCTGGACTGCTTCTCTTGCTACCCCTCTGCCTCCTCCTGCCCCCTTCCTCCTGCCCAGCACAGCAAAGCACTTGCTGGTGGTCCCTGCCATCCATCCATGGAGCCACAAAAAAGATCTCCTTTTGAATCGCCTCCGAGTGCATCAGCCTGTCGCTTTGTAATTTTCTCCTAAATGCCTTCCACAAATAATGGTTTTCAAAATGAGCATTAACAGGCTTGATTACATGAAATTGTCCTTTTAATTTACACCAGGATTCTATTGATCACACAAGTGCAGATTAAAGTGTTCAATGAAGCCCATGATGAGGTATTAACCAGCTAAGGGTCCTCCAGGGGCCGCCAGGGACGGCCAGGAATATGCTAGAAGTGTACAGTTATTTCCCCATAATGAAGTGGCACTATGCGAAGGCATGAATCGCTGGCAGGAAGAATGGATCGGAGATGATGAGCTCTTCAAAGTCATTTCTCGCTCACTCATTCAGCCTCATGCCCAGATCCTCTTGCGATTCTTCTGCATTACTTGTCATGAAATGCCAGGATTTACTTAGCCAGCTGATGCAATTTTTATGACCTTATTGCTTTTTCACCATGGTAATAGTTTTGAATCAATTTATCAATCCAGCAGTGCCATCAGACATATTGCCCTGAAGATCAAGTCCAGGTCATTCCATCAATTCACTGCGGTTTACGAAGATAGAGAAAAAAGCCAGGCCGTGTGGGCTATCAACTTCAAATGGCTTAGTAAACATGCTGCTGCTACTTTAACTGCTTCACTTCTGACTCCAGACCTTTCTGCTTATAAAAATCAACCATCACGCTCTCCATCTCTCCCTGTATTTTAATTTCAGACACATTAGCCATGCTGCAAATAATCTAGGGAAGAACCAGTGGAGGGCTCTTTAAGGGTTTTAAGCCTGCCATGGAAGCCTGGAAAAAACAAGGAGTTTTTTAATACATCTTTCACTACTGCCTTTCCAGCTTTGTTAGTTTGCTGCTTTTTGTGCATTTTGAAGGAGTGGCAACATCCTGTGTCAATAATGCAGAATTGAAGGGAGCACAAGCAAGCAGCAGGAAAGCCTAGCTTCAGGAACAGATAGGTGGATACTGAGCTTTACCATATTAAAAGTCTTGGTCACAGTATCCAGAAGTCTTTTCCATTTGGTGGAAGTTTGATAGACAGCACCCTACATTCACACAGCAGAAATCGATGCAAGTTGTATTGGCAAACTCTACAAACATGTGCAATTCGGGCACAACCAAAGCCTTCAGAGGGAAGTGATGAAACCAGCCAGAAATCATTCACACAGCATCCACGCATGATTTCCATATGTCCAGTGATATGTGGCATAATCTGTACCTTGGTTTCACAAATCTAAGCAGTGGCCTACAGTAGGAATAGTATTTGTGGAAACAGGCTATTGCAACTTGAGACACAGGAGCACATACACACATGAAATCAAACGTGTGATCCGAGCTGCTTTGAAACCTGAAAAATCCTTGGGGTCAGAGAACCTAAAGAATGTGTCGAAACCTCCCTTCTCCCCATTTATACCTGTGCATCTATTAATAGCTGTTACTCTTCTTACATGCCTTGTACTGCTTGCTCTGTTAGAACAGCACAGTTCCAATAACATTATTAACCAATAAACACTATAAACAATAAACCAATAAACATTATAAACCAATTACCATCCAGGTTTATGAAGAGAACTAGTTAGAACACAGGAGGACACGGGCTTGTGACTGACGTGGCTATGAGATAGCTAAGGCACAAGTATATAAATGTATGGGGTAAACACAGCTGAGCTCTTCAGGAGTTGAGGTGGAATGATTTTACATACAATGCAGAGGTAACAACTTTTTTTGGTGGTTGTAGGAAAATCAGGGCCAAACAGAAACTGGAAAGTGTGACTTCATCTGGGTGAGGACTTTCAAACTCAGATGGCCAGTGTCAGGGCCAGCTACTGTATATAATTGTCTTATTTATAATTTTTAGAATGATCTTGCTTTACAGCCATAGGCTTTTGGTCTCAGTGTCAAACTTCCAGCACAAGGCTGCTGGGAGCCCTGCCTTAGCTGTATAAGCCTAACAGCTGTTCACATTAGTAAAGCAGGTTCAAATTTATACTTGAAAAAATTAGTGGCTCGTAAAAAAAAATATGGAACAATGACAACCATGGGGAAAAGGTAATAATTTAAGCCATGAAAAATTAATCAGGGAGTGATACATTATTTTTCTAAGCAAAATGTGTTGCAGTAAGAAAAAAAAGAAACCCATAGCTTTAATTAATTCTGCTTAACAGTAATAGAATAAGGTCAGGCACACCAAAAACTGTTGAATAAAGCAAAAACGTGTGAAAGATATATAATCTGATGTTATTCATAATGAAGAAGGGTTATCTAGTGGTCAATACAGCACCATTATTTTTAAGTTAGAGGTACGACTGCTGAAAATATACAGTGGCCATAACAACTTACCTGACTAGATTGTGAAAAAGGGTTCACATAAAAAGCATTTTATGAAATGATACTCCCATTTCCATGACCAAAATTTATGGCTATTTCTATCTCTTAAACCTCCCCAATTTTTGTTCCATCCAAAATAGGGAGCCTTCCTAGCATGAAGGGAAGTTGGAGAAGATGACTAACTGTAGTCCCTTCCAGCCTCACCCATCCTGTGATTCTGTGCATTTAAAGTCACGGCAAAATGACAAGAATATATGTTTTGGGGAAATTTCCTGCTAAAAGCCCATGTGCCAGGGAATGGCTCTTAGCCCAGCTGCTTTGTGGGTCTACAAAAGTAGAAGCTTTTGGGCAACAACTGCAAACATGTTGTTTATAGTCAGAAACAGCAAAACTGGCCCACAAGCTTTCTTTGTGGCATGGTACAGAACCTATGGAAAGTGCAGCTTCTTGTAAAAGGAAAATAATTGTAATACAGAAAAAAACATGTGAGAAACAAGAGGGTTCCCAGAGGGTTCAAGTTCCAATTAACTGTCTTCATTGTTTGTTCCTGACCCTGAGCTAGTCCTCTCTATAGCATTGGGAGGGGATTAATCTCTGCAAAACTTGGGTCCTTGTGCATCTCCTGGCTAGCCAGGTACTGTTTAGTGTCAATGAAGAGACACTTACAGATAGTGATTTAACTCAGGTGTTTTAAGTGATTCACTCAATTCCCCCAGCCTGTCCCTGTGGTAGAGACTCCCTCAAAGGCCAGCTGAGAATAATTGGCTCATTTGTGTCTGAGCAGACCCCAGGACACCTGGAACCTGAACTTACGGAGCTACCTCAAGCCCCTGACCTCATACTCTCTGCCCACGGGCTTGGGACTTCTATTTAAGCTCTAAACAAGAGGTGTGGCTCTTTTCTGGTGTGTCTTGTGTTCCTTACTGGAGTGATTTGTTGGTGAAGACTTCTAAACACCACTAGTGGCTGACCTTATTTGCCATTTGCCATCACTAGCCTCTTTCGCTGTCTTTTGAGTGCTGTGGCCATCTCTGCCTCCTGGATTGACTGACCCCAGGGTGTATGTGCAGCTTTGCTCCTGCTCCTCGAACAGGGACTGCCAAATATATGCTGCTGATATAATTTTCAGTTGAGTTAATAAGAGTTAAAAATATTTAGAACCTCACAGACAGTATTTGGCATTGCTGAATTATTATTTTTTTATTATTATTACTATTATTATTTCAGCTGACAAAGGAGACAAATGTAAGTAATATTTAAAATATCTGTTTGAGGAATTGTTACAGAAAGACTGTGCAAGTGCACATTTAGTTCAAGCATCTTTGTTGGTTAATATATAATTATAGTGAGCTTTTTCAGTCATGAAGAGCTATGCTGCAACAGCCATCCAGCTGTGAAGTTACTGTAGGTTCCCTACTGAAAATGCCAACAGGTCTTCAGGTGGTGATAGAGATGCCATTAATTTATTCCTGAACCAGATTAAGATTTGTGTTCATGTAATATTTTTGAACAGTTTCTGAATGGTGCTATCATGTCATGTGTGGAAATACAGCCTCCTTGTTTAATTTCTAGCCTGGTTTGTGACTGTCCTTGCGTCTGCTGCTTTGTCCAAGTTTGTGCTGCACACAATAAGGCCTTCCTCACATTTTATTACCTTGAGGTTATTTCTTTGGCAGAATTTCCAAATGAAATTCCAAATGAAATGAAAACAGGTGAGCCACCTGTATGTCTGTAAGGACAGGGAGAAGTGAATATAGCTGGTGTCCTGGGTCTTTAGTGGTGTTGTGGTTTAGGCCCAGGGGACAACTAGACACCTTACAGCCACTCACTCATGCCACTGCTGGTGAAATGGGAAAGAGAATAGGAAGTGCAAAAGTGAGAGAACTGGTATGTTGAGATACAGACAGTTTGATAGGTAAAGTAAAAGCTCTGTGTGCAAGCAAATCAAAATAAGGAGTTCATTCACCACACTCCCTAGGCAGACAGGTGCTCAGCCATCTCTGAGAAAGTAGGTCTCCATCACACCTAGTGGCTTCTTTGGAAGACAAATGATATCACTCAGAATGTCCATCCTTTCTTTCGTCCCCCGATTTATGTGCTGAGCAACCTTTGATGAAAGGCTGTGTGCTAATAAACTGTATTCATCCTTAAGGCATTCCTCTTAGAGCATCCTGTGTGGATTGCTTGCCTACATCATAAAGTAAACATTTTCAGCATTCTCCTATTACCTGCTTGATCTGGTCATGGCTGTTTATCTTGCGAATAAATTCTAATAGTATGGTCTGCTTAATTGATTTGTAGGCACTGCCTGCTCTTTTGTGCATGTGAATATCCTAAGAGGCATTTCTCTCTAAGCCCAGGTATGCAAACAGGTAGGCTTCTGCATCAGCCTCTTGGCCCTCAAGGCTGTGCCTGTTCAAGTTACTGAAAGAGAAGTCAATTTTGGTGTTACAGAAAGGAGCAGTGGAAGCTACCCATTCCATTAAACAAACATTCTCCCAACAAATGCCTGGGTGGGGTTTTTTTTGTGGGGAAGTGAGTTTGGTTTTTGGGGATGTGTTGTTGGGTTTTTTTATCTCTTTAAAGATTTGACTTTTTTCTCCTGCATAGAAGTATCATGTAGATGTGAATAATAGGGCCTTGCATAGGCAGAAGAGGTGTTAACACAGAGGAATTGTATCCATCATTTTGTTGCCTATACTGGTGGTTATTTTAAATGAATTTGGTAGGGCCCCTTCACAGTTCAGTTACAACTTAAGACCTGATTTTGAAAAAGTAAATTTTTTGTTTAAGTCCCATTGCTGCCAAGTATTGGTCCCATTGCAAATTTCCTAATGCTGATGTGTTCCATAATGCTGAAGTAAAACACTGAATTGGAAGAGCAATGTTAAACTCAGATTTCACTTTTCAAAAAACGATAACCATGTGATTTTGGAGGAAAAGCTCCAAAGTTTAGTTGAGGGGTTTTTTTTCCCCTAGGCCTTGAAAAATAGAAGAGGAGAGAGAATTGCTTTTCAACTGTTTTAAACCCTTATACTTCTTGTGGGATAGATGTGTGATTTTTGAAAATTGCTGATCTTGTAGCTGTTTTTACTGCCAAGGCCCATATTTTAACAGAGATGCAAGGAGAGACAGCTACTTTGGCAGGTGCTGACCCCTCTGAAGCTCTGTTATGAAAACAGGTCTTACACTCCATTCTGAGAAAGAGGATGTTAGAAGGTAACAGAACCCAGTATAACCCCTTACCTCTGCTCCAAAGAGAAGCTGGGAGGCCCAAGGACATTTTAAGGAAGTTGTATAAATTAACTAAAACCAGCAGTGTAAGAGGTTTGATTTACGGAGTAATTTCTTCTAAGGGTTTGGTGTTGCCTCAGACTTGCAAAGGTTTTTTCTTTCCTGTGCTTGTTGCATATTTCTGGCCATTCTTGAGTCTTGTGCATCTGTATTCTCTTCCAGCTCCCACCCTCCTAGCTCTTTCTTCTTCTCTCACTTGCTTCATCAGTATGCTTTTCCATTGCTGCTGCCTCAGGCAGAGGCAAGCTGAATGAACTTTACTCCTAATATTTCTTCCTTTGAAGATCCATTAATCTTGGTATATTTTCCAAAGTAGGTGGTAACACTGGTGTTGCTATACCAGCCTTGTCTCAGTAAGAAGCTGATAACTGAGACAGTGAAATGAGCGCTAACAAGTTTACTCTTTTAGTTCAGACCACTGGAAATGACCCTATACTTTTATTTGCAATGATCAGCTGCATCATCTTGAAATTTATTTCTCCTCAGAAAGTGGATGACTGTCTCCTGGGCAGTGTGTGTAGGTTTGGGCACTGTTGGGCTACAAGTGAACTGAACAAAGCCTAAAAACGTCTGCCACCGGCCAGGAGACCCCACCCTATAAACAGTGACACAACAGAAAGCAGCACTGTGTGTGTAACTATGCTCTTCTTCTTAAGGCAATGGCAAAACAACCTGTCCCAAATTGTAAAATTAATTTTCATGAGCTCTACCTAAAGTGAAGTCCTTAGCTGATTCCATAATAAATAGGTTGCCACTGACTATGGGGGTAGGAGCACTCTCAGTGATATTTAGTGTAATCCTCCTCATTTAATTCATTCACTGAAGCCACAATTCAGTATTTCTGACGTCAGACTTAATTCCCATAGAGGCCATTGTGGCCTCAAAAGCATTGAACTGTGGCCTTGCTGAATGAATCAGGCAGAAGAAATAAGGATAATCATCAAGGAGGAAAGTGTGTATTTATATACGGATCATTGTCATTGATAATAGCTGAAAGGAAAATGCACAAGAAGTACATAAGGGTTTTAATGAGGATTTTGAGTAGCAGTTCTCTAGCCACGCTGCAGGAGTAATTACTCATCAGAGCTATAACTCAGGGATCATCCTAATGCAGTTTTGTGAGAGTGAACAAGACCTCTTTAAAAAAACACCCACCCCTTTAATCAGTGTTTCCCTTTGACAGCAGGTGCTTTAGGCCTGCCAAGACATTTTTACTATGAAGTCAGTTCAGCATCAAAGTTCTAAATGATGCATAGGATTTCATGGCTAACTCTGTGGTTTAAATGTTATGACTGATCGGGGCAGAAGAAATGCCTTTTCATTTCATTGATACTACAGGAAAGTCTCATGTTGTGTGGAAAGAAACTACCATTTTTTTCCCATACCTTTTCCTCTTCACCACACATCTGAAGTTTTTCCCCCTACTGTTAAAGCAGTTCAGTCTAAACAAAAAAGCACCATAGGCAGACTGTACAAAGATCAGGCCAGTTCCCATGTTTATTAGCCTGAGAGTTCTGGGGTTTAATAATGGCCAAAAGACAGGCTTTCGTTGCAGAGAAAGGGGGCTATCAGCAGCTTTCAACCTTCAGGGGTCTGCCTTCTGTAACAAATATTCCAGTGGTGGTATCGAGCTGTGTGGTTCAAAACTTTTTCTTCTTGGACCAGCTGAAAGGAGCAGATGTCAGAAGGGCTTCTTTTCACACAGCATAGGCTTCAAACCAAACTAAAGCCTGTCCTTAAGGCTGTGGGACATTGTGTCCTCTGGGCATGCAGAGGGGATGTGGCCAAACATTTTGGTACCCAAGGAGTGCTATGAACCCCAAGGACAAGAGAGAATTGCTCTATGCACTCCTGAGAAATAATGAGCGTAAATAGAGCAAGGGAAACTCTGACTGGCACAAAGCATTCCTGTGTGGTAATGTGGAGGAGAAGCCGTCTCCTTACCGATGTAGCTCATCCCTTGCCTGACTCTGGAGATATGTTAATCTGGCTGGTACAGGGTTAGTCCCTGCTAGAGGCCAGTAGAGGAATTGGATTACCCTGGGGATTGGTTTTTCTTTTCATGTTTTACGTCTGTACCTTCTCATAGGAATGCATGGGGTAGAATGTTGTTTATGTATGGGGCCTAAAGTAAGAGGGATGTTTGTTTGAGTTAGTCAAAGAAGAAAGATTCATGCTTAAAATAGGACATCTGGGTTTGTCTGAGATGACATTTCCTAACAGAAGATTCAGTGTTAAAGGGATATATTTATGAATACTGGGGAAAAAGGGACACATGTAGATCTAGCTCTATTGGATATTTATGAAGTGTCATAGTTTTATTTGGGCAGAGATTTGGCAATTATCAACACCAGCCCCATTTATTAAGTTTGAAAGTAAATCAATAGCAAATTGGAATTCCATTTATTTTTGCGACTGCTTTGCTGCTGCCTAACAAGGTGTAGTAAAACACACCTACTGGATGGTCACAAATAGTAGATATGAGGAGAGATGTGGATATGCACTTAACCACTGTTAATTGCTTTTGTGAAATGAACTGTGTTGTAGCAAGGAATTTTGAGAGGAGAATTAGGAGAAAACTCCCAAGGTAAAGGAAAATCCAGTGAAACATGTAGGGTTCAACTGATGAATGCCAGTGTTAAGGGAAGCTCTATGGTAAGGTGCTTGCATGTTCTGTGGTCTGCTTAGCAGTTCTATTTTAACTGCCTTGAAGCTTTTGCAAGTGCTGGGAAAAGCACTTGCTTCTCATAATTTTATATTTTTGAAAGATGCTAAATCTGCAGACCACTACCACAAACCATGAAAAGCATTTTGCTCTTGAATTGTTGTCAGTGATGATGAGAGAGGGCAATAAAAAGCATGCCATAACAAAAACAGACACCAAAACCTGAAACCTGTGTGTTTTAACTGGCAATGGCATTTAAATTTCTGGTGATAGAGGTGGAAGGAAGAAAATTATTGGAGATGAAGCTGTAATGGGCAGCTCTCAGGCACATTGTGCTTCTTTGAGGATGGCTTGACCACTGGCAACATCTAAGTTTTGTTGGAGATTGTTACTATTATGCTCAGGATAGATATATCTTTCTGTTCCTTAATTTTGCACTTTATAACCAGGCTGCTGTGGTGGCCAAGGGTCAACACTGTGGCTCCCATGGAGATGGGAGCATGATCTTGCCCCATCCTATGGACTTGGCTTCAGCTGAGCTCATGGAATGAGTGCTGTGCTCCTGAATGCATGAGAATTAACACTCCTTGTGTTTGCTCCCAAGAAAGGGAGCAAAAATAAAGCTACAATACATGTAGCTTGCAAACTGCTTTGGGTTTTGTGCCAACAGCATGAATGAAGGTCTTTGTGCAGTGGGAGGATGCAGGATTCAGCAATTAAAACCTACCATTGGGTGGTTGCCTGAAGGGATTGACCCAAAATCTAAGATTCTGACCTTTACTGATACCAGCCTAGCATCCAAACCCAAATCCCTTGGCACAGATTCATCTCTGTGTGAATGTGCAGTGAGGAAGGTATGAAATATTTCAGAGTCTTACTAATATTACTCTAATTAAAAACAAAATTGAGGGAAAGATTCCAGACAGAGAGAAAAGACTAATTGCCTGGAAGCTGTTAAGAAAGGATAAAGATCCTCACGCAATTAATCCATAGGAATTACCATTTCTTAGGTTCTCCCAAAGGTCCTTCTGCCTTTGATTTTGCCTATTGCTGGTCAGCAGGTAGAAGATGGTGTGCTGTATTTGTGAGTTTTCTGTTCTGGCTCTGTCCTTGTGAACATGAAGCTGCCTAGATGAACTGTGATCTGCTGCATTGCAGGAGAGGTCTGGAATTCTGCATGTAGGTGATTTCTAAGGTGACCATTTAGCCTGAGGAAAGGTGGTCCTGCCTTCTGCTTTGAGAGTTTATTTCTCAAGAAGCAGAAGCTGTGGCTGTTGGCATCTGTGTTGCCAGGAAAGCAAGCAACCAACCTGTTGCCAATGGACTTGTGTTTTGAAGCTGAGGTATTGGCAAACTCTCTCATGCCCAAGAATTGATCTGATGGTTATGTGAACTTTATTTGAGAGAGGATACTGTCAGTCGTGTCAGCAACATACTTGGGTAATCTTGGTCTTTCCTGGTGTGGATTCTGTAGTTAGGTGTTGTCTCAAAGTGTCCTCCCAGCTGTAAATGCACGGCCTGGTGGGCAGGAGGGTGTCAGGCTCTAACCTCACCTGAGGAATAAGCCAAAGTTTCTCAAATACAAACAGCTTTTTGCAAAATCAAAGTTGTTTTTTTAGAGGAGGAGTGGGAAAGATTTCTCTTCTCTGGTAAAGTTGCTGTGTCGGAGGACTGCAAGAGATAGTGAAATATAAAAATACAAATAGCTTGGAGCCAACAAACCATTTAGCTGAAAGTGAATGAAAAATAAATATTCTCCTGTAGAGCAAGCAGGATATGTTCAGGACCTGTCTTTCCTGTGACCTACAGGATTTTAAGAGAAAAGCTTCAGAATTTTATTGGCATTGCCACTATTAGGCGAACTTTTCTCTCCCTTCTCCCCAGACTGGGGTCAGCTTTAAAGAGAGCATTAAGTGAATGGCTAATGGAATTAAGGGTATAATAATAGAAGGATATAGTGAGACAATTGTATTAACAAGAAATAAATCATGTTGAGTGTAAGGTAAGTGTTTTTTAATTGATTGATGGGAAGGATGCTCCATAGGTTTTTTCGAGGACTAACAGCCACTTGCCTTCCCATCTACAGTAAAAAGCCAAAAGGGAAAAAGAGATAAGAAAATTATGCAGTGGGAAAATAAATTATTCAGAGAAGATGGCCATTTTGTGCTGACATCACTAATGTGAAAAAGCATTAAATCTTTGATACTAGCTGCATTCCTCAGAGGTTGTCGTGGCTGCACAAGGTATTGGAGATTACAGCTAGAACACTTCAGCTTCCCTTGATGCCTTAAGTGGCTTCCCAAGGTGATCCACTAAGTGAAGACTCAGCAATGTCTGTGGGTAGCAAGCTGCTCTGACTATTTTTTTATTTGTTATTCTAGTGACTTCATCAGCTCCTATGTTTTATGTGATATGGCCTGGAGATATAGGTTGTGTGTGTAGAGATGAATGAAAGCTGGTGGCTGTTTTAAGTGTGGAGCTTACACCTTGCATGTGTATAATTCCACTGAAAAGGGGGAAATGGGAATCTTAAATATGAAATGAAACTTTCTAAGGCCTAATTTTCCTGCTCTGTAAATAATCTGATTTTACTAATAGAAACATGGTGTCAAGCTTGCACCTCTTCAGGACCTGGTTTTCTTCAATCAGAGAGTGGAAAAATTAGGTCCTAGCTAAGATGCAACTGAAATGGAAATTTTGGCAAAAGGCAATTAAGAGCAACTACTAAAGGTCTATAGAGTACGTGAGTAAAATCAAAGCAGTGTGAAGGAAGAGGGGTCATTTCATGGCCTTTCTTTTTCAGTTGAGAGCTTTTAAGCAGTGCAATTAAAGTGCCTTTCATTGTCAGTAATTCAGCAGGACACTCTGTGTGATGCAAGACCTTAAATCTAACCTCATTTTATTCCTCAAGACTTTAATCAACTGTTCCCCCAACAATTCCTCCACCTATTCAGTGCCTGTGTGTGTTGCTTTCGCTGAGGTCAGAGTTGCAGTTGGCAGCCTGCACTGGAGTGGAGCCTGCCTGTGTGGAGGCTCACCTCTGCTTGCACAGGGAGATCACTTCAGCAGCCTCATTGCTGCAATTATGTGGTCCCACAGTTTTCCATAGAGAGGCTGGGGTGTCTGGGAAGGCTGTTGCATAGAGCAGGACTCACTTTAGTAGTGGGAAAGAATTTAATAGGCTTTGAGAAAGATTTGGAACCTTTAGTGGTGTGGACACTACAGGAAACAGATATGAGTGTATGAGTCACTGAATTCAGGCTCACTGTATTGTCACAAAGAGGCTTAGGGGGCGTGGTGACCCACTGAACCATTCAGAGATGGTCAGTGTAAGAGGCTTTTAACATCAAATAGTGTAGCCCCTGGCTTCTTGCACCACTTAGGCCACAGATTTTGCATACAACCCTTTAGTGAGTGTTAACAACTGGGTTAATGGGTCTCAGAGTTCAGAACTCTGGATCAATCTCACCAGGAAATTTGAATGTGTTATAAATAAAGTATGTAATTCGTGCTATTATGTATAAAACTGGAATGTAATCAGACCCTACAAAGACTGAATTTCAAAATCCCTTCACCAGCCTGGCTGAGAGGAAAAATTTCACAACACTAAAAGTATTTCTTTCACAGTAAGTGAGGATTCCACCTAGGTGGGGTTGGATCTTATCACCGGGACATTTGCACCATGACGACTTGATCACCACACTCTGATATCTACATCTCATCTGATAAGGAAGCGGACATCCCGGAACTAAAAATAACTGTTCCAGGAACCAGACATGGCCCATCCATCAGCAGGAATGGCCCACTC